>NC_135969.1:31227745-31900245 GCF_053455715.1 Rhinoraja longicauda | reverse complement strand
AGTAACCTTCATCCTATTAATAAACATCTTCGTAACCATCAGTCTGAAGAAGGGTCCTGATCTGAAACGTCACCTAACTATGTTCTCCAGGGATGCTGCCTAACCTGCTGAGTTACTCCGGCACTTCTGTCTTTTGTTTTTGTAAACAAGCATCTGCAGTTCCTTAATTCCAACTAAGCTCCAAATGGCTCCGACATTCAAAAACATACAGAAGGAACAAAACATATGCAGTATTAAAAAATTAAACAATGAAATAATTAAGCATCTACAATACTTAAGATGCTCAAACACCTCAACAACTGAAAAAAACTAAATGAACTAATATTAACTGATGTGTTTGATGATTTTCCGTTCATTGAAATCAATGGAGAAGCACTCTGCCTCTTCCGAAACATGGAACAGATTTTTACAGCAAGTTCATTACAAAATTGTGCAACAAAATTTGCTAATATTATGCTCATTCACTACTGGCAAATTATCGTTTAGCAAGTATCTTCAGCTAAATCACAGCACTTGGCAGCCAGCGAGGATTTCAATTATTGACGAATAATTTACAAAAATGTTTCTCAACATTTTTCCAAATTATTGCATTATTTGTCACTCTGATGCTCTGTCACCTCTCCTAATTAAATAAATATTTAAAGTATTTAGATATTTGCTTTGCCAATTCCTTGTGAAGATGCAGCTGAAAGTCGATTGCTCATGCTAAATGGCAGATGTCCGTAAAGTCAAGACAGATCTATTCTCTTACGCACAGGTACAGGTACCATGAAAAATCTTGCTTGCACCAACATCACAGGGACATAGGCTTCGGCAACATACAGAAGCAAATTATATATAAATTATACCTAAATTATATGTAAATTACACACGCATTTTACAAGAAAAGAAAAAAAGATTGCATAAAGAAAAAAACGGTGCAGAAATGCACAATCAGAAAGATAAGTCCATGTTTTTGCAAGACGGTGTTCCTTTGCTGAGGTGGGATTACGGTTGTGCAGATGGATTCAAGAACCCAATAGTTATAGGCATGTAGCTGATCCTAAACTTGGTGGTGTGCGCCATCTGCACCACCTGCCCAACGGTATCACCAAGAAGAGGCATGGCCTGGATGTTGGGAATCATTGATGGATCAGGATCTTGAACCAGACTCCACACAACCATTGCCACAACCCTACCTCAGCTCTGAACTACTATAGACTCTGTATAAGGATTGAACTATGTACCTTGCACTATAAAGGCCTGGTTGCCTAATGTAACTTATAATTCTTTATATTATTGCACATTGTACATTTATTTGTTGTGCTGATGCACTTAATGAGCCTGATAAGCTGCAGAAAATAAGTTAATTGTTCTGGTCCTGGTACGTTGGATGATGAAATGCTTTTGAATCTTAGATAGACACAAAATGCTGGAGTAACTCAGCGGGACAGGCAGCATCTCTGCAGAGAAGGAATGGGTGATGTTTCCGGTCGAGACCCTTCTTCAGACATACTCTAAGCTGAAGAAGGGTCTCGATCCAAAACGTCCTATTCTGAAGAAGAGTTTTGACCCGAAACGCCTCCCATTCCTTCTCTCCAGAGATGCTGCCTGTCCCACTGAGTTACTCCAGCATTTTGTGTCTACCTTCAGTTTAAACCAGCATCTGCAGTTCCTTCCTACACGTGCTTTTGAATCTTGATAGATGCCGACTTCTTGAGGTGGAGCCTCTTGCAGATGCTTTCAATGTTTATGAGGGCTGTGTACGCTGGGCGAGTTCACCAACATCTACAGCTTTTTATATTCCTGTGCAGTGGACTTGCCATATCAGGCCATGATGCAACCAGTCAGGATGCTCTATGCAGCACATCTGCAGATGTCCGTCGAGTATTTGGTAAATCTTTATAAACTTCCAATGAAGTGGAGGTGCAGGCGTATCTTCGTGATTATATCTGTGTCCCAGAACAGGTCAGCCGAGGTGTTAATGCCCAGGAATTTGAAGCTGCTAATTCTCTCCATTGCTAGCCCACCAATGAAAACTGGTATGTGGAATCCCCACTTCCCCTTACTGAAGTCAAAAATGAGTTCCTCTGTTTTTTTGTGACATTGAGCGAGAGGTTACTGTTGTGGTATCATTCAATTATTTGTCCCAGCTAACTCCTGTACTCTGGCTCATCACCACCTGTGATTCGGCCAACAACAATTGGTATGGTCAGCAAATTTATAGAAGCATTGGAGCTGGGTTACTTATACAGTCATGGATATAGAGAGAATAGAGCAGGGGACTAAGCCACACAGCTTTACGGTGCACCTATGCTGAAGGTCAGTGAGGAGGAGATGTTGTTATCGATCCCCACTGATTGAAGTCTGACGATGAAGAAGTCAAGGAGCCAGTTGCAGAGGGAGGTACTAAGCACTGCTGTGCGAGCTTGGTGATCAGTTTGGACAGGACGGCAGCGTTGAATGTCGAGCTGTTGTCGATGAACAACGGCCTGAACTGTGTGATCCTGTTATCCAGCTGGTCCAGAGTAGCACGATGAGCCCGTGAGCCAGCATTTGACGTTGTCCTGCTGTGGCGATAGGCAAACTGAAGCAGATCTGGGTTATTTCTGTGACAGCATAACCACCCTCTCAAAGCACTTCATTGCAGTGTACCACTGGATGGTAGTTTATCAAGGCAGGTCACTGTGCTCTGCTTTTGCAATGATATAGTAGATGCCCCCCTAGAGTAGGTGGGAACCTCGGACCGCAGATATGAGAGGTTGAAGATGTCCTTGAACACTCCAGTCAGATGATTCTCACAGGTCTGTAGTACTCGGCCAGGTATGCTGTGCGGACCAAATGCTTTGCTGGATTCACCCTCTTGAGAGATGCTCTGATGTCGGCCTCTGAGGTGACAGGACCATCACGGGCTGGGGGTTCCTATGGACTGTCACTGTTCTCCCTTTCAAGGCGTGCATAAAGGACTTTGAGCTCATCCAGAAGTGATGTGTCCTTGCCACTTCAGCTACCTGGTTGCACTTTGTAGGAGGTGATAGCGGGCAAGCCCTGTCACATGGCTGTCTGTAACTCCAACCTAGCCCAAAATTGTCTCTTTGAGCTCTTGGTGGTCTTGAGAAGGTCGTACCAGGACTTATTGTTTGATACTGGGTCACCAGTCCTAAACATCCAGTAGGACAAATCTAGGGTCCTCCAAAGTACGTCAGTGCACCTGGATCATTGAATGGTTGAAAAGCTTTGGACTGACTGAATACACACAAAGGTTCGGGTCCTTGGCTTGGATTGATACCATTCTGGCTGGGTAGGGCAGGGATAGGGTCTGACAAGACTGGATTTCACAGGTTCAGATTAGATTAGGGCGGCACGGTAGCGCAGCGGTAGAGTTGCTGCTTTACAGCGAATGCAGCGCCGGAGACTCAGGTTCGATCCTGACTACGGGTGCTGCACTGTAAGGAGTTTGTACGTCCTCCCCGTGACCTGCGTGGGTTTTCTCCGAGATCTTCGGTTTCCTCCCACACTCCAAAGACATACAGGTATGTAGGTTAATTGGCTGGGTAAATGTAAAAATTGTCCCTAGTGGGTGTAGGATAGTGTTAATGTACGGGGATCGCTGGGCGGCATGGACTTGGTGGGCCGAAAAGGCCTGTTTCCGGCTGTATATATATGATATGATATGATATGATATGATTATTGTCACATACAACAAGATGCAATGAAATTCCTCCTTTGCTGAAACTCAGAGTACGGTGTATACAGGGATAATAACAGATACAATAGTGGATGCATTGCCATAAAAAAGAAAGGAAAATAAACCAGATATTTCAAAATTATTCCTGCAGACTTTTAGAATCCGATCACTTCCCAGGGCAAGGAGATGGGGTTTTTCACGCTGGCTCTACACTGGACGTTAAATTTTCTTAAATGAAGGGAATTAGCCTCCTCAGTCTGCACAGTAATTCAAAAGGCAGAGACAGATTTTGCTCTAATGCACTCAATGGACTTCAAGCACAGCTTTACCTTGGCAGCAGCTTGCCTTGCTGTCTGACTTGATGCATCAAAGAGGGAAAACTAATATGGGGAGGACGCTGTGGCATCAGGATAGTTTAATGAAATTTCTGCCTGCTGAAGTGGAGATAAAGTTGGATGCACTGATGAAGTGTGCCCATTCAAGATATATATGGGAAGAGCATGAAAGATAAACTACAGTGCATGCGAGCAGCAGAAATGAACATTGTGACTGAACTCTTCAAAGGAGAGAATTTTGTAATTTCCTGTGGTGTGCAACGACAAGATGAGAAGGAGGACCAGAGAGAGGTTTACTTTAGTTTAGTTTAGTTTATTGTCACATGTACCCAGGTGGAGTGAACAGCTTTTCTGTTGCGTGCTATCCACTCAGTGGAAAGACTATGCATGATAACAATCAAGCCGTCCACAGTGTACAGATGCAGGATACAGGAAATAACGTTTAATGCAAGATAAAGTCCATTAAAATCCAATTAAAGAGAGTATTAGGGTGCCCAATGAGGTAGATGATAGGTTAGGACCACTCTCTCGTTGGTGACGGGATGGTTCAGTTGCCTGATAACAGCTGAGAAAAAAAACTGTAAGCCAGACAGGCAATCAATAGAGTTGGCAGGGAGCAAAAGCAGTGGACTGATCACTAACTTTCCGCCTCAAACAGACGGAGTGATCCAGTTTTGATCCTAACCTCGGATGCTGTCTGTGTGGAGTTTACTCGCTGTTCCAGGTGCTCCAGTTTCCTTGGAAAAATTCATGTGGGGAGGTTCACTGGCTCCTGTAAATTCCCTCCAGGGCAGAAGGTGCCAAGAGATTCAGCGTGGAGTTAATAGGTATGTGAGAGAGAATATGTTACTGGGAAAATGTGGGGAGTGAGGGTTGTTGGGATTATTCTGTCAACCAGCATAGAATCTGCTCTGCCAAAAATGAAACTTTTCTCTGCTGAAAAAATACACGAGAATATAAAATATGAGAATAATAAGGTAGGAATGGACTAGATTGCCAGAGTCATCGATCTGGCAGATGAAGGTAGATCACTATCAAGTGGTCTTCAGCTGAGTATGACTTCGGAACAAGGACTTTGGTGAGGAATGGGGGGTATCTGGAGGCGTCACAGCAGTTACAATTTGGGAAGTCTATTATTTATTTCCAAGCACAGGGATAGACGCAACTGAGCCCCCTGAAAGTTGTCTGAGCCGTTACAACCGAAGGTACGGTGAGCTGATCACTCTGAATGAAACAATGGCCAGGTACGCACCTGTGACTCTACGACTCTCGACCCTGGCTTTTATGTTAGCTGTAGTTTCTGCTGGGTGTTATCATATCATATCATCATATATATACAGCCGGAAACAGGCCTTTTCGGCCCACCAAGTCCGTGCCGCCCAGCGATCCCCGCACATTAACCCTATCCTACACCCACTAGGGACAATTTTTTTAAACATTTTACCCAGCCAATTAACCTACATACCTGTACGTCTTTGGAGTGTGGGAGGAAACCGAAGATCTCGGAGAAAATCCACGCAGGTCACGGGGAGAACGTACAAACTCCTTACAGTGCAGCACCCGTAGTCAGGATCGAACCTGAGTCTCCGGCGCTGCATTCGCTGTAAAGCAGCAACTCTATCGCTGCGCTACCGTGCCGCCCACTACATGCAAAACTGCAACTCAGGATTACTGAATTCTTTGGTCAAAACACAGGCAAAGTTTTGCTGCTTAATGTCAGTGGTTGAGTCGTGAATCAATTTTGCATGAGTTATGAAATGCAGAAGCTCCATCGTTGCTCATCAATATGTCAGCACCCTCCATTCCTGAAGTCCAAATGGATTCCAGTGGAAGAGCCTGGTCTTGCAGAGGTCTCTCAGTGTCACAGCAGATTAGGCCAAACACTGCTTCCAAGCTTGTAGTGTGGGTGTAGGAGAAATGTTGATTAGAAAGCAAAGAGAAGGCATATTTGTACCTTTTGTCTAATGTTTCCGATTGTTTAATGTTGTCAGATAACTACTTCTTAACATTTTGAACCTTGTTCACTAATTTATTCCACCCATGGAGCAACACAGTGACACCACGGTAGAGTTGCTTGCTGACAGCGCCAGAAACCCAGGTTTGATCCTAACTATGGGCGCTGTCAGTACGGGGTTTGTACGTTCGCCCCGTGGGCGCATGGGATTTCCCCAGTTGCTTCGGTTTCTTCACACACTCCAAAGACGCACAGGTTTGTAGGTTAATTGGCTTCGTAAAAATTGTAAATTGTCCCTTGTGTAGTGCTAGTGTACGAGTATCGCTGGTCGGCAGACTCGGTGGGCTGTCGGGCCTGTTTCCGCGCTGTATCTCTAACCTCAACTAAACTGTAATAGATTTTGAATGTCACTGTCAGAGATATTTATAAGGCTTTCAAAATCCCTTCCTGCTTTTGCACCAGCAGCCCTGGGTGTGGAAGAAGGCGGACACTTTGGTGTCAATAGCTTTTAGGACATTTTGGGTGATGACCCCTTGTTGGACTGCTTTGATCATCTATTTCTATGTACAATGGCTTGTGATTCCTTGTGTCTGACCACAGTGCCTTTGTAGGAACGATTCAGCTATATTTTGATAGGACCATTGCTTTAAAAAAAAGTAAAGAGAAAAGAAAAAAAAAGAAAAGGCGATCCATCTCAAGTATATTCAAGACTTCTGCAAACATGTTTTTTTTCCCCAGGATTGGGAAATCAGAAATTAAAGGGGATATGTTTAAGTTGAGTGGGTAAGGCTTTAACAGGAACCTGAGGCACAACATTTTCACACAGTGAGTGGTAGATATATGGAGCGAACTGTCACAGGAAGTAGTTGAGCAGGTGCAGTAACGAAGTTTCAAAGGTATTGCACAGGTACATGGGTTGGAAAGGTTAGAGGTGTATGTGTCAAATGCAAGCAAATGGGAATAGATTAGATGGGGCATTTTGGCTGGCATGGACAGATTGGGCTGAAGGGCATGTTTCTGTACCGTACGACTATGAATCAATGACTCAATCTGTATGATGCGCAGTGATCATCACAATCTTGGACATGCTGGTAGTATCATCAGACAGCTATGGAGAGACTGTGTATACTCCAACAGGTCCATAAGATACCATTTTTCTACCTCAGAACTTACTCGTAAATAGAACTATAATCATTTAACATTTTCGAGAATTCAAATACTGTGAGCTGTGGAGGACAAAGGCTCGAAGCTTGAGCTTTATTTCCCTATTCTCGGTCTGTGTTTTAACATCTTACAGATCAAACAAACCAGGCATAACAAAACCCATTCTCCATTCAACTCTACGAGAAACATCGGCTCCTGGAAGAAATGCAAACATTGCATTTTAATTATTCTTTTAATGACTTTAATTGACTACTGCATACGTGTATGAGTGTGTGTACGTGCATACAAGCACGTTTGTGTGTGTGTGTGTGTGTGTGTGTGTGTGTGTGTGTGAGTGTGCAAGATGTTTGTGCTTCTGAAATTTTTCGATTTAAAGTTCAAAACATTTATTTTTTTGAATTATGTACATGGTGCAATTGTTTCTTGATGTTTGTGGATGTTAAGGAGCTCTGTAAACAGTCATTGGTGTTGATCATGGTGACAGCTGCACTGGAATGGAGGCTCACCGACTGGTGAAGCCATTGTATGAGTGCAATTGCCTACTTGCACTGCAAGAGATGCTGTGCTATACTAAACCACGACACAGAACCCGCCATTGTAACATTACACCAGGGATTTTGGGGATGGAGGGTTGGGCACTTTGAATAAATATCTTGATAGCCAGGTATAGAGTAGGCAACCAGCACATTTGGAGCAATGGAACATCTTTTTTTCCCCGACAGTTACTTGTTTCAACAAAGATATTTGAATATTCAAAATATTGCCACGTAAGATACACTCCATTATAAATGTATAACTTTGGAACCATTCATTCATGGCTAAACATATTCAGGTAAACTCTGAATTGTAATGAATAAAATGAAATTTGATCACTTGTTATTATCTTTGTACCTCATTAATGTACCTTGATTTTGCGTGATTTGATGTGTCTGTGCTGAATAAAGACCTTTTACTTGTGTTGATCTACAATGAGTAAAGAGTTGTTACATTTACTGCCCTGCACTTTGAGCAGCTCTTTCAAACATCACACAATTTTATGAATGTCAAATTCAAGAATTTAGTTGTAAGTTATCACCTCAATCAAATAAAACCATTCCTCTATTTTTATATGAAGCTGTCTACTTTTTGGAAATTAAATCAGCCAGACATAATTCATTCCGTGTTGCCACCTCCTAACTTATGGTGACATGATTTTCAAGCCTTGCACAGGACCTGACCATAAACCTGATTGCTGGGATATTACAAGGAAGTCTAAAGTCCTGGATATGGTCCCATTCTGATGCCAGGGAATACCTCGTCAATCTCAAAGTCATCTTTGCCGCTTTGACTCAGAACCATCTCCTGTTTGTGTCTGGAGCTTCCTGTTCTCCGGTCGTTCAATTCTACCGTACACATTGAAATTTCTTTTGTAAAAAAATTCCATTGAAAATTAAACACTTTACTCTGCCAAATTAATGCTCCGTGGGTGAAGATGAACATTACCTGCAATGTTTGAGCAATTAGGAATGATTTGGAGCGATTAGGAACATTAACTTTTTGATCTTCAATGGGGCATGTACAGTAATGCAACAATTATATTCAACAGATGATGATAAAGGAGCAAAGGGGAATGTCAGTGTGGTTCCTCCTTATGGTCTCTGCTCAATGACTTAAATGTAAACCGTGTATCAGGGCCAGGTTCTGTGTTGATGTCCTATATCTAACAGAGTGCGACTGGACAAATGATTGAAATATAAATGGATCCGTGGCAGAAGCCAATGCACACTTCAGGATGGGGAAGCAATCAGTCGGGGAACACATTGATGGTTTTATTGCACCCGATTGCACCCAACAAAGTGATGGTATTACAATTTACTGATCGTAATTACAGCCATGTTGTCGGATGCACATCCGAAGTACTGCAAAAGACTTTCACTTTACTAATGAATGATCATGTCCCTTCTCAATGTATTACAGAACCAACTATGTTGGTTCAAGCTCAGAGCAGCAGTGATGAAAACTATGGCTGAGAAGGCCCCGACTGGTGGATTGATTTTAGGATCACAGTTCTGAGACAAACAACCTTTAGACTGGGTGGGTGCAAGGAGAGATTTTAAACAAAGCTCCAAGTCCAGTCTACAATATAGTAACAATCCAGTGATAAAGAGCATGACTCTATTCTTATATCTAGTATTATCAGGTCAAGGAGGTAAACCGTTCAACAAATATTTGAACATCAAGGAATGCCAACATTCAATGACACTAGAAGCAACAAAAAACATAATGTTTCTGACTTTTGATTGATTTTAAGCAATGAAAGCAGCAGAGTAAACAGTGAGTACATTTACTGTTGTGATCATTACAAAGAATGACACTTCTATTTTTGTTCTCCTTAAAAACCAGCAAGATATGTTTCCAAATTACTTAAACAATTATAATGCTCCCAAATTCCTGTAGCATAAGAATAGATGGTAAGTTTTTACGATGGTTGCCATGGAAATAGTGCTCGCAGCTGCGGCTTGCCTGCAGTCCGTCTGTCTTTTGTGTTTTTTGTTGTTTTTGTCTCAATTGTAGTGTTAATATGATGTAGTGTTGTATGTTATGTTTTGGGGGGGGGGGTGGGAGGGAACGGGAACTGTAAATGTAACATTCTCTCTCCAGAACGGAGACGCGACCTTTGTTCTGTATCGTGTCTCCGTTCCCGTTGCGGCCTACCACCGGCCATGCACCTGGGACCACCTGGGTCTCTGGTTCGCAGAGCCCGCGGTCCGGACTCACCACCTGCGGCGCTGGCTGCCTGCGAATGCTGCGGGAACGGCTGCGACTCGTCTCCGGAGGCTCCGGCGCGGGCCGCGTGGACGTCGGAAGCCCGCAGGCCCCTGGATGGGGGCCGACATCGGGAGCTCCGGCAGCGGCAGAGGCAACGTGTCCGCCCGCCCCGAATCGCGGGGCTTGGGTCGGCCCGCCACGGACCTTTCACCATCCGGCGCGGCCTGAAATAGGCCGCGGGATTTTTTTTCACCGCCCAGCGGGGGCTTCAATATCGGGAGCCCCGACCGCCCCGACGTGGCAACTCCAACAGCCTGACCGCGGGACAAGACGGCAGGGAAGAGAAAAAGACATTCTGGCCTTCCATCACAGTGAGGAGGGACTGGAGGAGACTCACTGTGATGGATGTTTCTTTTTGTTTGGTGTTAGTTGTGATTGTATGTGTTATTGCATTTTTATTGATTAATCTTATTGGTCTTATTGTTCAACTGCGGGTAATGTTTCATTTTACTACACATTTATGTGTATGTAACAAATAAACGACTATTGACTATTGACTATTAAGCCAGTAGTTATTTTCTAACATTCCACACAGACTTCAATCCTTCCTTTAAATTGGAAGACTGCAAGCATAACCCCACTCTTTAAAGGAGAGGGACTGCACGGAAATACATACCTGTTAGGCTGATGATAGGGATAATCGCTTATTAAGAAATGATTACCAGACACATGGAAAATAATAATACAATTGAGCAAATTCAGCGTACATTTATGAAACAATGTTTGACAAATCTATGGAAGCTTTTTGTGGCTGGCATGTGCCAAAATCGATGAGGAACCACTGCTTTTTTTAATTCATTCATGTTTGGTTGGATCGGGCCATTGCTGACCTGGGTATTTATTGCCCATTTCCAAATGCCCTTGCGAAGGTGGCACTGAGCTAATTCTCTTCGGTCGAACTCATTAGTTTAGAAAGATAGACACAAAATGCTGGAGTAGCTCAGCGGGACAGACAGCATCTCTGGAGAAAAGGAATGGTTGGCGTTTTGGATCAAGACCCTTCTTCAGAGTCTGAAGAACAGTCTTGACCCGAAACGTCACCCATTCCTTCTCTCTCCCTATCTTTGGTTTAAACCAGTATCTGCAGTTCCTTCCTACTCATGGGTTTTAGGAATTGTTGTCAGGATGACCTAAGCAACAAAAGCCAGTGCATTTGTAGATTGTACACAGGACACACACTGTGTGTCAGTTGTGCAGAACAAGAATATTTAGGGTAGACACAAAATGCTGGAGTAACTCAGTGGCTCAGGCAGCATCTCGGGAGAGAAGGAAAGGGTGACGTTTCGGGTCGAGACCCTTCTTCAAACTGATGTCAGGGGAGGGGGTGGGATATTTGTCCAAGAAAAGATCTACAAGGAATGCAATAAAGGTTCAATAGGTTGTTTGTTGGGATGGAGGCAGAGTCCGTTAAGTAGATTGGCACGATACTCTTTGTGTCTAGAAGAATGATTGGTTATCTCATTGAAACGTACAGATTTCATAATAATAATAATAATAATACATTTTATTTATATAGCGCTTTTCATATACTCAAAGACGCTTTACAGAGGAATCACTGTCTCAAGATAAAAATATGCCAATTCTTTCAAGAGAATTCTTCACCCAGCAGAATTATTTGCATGTTTTGGGGGCACTGTGGAGCCTCAGCTGCTGTGAATATTCAAGTCGCCATGTGATTGAGTTTGGGATATTGAGATATTCAAGGAAAGAAGCACGAAAGTAAAAGACCGGCCACAATTTCATTGAATGGCAAAAAAAGTCCAAGTGGCTGAGTGAATTACATCTGCAGGCAGGTGACTAGTGTAGATGGGGCACCTTGATCGGCATGGGCAAGTTGGGCCGAAGGGCCTGTTTTCATGCTGCATGACTCTATGCTTATATTTCTTAAGTTCTATTTCTTATGCAACATCTGCAGGGTGTCTCGAGAATTTCTCCACCAATTATTTATTTCTTCATCGTGACAGAAAGATTGTGAAATTAACAGCACAAATGTCTGAAAGAAACAACACTTTTATTGGTAAATTCAAAGTCAAATCAAGAAAGGCAAAAGAGAAATTGAGGTAAAAATCAGAGAATGAAAAGGACAAAATAACCTTTCCAACAATTGGAAACGGAGGAATGTGACTCCATACTTGCAAGCATTTTCAAAACTAGTTGGCCAAACTTTAATCAATGCTAAAGTTGATACATGACCCACCTGTCCCTAGTGGGTGTAGGATAGTGTTAATGTACGGGGATTGCTGGGCGGCGCGGACTTGGTGGGCCGAAAAGGCCTGTTTCCGTGCTGTATATATATATGATATGATATGATATGATGAGCTGCAATGACTCAACTCTCTGTGGCAAGTTTGTTTCTATCATGCAAGTCGAGGAATTTCATCGGATCAGTGTATTCAAATTCTCTTATACTTATCTTACACAGAAAGAGACAATGGATCAGCAGGTCCATCACAGCTCTCAGTCGAGCATAGAAACATAGAAAAATAGGTGCAGGAGTAGGCTATTCAACCCTTCGAGCCAGCACCGCCATTCAATATGATCATGGCTGATCATCCAAAATCAGTACCCCGTTCCTGCTTTTTCCCCATATCCCTTGATTCCGTTCGCACTGAGAACTAAATCTAACTCTCTCTTGAAAACATCCAGTGATGTGGCCTCCACTGCCTTCTGTGGCAGAGAATACCACAGATTCACAACTCTCTGGGTGAAAATGTTTTTCCTCACCTCAGTCCTAAATGGCCTACCACTTATTCTTAAACAGTGACCCCCTGGTTCTGGACTCCACCAACATGGGAACATTTTTTCCAGCAATCCCATTAGTCCCCCTCTTCTTATTTTCCTGCCCCACTTCTTTCTCACATATACTTGGAACTCGTGGTTTTTGGCATCAACCTGCACTGAGGGGTAATTTACAGCAGCTAATTAGTCAATTGACATGTGCCTTGTATGTGGGAGGAAACTTGAGGATCCAAGGAAACTCATGCTGTTCTGCAGAGAAGGTGTAAACTGCACACCGGGTGCACCAGAGGTCAAGATCCAACCTAGATCCATAGAAGCGCCGAAGAAAATTGAACTGGGGAGGACATTGTTGAAAGATAAGGGACGAGAGAGTTAAAAATCAAAGTGTGTAGAAATGCCTTCTCGCAGAGCATGGTGAATCTCTGGAATTTTCAGTCCAAGAGATGTGGGGCTGGATCATTAGGTATTTAAAATGGAGGCAGATACATTTTTGAAAGAATGAGGGACTGAAGGTGATGGGGAACTGGCACAGAAGAGGAGTTGAGGTCTGGGGTAGATCAGTTGTGGTCATATTGAATGGCAGGACGCTTGAAGGGCCAGGTAACCTTCTCTCGCTCATATGTTTCTGTGTATATACCCACCCATTCTCTCCCACACATCTGCCTTGGAGTGAAATTACACTGACATTTGCACATAAAGGTGAGCACCATTAGCTTTGCTATTATTTTGACAGCAATTTTTGACTCACTGTTCATGATCTTTACTTTGTTCTGATTTTTTTCATAAGTTGCTCCTGCATCATAAATGTATCATTTGTCAAGACTTCACAAGTTTCAATTTTAAACCTCAGGCAGCCATTTACATAATGCAACAGCCGATCGTGCTTCAGAACACTAATGTAGCGGTGTAACAAGCTAAAGCAGGCACAGTGGTCAATTAGACATGCAGACTCGAACTTAATGTTCAAAGCAAGTGAGGCTTACTCACCCAAGGCAGTGGGGTCTTTAAGCACAGATGAACAATAACAAAGATTGTAATGGAGTTTAAATTACACCATTGCAATTCTAACTCTTGGCTTGTTCCTCTCTCACCTCTCTCTGAAAGAAGCATTTATCTTTCCAATGTGCCAGTCATTTTGGATTGACTTCAAAGATTTGTTAAATGTATACCCTCTCTACATTGCTTGTTCTGTTATTTTATATAAATGTATACCATTTTTACAAGTTGTACAATTTTATATAACTATTTAGGATTGAACTAGTGTACAACTGTAATTCTCCATAACAAAACACAGCTCTTATGAATCCCCATTAATCTGTCTGTCTTTCCTGTTTTTGGTTGTTGTTGTAAATCCCAATAATCTGACTTTAAACTGACATTACTGCTGGCATTTTCAAAGCGCCAGCTGTGGTTCGGTCGGTAGAGGTGGTGTTGGGATCCAGAGATGTAAGCACATAAATACGGCCGGACACTCAAGTGAAGTGCTCCACCATTGGAGGTGACACTTTCTTTATATGGCATTCCCTCAGATCGTGGGGTGGAAAATGCATTGTTATGTAATAATGCCCTTAAAAGGCAGTCATGCATCACCCTAATGCTGTTTACTGAAGCTCCATGAGAACTTCAATTGCAAGGTTCACGGGATCTATTGTCACACTGAGTAAGGCTGCACTGAAATTGACAGTGTTAGATAGACTCAGCGACATACGCGCTACTGATGTGTTGCAGGTTCTCACAGCCTACAGCATTTAGCTCAGCTGGTGTGATCTCCGAACCAGCACTTGATGGGATAAGCAAGTCTTCCAGCTGTAAGGTGGTATTTCTACTGAATTTATGGATACCACATTGATGGGAGAGGTTTAGGAGAATGCACCTAGAGAGTCAGTGGGATGTAAACAAAGCATGTTCTTTGTACGGAAGGGGCAAGAGACATTCCAGACTGCAGGAGGGTGCCAGGAAGGTTTCCATAAGTACATGTGTGCAGTCTCTGATCATTAACTATTTTGGGGAAACGCCGCTTAGTTCAGAGATACAGTGTGGAAACAGGCCCTTCGGCCCACCAAGTCCATACTGACCTGCAATCACCCATACACTAGTTCTACCCTACACTCCTGGGACATTTTACAATTTACAGAAGCCGGAGGAAACCAGAGCACCCGGAGGAAACCCATGTGGTCATGGGAAGAACGGGCAGACTCTGTACAGACAGCACCTGTAGTTAGGATCGAACCTGGATCTCTGGAGTTGTAAGGTAGCAACTCTCCCGCTGGGCCACTGTGCCGCTCACAATGCAGGTAAATGCCTGAGCTCGCTTTACCCAATGTGCTGAAAGAAAAGGTGAGGTTCAAAATAACAGTCGGTGCTGACATCGTGGGGTGTTCCTGTGCTGTACTGTTCTGTGTTCTAGAGTTTGCGTAATCTAACGACTGCAGCAATGAGCAACAGACAGGAATATGTGATAGAGATCAGCAGCAGAAGCCTGGAATGATCCTGAAGCAAAGAACTCTCATCCAAAGACAGCATTCTAGTAACACGTGCTGCCTTTGAAGGCACAGGAGGTTGGAGAGAACAGCTGGATCTTTAAACGACACAGTTGCAAGGAAAATGAAGTCGGTAAAACCTAATTACTCTGTGAGGTAATATAAATTGCTGCTCAACAGACCAACTGGTTTGAACCTCCATCAGCGGGTGAATTCTCATTGTTGCAAACTATCAAACCTGGGTCTCTGGCACTGCAAGGCAGCAACTCTACTGCTGATAGATGGGACTTTTTTTTTGGAGCGTAGAAGGCTTGGGGGGGGGGGGGGTCCAACATCATGAGGGACATGTCTAAAGTGAAAGTTCACAGACATTTTCCCCATGGTAGAGGATGTTGCTCATTATTGATGTGATTTGGTAGAGTTTTAAGTCGGAAGAAATAGGTACTCAAGAAGATGAAAAGCTTGCTAACAAGTCAGCAGTTAAGTTTCACAATCGTCGACACGACACCCATCAATGTGCACAAAATTGCTCCCCTCCAGTTTTCAGTGAGAAGCTTTCAAAATAACCTGTATGAAACTTTCCAATCCGGATTCCGCTCCAACCACTGTACTGAAACTGCGCTCCTCAAAATCACAAACGACATTCTCCTCTCCTCCGACGCTGGCAACCTCAACATCCTCATCCTACTTGACCTCAGCGCCGCCTTTGACACCATAAATCACTCCATTCTCCTCACCTGACTTGAAACCTCCCTTAACATCACCGGCACAGCCCTATCCTGGTTCAAATCTTACCTCTCTGACAGACACCAGTTCATCTCCATTAACAACTGTAAATCCCCCACCGCTCCCCTCCCCCAAGGTGTCCCCCAAGGCTCAGTCCTTGGCCCCCTCCTCTTCATCCTCTACCTGATCCCCCTTGGTCAATTAATCCGCCGTCATGGTCTCAACTTCCACTGCTTCGCCGATGATATCCAGCTCCTCATCTCCACCAAGTCAATCTCCCCCACCACACACTCTACACTGACAAACTGCATCACTGAAATAAAATCTTGGCTTCAATCAAATTTCCTCAAACTCAATTGCAACAAATCTGAAATCATCATCATTGGTCCAAAAACGCTCACCAAATCCACCCAAAACTTCATCCTCAATATTGATGGTCTCCCAGTATCCACCTCCCATCACATCCGGAATCTTGGAATCATCTTTGATCAAACCCTCTCCTTCGACAAACACATCAAACACATCACAAAGACAGTCTTCTTCCACCTCAAAAACATTGCCCGTCTCCGTCCATCCCTCTCCTCGACAGCTGCAGAAACCCTCATCCACGCCTTCATCACCTCCCGTCTGGACTACTGCAACAGCCTGGCGCACCCTCAAAAATCATCAGTAAACTTCAATACATTCAAAACTCCGCTGCCCGTCTACTCACCCACACCCCGATCCGTGACCATATCACCCCCGTCCTTTACAAACTCCACTGGCTCCCCATCCCCCAGAAAATCCAGTACAAAATCCTCCTCATAACCTACAAAGCCCTCCATAACCTGGCCCCATCCTACCTGACCGGCCTCCTCCACAGGCACACTCCCACCTGCACCCTCCGCTCTGCTGCTGCCAATCTCCTATCCCCCCACATCCGGACCAAACTCAGATCTTGGGGGGACAGGGCTTTCTCCATCGCTGCTCCCACCCTATGGAACTCACTACCCCAAACCGTTAGAGACTCCTCCACACTCACCACATTCAAAACATCGCTGAAGTCTCACCTGTTCAGTACTACCTTCAACCACTGAAGGTCACCTCACCTTCTGTCTCCTTTCTCTGTTCGTTTACTTATTTACTTATTTATCTATTTATTCATTTCTCTATGTTCTCTAAATCCCTGTAAAGCGTCTTTGAGTATATGAAAAGCGCTATATAAATAAAATGCATTTTTATTATTATTAAAAGAAGAATGTTGTAAGCCGAAATCTGAGCAAAGAGTTGACTGTAATTCCTTTCCCAAGGTATTGAGGGGAATCCAGTGTCAATAATGACCATTTTGAACAGGTAGCATTCTGTTAGTTAAGGAAATCCTGAAGTAGTTGTTTTTGTCAACATAAGCTTTTCTTCTGGACTATGTTTTTCTTGCTATGCTTCACCAACACCAAAATACTAAGTCATAGCCAAAATAATAAGATGATTTAGGTGTGTCTAATTCTGAGCTTGTAGGCTTTAGTTACAGGGAAAGGCTGCATAGGCTGGAACATTTTTTCTTTGGAGTGTAGAAGGCTCGGTGGGGGGACGGGGGGGAAGACACCTTATTGAGGTGGACAAGATCATGAGGGACATGTATTAGGCAAACGTTCACTGTCTTTTTCCTCGTGGAAGAGGATTCTAAAACTAAAGGACGTAGCCTTAAGGTGAGAGGAGAGAGATTGAAAGAAGGGCCTCAGGGGCAACATTTTCACTCAAATGGTAGTCCATATCTGGAACGAGCTAGAGGAAGCCATAGAAGTGAATACAATTGCAATATTTAAAAGACATTTGGACAGATTTATGGAAAGGAAGGGTGTAGAGATCTATGGGCCAAACGCAGGAAAGTGGCATTAGCCCAGCATGCCAATTTGGTCGGCATGGATAAGTGGGCTGAAGGGCCTGCTTTGGTGCTGTGTAGCCCTTAGTGCAAACATTCGGGGGGAATACTCCTTAACAAGTTTTTGAATGCTTTTTCTATCAAATAATTTTTCAATTAGTTAGAGATCAAACATTGCTACTTCAGACAAAATGAATGAAGATGGAGCAATCAAAAGGAAAGATTGCATCAATCAAATTATCATGGGTATGATTTTTTGATTATAAATAAAGAGGGCTCAGAAAGAAAGACGGCCACTTGCGAGAAGTCGTGGGTAGGACTTCTTGAGTGGTAGTTCTACTCAATAACCAAAGTCTGTAGTTTCTTTTTTGGTCTGGTTTATTTTCACCCACATGTTTAGACCGTAATGTTGTATCCTTATTGTTTTGATGTGGTTATGCTTTATACTTAATTGTTAACTGTATGTTTGTGTTGTCATTTGTGAGCGGAGCACCAAGGCACATTCCTTGTATATGCACATACTTGGCCAATAAACTTATTCATTCATTCATTCATTCATTCATTGAGTGGTCATCAGGATGTCTGGCCCCCTATTACTTTGAGTTCAAGAATAAGGAATGTTGAGGAATAAAAGGATAGTTTGCAAGGGAACAACAAGTAGACACTCTGTAGAAAGGTAGAAAAGTTAGGAGCTGCATTTAAGAAGTAAAGTTATATAAGTTACAGAATGCGGCAGTCCTATTGGGAATACTTTTTTCCATGCTTTCGGTAATTTCATACATCTTAAATCATACGATATTTGATGCCTGTATTTTTTTATTTTGTGTGTTAAAATTGGTCAAGTTTTAATAAACGTTTTTAGAAGAGTTCTTGGTTGTTCTACCCTGCGAGCCTTATCTGATATTCCCTACTACAATAGTTCAAGTGGAATTCACAGAATAACTGCAGGAGCACTCCGTAAGCCAATTTTCAATGGTCTACCAATGTTTTTGGTAGACTACAGCACCACTGATGCTGGAATCTTGAGTAAAACACAAAGTGGAGGTGCAACACAGCATGTCAGGCAGCATCTGTGGAGGAAATTTAAGTTTTGCATCCGTTTTTACTCATACCATCCTATTGGAACATTTCATTCTCTTTCGTCAGACTGTCCTCGTTCAGAGATAGACACAAAATGTTGGAATAACTCAGCGGGTCAGGCAGCATCTCTGGAGAAAAAGGATGGGTGAAGTTTCAGGTCAGAACCCTTCTTCAGACCTATTTCCTATTTCATGTTAGCCTGACCTGCTGAGTCAATCCAACACTGTATGTTTGACTATATTTTTGGGAGTTGCAGGGAGTGTAGCGTAGGTTCACCAGGTTAATTCCTGGGATGGCGGCACTGACATATAATGAAAGAATGGATCGACTGGGCTTATATTCATTAGAATTTAGGATGAGAAGGGTTCTTATAGAAACATAGACAATTCTTAAGGGATTGGACAGGCAAGATGCAGCAAAAATGTTCCCGATGTTGGAGGAGTCCAGAACCCGGGGTCACAGTTTAAGAATAAAGGGTTGGCCATTTAGGACTGAGATGAAGAAAAACATTTTCAACCAGAGAGTTGTGAATCTGTGGAATTCTCTGCCACAGAAGGCATTGGATGTTTTCAAGAAAGAGTTAGATGTTTCTGTGTTCGGATAACTTTCAAGACCCTGGATATCTAAACATAAATGTTTGTGGCAGCTTGCTGTGTGAAAAGTAACTCCTGAATTTTCACCATTTTGACAATAATTTGACTTCTAAAAGTATTTCACTGGACGTGGAACAATTTTGAGATACCTGGAAGGGGATTGGAGATTATTGTAAAAATGAAATTTTATTTTTAATTATGTGGGAGAGAAGAAGAGTGAGTTACATTTGCAATATCAAACCTCAGAGGGCAAACTGATGAAATATGTTTGTTTTTTTCCAAATTACAAAGATGTTATTCGAGTCACTCCAGTCTGTTACTGCCTTGCAATTGGCTCGAGTCATTTTACATATGACTTTGAAATTTGGAGTACTTCCACAAGGCAGAACTAATTATCTCATTGGCCAAAAGGCATGCACGTTCCTGAAGTCACAAATATCATTCAGTCGGCTGAAGTGTTAACTGATTTTTTCTTTTTTTTTAAAGTTTGCTGCTTTTCCACATAACATGACCATGCTGGGAGGGATGGGAGATATAAATGCATTGCTGTATAATAAATTCTATTTTTATTCTTCAGAGCCTACAAAGCAAGCCCAGCTGAATTTCCAAAGAAGCAATTATTTTAAGGTCACTCTGTTCCTTCCACAAGAACAACCATGCAGCTTGAGCCTTTCGGGACTGTCTCTGCATGAAACAGGACAGTCAGCACCATCTGTCCAAAGAGAATGAAATGCTATAATAAATAGGGAGGCATCTGTAAAAATGGAAGAAAAAACCTAGATCAAAAAAAAGGTGAACAGTAGCTGAAGACCATGAGGTATAATCATGTTCAGCAAGGAACAGGTCAGTTGAGAAAGCATTTATCCAAAGAATTGAACAAAAAAAAAATTAAGAAATATAATTCACAATATATTGCTTGACGCTCTCACAAGTTCCAAAAAAATATTTTCTGATCACAAACAATAAAATGTATCTGATCCCTTTTGCTGTTTTAATGCCCCATTGTGATTTAAGATATTTCTAGTTAATCATATCTAGCAGTGACATCAGTCTGAAGAAGGGTCTCGACCCGAAACGTCACCCATTCCTTCTCTCCTGGGATGCTGCATGACCTGCTGAGTTATTCCAGCATTTTGTGAACAAATACCTTCGATTTGTACCAGTCTTATATATATATCTAGTAGTGAAATTGGTTAGTCTGACAGCATCCAAGTGTAATTAGTGATGTACTACCTGCAGATTAGAAGAATACAAAATAAGTGCACTTTGGAAAATTGGGAAGAATACATTTGATTTTGCTCTTTCTTTATTCCAAGCTCCACCGACACTGCCAACATTGCATGAAAAAGCGTTGGAGCTGTGACTGTCTATTAGTTGATTTGTTTAGCATTCCAGCAACGAAAAGGTAATCAATATAATGAATGGACTGTATCAAGCTTCAGGGAACAAGAAAACAGATTCCAATGCACAGAAACAAGAACAAAACAAAACATTCAATGAAAATAGTGTAAAAACAAAATGGAGCTTCAGAAACGATAAAAGAAAGAAAGGTTTAATTCCAATCAAACAAAAGTATTTATTATTAAACTTTTTACCATATATTCCCCACAAAAGCTGTAAATTAAGTCTCTCCTCTTCATCAATCCTCTCTAAGAACTGAGTTATCAAGTATAATTTGAACCCCTAATTGGAAAGCCAGTAGCAGCATGCAGGTCCTCACCTGGGAGTTACAAGAGGCGGATTTGGCCATTGTAACGGTTCATCTTTATTCGCATGGCACTGGCCCGATTGCCCAAAAGGCCAAAATGATGGCCAAGGGGCAGTTTGCTGTGTTGTGGAAGATGAAACGCATCCAGAGGCTGTCAGGATGTCAGTGAGATAAATTACCAGACGGCATTCAGAGGGTTTGGTGGAGTGGAAGGTTTAACTTGAATTGGTTCGCTCAATCTTTCAGGCAGTGAAGGGCTATCATGTAGCGATACGTACCTCAGGAAATCTGAAAGGACAGTTTCTAGCTGTTTGTCTCAAGTGCTCCTGGTTGTCAGACAAAAGTATGACCAATAGCACAGAATATTCATGACCAAACTAGCCAACAGAACGCTCTGAAGTGGGTCCAACACCATCGTTGGACAGAACCTCACCACCTGTATGTAACCTTATGCTGCTGAAATACTAAAACCAAGACAATTCTTGCCGGGTGGCACAGTGCACAGTGGTGGAGTTGTTGCCTTACAGCACCCATGACCCGGGTTCGATCCAGATCTGTCCGAACGGAATTTGTACATTCTCCCTGTGGGTTTTCCCCAGGTGTTCCGGTTTTATCCCACACTCCAAAGACATACAGGTTTGTAGGTTATTTGGCTTTGGTAAAATTGTACATTGTCCCTAGTTTGTAGGATAGTGTTAATGTACAGGTTTCAGGCCAAGACCCTTCTTCAGCCCAGCTTGTTTTTGTACTTTACTTCACTGTTAATGATTCTGGTAATCACTTCACTGAGCTCGTCTTGCTACCTGAGGCTCTACAAGGCTCTGGTCAGGCCACATTTGGAGTACTGTGAGCAAATTTGGGCCTCATATCTGAGGAAGGATGTGCTGGCACTGGAGAGGGTCCAGAGGAGGTTTACAAGAATGATCCCAGGAATGAGCGGGTTAGCTTATGATGAGCGTTTGACAGCAGAGGGACTCTACGTGCTGGAGTTAAGGCAGAGATTGACAAGTTCTTGATTAGAATGGGTGTCAAGGATTATGGGGAGAAGGCTGGAAAACGGTATAAGGAGGCAGAGATCAGCCATGATTGAAAGGCGGAGCAGACTCGATGGGTCAAATGGCCTGATTCTACTTCTATAACTTGTGAACCTTCAAAGATCTACATGTGCATAAGGACACGAAGTGCTGGAGTAACTCAACGAGTCAGGCAGCATACCTGCGGAACATGGATAGGTGATGTTTTGGGTCGAGACCCTTATTCACACTGTACCCACATTCATATTCTACTTAAGATAGACACAAAATGCTGGAGTAACTCAGCAGGTCAGGCAACATCTCTAGAGAATTTGGGTTGAGAGATGCTGCTTGACCCTCTGAGTTACTCCAGCATTTTGTATCTATCTTCAGTGTACACCAGTATCTGCAGTTCCTTCCTATGCATGTACTAGGTCATAGGTTAATTGGCTGGGTAAATGTAAAAATTGTCCCTAGTGGGTGTAGGATAGTGTTAATGTACGGGGATCGCTGGGCGGCACGGACTTGGTGGGCCGAAAAGGCCTGTTTCCGGCTGTATATATATGATATGATATGATTATAACAACACTATTTAGTTTGCATTACTTGCTTCTTCTTTTCTTTTCTTTTCTTGCTTTTTCCTTTGGGGATATTTGCAAGGGAAATAAGACAGCCAGGACCTTTTTTCAGGACGGAAATATCAAACACTAGAGGGAGTGGCTTTAAAGAGAGAGGGGCAACATTTAACAGAGACTGGACCAGGTGGACCCGTTGGGCCCCAAACCTCTCCTCTCTTGCATTGGTGCAGCACCCTCTCCTCCCCCCTCCCCTCTCCCCCCCCCTCCCCTCTCCCCCCTCCCTCCCCCCCTTCCCCCTCCCTTCTCCCTCCCCTTCCCCCTCCCCACTCCCCCTCCCATCCCCCTCCCCTCCCCCCGCTCCATCCCCCTCAACCCCCCTTATCCTCCCTCCTCCCCTCCCCCCTTCCCCCTCCCCACTCCCCCTCCCATCCCCCTCCCCCACTTCCCCACCCCCCCACTCCATCCCCCTCAACCCCCCTTATCCTCCCCCTCCCCTCCACCCCCTTCCCTCCATCCCTAGGAGATAGATTTAAGCTTTAAAATGTGAATGACTTTAAAAATATAACACCGATTTCAATGAAACTTCTTCCATTAGCACCAAAGGAACGGCGGTGAGTAAGGTGGGCCTAACATTGTTGTGCTACCGTGGACTGTTTTGGCTGTAGTTCAGGAACAAACAAACAAACAAACAAACGAGAGTTTTAGTATATAGATGTGTGTGGCAAGTTTTTGGAGGGGGGGCAGGGGGGGGAATGGTGGAGGCAGATACAATAGTGGCATTTAAGATACTTTTGGATAAACACGTAGATATGCAGGGACTGGAGGGATATGGATTATATGCATGTGTTGGTTTTGACATAATTTGACAAAGAGCCTGTTCCTGTGCTGTACTGTAGGTTTTAGTATCTGATTTCCACTGACATTCTGAACATTTATGCTTTCCCTCCCAATTTTCATCGACTTTTATTGGTGGCTGATTTTTATTTTAAATGCAGTACAACGAAACAACAAAAAAATCAATAAAATTGTGATTTTAAACCAGTAATACAATGTGATTTTTAAAAGTATTTATCCATCTTTCACTTTGTTTCGTGTATGAAGAGAGATCACTCTGACAGCACCCATTCAAACCGGCTGAACAATACGATCACCAACTCAGGTATATCCGCAAGGGTGTTTGTTTAATGAACTGCAGAATGATGCACCAGGTGACACACAGAGAACAGATGGTCAGAAGCAGGTGGTGACTGTGAATGAGGAAATGCAGCAGCATCCATCTTTCCTACTGAGACAAGAGATCCGGAATTCATTAGTACTGCTTCGAAATGAACCTTGCTTGAAAGTATAAATAATTGCTCAAAACATTGCAAGCCTCCTCCCCCAGCACGAGCTGATGATACCTGTATATACATGATGGATGGGACTTCAAACCAACGGATCACTAAATCATACGCAGCAACTCCTTAGGTATTTGAAAAGCAACCTTTGCTGAAAAAGACCTATGCCAAGTGAATAAAACAGAAACAACCCTGCAGTGTTTTGTCTTAGAACAACTGATAACAGCCATCACTCCCTACTTAAACCATCTTTAGTTTTTAAAATAAATCTCCATTTGAAATCATTGTTTATTTTAGTACAACACAAGGACGAGGATTAGTTTGATTACAATGTTCACCTTGTGAAGCTAGTTGCAAATAAATAATTCAAGAACTAGTATATGTTGCTGCATTAAGTTCTCAAGACTGGGCTCCATCACTAAATAGCTACGGTATGTTTTCCAATGGGTCTATTCTGGATGCAAAATAACTTATTAGTCATTAAATCTGCCATCCGATCAAACTACTGTTGTATCCGTTTCTATTTATTTAATGGATTTTTTAATGTAGAGCATCAATGTACATTTGCCACCACACCCCAAGCCCCCCCTTCTTACTTCAGTTTGGCTTATAGGAATAAATTGACTCACATCCATGTGACTTAAGTTACCTCCAGCATTTCTGCATAATAGATAGAGGATGGCATCATTGAACTCGCTTTTAATAAAATGTATTTTCATAGTTCCAGTTCCAATTCGGAATGGACACCTTCAACTGAGGAAACAACCTTACAATTGTCGATAAAGTCACCAAACTGAATCTAAATCATTTGAACAAATTAAATGGAAATTAGCACAATAATTCACCATTATCCACAATCAGCTTTGCTCAAAAATATACAGAGTACTGATTAACTATGAGTAGAATATATATTTTTATCTATCTATCTATCTATCTATCTATCTATCTATCTATCTATCTATCTATCTATCTATCTATCTATCTATCTATCTATCTATCTATCTATCTATCTATCTATCTATCTATCTATCTATCTATCTATCTATTTATCTATCTATCTATCTATCTATCTATCTATCTATCTATCTATCTAGCAAAATAACTTATTAGTCATTAAATCTGCCATCCGATCAAACTACTGTTGTATCCGTTTCTATTTATTTAATGGATTTTTTAATGTAGAGCATCAATGTACATTTGCCACCACACCCCAAGCCCTCCCTTCTTACTTCCGTTTGGCTTATAGGAATAAATTGACTCACATCCATGTGACTTAAGTTACCTCCAGCATTTCTGCATAATAGATAGAGGATGGCATCATTGAACTCGCTTTTAATAAAATGTATTTTCATAGTTCCAGTTCCAATTCGGAATGGACACCTTCAACTGAGGAAATAACCTGACAATTGTCGATAAAGTCACCAAACTGAATCAAAATCATTTGAATAAATTAAATGAAAATTAGCACAATAATTCACCACTATTCACAATCAGCTTTGCTCAAAACTATACAGTACTGATTAACTATGAGTAGAATATATATTTTCATATATAGATTATCTATCTATCTATCTATCTATCTATCTATCTATCTATCTATCTATCTATCTATCTATCTATCTATCTATCTATCTATCTATCTATCTATCTATCTATCTATCTATCTATCTATCTATCTATCTATCTATCTATGTCTGTCTATCTGTCTGTCTGTCTGTCTGTCTGTCTGTCTGTCTGTCTGTCTGTCTGTCTGTCTGTCTGTCTGTCTGTCTGTCTGTCTATCTGTCTATCTATCTATCTATCTATCTATCTATCTCCTGTTTTGACGTAAGAGGCCAGTTGGCCGATTGTGTCTCGGTTGGCACAAAGAACAATCCTATTGATACCCCGTAGAGGTTTAAAAGAGTGGAGCGATGGTAATGAGTGACTGCAGATCCACTTCTGGGACTGACAGGCAAAGAGTTGCCTGGTTTGGGCGCCATCTTGGAATTTAATTGGAGAGCACACAATCAAAAGCTTTTCACTGTACACGTGACAATAATAAACCAATGGTTTCCAAACTACACTGGCTCACAGTTAGTGACAACACTACATATTTAAAATACATATGATTAAATCTCCCCTCAAGCTTCGGCCTTCTCTACCTCTGTCACCTGCCCGAGCACTCCTGGCTTTTGAGATCTACGAATCTTCTCTTTCCAGATTTCAACAACTGCCTGGAGTTCAGCAGTTGTGATACCATCACAAATGTTCCATCGTATTAACATAGTCCCGGTCCTGCTGCCACAGAGCTGCTCCGACAAATCAGGAGCGAAAAAGCACAATTCATCATTCACTTTTTAAAGTATTTTCCTGAGCATTCAGTAAGTGAGGGTCCAGATGCATTACAGTGGAACCTGAAACATGACCAAACTAGGCAAAACGTATTAAAAAGGGACTCGTCACCTATTCCTTTTCTCCAGAGATGCTGCCTGACCCACTGAGTTACTCCAGCTTTCTGTGTCTATCGTCGGCAAAAAATAGAAATATATATTAATTAAAAAACATTATATTTTGTATTATTTCTGTTGAGGAATTACATAGAAACATAGAAAATAGGTGCAGGAGGCGGCCATTCGGCCCTTCGAGCCAGCACCGCCATTCATTGTGATCATGGCTGATCGTCCCCAATCAATAACCCGTGCCTGCCTTCTCCCCATATCCCTTGATTCCACTAGCCCCTAGAGTTCTATCGAACTCCTTCTTAAATCCATCCAGTGATTTGGCCTCCACTGCCCTCTGTGGCAGAGAATTCCACAAATTCACATTCATTAAAATAAATGTAAACACCAGGGATTTTGTTCAGTAGTAATTGTGGTTTTGTTTACCTTAAGGTGTTTACCCTGGAATTTTAAATGCATCCGTTTAAGTATCTCCCTCAAGTCCGCAGAAGAAAACAGTAACGTCATAGACAGTGGAAATAACTGGTTCACTGACAGCCACATCAGGTATTCTGTGTTAAATTGTGCATGCACGAGAATCTCAAAATTGCTGTCAGTTTAATGGTGTAATGATGGCAAACATGGATGGTTTTACTGTCAATCCAATGTGATATCCAGGCCAAAATTAATGATACAATATAAAGATGAAACATTTTGCCTTCATTCTTTGTCCCACAACAAATACCATAACTGTTCTTTATTACCTGGAAAATGTTAACAATTATGAATGCCCCATGCCCCAAACTATCAATAACTGGGTTTCAGCAAAGATTAAAATGTCTGAGCGTGGATGACAAAGAAAGCAATCTGGATGTCAAGGCCTGGACGAGGCAAACTCATTTCACAACGGTGCCAACAAACAACAAAACTACATGGTAGCATCGCTAAGGCAAGTGTATCGAGAGAATGTGAGAGTCGAGATGCAATTAACAATAATACAATTACGACATTCTCTGCTGTGCTGTGCATCCAGGCAAGATTCTAAAGGAAGGGCTTTATTCATATGGAGCAACAGATCAACAATTTTCATTTTATTTTTGAAATATATTCAAAGGTACTTATTCTCATATTGAGTGTGTTTATGGAAGTCCCAGAGTAGTACTCTGGAAGTGTAAGATAGCTAAATGGTTCTGGTGTGTGAAATCACTCTACATTGAGTGCGTTGATGATTTTAATTTATAAATTGAGCCCAAAAACTTGACTAAAGGGTGCCTTGGGAACCGATGGAAGGGTAGCACAGGAACTCAGTGAGTGCTTACTTCAATAATTCCAGTTGCTTGAGGGGATCTGAAAGCAAAGGCTTCAGTGGTTTGCAAAGCAAACAATAAAGCAATTACAGCATTGAGATGCAGGTAGCTCCTCAAATGGCTCAGCTGGGAAGAAATAAAGAAAAGCATTACATATTCCTCCATATTGTGGCAAACTAGAATCCTCAATCTGCCTTTTTGAACTGACTGGTGCTCATTCCACTCTACACCTATATATCCTGCAAGCTCATGATTCTCTTTGTTTCTTGCGTCGGTACGATCCAGCAGCATTGATAACATTCTCCAAAATTGTCCACCATTGTCGAGTGGGAGTAGAAAAAAGTATGCAGTGCACAAATGAATTTCAAGGCTAAAACGTCTAAAGTGTCTTTCAAGAAATCTCAGAAATGTCCAAGTAACCTCACGACACAGGGACTGTGAACAAGTTCAATCCCAGGAGCAGGCAAAAGGACAGCTGAGAGAAAGTTATTTATCAGTATATATCCCAGACCAGGGAGGATTCACTTGCATGTTGCCAATGGCTGGAGAATGTTAGTTACAATGAAAGGCCAGCTAGCAGGGGTTGTCTTATTCATATTTAAAATGGTTGAGGAGAGATTTAACGAGAGTCTTTAAAATTATGAGCAACAGAAGGAGCATTTTCTTTTCCAGAGCTAATTAGGTGGTATAGATCTAAGCTATGATTAGAGAAGAACTGAGAATTTGTTTTGAAGGGGCGTAGCGGTTGAGCTACTGTCTTACCGCACCAGAGACATGGGTTCGATACTGACTGCAGGTGCTTGTCTGTACAGAGTCTGTACATTCTCCCCTTGACCTATGTGGGTTTTCTCAGATCCTTGGTTTGTAGGTTAATTGGCTTGATATAAATGTAAAATTGTCCCTAGTGTGTGAAGGGTAGTGTTAATGTGCAGAGATCACTGGTCGGTGTGGACTCGGTGGGCCGAAGGGCCTATTTCCGTGCTGTATCTCGAACCTAAATAAACTAAAGACTCGTTGTGATCTGGAACTCACAGGTTGAAAGGGTGACACAGGGAGAAACATCAGCATATTTAAAATGTATGGTTAAAGAACAGAAATGCCCTGACCATAACGGAGCATCATGGTTAGTGCTACTACCGAGCTTCAGCTTAGGCGATAATGCGATAATATGCTCTCTTTGTCTCTCTCTTTCTCTCTCTCTCTCTCTGTCTCGCTCTCTGTCTGTTTCTGCCTATCTCTCTCTCGCTCTCTGTGTCTGTCTCTGTGTCTGTCTCTCTCTGTCTCTGTCTCTCTCTCTCTCTGTCTGTCTGTCTGTCTCTCTCTCTCTCTCTCTCTCTCTCTCTGTCTCTCTCTCCCTGTCATTGTGGTAAATCAATTAGCAACTGCAAATTGTCCTCGCGTGGAAGGGTGAGGGAAGTTTTAGGGGAAGAGATGACGAGCATGTGACAGGAAGGTTGAGAAGGAAAGGGACTGATATGGACTTGATGGGCTGAATGGCCTCTTTCCACATCATGAGAAATTTGGCTCCCGGACTTTGGAACAGTTTAAATAGAAGTATTTTTCCGGGGCACGGTGGTTCAAGTGATTCTCTACCACTGCAGTTCCTTCAGTTGCTGCTCTGTTCTTATCCTCTTTTCACAGCCAAGTTCCGCTGAAGACAAGTTAATGTCAATGCAAGACTCCTTGACTGCGTGACATGCCTGAAGTGGCAACCCACCAGTGTTCCTATTTTTGAGGAACTTGTTCGACTTGCAAACTAATTGCCATTAAAACCAGTCACAGGAAAATTAGCCCAGTTATTAAACCTGTTAGCAATGTGATAATTGGTAGTAACTGCCAATCAACCTCTTTGGATGGAAAGCTAACAAGTTAAGACTGCAGAGTCTCGGTGTCACAGATAGTGAATTAGTGACTGCAGAGTCTCGGCGTTGCAGATAGTGAATTTTCTTTCCTGTATCCGACTTGACATTGATTTACCCATTCCAATTCACCCTGATTCTCAGTCATTTCACAATTTATTGTCAGGCTTTATACCCTATTGATTGAAACTGTTGACATGAAGGTTACAGACATGCAAAATCCTCTCCAGCTTCTCACACTTTAGGGCATATAGATTTTGGAGAAAAAGTCATACAAATACAACACAGATGAGATGCTCTGCCCCAGAAGGCATTGGACCATTAATAATGCTGAGACAAAGTAGATGTGTGCTTCAATGTGATTCGGAGGTTTATCTCCAAGTTGCGGTGTCCCTCTATTTTGTAATAGTGACGTTTTGTTTTTTGTCTTGCCATTTAGGGATGGGACAGCAGTAAAATTGCTGCTTTACAGCGACGGGAACCCGGGTTTGATCCTGACTATGGGTGCCGTCCGTTTGGAGTTTGTATATTCTCCCCTTGACCGCGTGGGTTTTTCCCAGGTGCTCTGGTTTCCACCCATATGTATGTAGGATAATTAACCTTTGTAAAATTGTTAAATTGTCCCTGGTGTGTAGGATAGTGTTAACGTATGGGGTGATCGCTGGTCGGTGCGGACTCGATGGGCTGATGGGCCTGTGTACGCACTGCATCTCGAAAGTCTAAAGTGAATTAACAAAGATTAAATCATGTGAAGCTACTAAATTGGCATAACCTAGTCAAAGTAACTGTACCACAGATATTTAGGAATTGTAATTAACAATCCATTTTGCAACAACAACAACTTTTAATATTGTTGCAACAAGTCCCAAGGCATTCTGCAAAAAAGTTAACAAACGGTGACACTGTATTTCCTTCCTTCTGCACTGTACGAGTTGTGACCTGGGAAGGTCTGGTCATTTAGAGTAAGAAAAAATAACTTAACTGGCTCCCATCCCATGACCTGAATCATTCATTCCTCTACCATCACTAACTCACAGTAGCTACAGTAAATACAATGGAAAACACGTGCACCTTTTTTCATCCAGGCTGCTCTGCCGGCAGTTCCCAAACTTGTGGTCTCTACTGCCAAGCAGGACAAGGGCGGGCTCCTCCTCCGCACACTTCCTCGCCCTGGTCCACCGTCCGGACACGAAGTGGCGGACGGTGTTGCCTTCCGGTCACGAGGGGGCCCCCTGGTGGGGGTCCCTCTACGCAGGAATTCTGCCCCTCTCCATCGGGTACCTGGGGTGGAGGGTATTGCACCGAGGAGTCCCCTGCAACCTGTTCCTCGCGTGGTTCACAAACTCGCCAGCCGCCTGCCACTGTTGCGGGCTGGAAAAGTGTGTGTACCACGTGTACATGGAGTGTGTGAGTCTGTGTACCACGTGTACATGGAGTGTGTGAGTCTGTGTACCATGTGTACATGGAGTGTGTGAGTCTGTGCACCAGGTGTATATGGAGTGTGTGAGTCTGTGCACCAGGTGTATATGGAGTGTGTGAGTCTGTGTACCACGTGTACCACGTGTACATGGAGTGTGTGAGTCTGTGTACCAGGTGTATATGGAGTGTGTGAGTCTGTGTACCAGGTGTATATGGAGTGTGTGAGTCTGTGTACCAGGTGTATATGGAGTGTGTGAGTCTGTGTACCACGTGTACATGGAGTGTGTGAGGGTGCAGTCCCTGCTTCAATATCTAAAGGGGCTGCTCCTTGCCTTTTGGCTGCACTTCTCACCCATCATTCTCATCTTTGGACACCCTGTGCGTAGGGGAGAGGGTAGGGCTGAAGATGACCTGGTTGGGTTGCTCCTGGGCCTGGCCAAGCTGGCCATCCGCGACTCACGGCGCCAGGCGAAAGAGGGCTCTGCCCGAGCCAGCTGCCCACCCCTTTTCTGGGGTTTCATCCGCGCCCGGGTGGTGTTGGAGAGGGACTACGCGCTGTCCACGGGCACCCTGGGGGTTTCCGGGACCGCTGGGCACCGCGGGGGATTGGATGTATCCTGGATGGGGATTGTAATATAGTTGTAGAATAGTTTCATTTGGTATATTTGTTTGTATAGTATTCTGGTGGTGGGTTATGCTTTGCTTATTGTATTGTAAATATTGTTTTAAAAAAATTGAGTACAATTTTTTATTTTAAAAAAAAGGACAAGGGCAGCTGGCACAGGGGAAGACCACCACCATGTCACTCTTCTATCCTGCACTAACCCAACTTGGAAACACATTAAAGTATGTTTCTTCATTGCCAGTGCATCTAAATCCAGAGGCTCACTCTCCAGCATTACCATGGACTGCTGAAAAAAGACCCGCCAGTACATTGTCAAGGTCATTTAGGAATGAGCGATAAATAATTGCTTTGCCAATGACCTCTAGAAAATTATAAATAAATAAAAGTATTGCCCCTTCAAACAAATTACTTATTAAGATCTTACAAGCAAAGATAATAGAGTAGAGCAAGATAGACCACTCGACCCTAAAAACCGTAGTATGACATGGTGCCATTTTAGTGGGCAGAAACTTGCTGAAACATTTAAAAAGAAAAATAACAAAAATCTGTGAATTGATAGATGAGATGTATTCTGCATTTTAATGGTATCATCATACATACTGTCCCCCCAGAACACTGATTACACTGCGAGAGGCATAGCGAACGGCGGGTTTTGCATACTAAAATGACGGACGTTACGCTCCTTTGCGTACTACACTTCAGTATAGGCGATTTTGACGGAGTGGTTCATCTTGCTCCTCTAGTATCTTTGCTTACAAATATCCAATTTTAACACATAGTGCAGGATTCATGAAAAAGCAGAGAAATTATAACATTTAAAATATATGTAATGATTTGATTGCAGTCATTAAATTTATATTGTACCTTTCTATTCCCTTTAATTTTCTGTCAGTGTTTCTTATATACACCAGGACCTGACTTTCCATCATCGTGGGAGATGCTTCACAGGCACTAACCCCATCATTGAAGGGAACAACAGAAAGCGCTGCTCCAAAAAGGCAGCCAGTGCCATTAACGTCCCTCACTACCACGAGCACATTCTCATTTCACTCCTTACATCAGGAAGAAGGTATAGCCTCTTCCCAACAACCATCGGGCTCTTGAACATAACACTGCGGCACAGCAGTAGAGTTGTTGCCTTACACCACCAGAGACCCGGATTCAAACCTGACTACGGGTGCCGTCTGTACGGGGTTTGTACGTTCTCCCTGTGATGCATGGGTTTTCTGCGGGTACTCTGGTATTCTCCCACATCGCAAAGGCGTACAGGTTTCTAGGTTAATTGGCTTTGGTAAAATTGTAAATTGTTCCAAGTGTGCGATAGATCTAATGTACAGGGTGATGACTGGTTGGCATGCACTTGTCGGCCGAAGGGCCTGTCTCCGCACTGTACCTCTAAATTCTAAAGTAAAGTATAAACAGCAGACCAACCGATGAACTATGAACTATTGGTACTTGCACAAAGGACTGTTTATTTTGTATTTGTATCAAAGTTATTAATTTATTGAATTTTAAAGAAATATCTTCTGTATTATCTGTGTGTATTGCGTTTACAAGCCTATTACAAGCCTATTACAGATTTCATTGTTCTGTTGTCAGCACATATGACAATTAAACACTTGATTCTTGGCCTCTGTTATACAAATAACCTCACAAGTATATATCACAAGACTCCAGTTTCACTGCAGAGCTGAATTCGAACTGTGTGGAACTGAGAAATGGGTGCACAGATCACCACATTTAATTCACAATACACTTCATTTTCTCCTGTTACTTATTCCATGAATAGAAATTGTAATTGGAAACAGTTGGTCCACAATCTAGCTTAAAGAAACACATTTGTATTCTTGGGTAAAGATCAACACTCCAAATGCAAATCCAAATGTTATCATTCTGCCAATACTTATATAAATGTCTACTGATGTTCGTCAGTGTTTTTGCAGTGATTCAATTGGAAGATGCAACATTTTTCACAATATTAAACAGAGATGATAACGAAACTCCAATCATTTTGATATTCTGATCATTATATTTGAAGATGGTATTGAAGGTTTTCACCACCAGTAATAAATTCCATACTGACATTCAAACAAGTACATTTTCTTACCTCCCATGAAATTTTCATATTGTCGATATTTGTTCCTTCCCCTTTGACATTTTTTGGATTCTTCTCAGGAACTGAATAAAATACAATCAATTAAATGAAGAAATTCAATTGTTAAAAAATGGGAAAATAACTATTACTTGCAGGTTTATTTAAACTTTGGATACATTCGAGACATTTAACAATATAACTGTCATCAATATAATTTTTTTAATTTTTAAATGTACTCACTGTTGCTTTTAACTCAAAAACATTGAATTGAATAAATACAGGTAGTATTGATATCACATTTATATATCTATTCTTATATGATAGATTGATAATTGCAATAATGAATCCTGGTCGAAAAATAATGGTGAATTAATGATGCAAGTTGTTACTGACACAAATGCACATACAGGTAATAACAAATACATCATGAGTTATCAATCTTCCAAATGTAAATTGCCAGGTTGTGTCGCTTTACCATTAGATTGGCAAAAATAGTTTCTCACCCAGCTTCTGTGTTAATATCCAGAACTTGTGAGAGTTCTACATCAATCGCTGATTAGACTAACTACTCAAAATTGGTGATTAAGAATGTAAGTATCCTTTCAACAATGTGTTGACTATAAATATCGAGCCAATTGAACTGTCATAGGTCAGTGTCATTATTACATGCAGTAAATTCTTTTTCACAAATTAAATAATTATGGTTTCTTATTTTGCCTTTAAATTACTTTTTTTCCCACTTTTTAACAACTGAATCTTTCTTTCTCTCTTTCTCTTTCTACATGTCTACGACAGCAAAGATGCATGCTCGCAGTCTGTAGCTTATGAAGTTAAATCTTGACGATCTAACGACAGAGGAAAGGAATGATAGATTGCAGAGAGGGAGAACATTGCGACCTTCTTTTGAGCCTTGAGGGTGATAGATCCAGGGATAACCTGACTCTTATCAGTACAAACCAGAGCTATGAGAATGGTCAGACTTAGTCCCCTGACAGTGAATGAGATAAGGGAGAGTAATAAAGATTACCAGAACTCCTGGATGGAACGCAAGGGTAGAGATAGCCAATCTGCTCTTGGTACATGGTCTAGATATGGCCGAATGAACCATTCCATCCTCCCAGTGCAGGCCCCCCCAAACCCTGCTACGACGCACAAGGTGATCACATCTTGCTGGGTGATCACAAGCTCATCGTTATCTGATAATGTTCACGTTCATAAGTGATAGGAGCTGAATTAGGCCATTCGACCCAACAAGTCTACTCCCCATAACCCCTGACACCCGTACGAATGAAGAATATATCTATCTCTGCCTTTAAAATATCCATTGACTGCATCCACAGCCTTCTGTGGCCATGAATTCCACAGATTTACCACCCTGATTGGCTTAGAGTCGATAAAAGAAAGTTTGTCCATTGGTGGAACATGGTATAAGATGCTGCACCAGTATAAAAATGCCAGGCTTTGTACAGAGTTTGTGGTCCATACTGGGCTGGGTGAGCGGGCTCCGCTCTCTGCTGTAAGTGTAGGATCAATCTATATGAATGCACACTGCCTGACCCAAGGACTTTGTTCTGCAGCACGCAGATGGTCCATAGACTTGTCATCCACAAGTCAGAGGCCCACTGCAAATCCGCCCCTGTAGAACCTCACCACCAGAAGACAATAGAAAGCAACTTCTGATCATATGCTGGGAAGGCAGACACCAATGATGAAATTCACTGCCGCATCGAACCCTTTGGTCAAGTGAGAAAATGAAGATCAGCTCCTCCGAGCAGGCACAAAGCACATGGTCTATATGCTTCTGGCACCTGGGCTACCTGTGCTAGTGTTTAAAGTACTGAGATGATATTAACATAGGCTCCGATAAACCCTTCAAATCCAGGGGGAAAAGAAGCAAACCAATGCGATTGTCTTCCTCCAGGACTACATTCATGGCACTGAGGACCCAGTTACATTTGGTCAAATACTTCAGGTTGGTTTGTGTAGGAAGGAACAGCAAATGCTGGTTTACACCGAAGATAGACACAAAATGCTGGAGTAACTCAGTGGATCAGGCAGCATCTCTGGAGAAAAGGAATAGGTGACTTTTCGGGTCGAGACCCTTCTTCAGAGTGAGTGTCAGGGGAGAGACAAACTAGAGGTATGAAAAGGTTCTGAGCAAATCAGAGTATGAAAAGGTTGTGAACAAAGCAGGTATTATTTCTCTCCTCTGAGACTCCCACTCTCAGTCTGCAGAAAGGCCACATCATTTGCCAGCCTTACAGGTGACTACTGAAAACAACATTGTGTTCTGAGCTATGTTATGGAACAGAGGAAAAATTTCAAGGATGTGCTCTTAAAAAAAGTAACGTTCACGTAGATTCCTGGGAATCTCTAGTCTCAGCTCAAAGTGGAGAATGAGCATCTGGGATGACCATCCAATTCCTTGCATGGGGAGTGCATTGAATCACTGCATAAGAAGAAGAGTGCCATATCACAAACTATCCATCAGCTCATCCCAACACTGTTAAAACTTTTGTACTTAATATAATTGTATTTATTTGTTTTTGCATTTATTGCATATATGTTTTTACGTACCGTCAGGATTGGCTATTTTTTAATTTCGTTGTACTCGTTGCAATGACAATAAATGAATATTATTATTATTATTATTATAGGTATCCCTGCCCCATACTTAGAAGTGTCTGCACTTCTCACATTGGCCTCAACAGCCACATCCTGCATACAAAAAAAACAATGGAGTGGAGCCAAATCATCCTCGATTGTGAGGGATTGCCCAAGAAGGGAGGACAGAATACCATGGGATTTTTCTCTCCGTGCCTGTCAGATGGGATGCAAGTTTAATTTCTCAAATGACTGTGTCAACCTGCATTATGTGCTCCCATTGCTGGATTAACATGGCACAAGTTCTACTGCAGTACGAGAAATATGTGGTCATTTTGAATGCCATCTTTCCTCAACCCACTTTTTCTGGAGAGAAATGTTGACATTCCACACTAATTCCACATCACACAGGATTGCTTCACGGAAATGTACTTTGAGCTACCTTTCAAGGTGGCTGAGTGATTTATTCTGGGTCCAGCTGTTTCATGGTAATTAAAAACGACAAGGGACTGTTTCTGATCAAAGGATCATTGAGGGGTCCACATTTCATTGATGATCATGGCTGGTTTTGATTGGTTAGACAATAGTCAATAGGTGCAGGAGGAGGCCATTCGGCCCTTCGAGCCAGCACCGCCCTTCAATGTGATCATGGCTGATCATTCTCAATCAGTACCCCGTTCCTGCCTTCTCCCCATACCCCCTGACTCCGCTATCCTTAAGAGCTCTATCTAGCTCTCTCTTGAATGCATTCATAGAAATGTCCTCCACTGCCTTCTGAGGCAGAAAATTTCACGGATTCACAACTCTCTGACTGAAAAAGTTTTTCCTCATCTCAGTTCTAAATGGCCTACCCCTTATTCTTAAACTGTGGTTCTTTTCATATCTTTCATGAATGCATTCTTTGTAGCCTTTCATACCTGTGGTTTCCCACTCCCCTGACTCTCGGTCTGAAGAAGGATCTGGACCCGAAACGCCAACTCTTCCTCTTCTCCAGTGACGCTGCCTGACCCGTTGAGCTGCCCCAGCATTTTGTGCCTCTCCTGACAACATTAGAAGCCTGGGTTTTTATGGTTGTGTGTCGGATGGTTGGGGGGGGGGGGGGGGAGAGGTGGAGGCGGGGAGGGAGTATGGTCGGAAGTTGTTGCGTGGGCTGCAAGAATTTGCTTGAGTCACGGATGATAGCAGGACGTCCAATTTTCTGCCACAGTTCTCAAGTTGTCCATTGAATGGCAGAGAATGAGGGAGGACTTCTATTCTCGTCGGATTGGAATACCATCCAGGTACGTAGTCACGAGAGTGGGATAAACCAACGGGTGGTTAATGGAAGGGGTGAAGCCCCCAAATGCAACTAATTAATTCTGCGCACCTCATCACCGTTACTCATTTCCACACCACATCTTCATGCGCTTACCCTGACTCCAAGATTTACATCCACAGTTTCCACACAGTGGGAGCTATTCAACCATGTGAGAGATCTCAACAAAGTACATTGCAATTCGCCAATCCAATAGGATTGAAATACAAAAAAAACTACAGATGTTGGAAATCTGAAATCAAAAGGTGTTTCCAGCATTTCATGTTTTAATTCCATTAGGACTACTGATATCACCTCAGGAGAATGCCAATGGGTTTACGTGGCACGTGTCTGCCAGGGTCTCTCACAAGAACAGCCTTTTGTAAATCCACCACTGTCAGTCTATCTTTGCAGTTGCCTGTCAGAGTTAGTCAACCCAGACTGCTGCAGAAAGCACAGGGCATAATAATGCAGCTTGGAGCCAGGTCAGGCCAGGCCAGAGAGTTGCCCTCCAAGGTTAACTGCAGCCTCCACCACCAAGTCAGCAGCCACTTGTCAGTCACAGTGGAGCCTCCACACAGTACTAATTAGGAGCAGCAAGACAGAAAAAGGCTTTTGAAAGACAGATATTCCAGGTAAGAAAAAGGGTATGTGTGGAAAGGAACTGCAGATGCTGGTTTACACCGAAGATAGAGACAATATTTCGAGTGGGCATCTTACAACCCAGCGGTATGAATATTGATTTCTCTAATTTCAAGTAACCTTTGTATTCTCTCTCTCTCGCATCCTCATTGTCATACTAGTTTCACTGTTGTCCTGCTTAGCTTCACTGTTTGTATCCACTTGTTATCACCTTTTCCACAGCCAACAATGAACCATTGCGGGCTCCACATTTCCTTGATCATCATTGCTGGCTTTAATTTGTTATTTTCATAACTTTCATTCATTTGTTCATTCCTCAAGTTTCCCTCTCCCCTGACTCTCAGTCCGAAGAAGGGTCTCAACCCAAAATGTCACCTATTCCTTTTCTCCAGAGATGCTCCCTTACCAGTTGAGTTACTCCAGCACTTTGTTTCTATCTTCAGTATAAACTAGCATCTGCAGTTTCTTCCCAACACATAAATAGTTATGTCTTGCGTGCACAGTTGAGAATGTTTATTTGGTTTTGTCTCATATTCAAGAAACATGATCATTTGAGTGTGAAGATTATCAACAATGGAAAGAAACGACATCTGGTTGGCATCGACAAGTTGGGCCGAAGGGCTTCTTTCCATTCTGTATGATGCTATGACTTTAAATGTTGTAGGTGTGACCCAATATCAATGGAGGAACATCGACAAATTCCCAAGTCAGAATATTGCACAATTCAGAGGTGAATTTGCAGTTGATCTGCTTGTTCTATGTGGAGAAGGTTATGGGTTTGGCAGCTGCTGTCAAAGAAGTAAAACCCTTAAAAAAACAACAAAACAAAGTTCAAATTCCTTGAAGTTCCTTGAAGGTCGAGTAGCAGATAGATTTGGTGGTCAAAAAGGCTTTTAGTACATTGGACTTCATCAGTCAGAGTATTGAGTATAGAAGTTGGAAGGTCATGTTGCACTACTGTAAGACTTGGTGAGACCACATTTAGAGTATTGTGTTCAGTTCTGGGCACTATGTTATAGGAAAGATGTCGTCAAGCTGGAAAGGGTACAGAAAAGATTTACAAGGATGTTGCCAGGACTCGAGGGTTTGAGCTATAGGGAGAGGTTGAGTAGGTTGGGACTCAAATCCCTGGAGCGCAGGAGGATGAGTGGTGATCTTATAGAGATGTATAAACCATGAGAGGAATAGATGCACAGAATTTCTTGCCCAGAGTAGATGAATCGAGGACCAGAGGACATAGGTTTAAGATGAAGGGGAAAAGATTTAATAGGAATCTGAGGGGTAATCTTTTCCACACAAAGGGTGGTGGGTGTATGGAACAAGCTGCCAGAGGAGGTAGTTGAGGCTGGGACTATCCCATCATTTAAAAAGCAGTTAGACAGGTACATGGATTTGACAGGCTTGGAGGGATGTGGACCAAACGCAGGCAGGTGGGACGAGTGTAGCTGGAACATGTTGGCCGGTGTGGGCAAGTTGGGCCAAAGGGCCTGTTTCCACACTGTATCACTATGACTAAGGTGCAAAATCTGAGGTTTCCTGCTTAATATAAGGCATTAGGAGGATCATCATGGTAGGACAGGATACCTTGGTAGAACAAGGATTGGAGTGACAGGACTATTTTGCAAACGTTCAGTATGCATCGACAAAGCGTGCACCCATTGCCCCGGCCAATGTGACAGATAGCCACTAATAATATGAGAGTGCTTTCTACATGAAATTTAAACCAAATGGATATGTTTCATTATGGAGCCCAATTTTAAACTGTGAGAGGGGGAAAGAGAGAGAAGGGGAGAGAGAGGGGGGAAGATAGAGGGTGGAGAGAGAGGGAGAGGAGAGAGTGGGGAGAGAGAGTGGGAGAGACGTGGTGAGAGGGATGTTGGGAGGGTAGGAGAGTGGAGAGGGGAGGAGAGGGGGGAGAGAGGAGGGAGAGTAGAGGAGAGGCAGAAGGTTGGAGGGAGAGGGGAAGAGAGAGAGAAAACCAGAAATACTAGATCATACAGATCACTGTCATTTATTGAATGTTACTGAGATCCATCATTAGAAATAGAGACTGGGAACTTGACAAATACGAGCAAATTAAGTTGAGCCAATATTTGAAGAGTATGTCATATCTGACCATCTGACCAATTTTCCAAAGTGTTCTCAAGCCCGAATGAGGGAGTCTGTACGTCTTACTTATATTGGTCTTCTAAAATGCATTTCATAAGGAAAGCACACAAAATCCTTGTTGGTAATTGACAGTGAGGTGGGGTAAAAGAGAGTTGAGGTCACAGTGCATTCTTTGATGGCTGAGATGTGACAAATGAATGTCGTGCACAGCAGCATTCAGTTGCACTGTGACAGAAAAAAAAAATCCATTACATGGTCTCTCCTTTTTTTGCCAATCTGATAGATTATCAAATTTGATAAAGTTCTGCAGTTGGGTGGAGCTGATTGAAAATCATGCCAAATTAAATTAATTGGTAACAATATGTTCGGAGGTTGAAACAGAGGAATATATTTATATACTCAGCACAATGGCAAGTTATACTTAATTAATTGGGAGAAAAAGGCAATTAAATTTAATTGTAAGGTAATCTGTTATGAAATATCAGGTGTGACCAAAGTCATCGGTGTAAACTAATGAGAGATTTTGGAACCCAGACATCAGTCATTCAAAAACTTTGTCATAAGTGCAAAAAGAAAAATCATAAAGCCAACTTTAAATATGAATCAGTGAAACAAAAGCTTATCTCAGGGGTGATAAACAAGACATGGAAAGTCTTCGACCAGCATGAAAAGAATTTTGTGAATAAATCGATTTGTACCAGCGTCTGCAGTTATTTTCTTATGAAAAGAATTTAGCTGGGTTAGAGTGAAGGAATTTGATTATGTATTTCAGGTTGTTTTCATTTCTGCCCGATTTCTGTGTTAGTAGTTAAAGAACACAAAGGGTGAGAGGTGGTTCTTATTAATGCACCCTGTAAGGTGCAGGGACATGTTTTGAACGGGGAAGTTGGAAGACAATTAATTTCATCTGAATTATGATTCCCCCTGTGTTGTAGAATGGATATCATGTTAATTCTCTAATTGGCTATGCCTCTTAAAACCACCGAACTGTGTGTTCCAGGATGGTTCTCTGAGTTTGAATACCATGAAATAGTAACCAATTTATCTAATTGGAAGTATTTCAGTTAGTTCATATATTTTCTTCTGACAGCTCATTGCAGCATCTTAAATCAGCTTGATTATGTCTGAATACCATCAAATAACTTTGGGCAGTGGTTTTGATTGATTGCTGTAGCTGAAATCCGTGAAAAGGTGTCCAGTTACTGACTGATCACAGATCTCTCATGGTCTGCTCGGTGGTCAGACATCTCGAGTCAGGGATTACATGCAATTACCCAGGCACAGTTAGTGTATCTGGAATTCATAGCCAGCAGAAAGGCTGGGAATAGTTTGACTACTAACAATGCTGCGCCGCGCATGCAACAAACAATTATTTTCTGGGAGTCAGTTGTCTTGAAATGTAGCTAGGATAACACACTGCTGTTGGCCCAACATATTGTGAAAGTGAGCTAAATTTATAATCAACTCTACACTATTTTTAAAGCACTGTTCACTTACCTATCGAATACAAACAAAACATTTTGGCTTAAATGCATTTACTCAATCCACCTGTCAAAAAAGAGATATACTTGCATGTGATATATTCCAATAATATGGCATATAGTTGCAAGAATTCTCTGATCCTTGTTGGTGCTATCATTCAGATAGACATTTTCAGGGAAAATACTTAGTCCTTGTTGGCTGACATGAAGATTACTTGCAGGAATGCCCAATGTGAATTAGAGTGGAGTAGCTAATAGCACTTTAGATTTTAGACCATGACTTATTTAGGAAATTAGCTAATTAACTTGTTGGGAAGGTAGAAATTATTTATTCCTGTTATCAAATGCTCAGTTTCTCTCCCACGAACACATACATAATGTGTAGGAATGATCTGCAGATGCTGGTTTACATCCAAGATAGGCACAGAATGCTAGAGTAACTCAGTGGGACAGGTAGCAGGTTTAAGGAATGGGTGACGTTTCAGGCCTGAAGAAGGGTCTCGACCCAGAAAGTCACCCATATCTTCAATCCAGAGATGCTGCCTGACCCGCTGAGTTCCTTCAGCATTTTGTGTCTCACACACACATGCACACACTGAATTGTGAAAACAAAGCAAATAAGATGTTATAAAAGGTGGGAAGATAAATAACTTTGCAATTTAAAAATGAAGAATAGTATGACTTTGCTGTAGAAGATGCCACATCGATCAGAAATAGGAAGTCTGTGTCCATTGGGATGAATACCTCATTCATGTTTCTGTGTTTCTAAGAAATAATGCATCTGGTTGTAAACTAATTAATATTTTTTTTAAATCTTCAATATGGAATGATAGGCTGCAGGATTCTAATAATAAATTATTATAATAAATGATATTGGCCCACTGTGTTCAGACCAGGATCATCAACTAATTTATTCTGCCACGTTTGACCAAACAATGCAAATCGATGGCCAGGCATTAGCGAAAAGCAAGGCATTTTTAAAGCTTTTAAAATAAAGTGCAATTTTCTTAAGACATTCTTTGGGATTATGAATGTTAGCAAACCACTTTACAGGTACTGAGAGTTGAAAATTAACACTAGCGTTAAAGCCACTGGCAAAGTTGAAAAATCAAAGTTGGATGGAAAAATAAATAAAAGTATAGTATGACTGGAACAGTTTAACTTTCAAAGAAAGTTACAATGCAGCCACCCTGGATGCTGCAAAGCTGACCAGCAAGTGATATAATTACAGAAGCAAAAACCTGCAGATGCTAGAATTTGTTGGAAAAATCAAACTGCTGGAGGAACACAGTGGGTCAAGCAGCATCTGTGATGGCAAAGGGATGGTCAATGTTTCGGGTCAGGACCCTGCAACAGCACTGGACTCATCCTGAACAGAACCCGATATGGTGATATAAATAGTATATTCCTTGGCCATCAAAAAGGCCAATAGGGACTTCCACTTAAAGCTGGAGGATGAGGCGGATGTTCGGCAACTGAGGCAGGGCTTGACTGCCATCACCTCCTACAAGGCGAAATCAGGAGGCAGCTCAAGCGACAGCGAAGCATCACTCCCTGACAAGCTCAATGGGTTCTATGCACGCTTTGATAGGGAGAACACTGATGTGCCTTCCCGAGCCTCCATACGCCCTGATGGTATCACAGTCACAGAGGCCAACGTCAGAAGATCCTTCATGGGGGTGAACCCTTGGAAAGCGTCGGGACCTGATGGTGCACCTGGTCGAGTTCTCAAAGCCTGTGCAGACCAACTGGCTGGAGTTTTTGTGGACATTTTCAACCTCTCATTACTGAGGTATGTGGTTCCCACCTGCTTTAAGAGGGTGTCAATAATACTGGTGCCCAAGAAGAGTAAGGTGACGTGCCTCAACGACTATCGACCAGTGGCATTAACATCCGTGGTGATGAAGTGCTTTGAGAGGTTGGTTATGGTGCATATCAACTCCTACCTCAACTACAACCTCGACCCACTACAGTTTGCCTACCGTCACAATAGGTAAATGGAGGATGCGATCTCACTGGCTCTCCACTCCACACTGGATCACTTCAACAATAATAACACTTGCGTCAGGCTGTTGTTTATAGACTACAGCTCGGCGTTCAATACCATCATCCCCTCCAGCTGGTTACCAAGCTCATGGTACTGGGTCTCTGCGCATTCCTCGTAAATTGGATCCTCGACTTCCTCATCCACAGACCACAGTCTGTTCGAATTGGCAAAAATACTTCTTCCTCATTAACAATCAGTACGGGAGCACCTCAAGGCTGCGTGCTCAGCCCCCTGCTCTACTCACTCTATACTCATGACTGTGTAGCTGGACACAGTGCGAACCCCATCTTCAAGTTCGCTGATGACACCACCATTGTTGGACGAATTACAGATGGTGATGACTCAGAGTATAGAAGTGAGATCGACCAATTGACCAAATGGTGCCAGCACGACAACCTGGCTCTCAATATCAGTAAAACCAATGAACATTGTGGACTTTGGAAGAGGAAGGATGCGGACCTGCTCTCTGGACCCCATCCCCTCCAGCTTTGTCAAGGCCTGCCTTCCTGCTCTCTCTCCACTTATCACTGCAACAATAAACTCCTCCCTGTCCACTGGCATCGTCCCGCCATCCCTCAAAATCGCTGCTGTCACCCCCATTCTGAAAAAACCTGGTCTCAACCCTGACACCCCAAACAACTTCAGACCAATCTCCAACCTACCCTTTCTGTCCAAAGTTTTGGAACGTGCTGTAGCTTCCCAACTCAAATACCACCTCTCTACCAATAACCTGTATGAAACTTTCCAATCCGGATTCCGCTCCAACCACTGTACTGAAACTGCGCTCCTCAAAATCACAAACGACCTTTTCCTCTCCTCCGACGCTGGCAACCTCAACATCCTCATCCTACTTGACCTCAGCGCCGCCTTTGACACCATAAATCACTCCATTCTCCTCACCCAACTTGAAACCTCCTTTAACATCACCGGCACAGCCCTATCCTGGTTCAAATCTTACTTCTCTGACAGGCACCAGTTCATCTCCATTAACAACTGTAAATCCCCTACCGCTCCCCTCCCCCAAGGTGTCCCCCAAGGCTCAGTCCTTGGCCCCCTCCTCTTCATCCTCTACCTGTTCCCCCTTGGTCAATTAATCCGCCGTCATGGTCTCAACTTCCACTGCTTCGCCGATGATATCCAGCTCCTCATCTCCACCAAGTCAATCTCCCCCACCACACACTCTACACTGACAAACTGCATCACTGAAATAAAATCTTGGCTTCAATCAAATTTCCTCAAACTCAACTGCAACAAATCTGAAATCATCATCATTGGTCCAAAAACGCTCACCAAATCCACCCAAAACTTCATCCTCAATATTGATGGTCTCCCAGTATCCACCTCCCCTCACATCCGGAATCATGGAATCATCTTTGATCAAACCCTCTCCTTCGACAAACACATCAAACACATCACAAAGACAGCCTTCTTCCACCTCAAAAACATTGCCCATCTCCGTCCATCCCTCTCCTCCACAGCTGCAGAAACCCTCATCCACGCCTTCATCACCTCCCGTCTGGACTACTGCAACAGCCTCCTCTATGGCGCACCCTCAAAATTAATCAGTAAACTTCAATACATTCAAAACTCCGCTGCCCGTCTACTCACCCACACCCCGATCCATGACCATATCACCCCCGTCCTTTACAAACTCCACTGGCTCCCCATCCCCCAGAGAATCCAGTACAAAATCCTCCTCATGACCTACAAAGCCCTCCATAACCTGGCCCCATCCTACCTGACCGACCTCCTCCACAGGCACACTCCCACCTGCACCCTCCGCTCTGCTGCTGCCAATCTCCTATCCCCCCACATCCGGACCAAACTCAGATCCTGGGGGGACAGGGCTTTCTCCATCGCTGCTCCCACCCTAAGGAACTCACTACCCCAAACCGTCAGAGACTCCTCCACACTCACCACATTCAAAACATCACTGAAGTCTCACCTGTTCAGCATTGCCTTCAACCACTGAAGGTCACCTCACCTTCTGTCTCCTTTCTCTGTTCGTTTACTTATTTATCTATTTATTCACTTCCCTATGTTCTCTAAATCCCTGTAAAGCGTCTTTGAGTATATGAAAAGCGCTATATAAATGTAATGCATTATTATTATTATTATTAAAATCCTGTTTCTGTCAATGGTGGAGAGAGTCAAATACTTCAAATTCCTGAGCACGCATATTTCCAAAGATCTTTCCTGGACGCAGCACACTGATGCAATTATAAATAAAGCACATCAACGCCTCTACTTCCTGAGAAGATTACGGAGGTTCGGTATGTCAGAGAGGATTCTCTTGAACTTCTACAGGTGTACAGTAGAGAGCATAGTGACAAATAGCTTTTCGAAGATGAAACAATATTTTGTTTTATGTTAGTCGGTTAAATAATTAAATGTTGCAAAAGTTAAATTAGTTTCCATATTGTGAATTATCCCCTTTTTTTTTTTTACGTCATCATTGAGATAAAATAAATATCGACCATTAAATAGTTATTTATCCAAGCCTAAACAGCATTTGGGGGGTGGAGAAAGATAAAGAAATAAAGAGATGCTTGGATAAACAAAGATGCCAGGAAGAAGACAATAACTGGGGGCAGAATGAGAGTGAGAAACTAACAATACAGCAAGAGTGATACTAGAAAGAAACAAGGAACTGCAGATGTTGGTTTACAAAAAAAGACACAAAGTGCTGGAGTAACTCAGCACATCAGGCAGCATCTCTGGAGAACATGTATGGGCGACTTTTCAAGTCGGCCATCCCAACCCAAAACTTCACCCATCCATGTTCTGCAGACATGCCGCCTGACCCGCTGAGTTACTCCAGCACCTTGTGTCTTTTTTTAAAAAGAACGATACAAGAATATGTATCCTACCTTAAAGAATCTAAATCAAAGAAAGCTATTTAACACATCTGGTCTTTTCATGCAAGGTGTATGTGTTAGGAAATCAGGACATCCTCGTAAACTATGATACATGGGAAAAACAATATTTTTCTCAAAGAGACGATACTAAACTGAAAATATTCCAACATGTTAGTTTAGAGAAAACATGTTTTCATATTTATGTGGTTGCTATTATTTTTTATTTCCGTTATACATTGTATGATTAAAGATTCATTTTAAAGGTAGAGAAATAAACTCGTATGTATTCACATACCTGCAGATTGTGTTGTGTGTTTTTCTGTCGGCATGCTCGGTTGACCTTTGCCCACTCTATTGAGAGCAGACACGTGGAACTGATAGGTCACATAAGGAGAGAGTTGCAAGACGACTGAAGTTTGATTCCCATTAACTCGAGGCTTTGCACGCCATGTTCCAGGTTCAAATGTACTTTCTTCCACAATAAACGCTGTAAAAATTAAATAAGTTTCATATGTTACAAACTGACAAAGTATCATGCACAATTCAACAACAGAAAAAATAAAATGTTGCAGATGCTGAAAACCCCAAATAAAAAGATACTTCTAATAATACTCAGCAAGTTGGAAGTGCTCACCCTGGATATGGAGGCAAGATTAAACTTTCAGTTTCATGTGCTTTCATTGCAAAATGTTGGGGGAGTCCAGAACCAGGGGCCAGTTTAAGAATAAGGGGTAGGCTATTTAGAACGGAGACGAGGGAAAACCTTTTCACTCAGAGAGCTGTAAATCTGTGGAATTCTCTGCTTCAGAAGGCAGTGGAGGCCAATTCTCTGGATGCTTTCAAGAGAGAGTTGGATAGAGCTCTTAATGATAGCGGAGTCAGGGGGTATGGGGAGAGGGCAGGAACGGGGCACTGATTGTAGATGATCAGCCATGATCACATTGAATGATGATGCTGGCTCGAAGGGCCGAATGGCCTACCCCTGCACCTATTGTCTATTGTCTATTGTCTAAAATGTTTAACTAGGTATTTATTTCACAAGATATAAATTAATGTCGGTTCATGTGTTTTCATTGCAAAATGTTTAACTAGGTATTAATTTCATAAGATATAAATTAATGTTGGTTTAATTGAATTTAAATATCATGATGATTATTATATGTTTAGTTTAGGGATACAGTGTGGAAACAGGTCCTTCGGCCCACCGAGTCCTTGCCAACCATCGATCACCTGTGCACTAGTTCTATGCTTCAATGCACTTGGGGCAATTTACAGAAGCCAATTAACGTACAAGCCTGTACATCTTTGGAATGTGGGTGGAAACCGGAGCACCCAGAGAAAAGCCACAGAGAGAACATCCAAACTCATCACGGACAGCACCCGCAGTCAGGATCAAACCTGGGTCTCTGGTGCTGTGAGGCAGCAGTTCTACCGCTGTGCCATTGTGCCGCCCTTTATCCGTCAGGCTTTTGGCCAGAGGTGAAGATTTTACAATGAGACAGCAATTAATGACACAAGCAGCATGTACTGACATTTGCTGGACTGCCATTTTACACGTTACTGAGATTTGTGACTCTATTTGAAGCTGATGGGTTTGCTCTACACTGAATAAAAGCTTAAGTTGCAAAGTTATGCACATTCTATTTTAATCTATTTGCATATGTTTCGCAAAATTCAAGGATTATGTTAAAACACCATAACAATATTTTTACATATAAAGATCAAATAGCTCTGACTGTGTTGCGATACTTGGCTTAATTGATATCTGTGGCTGAAAATATGTTTGCAAATCCTGCCCACTGAGTTTGGGGTAAATAAAACTAATTACGAGTTTTGATTTGCATAACTCCTTGCAAATCAAGAAAGTGTCTTTTTTTTTGCCACAACATTGATAAACACTTCGAAGGTATTTATTCACAAAATGCTGGAGTAACTCAGCAGGTCAGGCAGCATCTCGGGAGAGAAGGAATGGGTGACGTTTCGGGTCGAGACCCTTTTCGACCCGAAACGTCACCCATTCCTTCTCTCTCGAGCATTTACTGTGTTACTCCAGCATTTTGTGAATAAATACCTTCGATTTGTACCAGCATCTGCAGTTATTTTCTTATACATATTGATAAACACTTTATTGTTACTGATATACTTCAGGCAAAATCCTGTACCAAATAATCTGACCCTCAGGAGGATTCTTTGCTCTTCTTTTTACTATCCATTCTTGTGTTTGCTTTTGCTACTTTAAATGAAGTTGACAATTCAGTGTTTGATCAAAAGGGTCCGATGTGATGCATTTACCCCCATTTACTCTTCCCTTGTCTGTGATCCCAAAGACATCCAAAGTGAAGGAATTCATATCCATTTACTGTGTATCTGCTTCAAATCCAAAGCTTTCAAATATATACCATTATCCTACTTTGCGTATCGTTTAAAAAAACAAGAAGAATATGAACGTAAAATGTAAAGCTTTGCCTACCTGTTATGGGAGTATTGTGGCTATAACCAGGCTCCCATGTTAATCTTACAGTCCTGTTTTGCAGAACAGACAATTTCAAATTCTTTGGTCGCTCTGGAACATCTAAGAGGAATAACCATTTAAATACCAATAATTATCACAAATACAGTTCAAACCTACTATTGAAAACAAACTGTGTTAAATATTCCACGTGTTTCGCCCGAGGATAAATTGACATTGGCAGATTCTACTTTGAGATAATCATGAAACCTTCCAGACAGTCTTTAAAGAACTGAACAAAAATGCAAAATAAAACAAAATCAATGCTTGTACACCTTTTGGTTGCTTCGTGTAGTTTGTACCTGTGGCTCTGACTATGTTCTGCTTTTACCAACTTCCTGAAATGAACAAGAATCAATATATTGCCTCGCGTTGAAGTAGATTTATTTCTACCTCACAAACTACCAGCAGGTAATGAAAAAATTCTGAGGAAAAGAAACGAGTCTAATTGTTGTGCTTGTAAATAACAAAAGAACAATGCGTAACGTTCCAGCACAAGAAGTATGTATACATGGTTTAAAATGATTAAATACCAAAGATGGTTCACACAATACAGCTACTAAATAACCAATAATTATTTGACAGCTTAAAATATTTTTGCCTGCTCATAAAAAAAAATCACTACAACCTCCATAAATATTTGCCTATTTAATTTGTCAGAATTCTCTCTCGCACAAACATACACACACCATTTCCAATTTCCTTGATACCCAGCTATAGGTAATTTACTGTTGCCAACTGAACAAACAACAGTATACAGTAATTTACTGTTGCCAACTGAACAAACGTCTTTAAGATTGGGAAGAAACCAGAGCACCCACAGCAAACACACTCGGTCACGGGGAGAACATGCAAGCTCCGAACAGTCCATATCCAAGGCGAGTATCGAACCAGGTTTACTGATGGACAATAGCACCAACTCCTCTGCTACTACAGCACTGGAACACAGTACAGGGAAAGAGCACTCTTGGGTATTGCATTTGGTGGCTGACATGAAGGTCATCCAGAGGGGTGGGTAAATGTAGAGTTTAGGTCTGTGGTTTCTGCCGAGCACTGGACTGGTTTAGATTTTGCCAGTGGGAGACTTTTACACTCCATGTTGGCTTGACCACAGGCAATCTTCAACCAACATTGTGGTAGATGGGGGTAGAGAAGATTTAGCTGGGTGCTTCGAGAACTGGTATCTTCAAGAAGATTAGAAATTTCCAAGAAATTGGAATACGTGATGTGCTCATTTAGCAAGTAAGTCTGTTGCAATAAATCTATTGATTACATTGGAACAAGTCAGTGTGAAGTCATGCAAAGACAGGGACCATAAGTTACATAGAGAGAGTAGAGATGTACGGCATGGGTGAAGATGACAAAGATCATCCACTAAAATCCTTCTGGTAAAGATACTCCAACAATGCCCAGCAATGATGAAGGACTGATGATATATTTCCAAAAGTACATGATGTGTGATTTGGAAATGGTGTCTTTAGATGAAATGGTGGGGGTGTAGATTGTGAGCACCGGACTTGTGACAAAGGTTTTGAGTAGTTTGGAGGAATGCCAGACGAGTGAATAAATTAGAGCTGCCCTCTCATGCCAACCAACACTTCAGAACTTGTTTCCAATCGTGAACAGCTGGTTGGGACAAGAGAGCCCAGCATGCTTCAAAACAATGTGAACTAATTTCTCTCAGCATTCACACAGTGTGGGATCAGTATGGTTATCTCCAATACAGTAAATGGCTGATCTCCTCAACTGTGATGTTTAAAAAGAAATGTTCAAGGCACGATTCTGATCAAAAATCAGCATCAGACTCCATTCAAAGAGAGATCCAGTTTCAAATGCAAAGTTCTTCAAAAGATACTGCTCAATGTGATTGAAATTCGACGTCAGCCAGCTTTAATGCTTTAAAAAAACATTGAAAATTCAACTACTTGAAACCTCTAAATTAAATTTAGCTCCAACTTTGTTTTGGCAAGTAAGAATTTCATTGCTCAGTTTCGGGACATATGACAATAAAACCCTCTTGACTCTTGAAATCCATAAAATGTTCAATCATTTAATTAAAGGGCCTGTCTCACTTAGGCGATTTTTTAGGCGACTGTCATAGTCGTAGCAGATCGCCAAAATGTTCTTTTACCCGACGACAATGACCACGACAATGCCAAGCCAGGTCAAGATTACACCGTCTTTGGAAACATCGCGAAATTCCCACGCTGTCGATGCTTCTCCGGCGTCCTAATTTTCGCTAAAATCACTGACAAGTCGGTAAGTACTTGAGAGTTTTGAAATATAACATCTTGCCCGGGTTACTTGAAAACCAAGCTTCACGGTAACAAGGCATAAACTGGATTGACTTCCAGTTTACTAATAGCAGTATTAAGAAATTTAATTTTAAAAGTGGTTAAATGGATTTTTGTGCGGAGTGTGGGCATTCTTTGAAAATGCACGGGAGATGCATATCTGATTTCTGGGTTGCATATCTGGGTTGGGAGCCTACTTTAAATGTAATCGCTGATGGCCATAAACATCGCAAAAATTCCCACGCTTACCTGACCGTCAAACTGTCACCTACCTGTCAAATGTCCTGACAGTAAAATAAATTGGTTAAACACAAGTATTTTATGGTATCTTCAAATGACTTTACTTAATTTAATATTATGTGCTTCTAAATGCATCTAAAGAGAACCTAGCAAACCTGGGGAGAGCATGCAACAGCGCCCACAATAAGCAACGATACCTGGCGACAAGCCAGCTGTCGCCGAGAAATTTCATAACGGATGATTTCTCAGCGACGCGCTGAGATCCACTACGATTCTTTGAAGACTCCTCACGATCATGCCCGCGACACCCCGGCGAACTGTCGGCGAAAGCCTAGTCGCCGGCAGTCTCCTTAAAATCGCCTAAGTGGGACAGGCCCTTAAGATTCGGGCATATTTCTTTGGAGTGTAACAATAGATCGTAAACTGTTGATTTAGTTAATATTTGCATGCGAGCTGTCTCATCTAAGGCCACACTTGAGAGCAAAGAATTGGTCATGTATTAGTTATGCTTCAGATTTTTATAATTTTAGCTTTTCCATTCAGTGTCGAGTGCTGCCACACTACGGACTTCAAATGGAGGCATGAAGGACTGCAGACGATGGAATGAAAACAAACGACGGGAGGAATTCAATGCATCAGGTAGCCTCGTCGGAGGGAAAAGGGTAGAAGACGTTTCGGGCCGAGAACCTTCTCCAGACTTTAAATGGAGGCTCACCTGCTCTTAATTAATCCCATTTGAATGATAACGTGATTCTCGTGATAATGGGATTGCTGAGAAGATTAATCTCACTTCTGGTGCTGGCTTGGGCCACATAAGAAGATTGAGGAGGATCTACTCATTATAGCAAACACAATTACGGAGGAAGATGGGCAATTCTGCATTTGTCCAGCAGCAGTATCATTCATGTGCCCAACAGAGTTGGGAGAAAAAAACAAACTTTTTTGGAATCAAATAATTAACATTTGGCATCATATCAAGCAACTTGGGAGTCGGTAAGCTCTGTTAGCGAAGCAGAGTCAAATGTTTTTTTTTAAAATATGGCAATGTGTGAAGCAAATTGGGCAAATCCTGGTCTAATGGGAAGAGGAGCTCAGCTGGCAGACCCACACAGGGTTTGAGCTACATCACTGCAGAGTTACAAGGTAAAACAAATGTTGCACCAAACACCATGATGGGAATGCATAATTGCAGTGCAACATTTAACTTTCTCATTTTCAATGATATCATGTAAACAAAATAACTGAAAGGTTAGGCAAGTTTTTATCATATGAGTGTTTGGATTGAATATGGATTGGCCGCAGGGATTTACTTTGGAAAATAACTCTATGCACATTGGCAAATTCCAAATTACTGACTTCCAGACTTCATCGAGGATAGGCAAGGGGTATTTCTGGCATTATTAAGGACATCCTCCTCTCAATGTCATGCAATTGCAAATGGGTATCAATGAAAATTTGAGATGCAAGTAACTGTCATTCCTGGTATCTTGAGTGCAGTCTGAAGAATGGTCCCGACTGGAAATGTGCCTGCTCAATTCCTCCACAGATGCTGCCTGATCTGCTGAACAAGTCCAACACTTTGCGTTTTGAAGTCTGAAGAAGGTGTCCTGACACAAAATGTCGCCTATTCATAGATCCGCCAAGTTACTACAGCACTTTGTGTTTTGATCAATGCATGTTCTCCCGTTTTACACTCCCTTCCACATTTCTCTTCCAAGTTTAAATGTTGATGGCAAGAATATCTGTTGATTTAGATTACTGAAGGATGTAGAAAAAAAAGGAACTATTTAAACGTTACTTCAAACCATTGGTATGTATGAGGTGAATTGAGAGTTCTGGCCAAGTTTGTCCTCTTGTGCCAAATACGATCTGAATTAACTCAGTTCCAAATGCAATTCCCTCTGTCAACTCAGAAATGTGCAGATGTGTTGAAATGCATTTAAAAGTTTCTAGGTGGACTCTGAGCAGCTTTTTAAATTACTCTCCTCTGAATTTGTAAGAAAGGTATGAATTACTTCCGCTCCCATTCTCTAAACTATAAAGAACTGACATGTTATCCATTTTTTGAAAGAGTTCATCTCTGATCCCATCATTGTTTTATGATTGAAACCACCTACTCCTAAAATGGCTTATTGCCAATATTCCCAGTATCACAAAATGCTGGAGTAACTCAGTGGGTCAGGCAGCATCTCAGGAGAGAAGGAATGGGTTACGTTTCGGGTCGAGACCCTTCTTCAGACTGATGTCAGGGGACTGGGTGGGTCAAAGATAGGATGTAGTTGGAGACAGGAAGACAGTGGGAGAACTGGGAAGGGGGAGGGGAACGAGAGGGACAGAGGGACAGCTTCTACCTGAAGCTGGAGAAATCAGCTGGGGTGTAAGCTGCCCAAGCAAAATATGTGATGCTGTTCCTCCAATTTGCGGTGGGCCTCACTATGATAATGGAGGAGGCCCATGACAAAAAGGTCAGATTGGGAGTGAAAGGGGGAAGTTGAAGTGCTGAGCCACCGGGAGATCAGGTTGGTTAAGGCGGACTGAGCATAAGGTGTTGAGCGAAACGATCGCTGAGCCTACGTTTGGTCTCGCCGATGTAGAGAAGTTGACATCGGACCAGCGGATACAATAGATGAGGTTGGAGTGGGTGCGGGGGAACATCTGCCTCACCTGGAAAGAATGTTTGGGTCCTTGGATGGAGTCGAGGGGAGAGGTAAAGGGACAGGTGTTGCATCTCCTGCAGTTGCAAGGGTAAGTACCTGGGGAGGGGGTGGTTTGGGAGAGAAGGGACGAGTGGACCAGGGAGTTATGGAGGGAACAGTCTCTGCGGAAAGCAGAAAGGGGAAGGGATGGGAAGATGTGGCCAGTAGTGGGATCCCGTTGGAGGTGACGGAAATGTTGGAGGATAATTTGTTGTATACGCTGGCTGATGGGGTGGAAGGTGAGGACAAGGGGGACTCTATCCTTGTTACGAATGGGGAGAGGGGGAGCAAGAGCGGAGCTGCGGGATATAGAGGAGACCCTAGTGAGAGCCTCATCTATAATGGAAGAGGAGAAGCCCCGTTTCCTAAAGAATGAGGACATCTCTGATGCCCTAGTGTGAATTCCCAACAAGGTTTTGTTAGATATGGGCCAAATGGAACTAGCTTAGATGGGGCATCTTGATCCAGTTGGCCCAAAGGGTGTGCTTTATTACTCTAAGACTGACTGGTAGAGTTTGCAGCCCATCCAGATGGTGCCAACCTCCAAGCCAATACCATGCAATTCCTTCTCCAGTGGTCAAATTCATCAGTTACATCAAACGACACAATTCTCAGGATTTAACCCTCTACCATGGCCTCAAATGTCATTTTCCCCATTCCACTTTATTTAATTTTTATCAGTGACAAAGTTAATTAGATTTGCTTTGTGTTCATCACTCAGCCAAAAATGTGGCTGTTTCACAGGATTGTGGCATAATTATGGGCAGCTCTCATGACAAATACCATTGTTCTCAAAACCAGTTATTTTAGAAATACTTCAGAATTAAGTATTTAACTGAAAGCTCGAGAAAGTGGTACTATATATAATATCAGTCATAATACTGATGCTGCTGGATTACTTCACAAAATGCTGGAGTAACTCAGCAGGTCAGGCAGCATCTCGGGAGAGAAGGAATTGGTGACGTTTCGGGTCGAGACCCTTCTTCAGACTGCTGGATTACTTCATGCATGTTTATATATTTATCAGATTCTTATTCCTGTGATTTATCAGATGTTCCCAGTACTGCACCAGAGGTGGCATCATGCAGTCCAGCTGACTCAGACCTGCCTTTTTATAATGTGCTACTTTCAGGAAAAGAACAACATTAAATGTCATCCTCACTACTCTGCTGTCGATTCTTTACAAACAATTGCCAGTAGCAATTAAGCAGCCGAGAGTAATTGACGTGAACAACAAAATCAGCAATTTTCTTGAGGTTATACTGTCTTTTATTTTTTTTTACAAAGGAGCCTGGTCTATGTGAAGATAGACACAAAATGCTGGAGTAACTCAGCAAGGTAGGCAGCATCTGTGCAGAGAAGGAATGGATGACGTTTTGGGTCGAGACCCTTCTTCAGACTGAAAGCCACGGGAAGGGGAAACGAGAGATAGAAACATAGAAAATAAGTGCTGGAGGAGGTCATTTGGCCCTTCGAGCCAGCACCGCCATTCATTGTGATCATGGCTGATATAGATGATAATGTAGGGAGATATAGAACAAGTCAATGAAAGATATGCAAAAAAAGTAACAATGATAATGGAACCAGGCCATTGTAAGCAGTTTGCTGGGAATGAACGAAAAGCTGATGTGGCTTGGGTGGGGGAGGGATGGAGAGGGAGGGAATGCCGGGGTTACTTGCAGTTAGAGAAATCAATATTCATCCCCTGGGCTGGTCTCTCCATTAGCACCAAAAAGTCTGAAGTTATGTACCAGCCCGCGCCTGGAAAGCCCTACCAGGAACCACACATCACGGTGAAGGGGCAGAATCTACAGGCAATCGACAGCTTTACCTATCTGGGCAATACACTCTCGCGAGTGGTGAACATTGACGCTGAGGTCAACAACAGGATTGCCAAGGCCAGCGCTGCCTTTGGGCGACTCCGTGAGAATGTTTGGGAGCGGAGAGGACTCAGCCTTACCACCAAGCTGAAGGTCTACCATGCAGTGGTACTCACCACTCTTCTCTATGCCAGTGAGACCTGGACTGTCTACAGCAGACATGCCAAACAGCTCAACCACTTTCACTTGAGCTGCCTACGTGGACTCCTTCACATCAGGTGGCAGGACAAAATTCCCGACACAGAGGTCTTGGAACGGGCCGGAATCCCCAAAGTCCACACCCTCCTACGGAAAGCCCAAGCCAGATGGGCAGGCCATGTCGTCAGAATGCCCGAGGGTCGAATGCCAAAACAGCTTCTGTATGGAGAACTGTGTCAGGGCAAGCGCTCAGTAGGAAGACAGAAGAAACGGTTTAAGGACTGCCTCAAAGTGTCCCTCAAAGACTTGGACATCAACCTCAGCACTTGGGAGTCTCTTGCTCTGGACCGTCCAACCTGGCGTAGCAAGCTCAGCACAGGAGCCCGTGCAGCAGAGAACAGACGCACTGCAGAGGCCCAGAGGAAACGCACCGCGCGCAAGGCCTGGGCTACCTCCACTTCCACTGCAGCGCCCATCCACTTGTGTCCTACGTGTGGGCGTGCCTTCCGGGCCTGGATTGGCCTCACCAGTCACTTCCGGACCCACAATCACCAATCCTCCAACTGAAAGTGAAGTCATGGTCATCTTCGAACCCGAAGGACGAACAACTAGCTGCCCAAGCAAAATATGAGATGCTGTTCCTCCAATTTGCATTTAGCCTCACTCTGACAATGGAGGAGAGGTCAGAAAGGTCTGTGTGGGAATGGGAAGGGGTATAAAAGTGTTTAGCAACCGGGAGATCATATAAGTCTACCTTATCTATCTGAAGGTCGGTTTTGTAGAATCTGACAGTGAACTCACAGGGTGGCACTTCCAGAGAAATAGATGTCTCCTCATGTTGAAATTGCTGCTCCGTGCTGCAGTCATTATGTGTGTGTGTTGACAAGTGTTAAATATAAGGACTGGATTTTCTGCTGTTTGTATTTTTTTTGTGCGAGCACTCTTGTGCTGAAGGGAGGGCGGATAGAAGAGCTAAGGCGTGAAGGATCAAACGGAATGAGAGAAAGTTGAAAAGCAATCAAAATGGGTGAGATTTTAAAACGGAGCCAGATCTTGATTAGTTACATGAATTTTAATACTGATTCCTGAAACACCGCACTGGAAATTGGTTCGAGTCTTAAAATCTCCATGCTGTCAAATTAAAATAAGCATTTTAAACGCACGTGTATTATTTGCAACAGAATTATGAATCTGAGGACAATGCAGGAATGAAATTAGTTAACAGTTCTGCATTGCATATTTAAATTCATTTCAATGATTTAACAACAGATTACTAGCAGATGATGGAGTGGACTCTGTAATGAAACTAATGGAAATGCAACCAGTTCACCAATGTCCTTGAAAGGAAAACCTGTCATCCTTATCCACTTTAGCCTATATTAGTCCGCAGACCCACAACAATGCAGGGCATCCTTAAATGCCTTCTGAAGTGGTCCGACTAGATCATTGAATAGTATCAGAACAGCTGTTAAAATGGAACAGGAACACAACCAGAACATCTGGGATCGATTCAGGAAACAGATATCAAATAAAGATCAAAAAGGTCATGTACAACAGGAACGTAGAAACAACAACATGTTCTCTTCTATTTGGAAACAAACTCCCGGTTCTCCATTGGTTTTGCATCTGAATCTTAACGCTTCTCACACAATAGACAATAGACAATAAGTGCAGGAGTAGGCCATTCGGTCCTTCGAGCCAGCACCGCCATTCAATGTGATCATGGCTGATCATTCATAATCAGTACCCCATTCCTGGTCTCTCCCCATACCCCCTGACTCCGCTATCATTAAGAGCTGTATCTAACTCTCTCTTGAAAGCATCCAGAGAATTGGCCTCCACCGCCTTCTGAGGCAGAGAATTCCACAGATTTACAACTCTCTGAGTGAAAAAGTTTTTCCTCATCTCTGTTCTAAATGGCCTACCCCTTATTCTTAAACTGTGGCCCCTGGTTCTGGACTCCCCCAACATTGGGAACATGTTTCCTGCCTCTAGCGTGTCCAATCCTTTAATAACCTTATATGTTTCAATAAGATCCCCTCTCATCCTTCTAAATTCCAGTATATACAAGCCTAGTCGCTCCAGTCTTTCAACATACGACAGTCCCGCCATTCCGGGAATTAACCTAGTAAACATACGCTGCACTCCCTCAATAGCAAGAATGTCTTTCCTCAAATTTGAAGACCAAAACTGCACACAATACTCCAGGTGTGGTCTGACTAGGGCCCTGTACAACTGCAGAAGGACCTCTTTTCTCCTATACTCAACTCCTCTTGTCATAAAGGCCAACATGCCATTAGCTCATCTCCAATGTGAGTGTTTCCTTCACTAAAAGGGCTGCAGTGATTCGAGACAATGGCCCACCTTCACCTTCATGGGGAATATGGATGGTCAATGAGTGTCTTTCTTGCCAGTGTTGTCCACTTCCCCCAAATCAGCAAACAAGCTGCAATTAAATATAGCTCACTGTGGTGGGGACGGGGGTAACTTCTTTAGATGTTGAACATGGGTCCAATCTTGTGTCGGAACTGCAGATAGGACTGAGATGAGGAAAAACTTTTTCACCCATAGAGTAGTGAATCTGTGGAATTCTCTGCCACAGAAGGCAATTGGGGCCAATTCACTGGATGTTTTCAAGAGAGAGCTAAATATAGCTTTTAGGGCTAACGGAATCAAGGGATATAGGGAGAAAGCAGAAACGGGGTACTGATTTCCGATGATCAGCCATGATCATATTGAATGGCGGTGCTGGCTCAAAGGGCCGAATGGCCTCCTCCTGCACCTATTTTCTATGTTTCTATGCTGGTTTATACCGAAGATAGACACAAAATGCTGGAGTAGCTCAGCGGGTCAGGCAGCATCTCTGGTGAAAAAGAATAAGGGTCGTTCTGGGACGGAACGTTTGAGGGTCAAAGCTTCTTCAAGGTTCAATCTTGCTGCTTTGGACAGGGCACCTGCTGCATCATTCCTCTCCAGACAGCATTGCTGATGTAAGTCAGCAGTGCAAACTGGGTGACATTACTCACTCTAACTTGCGCACTTACTGAGCATATTCTCAAATGTGCTTCAATTAGAATTGTGACGTCATGGCTCGATGGATCCCTCATTTAACCATTACTGCCAAGTTTGACAATAGACAATAGACAATAGGTGCAGGAGTAGGCCATTCAGCCCTTCGAGCCAGCACCGCCATTCAATGCGATCATGGCTGATCACTCTCAATGCTAATTTGGGAATCATCCCTGCTACCATGGTCTATTTACAAGATCATGGATGCAAATGTGGTGAAGCTGCAATCTAGGATGGTTCGGGAGGAGTAGCAGCATCACAGTACACTCAGATCTCAGTGATCCCACCGCTAACCCAACTGGTCAAATTTCTACAGGACTGCTACATGCAGGCTCAAATATTAGTAGACAATTAAATTGATGGGCAAATGTTTTTCTACAAGGGTGAGGTGGAGCTGTTGGGACCACTCCTACTATGTCATTGGACGTCTTGCCACACACACCACATCCAGAACAAGACTGGATCACTGCTGTTTATCCTTAGGGTTATCTGCTCCAACAGACTAGTCACGATGTCTCAAGGGCCGTCTGAGCTTTTGTGCTTTTGGGACATCCCCGATCCTTTTCATCTATTGCACAAAAGCCCGCAACGCAAAATCTTACAGCTCAACCTCTTACATGTTTTTGTGAGTCAACATTAATTAGCAGGTCAGCTTTAATGATACAATCCCTGGTAGAACATGCTCCAGTCAGAATGTGCCAATCCCTTGAGGTGCAAGTTTGCTTCAAGCAGTGGAGGTAAGAATTAATTGGTGCTGCACATCTGTTCTATTGGGCACTGGCTTAAATGTTCAGCCAATGAAGATATTAGTATGGGTTTAATATCATAATCACGATCACGATCATGACAATTAGGAGATAGGGCAAAGTTGGTATATATAATCTATATGCAAAGAACTGCTAGATATTGTCCTTTAACATACTGTGTATAGGTAGTTTCCATATCTACTTTGGCATTGGAGTTGGTTTTCTTTGTTGAGCTCTTATCCTGGTGTTATAGCATAAGTACTTTGTGTTTTAACAGTATTCAAAATACAGATGCTAATTAATATAAAAAGGAATGCAAAGTGCTGGAGTAACTCAGCAGGTCAGGCAGCATCTCTGGAGAACTTGAACAGGTGATGTTTTGGGTTGAGACCCTTCTTCAAATATAATCTACATTGCACACAAAATGCTGGAGTAAGGTCTGAAGAAGGGTCTTGATCTGAAACATCACCCATTCCTTCTCTCCAGAGATGCTGCCTGTCCCGCTGAGTTACTCCAGCATTTTGTGTCTATCTTTGGTGTAGACCAGCATCTGCAGTTCCTTCCTGCACATCTACATTGCATAAATGGCCATGTGTTCATCATGTCCATTTATAAGTCCGACACCAATCCTAACATTTGCACCTCACACCCAGACCACATGATCATTTGTTCAATCAGAGAGCTCCCTGCAAAGTTAATGTTCAATATCATGTTAATTTAATTTCAAACTTTCAAGTTTTCCACCCAACATCTGATTATTTTTCTCCTTTCTGGATGAACCATTATTTTCCTCTCCAACTCAGTCTCAAGGGTCCAAGGAATTCAAAAATACACTAATAACAATTAACTTGCTCCTGAGCTTCCACACTGTCCAAACACTCGCAAAGTAAGCTCAGCACAAATTTATATATAACCCTTTATGTCCTCGCATTGAAGCAGAAGGCTTTTACCTCTCTCCTCTGAACTCTGATCTTGAAGTCAGGAGTGCTGTGAACCTCACCTGCATGCTAGCCATCCATATGACTGCGCACATTCTCCGAACATCAAATTAAAGAAAAATACTTTGCAATGTGTCGCAGCATTAACAATGAGCAATGAGCGCGGCTAATTCATTTTAACCTGCATAAATGTTAAGATGCACAACACAGCAGGTTTGAATAAAATTACAATTGGATGCAGCCTGTGACACATTCAGATGAAGCCCAGCTGTTTCCTTTGACAACTCAGTGGGGAAGCCAGATTGGCCAGGTTTATGCAGAGCAATAATTGAAAGAATAATTTGCAGAATACTGGAAATAAACATTCCAATACTTGCTCATATTGCAGAACGATGGTATGTTTTGTCAATTACAGTCATCACTAAATGCTCAATTTTAGTCACATTTGACGACAATTCCGGGAAAGTTGTTCCCAAAGAACTAGCGGGATCACATAACAGATGTTCATGGAAGTACTCCTGAAACTAATAAGGTGGGGAGCACATCTGGGAAATAAGATTAGGCCAAAGGGTTCTGCAACACTTCTGGTAATAAAACCATGTACTAAATTAATGTAGATTTGTAACATCTGTTTAGATTATTTCAGCTGCTGGATTAAATCAGGTTTGCGATACAAGAATACACTTGACGGGAACCATGTAAGTAATGAACAATAAATGAAGCCACTGGCTTTAAGAATTAAGGTCATGCATAGTTTCATTCTAAAGAAGTAGATATGCATTAATCAATGCATGCAACTCTCAAGTTTACCTAAAACCATTGTGGAATGTTTGTTTTGTTTCAATTTTTCTTGTTAAACTGAGAAATGATTGCCAGAGAATGGAACATTCCCCAAGAGGCAAGCAGGGAAAATTGTGAACAAGGTCTATGTCAAAGTTAGTCTTCTTGACAAAACTAAATCCCCTGTCAGTGCAGCTCCCTCACCATCAACGTGACACTTCTATTATCTCCTGATCCGTCTGTCGCTAAACCTGCACTAAAGTTGACAATTATAATTGGAAACCAAGACCCAACAGGAACTATCTTCCATTAAAAAAAAACAGTAAAATCAGCAAACATTCCATGTTAGCTATTTCTTATCGACATTAAGATTCAGGGGGTTGAATTGTTAGCTTACCACTGGAGCAAGATTATAATCAGTGGGAAGGAACATGACAAAGTTTCTATATTGGGTTTCCATCCCAAAGTGTTGGTTTTGCATTCGAACAGTTGGACTCTTGGCAGAGTATAATTTCCTGTGGCTGCAATTACAGGTGAATTGGCATCTCATCTTAACATTGTTGGAAAATCATCTGGTCCGATCACACATGCCAATGGAGAAAACTAGCGGAAGCTAAGCATCGGTTCAAGAAAGCTGGCAGTGCAATGGACTGGCTCTTAAACCTATGAAGTGTGAAACCACCTGCTCCATGTGGTTCGTCACTCAAACGACAGGTGGACACGGTTGATGGAAAAGTCTAAAATGGGAAATACAGATATCATGGTCTCCCATAAAGAATCTCGAGGTTCTCAGTGCCTTCCCAGAAGCTCCTCCTCCATTCTGAGATTCAAATCCAGTTGGGTTTGTTGTTATATGACCAGAGTGCAATAAAATTACTTGCTCACACGAATTTCACAGATTTAATAGGATGCACGATAATGATAGGTGCAACAATAAATACAACAGTCAATGCAAAGCAGCAGAACGGTGCAAAAAAATACTGTGCACTCTGAAGTAATGCAGAAATAAATAGCAACGTTCAACAATGGAATAACCAAATTGGGTAAAGTTAAGAGTAAGAGTGTTTGGTAGCACCTGTGGGAAAGGGGTGAGAAAAATGTGATTGGTATAGGAGTCTGTTAAAATGTGTAAGATGCTTATTAAGTCTGGATGTCCAAGCTTTCCAGCTTCTCCAAAAATACTAGCGTACATAATATACTGTTACGACTTGAGAGTGTTACCGTTACAGAGAAAACGTACTAGGTCTGGGTGAAGTATGTTGGAAGTTCGGGTCTACATCCTACCTTATGGGAGGCCCATTCAGTAGTTTGTGAACAACGAGAACTAAGTTGTTCCTGAATCTGGTGGGATGCGCTTTTAAACTTTTATATCTTCTGCCCATAGGGAAAGAGGTGGAGAGAGAAGGACCATGGTGAAAGTGGTTCTTAATTATGTTGGCTACTTTCCCAAGGCAGCATGATGTGTAGATGGAGTCGATAGTGGGGAGGATGATCTATGTGATGGACTGGGCCACATCCGAAAATTTCTTGTAGTCCTCAGCAAAGATATTGCCAAATCAAGCTGTGATATGCCCTGAGTGGATGCTTTCAACAGTGCCTATGCAGAAGTTGGTGAGAATCATTGGAGATATGCCAAAACCTCTTAGATTTCTGAAGAAGTACAGGCATTGATGAGCTTCCTTGGCTGTAGCTTTAAGAACTTTAAGATGGAGTTGGTGCTGAACTTGACCAGAGAGTAGAGCAAGGGACTGAACACACAACCCTGGTGAGCACGAGGGTTCGGGTGGGGGAAATGTGACCAATTCTAACCAATTGTGGTCTGTCAGTCATAGGTAAGGAATTCCCTTGAGCTGGACAGGAATTACATTTATTCAAGGTGGTTTTCTTACTGTTACAGATCAAAGAAGATTGCAGCTGTTTTGGGGACCTGGCAGCTTGCATATCAAAGCCACATTGATTCATGAATTCTGCCTACCTATTTATGTCTGCCACTTATCACCACTTGCACTCCAATCCTACAACTGCCACAATCAAGCTTCCAAGGCTCCCTCATGTAGAAAATAAAACATAGTACAGCACAGGAAGGACCCTTCAGCCCACAATGTTTGTGCCGAATATGATGCCAAGTTAAACGTATAAGATTATTAAGGGGTTGGACACGTTAGAGGCATGTTCCCAATGTTGGGGGAGTCCAGAACAAAGGGCCACAGTTTAAGAATAAGGGGTAGGCCATTTAGAACTTAGATGAGGAAAAACTTTTTCAGTCAGAGAGTTGTGAATCTGTGGAATTCTCTGCCTCAGAAGGCAGTGGAGGCCAATTCTCTGAATGCATTCAAGAGAGAGCTAGATAGAGCTCTTAAGGATAGCGGAGTCAGGGGGTATGGGGAGAAGGCAGGAACGGGGTACTGATTAAGAATGATCAGCCATGATCACATTGAATGGTGGTGCTGGCTCGAAGGGCCGAATGGCCTCCTCCTGCACCCATTGTCTATTGTCTATAAACTGATATCACATGTCGGAAGGAACTGCAGATGCTGGTTTATGTCAAAGATAGACATAAAATGCTGGAGTAACTCAGCGGGTCAGACTGGAGAAAAGGAAAAGGTGACATTTCGGGTCGAGATCCTTCTTCAGACTGAGAGTCAAGGGAGAGGGAAACTAGAGGTAGAGGTAGACTATTCATGCCTCTAGTTTCCCTCTCCCAAGACTTAGTCTGAAGAAGGGTCTCGACCTGAAACGTCATATTTTCCTTTTCTCCAGAGATGCTCTCTGACCCGCTGAGTTACTTTAGCATTTTGTGTCTAAACTGATCTCATCTGCCTGCACATGATCCATATCCCTCTACTCCTTCCAGGTCATTTATTCTGCTGGGAGGGCGGTAGGAAATTCCCCACAATGCATGTTAGCAAAGCAAACATTAAATCCACTGTATGCACCACAGACCAAAGGAAATCCACTGGACTTAAATCAAGACCTGCGGAGGAACTGCACAGCAAAAAAAAGATCAAGGAGAAAATGCCAGTAAAGAAAGAAAATCAAATTGCTCAGATTAACAACAAACAAAAGTAAAACCAAACAGCGAGGGAACAAAACAACAGAAAATGAAGATGTTTGTGATTTTATCAGTTAAATTGTCATGCATAGACAATTTGAGAGAGGGGGAATATAATATATCTTGAAATAACGACTGATAAATTACTCCGAGGATGTGCTTTTCTCCATAAATTGAATCATCAATCAAATACAGTAATCGTGACACCAATGGCACTGTGCTCTCCACCCAATGTCCTGCACTAACATTGGCCTACATGCATATTTCATTAACCGCACTCTGCATGCAATAAATCAGCTTTGGGGAAGGAAGTCGGGAAAAAGGTTTCTCTCTCTATTTATCTTGGCCTGGGAAGCCTGCTGTTACTCTTATAGCGGCAACTAGCCTACAGCCAGCCAGCAGCAATCACCCAACCTCGGCAAGAGTGGAAGATCACGTCCCTGACGTTGCAGAAGGCATATTCTCCAGTGTGGCAGGGAGAGGTGGCAGAATCAAGAGCAAATAAGTTACGGTCAGTTAGACCATCAACTGTTATGCATGAGTTAACTTTAAAAGCAGCAAGTGAAGGAGCATTAGAACAAGGCTTTGACATTAACTTAAAAAACACTAGGGAATTTACTGTCTTCGTGCTGCTGCTTTGATCCTTCGTTCTGTTAGCAATCAATGGCGGGATTTCTCCAACCATCCTGGGGCAGTGCTGCCAATGTTTCCCACACAGTGTATTGCAAAAGGATTGTAATTCCACATATCCTCTCCAGTCATCCTCCAACATAGAAAACAGCTCCAAATATGTGCTGCTTTTCCTTTTGAATCACAGCGTCATAGTAAATTAAACCCCTTGCCTAATAATGTCAGGGTTCAATGTGACTCTCCATTCTGTTTCAATCCACTTAAAAATTTCGTAGGAATTGGTGTAATAACGTAAACTCATTTGCAATTGCATCAGCTCATTCCCAAGTTAAGCGGAGAAACAAGGAACAGCAGATACTGACTTACAAATAAAAGTCACAGAGTGCTGCAATAACTCAGCGGGTCAAGCAGCATCTCTGGAGAACATGGAGAGGAGATTTTTCGGGTTGGAACACTTCTTCAGGTTGATCGTGGTGGGGAGAAAGCTGCAAAAGAGGTGGGAGCAGCACAAAGCCTGGAAAGTCATAGGTGGGTATTGGTGAAGTAGAGGGAGGAGCGGTTAAATAGGAAACTTTTGAGCTTCTCTGAGTACCTTGTTTGCTGAAGTAATTAGTGCAGATCAGTGGAATGCTCCGATACTCTGGGAGGATACTGAATACATTTCTTCCATCTGCTCGGGAAACTGGCAGGAGAATGGTGCAATAAGTGTCAGATCCCTCACAGCTGCACTCTTGCTGCACTGACTGTCTGCCAGGAAAAGGAAGAGTCCTTTGCCCTCACCTTAAAAGCTAATGTGTACACTACCTTCAGAGATCTCTCTGACCTTCCAAGTGACCTGTCCTACACTCTAAGATCCACTGCGTAGGAAGGAACTGCAGATGCTGGTTTACACCAAAGATAGCCACAAAATGCTGGAGTAACTCAGCAGCTCAGGCAGCATCTCTGCAGAAAAGGGGACAGGTGTCATTAGAAGGGTCTGGACCCAAAATGTATCCTATTTCTTTTCTCCAGAGATACTGCCCGACACTGAGTTACTCCAGCATTTTGTGTATACTCTAAGATCGATTGTTCAAGCACCATAATTAACCTCCTTCTGATGTCTAACCCTCACATCAAACGAATCCCCCAACAAATATCTGTTGTACCTGAGCACTTCACTCTTGCATTCTCTTACTCTGCCTAATGTCTGACTCCCAACTTCTGAATGTTCTTTCCCTATGCTAGGATGCAGTCCAATACCCCTCTATCATTGCGAACATTGGACGTTGTCTCTGGAACTGAGACAATACTGAGAACTATATTCTGTTCACTGTGTCTTTGCCCTTGCCTTACCTATTGCACTTGAATTTGAATTGATTGTCTTTATGTGTAGTATTATCTGACTTGACTGGACAGCATGCAACATTTTTTCACTGTACCTTGGTACACATGACCATAATAAACCTAAACCTTTGAAGTACACCTCTGGTATAGGAAATACGTGATTGCACTGGAGAGAGTACAGAGAGGTTGGGCAACACAGTAGCACAGCAGTACAGTTGCTGCTTTACAGCGACAGAGACCCGAGTTTAAACTTGACTGTGGGTGCTGTCTGTATGGAGTTTGTACGTTCTCCCTGTGACAGCGTGGGTTTTCTCCGAGTGCTCTGGTTTCCTCTGACCCTCCAAAGAGGTACATGTTTGTAGGTTAATTTTGTAAATCGTTCCTAGTGCGTAGGATAGCGCCTGTGGACGGGGTGATCGCTGGTCGGCGCAGACTCAGTGGGTCGACAGGCCTGTTTCCACGCTGTATCTCAAAAGTCTAAGGGTTCACCAGGATGTTGCCTGGACTGGACTGTTTCAATTATAAAAAGGGATTGGACAGGCTGGGTTTGTTTTTGAATGGAGCAAACTGAGGGATTACCTGATAAAGGTATACAAAATTATGAGTGGATGTAAATCATCCTCGATCCCAAGGGGACTAACTAAGAAAAAGAAAAAGGAATTTGATGCTTACCATATTAGCAGGATTAAGCTGGGTGCCTGAACGTGTGTAAATGAGCACGTTTTGGCAAACAATATTGTCATGGAAAGCTGTCGCCTGACTAGAGAGCAGGAATTGCAGCACAAGGGGCTTCAGTTTCATTTCAATTCAATAGACAATAGACAATTAGGTGCAGGAGGAGGCCATTCGGCCCTTCGAGCCAGCACCGCCATTCAATGTGATCATGGCTGATCATTCTCAATCAGTACCCCGTTCCTGCCTTCTCCCCATACCCCCTGACTCCGCTATCCTTAAGAGCTCTATCTAGCTCTCTCTTGAATATATTCAGAGAATTGGCCTCCACTGCTCTCTGAGGCAGAGAATTCAACTATGGAGAAGGAATGTTACCGGCAGTCTGGGTGAGGAAAGGGATAATTTTACAAAGCTACTATTCTTCAACTTAAATTTTCTGTCACATTCTCATTCTACTATTTCCACAGTGCGATGCAAGTATGCAAGTATTAATGCTCGTATTAATCATGTATTGTCTTTACGATGACTGGTTAGCACGCAACAAAAGCTTTTTACTGTACCTCGGTACACGTGACAATAAACTGAACCAAATTAGTCACAGTCTGCACTCTCACATTGCTCTTTCCTCAGTTAAAACTTCTGAGTTCCATTCACCGACGTTTGCATGCCAGCTATCTTCCAGCTTATAATCACCGCTGGATATTGGTTCTGGCTTACAAATAGCAACAATACAAACTGAGAAGAGACCAACCATGTTTAACTGCTACTGTTCCTGGTGAGCTAGTTATGAAGAGATGATTCTGTGTTAACAATAATAACACAAAGCTGCCGGAACGTGGTTCATTATTGTGAAAAGAGCTGGCTTTTTCAATTGATTTTCCTGTAACTCCAGGCTGTCTCCAAAGATAAGCTCGATAGATAACCCAGAACAAGAAACTGACATAATAAAGTCTAAATTTTATGAGACATTATTCTGCAACATTAATTTTCCTGAAAATACTCTTCCACGGATTTTTTTAGCATTCGTTAGAAAAGCAGGAACATTTACTGTGACACTAAAAGGATGTGTTTTGCTGCAGGCTAACTCAAATCTTTTTTTACATTCTAGTTGATATTTATGACAGCCAACAGGTCAGTCTACTTAAAGTAAACTACATTGGTTCTTAAACGAATTATCCTTATTTTAAAAAAAACATTATCCCTTTTTACACGTTCTGTAAACCTCACAAATAACTCCGATTCTTTGAGGGAGGAAGAACCATAGATAATAACAGATAATTTTGAAGAAAGCAATGGCACGTGTACTTTGTGCTTGACAACAGTTCCATTGAAACAAATTCCATTTGCTGCAATATTGTAACTTTGGAGGTGCATAGACTTTGTTAAAGTGCATGTTGTATAAAACAATGTTTGCCACTTTCATGCCAACAATGAATCCATTCAATATTGAGAATTCAGGCACTGTACATTAATGCATTAGAAGATCAATATAATGCTAAGATAGAAACTGTAGTGCGTGAATGGATAGTAGTCCCTGAAGATAGACACAAAATGCTGGAGTAACTCAGCGAGACAGGCTGCATCTCTGGATTCAAGGAATGGGTGACGTTTTGGGTCGAGACACTTCTTCAGACTGAGCCCTGATTCAAAGGCATTAGTTTCTTGCTTTCTATAGGAAATACAGTTTGCCATTGCATGTTCACTTATACATGCAAGGATATTATTAACTCCAGAAGGAACATTGCAGTCTGAGACAATGAATAGGTGGAGAAGCTGATCAGGGTCTCAGGCAGTAAGATGGTCAGGGAGTCAGGGCCCACAACTCTGGAGTTTGAGCATTCAAGGAGAGGCCTGGGACATTGAGCCTTGTAGGCTTGGAAGGAGATCATAGGATTGGCATTTTTTTTGTGGGTGGGAGACAGCCAGCAAAGGATCAAACGACGGGGCTTATCTTACATGATCCCATTCATGCTGAAATATTAAGAGCTGGTTGTCTCAAGATCACTCACAGAACACTATATAATGGATGGGAAATTATATCATTCCGTGCATGAGTGGTGATGAAATCAAATCAGGTGCACAAGGGCAAATTACTCTGAAAACTTCTCAAGTAATTTAATTATTGTTATTACATTTTACTTCAGGTGAAATCAAATTTCAATCACATAATGCCTTCTTCACCATCCTGTCTACATGTATCACTGCTTTCATGGTATTGTATCCTTAAAACCCCACGGACCCTCTGCTCGAAAACACTCTTCAGAGCCCAACCATTAACTGTTTAATTCCTTCACTGGTTTGATTTAGCAAAATCACCTCACATTTATCAGTTAAATTCTATCTCTCATTTGTTGGCCCACTTCCCTGGTTGATTCAGATCGGTTTGTTAACCTTCCTCACTGCCTCCTATACCACCGATTTTGGAATTGTCAACAAATTTACCAACGCCATTGACTTCATTGTCGTGGCAATTTTAATGGCAGTTTTTACTGGGGTAAAAACTGAAATTGTTGTGTGGGTCATCAGCAATAATTTAGCAATCTAATGTTGCCTTTCATGATCACATGTGCTGTTCACAATTTTTCCCAGGTGGAGTATTTTTTGCGGGAGTGCAAACAGATTGGAATTGTTTGAGTGCACTGTGGATTAAACAGGTGGAATTGCTCATTTAAAAAAAATAAAATTGTAAATTGGACCTGTTCAGATATACAATGTTAGCTAGTGGAGCATAGTCTTTAATGTAGTTTAGTATAGTTTAGTTTGGTTTAGAGATATAGAATGGAAATAGACTCTTGGGCCCATTGAGACCACGCCGACCATTGATCTCCCATTCACATTAGTTTTGTTATCCCACTTTCGCACCCACTCCCTACACACCAGGGGCAATTTACAACAGCCAGTTAACCTACAATCCCTATAGGGTGTGAAATGAAACCGGAAGAAACCTGGAAGAAACCTATGTAGTCACAGCAAGTACATGCAAACTCCACACAGAACTCCACCCAAGGTCAGGATTGAACCTGGGTCTCTGACACTTTAAGGGAGCAGCTATATCATCTGTGCCATTGTGCCATCCTAGTCAATGAGGAATAAGTGGGAACTCTTAGAAACATTTGGATAGGTACATGGAGAGAATAGGTTTAGAGGGATATGGGCCACACATAGGCAGGTGGGACTAGTGTAGATGGGGCACGATGGGCAGAAGGGGCCGTTTCCATGCTGTATGACTCTCTGACTATAGCATCAGATAACAAACTGATTCAAATGCATAAAGTGAGCAAATATTAGAGGAATTGTTCAGAGGACAAGCTTCTCGAGACTGCCAGTAAGAGCACTGGCTATGAATTTATCCAGATGGCCAAGTGATCGCATTCCAAGTTGGTGGCAAACCAGAATTGAATGAGACGGCTGTGAAAATACCAAGTGTGTTCGGTGAGATCTGAGGCTTTTAACAGCAATGGCTGAACACTTCTGCATTAAAAGGTCATGTGTTACAAGCAGAAAGCAAAAAAGCATGACATGCAAGTTCTGTGAATGCTATGAGCAGAGCTAAAGAGCACTTTAATGTGTCAGCCAATGCAAAGCAGACAGCCAAGCCAAAGATGTTGTGCCACATACCCAGAGCAGCTGATAATGATCAGACTTCATAATGTTCTCTTCAGAGCATGTCTTGAGATTGTGAACATTGAACAGGACAGCTCGGGAAAAGGTTCTTTGACCCACAAAGTCTCCGTTGACCATGATGTCAGTTTAAACTCATTCCATCTGCCTGCATAAAGTCCATATCCCTTTATTCCCTGCCTATTCATTTGTCTGCCTAAATGCCTCTTAAACATTGCCATCGTATCTGTTTCTACTTCGTTCATGGCAGCACATTGGAGGTACCTACAGGCTCCATGTAAAAACAAAAAGCCTTATAAATTTGCCTTGTAAATCTCTTTTAAACTTTCTCCTCATCTTTAGCATGTGCCCTTTTGTATTTGACGTTTCTACCCTGGGAAAAGGACTCTGACCATCTACCCTGTTACATGATCATCTCTACTTCCACAGGACACTGAAGAAAAGCAGTAGGTTGCTAATACCTCTCAGCAGGTGGTTGCTAACGCTCATACAAATTAGGAACAGGCAGAGGCCACTCGATCCCTTGTACCTGCTCCACCATTCAAAAAATTCATGACTGGTCTGATTTTAACCTCAACGCATTCCTGACTACTCACAGTGAATTTTCCATCTCTCTTATCAAAGATCTACCCAAGACTTAAATTAAGAATCAAATTTTTAAAAAAGGTCACCTTCAAGGAAGAGCTTTACAAAGTTTGTAGGAACGAACTGCAGGCGCTGGTTTATACCGAAGATAGACACAATTTGCTGGAGTAACTCAGCGGGTCAGAGAAAAAGAATGGGGGTGACATTTTGGGTCAGATCCCTTCTTCAGTCCGGATCCTTATCATATCATATCATATCATATATATACAGCCGGAAACAGGCCTTTTCGGCCCACCAAGTCCGTGCCGCCCAACGATCCCCACACATTTAACACTATCCTACACCCACTAGGGACAATTTTTTACATTTACCCAGCCAATTAACCTACATACCTGTACGTCTTTGGAGTGTGGGAGGAAACCGAAGATCTCGGAGAAAACCCACGCAGGTCACGGGGAGAACGTACAAACTCTTTATAGTGCAGCACCCGTAGTCAGGATCGGACCTGAGTCTCCGGCGCTGCATTCGCTGTAAAGCAGCAACTCTACCGCTGCGCTACCGTGCCGAGACAAGCGAGGAACCTTTTATTCAATGCATGGATCTGCCGTAGAATGAAGTAAAGTGGGGTCCAATGCAGGTCTGGGTGAGTGAGGCCCGGAGCTGTGGGAGAGTCAAGAGCAAGAGCCTGCTGGTGCCAGCGCATGGTGGCCAGTGTGGAATGCAAGGCACAGAAGGGGAACAGTTACGAGAAGCGGTGGATAGACTGTCGGCAACAGCAATCGGGTTGGGTCTGAACTGGGAGGTCTGGAACCGGAGTTGGAAGCCCCGAGGCACAAGATCAAGGCACAATTCCCAGTGTAAAGAAGGGTTCCCACCCAAAAAGTTACCCATCCTTTTTCCCCTAGAGATGCAGCCTGACCTTGTGAGTTACTCCAAGGGAGGAAGAGGGTGGTGAGTTTTTAGAGGTTAACCAAAATTGGGGAATTCAATGTTCATACCGTTGGGTTGTAAGGTACCCAAGTGGAATATGAGGTGCTGTTTTGTGTGTGGCCTCATTCTGACAATGGAGGAGGCCCAGGACAGAGGAGCCAGTGTGGGAATGGAGAGAGGAGTTAAAATGGTTAGCAATTGAGGGAACCAGTAGTCCTTAGTGGACAACAGACAAAAGACAATAGGTGCAGGAGTAGGCCATTCGGCCCTTCGAGCCAGCACCGCCATTCACCGTGATCATAGCTGATCATGCACAATCAGTACCCCGTTCCTGCCTTCTCCCCATATACCTTGACTCCGCGATCATTAAGAGTATCTAACTCTCTCTTGAAAGCATCCAGAGAATTGGCCTCCACTGCCTTCTGAGGCAGAGAATTCCACAGCCTCACAACTCTCTGAGTGAAAAAGTTTTTCCTCATCTCCGTTCTAAATGGCCTACGAGCACAAGTGTTCAGCGAAATGGTGGTACACTGTGAATGGCTCAATTGTAATCATGCATTGTCTTTCCATTGGCTGTTTAGCATGCAACAAAAGCTTTCCACTGGACCTCGGTACACGTGACAATAAACTAAAATGAAACTCTTGGTCTCACCGATATACAAGAGGCCACATCAGGAACACTGGGTGCATCTCTGTACTCATGACCATGTGGTAACCGTTCTCCCTTCCTGATGGGTTAGCAGTTTGAGGGCACAATAGTCACAATTGCCATAAACAGCCCCTCTAAAAATAAGACAAGAAACACTGAAAGAATGCGATCATTGGCCTGAAGGGCCAGGGAGAGCAAATATCCTGGAATCTTTGAAATAACAATTGGATTGTTCAAATGGTTGGAAGTTCAGATCTTATTGGCTCTATGAATTAAAATGCCAAGTTGTCTTGAAATCAACTGTAATAATCTTGTGCACAAGAGAGAGTAGCAGCTTCAACAGCTTTCAACAACTCTATCAGCACAAAGCTTGGTACACAATAACTCCCAAAAATTAACAGTGTCATCTATATATTTTTCAGCAACATGTTTAAAAGGAACTAAACGTTAAATTCACATGGTACAGGAGGACGATGGTTTAGACTACTCATCGGTGAATGGAGCTTTGCGATCACTGTTCATCGCCACAGATGTCAACCACGCAGTATTTTAATAAAAGCAAAGTATAATTTTGAACCATAGCATATCAGGGATCAGAAGGGATCAGCAAGACATTATTCAACAGGGGTTCGGATGACATTGGCTAATCATTGATGATTCAATTTTTTTCATCTTTAATTTTAATCTGCGGATTTATCAATTTACGCCAGTTTATGTAGTATGAGTGAGTCTAGCGAGAGTTCTAAAGTTCACACAACTGTGGGTTCAAGAGAAAAGTACACTGCATTATATGCTCAAGGCTTGTTTTATAACCAACCTATTATTATTCAGCAAAACACAAAGTGTTGAAGGAACTCAGTAAATCAGATAACACCTGTGGAGGGAATGAACAGGTGATGTTTCAGGTGGGACCCTTCTTCAGACTCAGCCTGAAGGGTCCCGAGCTGAAACATTGCCTGTCCATTCCCTTGCCTGCTGAGGTCCTCCAGCACTTTGTGTATTTCTTCAAGATTCCAGCACCTGCAGTCCCCATTATTGTTCAGCATCTTCTCTGAAGGCTGAGGTACGATTTATCAACTTACTATTCAGGTGAGTGCGAGTTCCATCTAAGGAGAACTAAAAACAAACATAAAGTGTAGTTGACAGATTGCATGCGCTTTCAAATGAGCTTGAAGTCCATTTGAGAAAGGCATCAACTGGATAAAACTTCACCTGTTACAGTTGTGTGAGGATCTCCTTCTCAAAAGAACAATCTGTCATTTGCATTGACAGTGCTCACATTAGTCTTGCAAACATGTGAAGTAGCACTAAAACACTTCCTCTACCATTGAGACATCTTCCCGAAACAAACTGAGACACTTTCACAAAGTATTTCAGCATTTGATGGAAAAATGTTTTGAAGTGCTGGTTTTATTGTTTGCAAACTATCAGTTTTCTTCCACCTGATAATAAATAAAGTTAATGTTGTTTAACAAAAGAATATATTCCTTCTCCATTGTCTATCCGCATTCTCCCACCATTTCTGCACCAGAATTGTTCTTGGTTATATAACATTATGGAATGCCGAAATGTGTTAGAAGGATGAGGGGGGATCTTATTGAAACGTATAAGATAATTAGGGGATTGGACACATTAGAGGCAGGAAACATGTTCCCAATGTTGGGGGAGTCCAGAACAAGGGGCCACAGTTTAAGAATAAGGGGTAGGCCATTTAGAACGGAGATGAGGAAGAACTTTTTCAGTCAGAGAGTGGTGAAGGTGTGGAATTCTCTGCCTCAGAAGGCAGTGGAGGCCAGTTCGTTGGATGCTTTCAAGAGAGAGCTGGATAGAGCTCTTAAGGATAGCGGAGTGAGGGGGTATGGGGAGAAGGCAGGAACGGGGTACTGATTGAGAGTGATCAGCCATGATCGCATTGAATGGCGGTGCTGGCTCGAGGGGCTGAATGGCCTACTCCTGCACCTATTGTCTATTGTCTATTGTCTATTGTTCGGGATTACAACTGGAGCTCCTGAACCAAGGTAAGGATGTGGGAAGGCTGGAGACACAAGGAATTGCAGATGCTGGAATTCTGAGCAAGAGACAAAGTGCTGGAGGAACTCAGTGGGTCAGGCAGTATCTGTGGAGGGAATGGACAGACACCATATTGTGTCGGTACCCTCCTAAAGAACTGATTGGAAGGCTGTTCATCCACAGGATACAGCATATCTAAGGAACTACCAAATGAATTCAATCAGTGTTTGTGAACTAGTTGAGTACCACCTCATACTGCTGTACCAGAAACTGATTTTGTTCATTGTTTCTGTGCTAAATGCAGAGGCATTTGGTGCTAATGCTAAATCTAATCTCTCGCAAAGAACCAAGGAACTGGTCACAAGGACGTTTGAAACAGCAATCGAGTGATTTACACCCAGAAACAAGCTGTCAAATGGAACTCATGTGATTTCCAATGGGACTTCATTTAATTTGGCTCATCTTCTGCCCCAATCACAGAAGCAGTAGCCCTTAAAGACACACTCCCCATGAGAGCCTCAAAGCAGCAATATACCAATTATCGCTGTCATGGAGGAGACAGAAGCTGCATGGGGAAATGGACAGGGCACACATAGACACAGCGGGATGTGGCCGGGTCAATGAGATGCAGGCCATGAGGGGGCGATGTGTTATGATGGCTGTGAGATCTGCCTAGCCCACTGTGAGACGAGGCTGGCAGGAGGTGTCACTGGTCCTCACTCCCACAGCAGTGACAATCCCTGCACTAGGCTGCAACGGTCAGGATGATCTGCACATCGCTACTAACATCTGCAAACTGCAGATCCTCACAGAGGAATATGCTTCATGTTGAAGAGTGAGTTCTTTACCACCCCCAGAGAATAGTCGGGTCATGGCCAATAGTGGAAAATAAAAGTTGGCAGTGAACAGGTTAAATTAGGTGCCATTGATGAGGAAAGACAGGGGTGGTGCCGGCCTGTTGCATAATCAGAAGGAGGGTTTGTTCATGTATTACAATCAGTGCAGGCAACCTTGTAAAGCAGTCCATGCAGAATTCCCATGTGTCACCTGGGCTCCTCCACCTGATTATTGCTGAACCTCACTGGTGAAAATAATTGGAGTGTGGAAGAGGTCACATGCTTCACACGAGATACCATGATGTTAGTGACTCCTTCTGAGAATTTACTCTCCATCCGAGAGTCCCCAACAACCCATGAGATCAAAGTTTCCCAATTCCATCGAGCTGAGGGTATTTTTCCCCCCCAAAATAATCTTTAGTCAGAATAAAACAATGGATAGAAAACAAGAAATGTGTAAGAACTCTTCAGACATTCTTGGCGTCATTACATGTAAATGGTATCATATTAAGCACTGTTCACAGCTATCCTTAAACCAAGCCAGTTGATGCTGAGCAAGGATGTTGCCATAGTAGCCTTTTGATTTCTCTTGCTCATGTTCTTCTTCATGCTCCTCCAGATCGAGGGCGACATCCCTATTTAACTCTACAAATTGAGAGGGAGAAGGGAAAATCGGAAGTGTCAGTATTACAGTATAGCAAAGGGGATTACAGAGGCATGAGGCAGGAGCTGGCCAGATTTGACTGGAAGGAGGCCCTAGCAGGGAAGACGGTGGAACTGCAATGGCAGGTATTCCTGGGAATAATGCAGAAGTTGCAGGATCAATTTATCCCAAAGAGGAGGAAAGATTCTAAGGGGAGTAAGAGGCACCCGTGGCTGACAAGGGAAGTCAAGGACAGCATAAAAATAAAAGAGAAGTATAACATAGCAAAGAAGAGTGGGATGCCAGAGGATTGAGACTCTTTTAAAGAGAAACAGAAGATAACTAAAAAGGCAATACGGGGAGAAAAGATGAGGTATGAGGATAAGCTAGTCAATAATATAAAGGAGGATAGTAAAAGCTTTTTTAGGTATGTGAAGAGGAAAAAATTAGTCAAGGCAAATGTGGGTCTCTTGAAGACATAAGCTGGGGAATTTATTATGGGGAACAAGGAAATGGCAGACGAGTTGAACCGGTACTTTGGATCTGTCTTCACTAAGGAAGATACAAACAATCTCCCAGATGTTCTAGTGGCCAGTGATCCTAGGGTGACGGAGGAACTGAAGGAAATTCACATTAGGCAGGAAATGGTGTTGTGTAGACTGATGGGACTGAAGGCTGATAAATCCCCAGGGCCTGATGGTCTGCATCCCAGGGTACTTTAGGAGGTGGCACTAGAAATTGTGGACGCATTGGTGATCGTTTTCCAATGTTCTATAGATTCAGGATCAGTTCCTGTGGATTGGAGGGTAGCTAATGTTACCCCACTTTTTAAGAAATTATAGACCAGTTAGTCTGACATCAGTGGTGGGGAGGATGCTGGAGTCAATTATAAAAAACCAAATTGTGGAGCATTTGGATAGCAGTAACAGGATCGTTCCGAGTCAGCATGGATTTACGAAGGGGAAATCACGCTTGACTAATCTTCTGGAATTTTTTGAGGATGTAACTAAGAAAATTGACAGGGGAGAGCCGGTGGAAGTAGTGTACATCCTGTTGGAGGAACTCGGTGGGTTGAGCAACATCAGTGGAGCCCAAGTTATAATCAATGCTTAGTTTAGAGTTTAGTGAGAAGCAGCATGGAAAATGGCCCTTCGGTCCACCAAGTCTGCACCAACCAGTGATCACCCGTACACTAGTTTTATCCTACACACGAAAGACAATTAACCTACAAATCTACATGTCTTTGAAATGTGGGAGGAAAACCCACGTGGTCACAGGGAGAATGTACAAACTACGCACAGACAGCATCCGTGGTCAGTCTCTGGTGCTGTAAGGCAACAAACTCTAACCCTACATCAACACAGGTCTAGATGTAGGTGTTTGATCCAAAATGTCAACTATCCTTTGCCTCCACAGATTCTGCTCTTCCCACTGACGTCCTCCAGCAGATTGCTTTGGGCTCCATGTAGTTCAGGTAAATTCTCCATACATATAGGTACATTAACCTGCAGTCAGTACTGGAGCCCTTTAAATCATGAGAAAGACAAAACAACTAGCACTAATAGATCCAAGGTATGCTCTTAACTGCTGAGAGAATCTTCACCACATTGAGAGCCAATGTAAAACACAAGAAAAAATTACACTAGTGTTAACAGTCCCCTGAAGGCTTTATTCAGTGAATAAGTTAATCATGTAGGCCAGCCAGGTTCCAGGGCTGATTCCCCAGTCTGCGCTTCAGTGTGTCAATTTATCTCAACCTGAAGCATTTTTGCCTCTGAATTAGGATATACATTTCTCCCTGCTGCATATATCTGTAGACAGAACCACAGTGACAGCACTTCATGAAATAATTAATTGCATGTAAAGTGCTTTGAGACATCTTGCAGATGTTATATTACATATATTAGGCAATTGAACAATATTGGTTGTTGCATTCAATCCACAATCTCTACTCGATCCACACATATGTCCCTCTACCCCTGCTGATCTGTCTGTTGGCCTGTGACTTGATTCCTCTCCGACCACTGTTTCAACAACTACCACCACCAACCCACAGTTTTTCAGTTTCCACTCTGCCCTCATTCTGCATCCCCTCTATGCTTCCCTCCTGAGCTCTTTCATCCAATTTGCCTCCAACCCCCTGCCACCTCAACACAACCATCGTTCAGCTACGTTAGGATATTAAGAGCATGACATCTGCATATATGACACAATTATCTCAGTTATGTACGCTGTACACTTTGGTTGCTATGTTGTCTGGCATTCCAATATTATTGAAACAACCAATTTATTGATTTAAAAAGGAGGACATTGTGCACACCTTCTGTGAAGGAAACTTGAAATTAAAACTTAAGCAAAAAAATCCTTCTGTTTCAGCCCTGTGGATGCTCATACACGTTAACATATGCCCTTTCTATTTATAACCTCAAATGTTTTTAGTTGCTGCTTAGTGCTAATACCTTTGACCAGGTTGTTCTTGTGAAAGGTTGTCTCACTCACATTATAAATGTATTTGTAGACAAGGTTAGTTATAAGATCCTGATGACAATAAAGATCTGTTATACAAGTATTATGAAAAGCTGTGATTCATTCTCAAGAATTAAACGTCATAGAATTAAGTATCTCTTAATGAATTAATTAATAAATTACATAATTAAGAGATGATTAAGAGTATAGGTTAGCACTGCTAGTACATATATTTGAATTGAATTGAATTGAATAAATGTGATTAGCTAAGTATGTATACATACAAGGAATTTGCCTTGGTGCTTTGTTCGCAAGTAACAACACGATATACAGTCACCAATTAAGAATAAAACATTATAATTTAAACATGTGAAGAATGAAATAAAATATCATCGCAAAGGGAGGCTACAGACCTTTGGTTGTTGAGTAGAGCTACTAGCTCGTGGAAAAAAAAAGATGTTTTTATGTCTGGCTGTGGCGACTTTGACAGTCCAGAGTCGCCTTGCAGAGTGAGGGGATTGGGATATCTTCGTCACTGAAACAAGCAGGATATTGACGGAAACACGTTTGAGCCAGCAGGTTAATTCAACTTATTGGAGTGCACACCATGTTGACCCTGAAGCATGCATGGGGATCTTTAAGGGTAATTAACCCATGATCGCAGCGTCTGACACAACCCTGCGCTGTGCTGCCAGCCGAATTTAAAACGCTGCTACATGCAGCCAACAATAACTTTGCAGTTGGGTGGGTGAACAATTCGGCTGGCCAGCGATATTATGAATGGTAAGCACCAAAGGGAGTCTGGGTGCACCCCCTGAAAAGAAGGCACACTATGGGTGCAGTATTAGTTGTCGCAGAAGGTATGTTAGCCTGAAAAATGGTGGTCCATCAAGTGAGACAGCAAGGACTGGAGATCCGGAAAACTGGAGAGGTGGACGGAGGGAGGCAGTGGATGCAAGAGTCCAAACTGGGGTCTTACCTTCCGCACCCTCAAGGTCGGCTGTGGGAGATGCTTCCAGGGCACCAAGGCTGGAGGTGGCTGGGCGAAGTGAGGTACGATGGTTCGCTGGACAATCCAGATGGGGGCGATGGCTGGAGGCCATACAGTAGCTTGGGGCTCGATTGGATCAGTGCACCACTCTAGATAACCAAGCCCGCGGACTGGACTTCAAATATGGCGCCAAAACCTGGTGACTCTTGCATGAGGTTCCAGTGGACTATTTCTATGCTCTTTGCACTATCGAGGATTAGCTTTACTTTACTGAACTGAATTCAAAAAACAAATCTCTCTGTATGTCTGCACAAGGGATAACAAAAAGAACCATTGAACCATCGAGGTTTTCTGACTCTGCACTGGTACAAGAGAGTTCTGATCAATCCACTGATAGTTAGAAATGTCCTGCAAACAAAGGCAATGGGACCAGCTGGTCTTGGCAGTCAAGGCCAGCACATGAGGCTTGAGAATCAGGATGCAATACCACAGGGAATCACGATCAATGAGTGCATCTACAAATGGAAGTTACCGCCTGCTGCATGATAATTCTGAGGCATTTCTCCATGCCTGACCCCATTAATCACCTAGCAACAATCTCTATCATTCACAGAATCATCACTCACAGGTCCACTCACACTTGAATAATCACCATTACTGCAAGTTTCAAGTTCTGTACTTGCCACCTAGTCAACTATATCAGGTGCATCAGTCAAAGACATCACACAAAGTCAGCCCCAAACTCCACTCCCTCTTGTCGGACAGGTAGTGTTCAGATGAACAAATGAGCAGGGTCAGGTGCAACTGCATGTATTTTCCTCCTTGGAAGAAAAAGTGCTGGCTAGGGAGTGGTAGAATAGCAAAAGGTAGAAGAGCAAAAAATTTCTCAATGCTGAGAAGGTTTATTTTGGATTTCCAGCATTCGGATTTTGCTTTTTATCTATTACTGCTGATATTACTGCGGTCCTGACATACTTCCTTAGATAGATTAGGAAGTTCGACATGTCCCCAACTATTCTCACCAACTTGTGCAGATGCGCCATAGAAAACATTATATTGTGATGCATTACCGCATGGCTTGGGAACAGCTCCATCCAAGACCGCAAGAAATTGCAGAGAATTTTTGACACTCGCCCAGACCATCACACAAACCAACCTCCCTTCCATCGACTCCATCTACACTTCACGTTGTCTCGACAAGGCCACCAGCATAATTAAGGATGAGTCGCACCCTGGACACTCACTCTCCTCCCCTTTCCAAATGCTGAATAAATACCTTCGATTTGTACCAGCATCTGCAGTTATTTTCTTACTCCTCCCCTCTCCCATCGGGCAAGAGGTACAGAAGTGTGAAAAGGCAGATCTCCAGATTCAGGGGCAGTTTTTTGCTGAACCATCCTATTATCAACTAGAACACGGTCCTATGCTACCGTTTATCTCATTGGAGACCCTTGGACTATTTTTAATCGGACTTAACTGGACTTTATCTTGCACTAAGCGTTATTCCCTTTGTCCTGCATTTGTACAATATGGAGTGGCTTGATTGTAATCATGTATAGTCTTTCTGCTGACCGGATAGCACACAACAAAAAAAGCTTTTCACTGTATCTCGGTACATGTGACAATAAACAAAACCAAACAAAAATAGAGGTTCATTTGTGTGGAATGCAACTGATCCTGCAGCAATCTGTTAAGAATTTCATAGCATAGACCATGATTTCCTTCTGGCCTAACCTGGAAAATGGCTAATTAATCAGGTTCCAGTACCAGACATCTCGTTGGTAGACATCCTAGTGCTGGTTGGTGGAACAGCGTACAGCCTGCTCCAGCAAGGTTTTTATGTCCCTATTATTGAAGCAATAAATCTAGGATTTGTTAAAATTCACGTTGAACTGAGCTTTCTTCAAGCACCTCATGACAACTGTGCTATGATACCCAAAATGATTCTAATTATGGTCAGAAAATGTAGCAAACGTTAGCCGCTTTTACAGGTGACCAACTGACGGGCATTTATTAAAAAGCAGCAGGCGGGTGTTAGCATGAGCAGCATATTGAATGATTACAGGTCAATGACACCGCTTTTACAAACGCTGAGAAATGAAGATTATTCATTTATATGTAAAAGCTCTTCTTGTTTTAGTCTCTTGTAAAACATCGCTGGGTTTTACTGATGTGAAATTGCTATCGATATGCAGCAATTCAAATTATCTGAGAATAATCAGAACTGACAATTCACCATGCGTGGAAGATTGCAGTGTTCAATATCCAGGTCAGTCTGACCTAGCTAATAGATAACTCATCATCAGTGCGGTTAACAAATGCACAGAGCGCAGCCAATTTTCTTTCTTCAGTAATACTTACCAAGGATAAGAAGCTTTGCATCGGCCGTTTCAGTGTCCAAGGAAGTTCTAGCGACACAAGTGTAAGTCCCTTCATCACCTTCACTTACATCAATAATTTGAAGTACATCATCATCCATGATAATTCTGGAAGGTAACAAATTACAAATGGCATTTTGTTAGCTGTGGCGCTGATTTTCATGCTTGCTTTTATTAGAATGTAGTCTACCAATAGATATTTCCAACCCCTTGGGTGCACGTTGAATGACATAATTTATAACAAATAAATTATTCTCAGTCCCACAACTTAACATCCCACGTTAAAACTCTACAAAGAGAGTTTTATTTTCTTCTCCACCGAGTTCCAGGTAGAAGTAAGGGCATCCTGGCAATGATACTGACTAAAATAACGAGAGTTCTCCTTTAATTATGGTGAAGCAAATCCCAGCAGTTAGATGGAGACACAAGGAACTGCAGATGCTGGAATCGTGATCAAAACACAAAGTGCTTGAGTAACTCAGTAGGCAAGGCAGCATCTGTGGAGGGAATGGGTAGGTGATGTTCCAGATCAGGACCTTCTTCAGGCCGAGTCTGAAGCAAGGTCTCAGTCCGAAATATTGCCTATCCATTCCCTCCACAGATGCTGCCTGATCTGTTAAATTACTCAAGCACAGGTTTTTCTTCGCCATTGTGACTTGTGATTTGTTTGCCGAGCACTTGCATTCTATGACTGCTACGGCGACCTGGAGACTTTGGTTCCAAGCCATTTTAATTCCTCTTGCTTTTCCCACACTGACTTGTTTGTGCATGGCCTCCTCCACTGCCAGCAGGAGACCCAAGGCAAACTGGAAGAATAATATTCTTCATATTCCTTCTATGCAGTCCACAACCCAACAGCATGAACACTGAATTCTCAGATTACAGGGAACCTGTTCCCCTCTATCCCTTTCTCTCTCTTTCTGATCTCTCCAGGTCCTCTCTCATATCCACTCTTCTGTTTCAGCCCAATACCCCCAGCTCATCACCCAGGTTCTTTCCATCCCTCTCCCACTCCATCATCTAAACAACCCTTCCTCAGGGTCCTCTCCCACCACTGTTCCTATCTGCCCACCTGACCTCCCTTATTTGGATCCATGCCTCATCTTCCTTTCCTCTCAAATGCAACCTGCAGCAATTTGATGCCTCCACCTATCACCTCCCAGTCTCTACCGCTATTTCTACCCTTCCCTCCCCCACCTGATTCCATCTGCCAACTTTGCCCTCCTCACCTGCATCCACCTATTGCTTGCCAGCTCTTGCTCCCACTCCTCCTCACTTCTTTATACTGGTTAGCTACCTTCTATTCTTTCAGTCCAGGTGAAGATACTGACCTGAAACACTGTTTGTCCACTTCTCTCCACAGATGCTGCCTGACCCACTGCGTTCCTTCAGCAAATTGTTTGTTGCTCCAGAATCCAGCATCTGCAGTCTTTTTTGTCTCCCAAAAGTTAGTTTTGGTCAACATTCCCAGTCTGACCTCTCTGATGTTTAGCCTCCTATACAGCTTTAGTATAATACTCAGTGTAAACTCAAGAACAGTACCTCAGCTTTAAAGTTACACTATTCGGCCCTTAATATTGAGTTTAACAACTGCAGGTAACAATCCGACCCCTCCCTACCAACCCCCCATCCCCACAGTTATGGTGTATATATTTTTTATTTATTTTATTTTTTAGATTTAGAGATACAGCGCGGAAACAGGCCCTTTCGGCCCACCAAGTCGCCCAGCGATCCCCACACATTAACACTATTCTACACACACTAGGGACAATTTTTTTTACATTTTACCCAGCCAAATTAACCTACATACCTGTACGTCTTTGGAGTGTGGGAGGATACCGAAGATCTCGGAGAAAACCCACGCAGGTCACGGGGAGAACGTACAAACTCCATACAGACGGCGCCCGTAGTCAGGATCGAACCTGAGTCTACGGCGCTGCATTCGCTGTAAGGCAGCAACTCTACCGCTGCGCCACCGTGCCGCAAATCTACCACCATGTTATTTTACTCAAAATATAGTTCATGGTCATTTTTGCCTGGACAATTTGAGTCGACTCCCTCTTGCGGACATTCTCTCTGTTCGCTCCACCTTCCCCTCTCTGATCTTGTTATCACTTTTTCAGTTCTGATGAAAGGCCCCAAACACAAAACTGCGACTCTATTTTTCTCGCCATCGAAGCTGCGTGGCCTGTTGTGTCACTTCCGTTTGACTTCATTCCCAACTGTTAGCTTGTGAGCTGAACTGCTGGATACGAACAAGTAGGGATGTGTGGGAGCAATAAATATACCTGTAAAAAGTGGGCAGATGCTCCTTCAAGGAAATTGTACAAAGTCAGGAATAAAATGTCAATGTTTGTCAATGTAGCTCACCAAAAACTTGGAGGCAAACCATGGCTGTTTTTAGTAAAAATGAATACGCTTTCTAATCTATTCGCTTTTTTTTTTAACCTAAACAAGACAAAGAAAAAAAAAGGGATTTCCTGGAATCTGTGAAAAGTATCTTCAACAGTTGAATTGTGTGCCTATTTAAAACACAGAAAACATGCCAGCAAGTAAAGAATAAAATCCCAACAGCCAGCCCTCAGATTTGATCATGAAATACAGTCAGTCTATAGAAGTCTGATCATAGAAGAGTTACCTACTGCTTTGGCAGCTTTCACTCTCTCTGATATTGTTTATGACAGATTGATATTGGCAATGCTTTACCAAACTGTACGCAAAAATAATAATTTCACTGTCCATCTGTACATGTGACAATAAAGAACCTTTGGGTTGGTAGTGACTAAAATGGAGGCATTCTTCTCCATTTTATAAAATATTACCTGTCATTCTCTGTCTGGTCACTGTAAATTTCAAACCCATCCTTTCTCCATGATAACTCAAAGTCGTTTTCAAAAGCAGAATCATATTCAGCAAGACATTTAAACTCTGCCGTTGCGCCTTTCTGTATCATCAGATCTTCGGGAGGAATCACTATTTCTGTCGCAACTGAAAGGAAGACAGAAGATCAAAAAATGGTTACATATATATATATAAAAAACTGTGCAGAATTCATTTTAAATGTATTAACATTGTACATGACAGTAATTGGGCATTGAGATCAATACACAGCTATAATTAATGTCAAGGTTTGATCTGTGAAATATGTGTCTGAGGAAGGAGCTTCTTAAATCACCCTTACTTGTTCATTTGCTTTGTTTCTGATTGTTAAACCACCAATGTTTGAAGTTACAATGCAGTAAAAAAAGAATTTGTATTCACAGAAGAATGTGAAGAAAATGCAGGAACTACATCTCAATAGGTATGTGAACAGAACAGAACGTGATCTTTCCATGTGGTCAAATATTTTACCCATCATTTAACGAGCTGGCAACCGATGCCTCACTGAGGTGTTTTTTTAAGGTAGAGTCCAGTGCTTTTTAAGGCAGAAATTTGATTTGACTGGTGCAGCAATTTCACAGCAGCACATTTCATCAAAATCTGGCTCAGCATTACTTCTTGATTTGTGCTATGGTTTTGAAGCATGATAATGTTTCGCTCAGTAAACTGACCCTGTACACTCTGAAGGAGTGATATATTAATGACTAAGTTATTACTCAGGGCAGACTTTAAGGCAGCTTATACGTGGAAAGAGAGTCAGAGAGCTGGAGGTATTTAGAATAGGAATTCTGTGTTTGAGACTTTGGAAACCCTGGCACATCGCTCCCCCCTCCCCCTCCCCCTCCCCCTCCCCCTCCCCTCTCTCCCCCCCCCCCCCCCCCCTCCCCACTTGGGGTAAAATAAATTTTGGGAAAAGTCCCAAAGCCAGAAAAAATGCAACTATCTAGGAAGATTATCGGCTTGGAAAAGGTCTTGGGAAAATTGTGGCCATGGTGGGATCTGAAAACAGCAATAAGAGATTTAGAAAGACACAAAGTGCTGGAGTAACTCAGCAGGTCAGGCAGCACCTCTGGAAAACACGGATGGGCAAGGTTTCAGGTCAAATCTTAAAATTAATGCACTGCTTAACAGTAGCCAGAGTAGGTCGGTGACCCAGAGGCGATGGGTAACTTGACTAATTGTGAATCGGGACACAGGCAGCAGGGTTTTGTATGGTCTCAAGCTTTTCAGCAACAGAACCAGGAGCCTTCAGCAACAAGAAAAGACTAGTGACTGGGCAGGCTGGGTTTGCTTTCCTTGGAGCAGAGGAGACTGAGGGGGGATCAGATCGAGCTGAACAAAATTATAAGGAACATCAATGGGATAAATATTAATCAATTTTTCTGGCTGAGTTGCAAGATGAACTCACCCCCAAAGAAAACCTGGTGTTTCTGTGTCCTATCTGGTGATGACAGATACATTACCTCAACAGAAGTGGTTTAATTTTTTTAATATGTTTTACGGAGATATTTGAAATAATATTAGCTGCACATAAAATGGCCTCTATCAACAGCACTAAGTACTGATTGGTTCAGTGCCGATTTGACCAACTGGAATGCATTGAAATGGAAAAGTAACAGACCAATGAATCAGTTAACTCACATGTCATGTTGATACACACACACACTCAAATGTTTGTTTATTTTCATAAAATACATCCTTCCACACAGCGATCCAGATTCATTTATCATTTATGGGGAAATGGGAGAATATTGGGATGTGTCGTTCACCAAATCAATGATGGTTGTCTTTAGGCACCGTCCTGCCTACACCACTCACCCCCATATTTGACTTAAATTCTCCAGGAAAAATATCCCTGCCAAAATATTGCAATGGATCCATTTGATTAAATGTATGGAATACAAAATGTAGCTGATTCAGAGACTATATGCTTCAGTTAGTAAAATCTCTGGTGTCTCACAGTTCTGACAAAAACATTTCTTCAAGTTAGTAATACTGAATAAACCTAGTTGTTAAAAAATGCATCCCCAGTGCCATTCATTATGAATGGTCGTTCTTTTCAGAGCTGCTGGATTCTGTTTTATTTTTGCCCGAGGTTCCTGCCACTCAAGTTAGTGGAAACCAAGACAAAAAAATACTCAGGTCAGTCGCAGGCAGTCAAAATCAGGTTCTATCGAAACTGACTCTTGAGAGAAGCTAACACTTTCAAAACAAAGATACCAAACTGAAGCTATCTCAAAGATACAAGTTGCCGCTGTGTCCCATCTGTATTTTGGTGTGTCAAAAGAAAACAAGCTCAAATTACTCATTAATACAGAAAAATAAGTGGTGCGGCTGCAAGCTGTGCTTGTGGGTCAGAGAATAATTTTTTACGACCTTTTTCAATGTAATTGTATTGTAATATAATATAACATCTGTTCGTTGCAAGAACTTGTTCAAAGGATGCATGCATGCAAGCATGCCAATTGTCTCATTATCAGACTGTACCAATGCATGGCAATTCAGAGGCACCACGTGAGATAAGAAATCTGGCAAGAAGAAAGCAAATGGCAAAAAAGGATATTGTGAGCAATTTTGGGAACCATATCTGAGGAAGAATGTGCTGGCCCTGGAGAGGGTCCAGAGAAGGTTTACAAGAATGATCCCTGGAATGAGTAGGTTAACATGTGATAAGCGTTTGATGGCACTGGGCCTGTACTCACTGCCGTTTAGAAGTATGAGGGGAGACCTCATTGAAAGGTACAGAATGGTGAAAGACATGGATAGAGTGGATGTGGAGAGGTTGTTTCCACTAGTGGGAGAGTCAAAGCTTCCGAATTAAAGGACGTTCTTTTAGAAAAGAATTTCTCTAGTCAGAGGGTGGTGAATCTGTGGAATTCTTTGCCACAGAAGGCTGTGGAGGCAACATCAGTGGATATATTTAAGGCAGACATAGATAGATTCTTGATTAGTATGGGTGTTAGACGTAATGGAGAGAAGGCAGGAGAATGGGGTTAGGAGGGAGAGATAGATCAGCCATGATCAGAGTAGACTTGATGGGCCAATTACAATAGACAATAGACAATAGGTGCAGGAGTAGGCCATTCGGCCCTTCGAGCCAGCACCGCCATTCAATGTAATCATGGCTGATCATTCTCATTCAGTACCCCATTCCTGCCTTCTCCCCATACCCCCTGACTCCGCTATCCTTAATTGGCCTAATTCTGCTCCTTTCACTTATGATCTTATAATATTATATAATTTATTGTTTACCAACAGGATAAGGCCATTTAACAAAATTAGTTCAAATAATAGAGAGATCAACCCCAACCTGTCTCTGTAACCTTTCATCCCTTTGATTCCCTCCAAGGAAAATTTGAGTTCCAATATTTGAGGCCTTGGTAGGGTTGACAGTCAGACCCCTTTCCCCAGGGTAGAAATGTCAAAGACTAGAGGGCATCATTTTAAGGTGAGAGCGGTGATGTTCATTAGAGATGTGCGGACAATTTTTTTTTTAACACACAGTCTGGGATGTGCTTCCAGGGATGGTGGTGGAAGCCGATATGACAGTGGCGGTTAAGAGGCCTTCAGGTAGGCACGTGGATATATGCTGGGAAGAGAGGGACATGGATCATGTGCAAGCTCGGCCTGTTGAGTCCATGCTGACCATCGATCACCCATTCATACTGGTTCTCCAGAATCCCACTTTTTCATCTACTCCCAACGCATGAGGAGCATTTTACAGAGGCCAATTAACCTCCAACCTGCACGTGCCACAATCTTGGGATGTGGGAGAAAACTGGAGCATCTAGAGGAAATCCACGTGGTCACAAAATAATTGAAATGTACAAACTCCACACAGTCAGCACCCAAGGTCAGGATCAAATCTGAATCTTTGGCACTGCGAGGCTGCAGCTCTACCAGGTGTGCCATTATGCACATTCAAGAAACATGCAAGTCATTCCCATTTGAAACGTTGAATACACTTTGAGATATTTTGACATTTTAAAATGCCAAAAGGATTTTGCTACAATGAAGACAATTCTTTCCTCAGATACTTGGATTCTCATGCCCAGAGTAGGGGAATCGAGAACCAGATAACGTAAGGTTAAGGTGAAGGGAAGAAGCTTTAATAAGAATCTGAGGAGTGCCTTTATCGCACAAAGGCTGGTGGGACTATTGCAATGTTTAAGAAACAATTAGACAGGTACATGGATAGGACACGTTTCGAGGTCTATGGGCCAAATGCAAGCAGGTGGAACTAGTGGTGTCGGGACACGTTGGTCAGTGTGGTCAAGATGGGCCGAAGGGCCTGTTTTCACGCTGTATGACACTATCACTTTATACAAGATAATCTTTTGGTGATTATCTGCTTTTCTCTTTTTTCAATCAGCTATATTTACCCCTGTCCACATTATGTTGTGTTTTTTGCACTCCTACCTCCATCACCAACCCCAGCATTCTGATTGCACCATCTTGTCTCCTGCTTTATTTAAAGACATTACTGAGTGTTGACAGTACCTGGGGACGTTGGTGTGCGTGATGGAACCTACATGCGAAGTATAAAGCAACTCCACTGCCTATATTTAAGCTATTTATTGCATTGTACAGAGCAGAATGAGGCTAATTATGCTGCAAATTCAACATGATATAAAAATTCGAACCTGAGAAACAGAAACATGAATAAGCCCTTGGCTCCCTGGCTACTTGTCTGCCTTGAGCAGGTTTATGAATAACCTCAACACCACTTTCCCTGACTAACCCAATGCAGCTGGATTCCCTTAATAGCTAAACGTCTACCATTGTCTTAAACATACTTGGTAACCTTCTTATCAAGTCCACATCACAAGCTTAGATATTTTCTCAGCCAGAGCTGAACACACTTCTCGGCAGCTTCATTGTAGGCAGCGAGATCGGCAGCTGTGCATTGGTTTTCCAGTTGAGGGCATTTCAGCAGGTGTTCCATTGTTTGTGGTTCAATGCCACATTCGCAGGTGACATCGTTGGAGTTATATCCCCAATTGTTTAGAAATACCTTGGCTCTGCCAACACCAGTTCTCAATCGATTGAGGCATTTCCATCTGGCCCAACTTGCGTCTGCCCCAGGAGGGAGTTGGTCACTTGCCGTTACACTTGGTAACCGAGTGTCAATGACTTTTATGCATCGAGAATTCCAAACATTCACCGCCTGCCTCCTTGATGCAATTTCTTCGCATCCCTGCCCTGAATGGGTTTTTTTGAGACCTGAGATGGTTCCAATTTCCCAAGCCACTGTGAACATCAACATCTTATCTATCCTGTCAAGCTCGGTAAGAATTTTGTGCACTACAATGAGGCTTAATGAGAGGGCTTCTCTTGAAGTAGGTAGGATTATATCTTGCTTTTCAAACAGCATGTACTGCATTTGATTTGAATTCGGAAAGAAATGCTTTCTATTTAGTATTGACTTTAGAATGTCAATACAATTCATACGCTTCTTGGAATATTCTCTCTGAACTAAATTCTTTTGCTTAACAGAGCATGATTATTGAGTAAAACTAATCGATATTGTTAAAAATGCCGAAGAATGGGTTTTTGATTCTCTTCCCAAATAACGCTGTATTTTTAGGTACTGCCATTCACTTTGACTTTAAAAAAAATTAACATGTAATAAAACTATAAATAAAATTGTAAAATCATCTTGAAATAACATTCAAAGCTAGGAGCTATTGTAATGAAATACAATATATAAGAAATTAGCGCTGTTTCAAAATATTCCTTTAACGTTCATCTTAACATTCAAAATATGGTTGCAGGAGGTCGCAAAGGCAGTTTCTGAAATCCCAAAACAAGATACTGCAAACTTCCAATTGTTGAGGGTTTGTGTCCTTTCCATGGGAACCTAGCTCTAAGTTTACAGCTCCAAATGAGTAGATTCTCAGGGGGCTCCGCAACATCACTTTCATCTCGTTTTCAGAGGCACCCAAAGGAGCTGATGCTGAGCCTTGTTCCCCAGGTCCTTTACTGGTGACAGACTGGGAGGGAGGAGGGAGATGCATGGCAGCAGCACTAGAAAGAGTAGATAAGAGGCTTTTAGATAGGTGTAAACCAGCATCTGCAGCTCTTCCTACGCTTTTAGATAGGCAGACGAAATGTGCAGGAAGGAATTGCAGATGCTGGTTTAAAAACCAAAGAGAGACACAAAATGCTGGAGTAACTCAGCGGGACAGGCAGCATCTCTGGAGAGAAGGAATGGGTGGCGTTTCAGATCGAGACCCTTCTTCAAACTGATGAAGGGTCTCGACCAGAAACGTCACCCATTCCTTCTCTCCAGAGATGCTGCCAATCCCGCTGAGTTACTCCAACTTTTTGAGTCTGTCTTCTTTTAGAAAGGCACATGGATATTGATTAGTACAGATGTCAAGGGTTATGGGGAGAAGGCAGAAGAATGGGATTGAGAGAGAAAGATAGATCAGCCATGATTGAATGGTGGAGTAGACTCGATGGGCTGAATGGCCTACTTCTGCTCTTATGACTTATGAGCCTATTGATATTTGATAGCTGGAAGCCTTCTGGTTAGTGTAATCTTTTTACAGGTTTAAAGACTTGTTCCGTGGTACGCTCTGTACGGTTGAACTGGTCTATGGCACAAATTCCTGGGCGTGCATATCTCTGAAGATCTATCCTGGACCCAGCACACTGATGCCATCAGAAAGAAAGCCCATCAATGCCTCTACTTCCTGAGAAGATTGAGAAAATTCAATATGTCAATTAATATTCTTGAACTTCCACAGAAGTACACTAGAGAGCACTGGTTGAATCATGGCCTGTTTGGCAACTCGAATGCCAAGGAACGAGGAGGATTGCAAAAAGTTGCAAGCACTGCCCAGTCCATCACGTGTACTGACCTCCCCAGCAGTTAAGGGATCTACAGGAGTCACTGTCTCAAAAAGGCAGCCAACATCAACAGAGGCCCACACAACATTGGCCACACTCTCCCTACACTCCTGCCAACGGAAAGAAGGTATGTGAGCCTGAAAACTGTAACATCCAGGTTCAGGAGCTGCTTCTTCCCTTCAACCATCAAGCTATTAAACACTACAACCTCCAAATAAGCTTATATATATTTACTGAACTCTTTTGGTGTTTGCTATGGTGTTTACAGGGTACCATGTTTACATATCTGTTGTGCTGCTGCAAGTAAGAATTTCATTGTTCCATTTTTGGACCTATGACAATAAAACAGCCTTGACTCTTGCAATGATGGAAATCACCCCATGCAAACAACCCCACCTCTCAAGTCAGGCTCGGCAGTCTGTGAAACAGGTGAAGGAATTAAACCCGAAGGACCAAGTCTGAGGATCTCCAATCAAACACAGCATATTTCTATCATGGTATTTCACATAAGAGGCACTGACCAACCATGCCCTATCAAACATGCCACATGCTGGTGGAACAATGACACTCGTGTTAAAATGAATTCTCAGAATTAATGGCATACTGGCACCCTTGAATATAAATCTTATTGATCTGATGAACATTCTGAGGATTATGATTTTAAACATAACTTTTAAAAACTTCTAGGACTAGAGTATGTTTTTTTCATCAGCTCTAAGGTATTTCAAACTGTGCTGCAAATACATTTCCATTAGGTTGTGAATATTTATTCAATTTTACTGAGCAAAAAGTCAAATGCAGTGCCACAAGACTGACGCATGATGGCCCCATGTGAATTTTTTGTTAAGTTTTATCAGCATTATTTGCTGAATACATAAAATACAAATTTCAGTGAGATAATGGAATCATTATATTGCATGGTGGTGCAGCAGTAGAGTTGCTGCCTTACAGCGCCAAAGACCCGATTTCGATCCGGACTAAGGGGGTTGTCTGCACGGAGTTTGTACGTTCTTCCTGTGACCTGCGTCTGTTTTCGCCAGGATCTCCGGTTTCCTCCCACACTCCAAAGACGTACAGCTTTGTAGGGCTTGGTAAAATTGTAAGTTGTCCCGAGTATATGCATTATAGCATTAGTGTGCGGGGATCACTGGTTGGGGTGGATCTGGTGTGCTGAAGGGCCTGTTTCCCCGTGATATCTCGAAACTAAACTAAACTAATTTTTTTTTTTAAAGTCAAACGTAGATTTGAGCAAGACATTCCAGATAATTTGGACAACAGCACTCACTGGTGGTCGTACAATTGAATCACAGTGACTTTCAAATTTCAGACAAGATATGTCACCGGGGCAATAAAACAAACACAATTTAATCTAGGAAATCCAACAAAGAGCCAGTGCAGAAAAGGGATGAAGATACCAGTGTGGACCAAGGGTTATTTTATCACATGGGCTTCATTCAAACTCATCAACATTTGCACCTAATTGAACTTCAGGAATTGAATGAAACTCCGAGGGAAAAAGAGCTGGCTGATGCGGAGACGAGCCATGCAGACAGTTAGAAACAAGGAACTTCAGATGCTGGTTTACAAAACAAAAAGACACCGAGTGCAGGAGTAACTCAGTGAGTCAGGCAGCAACTGATGAATGTGGATAGGTGGAGCATTGTGTTGTGAGCCTTACTTCGGACCGTTTGCGGGGAGAAGAAAGCTGGAAGAGAGGAGGGACAGGACAAAGCCTGGCAGGTAGTGGGTTGAAGCAGGTGAGAGGGTAACACCGGATGCAGTAGATGAGGTTAGAGGAGGTACACACGAGCCTCTGTCTCACCTGGATGGACTGATGGGATACCTGAATGGATGTGATGGAGGAGGTATAGGGACAGGTGTTGCATCTCCTGTAGTTGCAGGAGAAAGTACCCGGGGAGGGACTAGTTTGGATGAAAAGGGATGAGTGAACCAATGAGGTGTGGGGGGAGGGGGTTGGGGGGTGGGGAATGTGGAAGGTGGCAATGGATAGGGATGGGAAGATGTGACTCTTGATGGAATCACTTTAAAGGTGGATAAATGTCGGAGAATGATGTGTAGGAAGCGGAGGCAGCTGGGGTGAATGGCGAGGACCAGGGGGACTATCCTTGTTCCTTGGAGTGGGGGAGGGGAGCGAGAGCAGAACTATGGAACACAGAGGTGATGCAGGTGAGGGATCCATCTCTGACAGCTGGGGTAAACCACGTTCACTAAAGGAAGAGGATACCTTGGATGTTTTGGAATGACATCCTAGAAGCCTGTTTGTTAGCACAGAAAACAGGTTAATTTTAAGAAAAATAATGCTTGAGTAATGCTTGAGTAATCACTGTTAACAAATCGAACTGACTTTAACAGTATATCAAAATATAATGTTCTCCCATTGTGAGTTTTTTAATCATAGGGCAGATGCTAATTGATAATAAGTCAAAATAAATTCTGCACCTTTGAATGGTCTGATGGTTCCAAGGATAAGCTAATTTATTGGATGTGGGGGGGTTAGATAATACTTCTGAAAATTTTCTAGCTAATTGCTTATAATATCCTGAAAAACACATTCACTTCTCATTATGGAAGTGCTTCCTTTGTAATCCTGAAATTTGCTGACAGCAGTAAAGTTTTGAATTCACAGTTGACTGATGGTAATCACTCTGTTAATTCAAGTTTCAGGTCAGCAGGTGTTTTCAAATCAACCTCGTTTCAGTGTGAGATATCAGTTATTGTTGTGCATGCTTTCTTTCCACTGAACTGAACACACATCAGTGATGAAGTCTGGATGCTCCACATTTGACTGGATGGTTGAATATTTCCTGAACAACAGAGACAATTCTAAAAACAAATGACTTAAATGGTGGCCTTTCTCTCACTTAAAAAAAGTTGTTAATTTACCAGTGCTCTGTTTAGTTTAGTTTAGTTATACAGCGCAGAAACGAGCCCTTCGGCCCACCGAGTCCGCACCGACCAGCGATCCCCGCACATTAACTGTCCTACACACACCACGGACAATTTACATTTATACCGAGCCAATTAAGCTGCAAACCTGTGCACCTGTGGAGTGTGAGAGGAAACCGAAGATCTCGGAGAAAAAAGCACGCAGTCATGAGGAGAACATACAAACTCCGTACAGACAGCACCGGTAGTCGTGATCGAACCCACGTCTCGGGTGCTGAAAGCATTGTATGGCAGCAACTCTACCGCTGTGCTACCAGGTCATCCACCTGTTCTGGTGGGATTAGTGTTTAATTCTTCGCATTCACGTTGCACATTTAGATAATTAAATCCTGTAGAATGTTCAACTCAATTTCAATCTCGCTATACTTAAGTCACGAGCTTAAGTTAAGTTTTTTGTTCTAACTTCAGTTATTTCTGAATAAATTTTCAAAATAATTTGAAGAAGTCTTCCTCAGATCTTCTGATTTGTCTTTTATGTTCAGTTTTTAATAATTGAGTCATATTTCAAAAAGGAAATCGAGGTTATAATGGAAGAGATTAATCGCGATGTTACTTTAGCATTGTGCATGTGAAGAACTAAAGAAAAAATGTAGAAAACAAGGAACTGCAGATGCTGGCTTACCGAGAAACAAAAACGAAATACTGGAGTAAATCGATGGGTCAGGCAGCATCCCTGGAGAACGTGAATTTGTGACGTTTCAGGTCGGGACATATCTGCAGTCTGAAAAAAACTCCTGAACTGAAACCTCACCTATCCATGTTCTCCAGGGATGTTGCCTGAGTTACTCCTGTATTTTCTGTCTTTCCTAAAGACAAAAAAGTAGTGGATTTAGGGCTGGAATTAATGGTTCTGGTAATTGGAGATCAACCATTGGTCAACCATTAACCACTGCATTATCATCAACAGTAATAGGATAAAAAGCTGTGTTGCAACAACACACTAATTTAGTGGCAAACAGAAACAGGATGGAAACTGGGAACAATCTGTCAGCTTGAGTTCCAAAAGCAGATTCACGGTGGAAAATTTCCCCTACCTTGAAAATGTGGCCAACAAAATGATATAAAGTTATGGCTCTTTGATTCTCTGAAATTCTAAAGATTCTCCTCTTTTAAGACGCAAATTATAAACACAGGATTAATTGTCATGGAAATGATAAGTTTCTTCCTGTGCTGTAAATTTCCAGGTCTATGATCACCAGATGAGACTGCTAATGGGACAAGGAGATTTAAATAGTCAGTGGGAGAGATGGTGCTTTACAGCATAACTAAACTGCAGCACTTCAAAATAATTGCACTTAAGATCGTATAATCTTCAGAAATCATTTTATCAACCACATTCTCCTCAAAACACATCTGCAAATGAAGAACAGTCATGAACCAGCAATATTGGATCATATTTTACTTTGCAATTGTTTCTTTCTCTCCGAGATTTTGTTAAAAGTACATCAACTGGTCTATTACCAATGAATATCGTGCAATAAACAAAAAAACACATAGAAACATTTATTTATTTTGATGGTCTACAAAAGTGAGCAAAATAACATTTTTTGATATCTGAAAGCTTTTAGAAGTGCCTAATAGCGCACTTGCAAAAAATAAAATAAATTTTTTAAAACCTCCATAAAGATCTCCAAATAGGTTATTAAATCCTGATTGATTCAGTCTCAGAGCATGACCAATCTCATGGCTGAGGTTAGTCTTCAGCACTATTTTTTTTCAGTCACCATAATAGGACATGAAACTCAAATTGTGTTCAATGCAGGCCTGTCTGAAATTCTCCGATTATTAATGATGGGTGGCTAATTTAGAACTGGTGGGCTAAGCCTTGCCCAGCAGAAGCCCCTACCTCACAATGTGGCATCTGATAGTGCAGTGGAAAACAGGGATTGCTTCCTCTGGGATTCTTCCAGCACTAGACAAGCATGAGAGGAGAGCGAGACTGATAAGAAAATCGAAGAGCTAAGCAACTGGCTAGTTGTATGTTACAAGATCCACAAAGTGAATTAGAAGCTATTTTCTCAATGCAGAGAGCTGATACAGGAGTGACAGTCCATAACTAAATAGTGCCAGATTTAGCCAGCTCCTGTAGACAATGAGATAACTTCTAAACGTGGTTTAAATTCAACAGGAGGACAGGCGAGGTCAAACTGATTTATAGATACTATCAAGCTAGAGCAAGCAACATGTCATGAGATGCATCTTCCTGTTGGCTGGACATGAAGACAAGACAAGCTATGATTAACAGCGCTTGGAGTGTGATGGAGCAATGCTGGTAGGGACCAAATGGTTGATCATTGAATTGGGGGGCAAGATTAGCTGTTGACTGTATTGAAGAAGAATTTACACACATAATGAGAAACCATCATTTGGGAATTGCTGCATACACCTAGACCAAAATTAGTCAACTTAACTAATAATTTAACTTTTTTATTGGTTGCTTTGGATTTTAGAGATAGAGCATGGAAACAGGTCCTTCGGCCCAGCGAGTCCGCGCCGACCAGCAATCACCCCGTACACTAGCACTATCCTACATGCAATGGACAATTTACAGAAGCCAATTAAGCTACAAACCTGTACGTCTGTGGAGTATGGGAGGAAACCAGATCACCTGGAGAAAACCCAGGTTTTCGTCAATGGTGAAATGGATTATAAATTAGAACTCTAGAATCTATTACACCCAATGTGTGGGAGTGCATTTTTTTGCCGGTGTTAGAGGGCAAGTAAAATTTATCTTTCATAATAAAGGATGCACAGCAAAATGAGGGTTAATAGTTTGAAATAAGCACCTAATTCCATGGTGAAACCATTTCTGCGCAGTCTTGCCCTCTTAGTTAAGATTTCATATTATTATCAACAAGAAAAAAGATCAAATATTTAACACAGCGCTCCCAGACTTCCTGCCATCCCATCTGACTTTTTGACTGTGTTTGGGCTAAAGTATGCATTTAATTTTTTCCAACCCTCCCTCAATCTCCCTTATTCACTGTAACCTCATCTCACTGTGACACATTAGGGCATTGTAAAAAATGAAATCAAACAGGCTGGATTATTTCTAACAAAAACGCTGTGTTCATATAGCACCTGTAATATAGCTACACATCTTTAAAGAACAGGAGGGGGACATTAGATAAGGTAGAACCTTGCAAGGCCAGAGTCATCATAAGCAGTGTTTTTGAAGTGGGTGTTGTTAGTAGATTTACAGTGTGATGGGATCGGAAAGAAAGAAACATCAACAGCATTAGTTAAGGGCCTGTCCCACTTAGGCGATTTTAAGGCGACTGCCGGCGACTAGGCTGTCGCCGACAGTTCGCCGGGGTGTCGCGGATATGATCGTGAGGAGTCTTCCAAGAATCGTAGTGGATCTCAGCGCGTCGCTGAGAAATCAACCGGAGTGAAATTTCTCGTCGACAGCTGGCTTGTCGTCAGGTATCGTTGCTTATTGCGGGCGCTGTCACATGCTGTCCCCAGGTTTTCTAGGTTCTCTTAGATGCATTTAGAAGCTATTAGAAGCCAGTGGAAAGAAGGGTATCAGACTGGGTATCTCAGCGTGACTGATATACAAAAGCCATGAGCTCCTTACACATGTGGCCAGAGATGATGGTGGAAGAGACCCTGGAGAGAGAGTTGATCTTCATTATCTGAGGTTATTCTGAAATCTGTTAAATTGCTCTTTAAATTTACCAGTGTTAAGCAGTGACATTCTTGTACACTGTCTCCGTGATGTCTGTGACCATTAGTTACTTGCGCCATTGATCATGACAGGGAATGTGATACCGAAATAGATTACTCTCCATTTTATTTTCGGCAAAAATACAGTGTTGAATGCCATGCAAAAAAATGTCACAGTCATTAAGGTTTGTTAGAAGCAGGCAGAGTTACTGCAATAATCCCAAACTACCATGGCAGCACATCAGTAAACCGTGCACTGAAGTAATTGTACGTCTTTGAATATTGAGAACGCTGAAAAATCATTCATCTTGAATGGCATGTTCGATAAACATACTGCAGAGGGAGAGGATAGGAAATATTTCTTGGAATTTAGATGAACAAGAGGTGATCCCATTGAAACACATTCCTCAATAGGCTTACGAGGCTGAATGTTGCGAGGCCGTTTCTCAGTCAGTATCAGTTGAAGGCAAGGGTCAAAGTTTCATCGAAGGGATTGGCGTGTGTGTGGAACCATTTCTTCACTCAGAAGATCTGTGATCTTTTGTAACTCCATACACTGGAATGGCAGTGTTGCTGAGTCAATGAATAAAATCAACACAGAGGTGCCAAAACTGACAACCAAGAGATATAGAGAAAGTACAGTCAATGTACTTTGTCTGACATAATCCTTGTGAATGGCAAAACAAGATCAAAAGAACATATTTCTACTCCTATTTCTAACCTCTTGCATTTCTAAAGTTCTGTTTTACTACCGATTGCTTTGAAGATTTGAATTTGCAGATGATACAACAATTTGTGTGACTTATTTTATCTCCAATGACAACAAAAATCGGCAAACAATGTGTCGAGTCGAAAATTGGGAACTAAGAATGGGCGGCACAGTGGCGCAGCTGGTAAAGCCACTGCCTCACAGCACCAGGGACCCGGGTTCGATCCTGATCTCGGGTGCTGTCCATGTGGAGTTTGCACGTTCTTCCTGTGACAGCAAAGGTTCCATCCGGGTGCACCGGTTTCCACCCACACCCGAGAGACATACAAGTTTGTCGGTTAACTAGTCGCTAAAAATTGCCCCTAGTGTGTCTGGAGTGGGTATGAATGCAGGTTAACATAGAACTAATGTGAACTGGTGATTGTTGGTCGCCGTGGACTCGATGGGCTATTTACATGCTGTATCTCAAAATTAAAACTAAATAATCAGTATTCTGTTTGCCTGAAACAGAGTTCTACACACCAGGTGAAACTAAAGGTACGTTGCTACAACATCTCTTTCACACATTGGCCAGTCATTGCCGCTACTCTCACCACCAGCCTCACCACCAGCCAGCTCTCCAACCTTACTCAATAACCATTGCACCAGTTCATGGGTGATGGAAGCATGTGGGGATCAACTCATGGAAGTTCAATAAGCAACCGTGTGCCATGGGTTTTACACAATGCCCGGAGGCAAGTTATGACTAAATTAAAGGGATTTATTTGCCCTGAAAAGGGAAAAGATAGCATTTTAATGTCAAACAAATCCACTTATTCACACAAGTGGTTTGGATGTAAGAAATTTGGTGCACCTTTACTAGATGACTAACTTAGATATTGGATCACGTGGTGCCGCATTCTTTGAGCACTCCATTTAAATAAATGTTAAAATATTGGGACAATTGGCGACCAAGAGCAAGTTATGCCAAGTCCGTGATTTTACTTCCAACTCTCCATTAATCTGGATTGTTAAATGCATGAAGCAGCCTGCTGCTGGCATGGACTTGCTGAAAGAGTCAGACAGCATCTGTGGAAAGGGAGAGAGAGAGAGTCTAATGAAGGGTTGCAGATGTTGACTGTTTCTCTTTCAATAAATGCTGCCTGACCTGCTGAGTATTTGCGATATTTTCTCTTTAAATTTAAGATTTACAGCATCTGCATTTCTTTTGATTTTCTTGTCTACACATTGTTTGATTAGAACTGCTTCAGGGTTACTTCAAGGGTTATGACTGAGTTTCCGTCAATGATGTCTAATGCTGGGAGGCCAGCTGAAAACCATCAACATGAAGTAACTTCTCCTCAGGATCCCAGGCAATGACTCTCAATCGCGGGGCCAGACCACGGTTCACAAACCTAAACCAACACAAATCCTCGCACAACTGATTTCCATCACGATCTAACAACTAATCTCCGCCCACCCTCCCCTCTGATCTTCAGCAACCATTCTTCCCCTCAGCACTGAAATACTGAAATAATTGTACTTGATCCTCAATCGTCAGTTTTCAGGTCGGGAACCTGCTTCAGACTCCGAAGTTCAGAGAGGGTGAGACCGGAGAGGGAAAGGGGAGGACAGAAGTCAAAATGGTTGATGTCTTGCTGGCATTTGGAAGTAAAAAGGTCCAGAGAGAGAAGGAGGCTGGCAGAAGGGGGGGGGTCCAAGAGGAAGGTGAGTGTTGGAGACAGGCGAAGAATTCATCACTTGCAAGGTCTCCATCCCATAGGAAAAGGCCCAGAGGCAGAGGCAACAAACAAAGAGCTCTACATCATGGCAGGCCCAACATTCGCTGAAGTGTGGGCCAGTCTGAAGAAATGTCGCCATCCGAAAAGTCACCTATCCATGTACTCCAGAGATTCTCCTTGTCTCGCTGAGGTACTTCAGCACTTTGCGTCCTTTCTCTCTCGACAGAAAAGTTAATTTGGTTATCGCTTCCAATTCCCAATCTTTCCTGCAAAACTTCTCTCCCTGCACGACCTGACCTATAGAATGAAGGCACCCTAGTGTAAAGTCTGTTCTACATTATACACTATGCCTTGGGCCTTTTTAACACCTGAATTTTTCTGGCTGCAGTCCCTTCAATGTTAAATTAATTGACCCACCGCACAGCGACAGATGAGCACACTTAAGCACCATTCATATTCTAGGGACTTATCCTCGAACCGCTTCCAACAGATTCATCATACTGCAAATTATTCTTTTAAACATAAACTACACAACACACCGATTTTTACCTCGGGGTATAAACTACAAATAAATGATCTTCAGAGATTCAGGTGGGTCCACGAAGACACATCTGAGAGAGAAAAGAAATTATGCAGGAATGGCTATCATGGGATTTTCTGACTTAAGTTATTGAGAATCCTTGAAGTGAAAATAGAGCTCTAACAACATTTGCCTCAACCGTTGCACAAGGTGACGAGACAAGCATGACTGATTAGTTCCACCTTTTTCAGGATAACATTTGCATCCATGTAAATCTATTAAAGGCAGATTTTCTTAATTCTCTTAAGAAACATGTGTTTCTCAACTTGTTTTAAATAAGCGTAAATTACGCACATTACAATAAGGTTTGAATTCCATTTGCAATTGACATTCACTGCTTCCAAACTCATCCAATGAGTTTTTATTTAATCACTACTGTTGTTGACGCTCATTTCAGCTTCAAAAGGAAACAGCCAAAAACAACTAAAGTAAGTTGCCACATCCACCTGGGTGCATCCCTGACCCGATCATCCATTGAGGAGTTTACGCCAGGTGACCTTGTCTCAGCTTCAATCCCAGTCTTGAATCACTCTAGTCTGCTTACATGTTGCTCAGGGGTAAGTACAAAATAGCTGCTGACCTTAATATGCTTTGCTCTTGTAAGAAGGACGGGCTGCTTCAGCTTCGGAGCAATCACTTAATGGCCAAGTCTCACGGGTTTAACCAAAGGGGCACCTTTCTTTGTTGCTCAAACTTGCAGATATATGAAACAATTTGACAGGACACATATCAGATATGGATTGTTGAGCACACCGTATCATCAATGCATAATGCCTGGGGACCTGCATGAAACTAATCAAGAGAACAGACAACAATCCTGTACTGGATTCTTTATATCCAAAGGAGGTGGCCTATAAATGCCAATTGTCCTTTCAATCCATGGCAGGCCATTGGGTTGGGAATTCCAGGTTAGTCCAAAGTTCCTTCTTATGGCCGATCACTCACTCCCTTGAAGGGACTGAGGGACATAAGTGATGGTAGAATTAGGCCATTCGGCCCATCAAATCTACTCCGCCATTCAATCATGGCTGATCTATCTCTCCCTCCTAATCCCATTCTCCAGCCTTCTCCCCATAACCTCTGACACCTGTTCTAATCAAGAATCTATCCATCTCTTAAAACCATCGATTGGCTTGGTCTCAGCAGCCTTCTGTGGCAAATAATTCCACAGATTCACCACCGTGTGGCTAGTTTGCCCTGATGATGTGAGGGAAGGTCATGGAGCCGAGGCTGAAGGCTCAGGGGAACATTTGACGTTACCCCGCCATCTTACCCATTGCCTGCCCAGCTATGGGCCCTATTGATATGCCAGGCCTGCGTGCCACACAAAATCAGACTGTGATTTTTGAGGGGGTACAATGTTTTCATGATTTGCGGCGTGCACACTACTTACTCCCAGAGGCTCATCTGTGAACAATTTGCTGCTATAAAAAAAATGGGGCATTTTTCCCAGACCATTTTGCAGCACTGGCTTCAGAAAAGGAAGCTGACAGTCCTTGTTCTGTTTTCTCTTCCATTACTTGTTTTACATATCTCAAACATTGCTCACACCTAGAGACTGTTTGGCTCAAGGGATCTGTGCTATTCCTGGTATCTTAAGCCTGAGGCCCCTCTTTTTATTGTTGTATAGCATTAACAATGTAGCATCTGCCACTTAAGTATCATAATCACTTTGATGAAAAGCAGCGCAAAGCAGATTTTAAAAAAAAGTAAATAAAATGAATACACATTAGAGTAAATAGGTGGCCGGTATAACCACCTAGTGGGCCGAAGGGCCGGCATCTTTGCTGTGTGGCTCTGACTCGCAAGCAGAACATCAGGTGCTGGCTCTGATGAAGGGTGTCAGACCCAAAACATTAATTCTGCATTTCCTTTCACAAAAACTGACTGACCCGCTGAGTGTTTCCAGCATTTGATTGAATTTCTTGTCCATGTCTTCTTCCTTCCCTGACTTTCCAATTGTTGCATTCAAAACAAAACTTTAAATTATTGAACAGGGACCATTCCTAACTGTCAGTCTCAAGTCTGGGGTGAACAGAGAATTGCAGGCTGAGGAATTGAGTGTTTGTTAAAATGCTGAACACAAGTCACATTCCCAGCCAGGTGAACGAGCGGTACACATGATTCACGTGCAAGCCAGCTGCTGGCATCTCCTCCGAGTTTAGAAATGTGCATCAAGGTTATTTCTCAGTTGCATTCACCAGTTTGATTTCTAGCTGTGGGAAATTAAGAGAGGCAACACAGTTCCTCGTAGTTGCCTTGCAGCAAGGTGTGCTGAGACAGCACGCTTTCACCATCAATGTTAACTCTTCGAAGCATTCTTCCAAAATGCTCCGCAGCATAAAATTTTTAAAATGTTTTCTTCTCTCCAAAACGAAATCCTTCTCAACCCAGATACCTCTGAGACCCGTTTCTTTTTAGTGAAAATAAAGCCAGCAAAGTCCGATCAAGGATAGTCCGAGGGTCACCAACGAGGTAGACAGTAGTTAAGATATTTAAATTGATAAATGCAACAGCAATAGCAAAGAATCCCTCCAAAACATATCAGAAGTTTAAACCTGATTGCATGGCAGATGCAAATTTTGATAGGCAGGGTTGATTTGGACGTGGGATTTACTGATTTGGCAAGGGCATATTTTTCGTTTGTTTTCACTTTTGATGATGATCCTTACAGGAACTTCAGCAACTCATTCAGGTGTTATTATTATTGATTTCCAATGTCTGCATAAACAAATTGATCGGAATCTGAAACTGAGACTGATTGGGCTGTTGAGCTTGGATGCACGCGGCCCACAGTCATGAACGAAGCAGAGGAATTACTTTATGTGTCATTACTTTCTATATCTAACTGCTCTTTGAAATCTGGCTGGTAGCAATCTCATTGGGTCTACAAGGGTAGAAATCAGACCATCCATATCACAATGGGTTTTAGAGATCAGAGGTTCACTGACCTGAATGAGCCACTTGAAGAGGTCGTCAAATGAGTGAATGACTGCATAAACTGCTCAGACTGATTTAAACATAGCCTTCAAAGAAGTAAAACAGAAAGTGCTGGAGTAAGTCAATGGGTCAGGCATCACCTCTGGAGGATATGAATAGGCTACATTTCGGGTCGGTACCCTTCTTCAGACAGAATTTGATAGAGGGGCCCTGACCCGAAACGTCTCCTATCTCTGTCCTGCAGACCTGCTGCCTGATCTGGTGAGTTACTCCAGCACTTTGTGTTCTCCTCAAGATTCCAGCATCTGCAGTTATTTCATTGCATCTTGCGTCTTCAATTTCACAGCACCTTGCGTCTTCAATGAAATTTCACTTTGACATCTATTCCTGTCAGATTTCATGAAATGGGCGTTCAAATGATTCAGGTTGATTGGATTCTCACAGGCAGAGGGCCTCTTTCAGTGAGAACTGATATGAATGGAGACATGAGAGGTATGGCTTCATGGTGGTACCATCTGTATACCTCACCTACAGTACTAATTTATATGGGACCATTTATGGAACGATCATCAAGCCTGCAGCTGGCTAATAAATGAACAGATTAGAGTCAGTCGGGTGAGCCTATGTGGGGAAATAGCTTTCAGCAGGGATAACTGCAGCCTGTGGTTTGGGGAGACCCCAGGCATCTGTGTGCCAGGCAGGAATACCTGCAGTTGTTTATGAAGTAGAGAGAGACATGGGGGTCTGGTGATGAATTACTGCAGGTACAGAGGCAAATTAGCGAGTCCATCGGGAACAGTGAAGCAATGTGATTTAAAACTAAGAACGCAATAATAAACTGTACGTGACTCTTTGGATAGGTTCACGTTTGAGGCTATTTTACGTAGAGGAAAAGAGACTGAGAAAGAAGATATAATTTGAGTTTCTTAATATAATCAAGGAATTAGACACTGTCCAATACCTTCGGTGATTGGATAAAGACAAGCGCATTGAATTAATCTAATAAAAAAGAACTGCAGATGCTAGTTTATAACAAAGATAGACACAAAACGATAGAGTAGTTCAGTGGGTCAGGTTGTGTCTCTGGAGAAAATGTTTTGGTGACGTTTCAGGACAGGACCTTTCTTCAGAATGAAGAAGAGTCTGAAGAAGGGTCCTGACCCAAAACATCACAATTTTCTCCAGAGATGCTGTCTGACCTGTTGAGTTACTCCAGCGTTTTGTGTCTATTGTTGTGTATTAAATTAAATGGGCAATAAAATAGGTTAATTTTGATTCTCCGCTATTGCTCAGAAGGCAGCCGGAACATCTCAGATCGCAGAAAGACCAGTGTGATCAAGACCACCGTCCGGTGGTCAGCTTATCTTCATTCAAAAAATCTTGAAATCTCAGTGAAATCAAAGTTAAGCTTTTCCTGTTTTCAATGTCAGGTTTCAAGGTTTTAAGATTTCAAGGTCAGTTTATTGTCACATGTACCAATTGAGGTACAGTGAAATTTGAGTTTAGCATACAGCCATACCAAGTGAAAAGCAATAAGACACATAGCCACATAAAATGAGATTTAACATAAACATCCACCAGAGCGGCTCCCCACATTCCTCACTGTGATGGAAGGTAGTAAAGTCCAATCTCTCCCTCTTTATTCTCTCGCGGTCGGGGCTGTCGAACCATCCGCAGTCGGTGCCATCAAAGCTCCCGCAGCCGGCGATCCGAAGCCCTCGCGTCGGGGTGATCGAAACTCCCTCGTGGGGAGGCTAATCAAAGGCAAACAATGGCTTGCCCTCTGCTAGCTCATGGTCATTGCACTCTCCAAATGCCCTCTATATTCATTTTGCAATTTCAATAAATGTAGGCAGCTCAGCATACATCTACCTGATAACTACTTTGCATTCAATTCAGTTTTCCCATAACCCAAAATCTTAATCTCCAACATTGGATCCTGGTCGTTGCACTGCATGGTTTCATCTCCCACTCTGTCCAGGATTTTGCTTTGCTCCATTTCTGTAAATGTCCCTCAACTCAACTCCCACCAAAAGGGCCTTTTGAGGCTTCAGGCTCCGATTTATTTTTTGCCTAATAATTTATCTTGCCAACTAAGAAACTTTGCAAAACCAATCTAATCAACCAAGAGCACACCAAGTGCTGGAGTAACTCAGCGGGTCGAGCAGCATCTCTGGAGAACATGGATAGGTGATGTTTTGGGTCAGGACCCTTCTTCAGAAGAAGTATCCCAACCTGAAGAAGGGTTGTAACCCAAAATGTCCCCTATCCATGTTCTCTCCAAAGATGCTGCTTGACCCGCTGAGTTACTCCAGCACTTTCTGTCCTTTTGTGTAAACCAGCATCTGCCATGCCTTGTTTCAACTTATCAACCTCGTTTCTGGTTAACACTTTAACACTCCTTTCCAATGGGAAAACACATGATGTTTTGTCACAACTTTTCAAAGCTTACGCTTGCCTTTATAGACCAAGTCTTCATTTGCCTCTTTGTTATTTTTGTACAATTCAAGGTATCCATGAGTGATGTAAATTGTTGTCATGTTCCGTAAATACAATCGCATCTCCCTTAATTGTTATCTTTGATGCGAGCATGATATCACTGAGGCTGATTAATACAAGTAACAGACACGGAAATGGAGGATGTCCTACCGAGCTGTTTAATGATGTTTACGTGATATGGGGATGGCGCAGTTTATTGTCTCAAAGCTTACGTTGAAAAGAACAAGAAGCGATAAATCACCCTAGTCACGAATATTGTTGCAAATAATTCCCCTTCCCAATTCCATCCTGCTTTTATTTTTAACCAACCAGGTCTTTCATTCTCCTACTTTCATTCTCCTACTTTTGGCCCTCTGTGAATAAATGTAAACATTGGTTTGGCATCCTTTCAAATCCTGGCAAAATCTTCCAATCGTTTCCTCCAAGCAGCTCTGAGTTACATGACTCGCAGTTACAAGGAGTAAAGGTTTCCAGTTTAAATGCCAGGGCGACCAACAACTGCCCACAGCCATAAATCACTACAGAAAGTTGGGAAGATGGCACAGCACATCACTTTCAGGACATTTTCTACCGACGATGCCTGCGGAAGGCACGCAGCATCATCAAGGACCACAGCCACCCAGCACGCAGGCTGTTACCGTTAGGCAGACGATACAGGAGTATGGCTGTGCGTACCACCAGACTTAAGAACAGTTTCTACCATCTGGCCATCAGGCTTCTGAACTCGTAAACACATTTCAAATCATATATGTTGATTATTTTTAATATTGTCTTTTTACCTATTTTTAATATTGTCTTTTTACTTTACTAATGTCATTTTTTAAATCTTATTTATCCTTGGAATATTACTGCTGAGGTGACCCGTTGTCTTGTCAAATACATTTCATACTGTCATATGTTGAAAGACTGGAGCGACTAGGTTTGTATACACTGGAATTTAGAAGGATGAGAGGGGATCTTATCGAAACGTATAAGATTATTAAGGGGTTGGACATGTTAGAGGCAGGAAACATGTTCCCAATGTTGGGGGAGTCCAGAACCAGGGGCCACAGTTTAAGAATAAGGGGTAGGCCATTTAGAACAGAGATGAGGAAAAACTTTTTTAGTCAGGGAGTTGTGAATCTGTGGAATTCTCTGCCTCAGAGGGCAGTGGAGGCTAATTCTCTGAATACATTCAAGAGAGAGCTAGATAGAGCTCTTAAGGATAGCGGAGTCAGGGGGTATGGGGAGAAGGCAGGAACGGGGTACTGATTGAGAATGATCAGCCATGATCACATTGAATGGCGGTGCTGGCTCGAAGGGCCGAATGGCCTACTCCTGCACCTATTGTCTATTGTACCGTTGACCCTGTGCCAACCTACAAATGACAACAATTTTTTTTTAAAATTATTTTTAAAAAAATTATACTATTTGTTTTTAATTCTTCTCGTGGATTCTTCTCACTTGTCAAAGAACTCATCACTTTCCTTGACCATCCATTTCTTCAAACTAAACAGGATCATTCAGAGCTTTGGCATTCTGTCGCTCCCAAACGTGAACTCGTTTACTCGCACTGCTGAGATATCACTCATCTCACTGTCACTTCTGCCAACTCTCTATTAATTTCTCCAACATCCTCCTTCTTTGGCTTCTCATCCTTCCATAATCATCAAGATTCAGCAAGAATTTACAGTTTCCAAACTTATTTTCTTTAACCCAAGTCTCTTTCCATTAAAGACCCTTGCAAAGCTTCTCAAATAATCTTTAGCCATTTAGGTTCATAGAATTGTGCAGCACAGGACCTTTAGACTAATCATGGCCATGCTGAATTTTTTGTCCATCTAAACTAATCCTACTTGCCTGCAATAGGTCCATAAATCACACTGTCAGTAAACGCCGATTTGTTTCAGACTCAAAATTAGTTTCTATATTTATCCCATTTTACACCCTTACGTTCAGCTTTCAGCCCTTCTGTCCTTTCACATCTCCTGCCTCCCTCCCTACCTATTACATACTCCTTTAATTCTTTCCTATCTTTTTGCCTTCTTCCATATTTTACTTCACCTCTAATCTTTAGAGTTCTGAAAGGCACAAAAGATTAGTTCTGTCTCTCTCCCTGCAGATGCAAGCTGACCTGCTGCACATTTCCAACATTTTCTTCCGTCTTTTTAATCCAGCTAAATGTCCATCCTTTTATTACCTGGATCTAGTTTCTTCCACTTTCCTCTCTGAACTCTCTTGGAATATTTTTGTCACAAGATTCCCAACGCGAGTTCACATTCATGTGATCTGCATCCAATGTCTTCTGAGTACATTGTCCCAAAGCAGCCCATTATTCAATTCTTTCCAAACTCAGGCAGCCCTATGCTGAGCAACCCTTGACTCCAGTAAATGCTCCAGTACTAGTCAAGTATGACTCCATCTCTTGCAAATTTGTGGACCCAATCCTGTGCACGTCAGTGTTTTGTACTCTTTTCTAAAAACTAATTGTTGAGGTTCACTAAGATCTTTTTACCTGACTGATTTGTTATTCCCTTGCGATACCCCAGTAGCTAAACTGTTTGTCACGACTGCACAACGACCTCCTTTGAGAAGTTCTCTCGTGCCTAATCTTCTGCAGATGCACAATCTTCTGCATCACCACTAAGTCCTCCGCAAGATTACCTTAATTCCTCTTCAAACAAAAATGACAATTTATGCATCCAGTGTCATGCATCTTCATGCAGTCTATTGTAATTTATGCTTTACATGAATACATTTTTTTGGGCACACATCGTAATATATATGGTACTGAAAAGTACAGAACATACCGTTCAATTATTTCACAAAGCATAGATTGAAAATAATTTTCAAGTTATAAAATTATGTGTGCGTCAGACAAAGGTGAAATGTAGACTGATTGAGAAACATTTCAATTCCATGCAAAATGGGCCCGAGGGGGGAAAAATGATCAAGATGTCTGCCTGCCACCAGCATTAAGAGGCCTGCATAATTACCAAGATACAACCACACTCCAATGTAGTTGGAGAGCTGAGATGTCAAGAGTCAACTGAGTCATCAGACAAGTCTCGGCAAGATCTGGAGTAACCCAGCGAGTCAGGTAACATAAGCGGAGGGAATGGAAAAGCAACGTTTCAGGTCAGGACCCTTCTTCATCAGTCTGAAGAACAGTCCAGACCAGAAACAACACCTGCCCATTACCTTCAAAATGCTGCCTGAGTTGCTGAGTTACTCCATCACTCTATGTTTTTCTCATGATTCCAGCAGCTGCAGTTCCATGCATTTTGAATCCCAAATGGGGTTAGACTTTAGAGTTTTTACAGATACAACACTGAAATAGGCTCTTCAGCCCACCAAGTCTATGCCGAACAGCAATCAACCTGTGCACTAACACTATCTTACACACTGGGGACAATTTTACTGAAACCAATTACCCTACAAGCCTATACGTCTTTGGACTGTGGGAGAAAATTGGACCACCTGCGGAAAGCCCACGCAGTTCCAGGGAGAACGTACAAACTCCGTACAGATAGCACCCATGGTCAGGATCAAACACGGGTCTCTGGCGCTGCGAGGCAGCAACTCTACAACTGTGCCACAGTGCCACTAGTTGCACACGGCCAGCCCAATGACATAAAGGTTCCCATCAGCTATCGCCAGTCAGTGGGAAAGGAAAGGTGAAACCGGCTTCCAGGGTAGCAGTGCACCATCCTGGGCAAACAAGCTTGCCACAATCAGCAGATACAGCTTCACAAGCTGCATCCCACACATCCAGGCTTGCTGTGTTGTCCATAGTCAATGCTTGCAGCAATATGCAAGGAGCTGGTGGAAGTGAAATTGTCACTGCTGCTGAATAATTGGCAAGAGAAGTCACTCACGCTGCATCATTCACGCGGAGGATTGATGATGGTTCATTCCTCTCCAATGCAGTCAATAAGGCTGATTAATGCACAAGCAAGGTGAGGTAAAAACATGATTGCTGAGTCCTCTTTGGGTTTTTTTAATGTCTGATTTGCTTCTTTGTTTCTCCTACCCTTGATATAAACCCTTACTCAATTCAGCAAAATTATCGCAGTTATAATTTAAAAAAATTAAATTAGTTTTAATTTATGGGCATTGGTGCCAGCATGCCGCAATGCTAAATGATAGTTCTGATTCATTCACAGTAAAATATGATGATGACCAAAAGTCTAATTAGTGTGGTGCTTAAATGCTTCATACAGTGAAATAATCAGCCTGGGTGGTGGAAGGCAATAAAAACACAAGAACAGCCTGTACAAACGTCAGTAATGAAAGTAAAATAGATTCCACCTGTCACAATCCATTCCAGTTTCTCAGTTCACTTTATAATAGATGCTTAAGGTGTCCCACATGGAGCAAGACCATATAATTGAACAAAAATGATATGAATATAATTGCAATCGATCTTCCCACTTTATCCAACACAAAACTTTCCCTTTCATGATAAGCAAAATTTTGCTTTAATGTATCGTCTATTTCTAATGAGCCCGTGTTCTGTAATAATTATACTCCCCAGAGCCAACTGCAAGAAAATGGCTACAAACTTTTTTTGTCAGATAATGTGAAATAAGTATAGAGATACTTATGTTTTCTTTAATTAAGCAGCATGACAACAAATTGCAGATGGAAATTGTTTTGGTAATTCCAATTCATAAGTTCATAAGTTACAGGAGCAGAATTCGGCCATTCGGCCCATCAAGTCTACTCCTTCACTCAATAATGGCTGATCTATCTTTGCCTTTCAATCCCATTCTCCTACCTTCTCCCTTTAACCCCCGACACTCGTACGAGTCAAGAATCTGTCATCTCCGCCTTAAAAATATCCATTGATTTAGAAACATAGAAACATAGAAAATAGGTGCAGGAGTAGGCCATTCGGCCCTTTGAGCCTGCACCGCCATTCAATATGATCATGGCTGATCATCCAGCTCAGTAACCTGTACCTGCCTTCTCTCCATACCCCCTGATCCCTTTAGCCACAAGGGCCACATCTAACTCCCTCTTAAATATAGCCAATGAACTGGCCTCAACTACCTTCTGTGGCAGAGAATTCCACAGACTCACCACTCTCTGTGTGAAGAAATGTTTTCTCATCTCGGTCCTAAAAGACTTCCCCCTTATCCTTAAGCTGTGACCCCTGGTTCTGGACTGGAGATTTGGTCCCCACAGCCCTCTGTGCATTTAATTCAATTGTCTCACAAATTAATCATTACAGTAGTGCACAGTACTGCACTCAGGAAAGCTAAGTAAATAAATAAACTGTGAAATCAAAACCAAGGTTCAACCCCGAGTTTCTGCTTCTGCCTTTCAGAGGGCTGAACTCCAAATGACAAAACTCCCTGATAAATTGTTAAAAAAAACCCACTGGACTAAATTGTTGGCCAAACAATTTAATCATTGGCCTATGAGTCCTGTTCTTTTAAAGTGTTCTCCCTCCTCTTGCCTGATCTGCTTTTTGCCAGATTTTTTTTGTTTGTTTTCTTCATTTTTCTGGGCATCGCTGACACGACCAGCACTTAGTGCCCATTCCAAATTGCCCTTGAGAAGAGATAGATAAATATTTCCAGGTGTGTGACTTGGTGGAAATCCAGAGATGGTGTTTCCTTGCACCAGCAGCCCTTGTTCTTCGTGAGGTATTTGCTGTTCGATTAACCCTCGTTAATAAATTCTATGCATTTTGTAGATGGTACGTACTGGTGCCAATGTATAATGATGTTGGAGAGTGAATATTTAAGGTAGTCAATGGGATGCGCATCAAGCAGGCTGATTCATAACGAATGCAAAAAGATAGACAACTGGGTTTACCTTTTCCCTTCTAATCAACAGGGCTGGCAATCTCCATTCAAATCCTGGGTTAAATATGCCTACACCACACCTGGCTGAAATAGGATGGCAGAAGCAAATTTCCCAGTGCTAACATGACTTGAAATTGAAATATTATTTATCTTTCTTATGGTGAGAACATGTGATTGTCTGTGAAATGGAGGTAAATTGTGGCAAGGGAGGACCTCCGCATGATAAAAGACACAAAGTGCAGGAATAAGTCAGCGAAAACATGGATAGGCAACGTTTCAGGTCAGGACCAGTCTTCAGACTGTGCACATTTGTATTATTAATTTCTGTCTTTGCAGAATGGGCCTCCAATTCTGATTGCTGCCACTGACAGCGTAAATCTGAAGATGTTTTACAAAATAATTCAGCTGTTTAAAGGCAGCACTTCAGCACAAATAAAGTTTATTCTTCTTGGGCGAGGAGGACTTTCTTCTGTAGTAATAAGGAAATACTGATGCTGGTTTATATTTTTAAAAAGACACAAAATGCTGGTGCAACTCAGCAAGTCAGACAGCATCTCTGGAGAGCATGGATGTGTGACATTTTGGGCAGGGACCCTTCTTCAGACTTTCTTCTGCTCCAGTACTGTCGGTGTATGTGGGACCCACAGATGATGTCCCCTGTGGCCTGGTAGGTATTTGAGTTGCCTGGTTAAGTTCTCTGCTCCTTGGCCTCGTGGTCCCAACGCAGGGACTTTACATGCTCACTATCATGCTGGTTGCATTTTTTTTTTTCATTTTGACTGGTCATTGCCAGTAATTCCCTTCAGTTAGTTAGGAGGTTACACTTTATAATGTGGATGTTGAGAATGGCCTTTCCTATCAGCAAATCGCCGGCAGCCACAGAGACATTAGTATCTGTCGCTAGAGATATACCGGGAGAAATGGAGGGCTGGTTGAGGATGTTCAGAGCTTTGGTGCTGGTGATGTTGGACTCGGAGAGGACACTGACATCGACTTGCGTATGCACCGCTGCATTAGGACCATCCATATTCTGCAATTGAGATCGGAATCCCCATCCCACCACTGAGACGGTGGTCTGGACTCCTTATGCAGTCCACCATCCGGTCAGTCACTGTGCGTCTCTACAAGACTGTTGCCCGTACTTGGACCACTTGCTTTCACTCCTGTTGCATGGCCTGTAGTACCATTAAATTCCTGCTCATGGTGCTGCTGAGCTTATTGCCGTTATTTAATACAACACTGCCACCTGCAGACTTCTCCTGAAACTTGAGCACCACAGAAATAATTTCCATTGCCAACCCAACGGCAATAAGAATTCTGTGAGATTTTAATGCACCTTTGGAACATATAATTTTCCTCAAAGGTTCACGGTTTGTGGATGGCTCCATTGTAATCATTTGGGCGGCATGGTGGTGCAGCGGTAGAGTTGCTGCCTTACAGTGCCAGAGACCCGGGGTTATCATATCATATATATACAGCCGGAAACAGGCCTTTTCGGCCCACCAAGTCCGCGCCGCCCAGCGATCCCCGCACATTAACACTATCCTACACCCACTAGGGACAATTTTTACATTTACCCAGCCAATTAACCTACATACCTGTACGTCTTTGGAGTGTGGGAGGAAACCGAAGATCTCGGAGAAAACCCACGCAGGTCACGGGGAGAACGTACAAACTCCTTACAGTGCAGCACCCGTAGTCAGGATCGAACCTGAGTCTCCGGCGCTGCATTCGCTGTAAAGCAGCAACTCTACCGCTGCGCTACCGTACCGTTCGATCCTGTCTGTGGATGCCGCCTGTACGGGATTTGATTTTAGATTTTTTTAGATTTAGATTTAGATTTAGAGATACAGCGCGGAAACAGGCCCTTCGGCCCACCGAGTCCGCGCCGCCCAGCGATCCTCGCACATTAACACTATCCTACACACACTAGGGACAATTTTTACATTTACCCAGTCAATTAACCTACATACCTGAACGTCTTTAGAGTGTGGGAGGAAACCGAAGATCTCGGAGAAAACCCATGCGGGTCACGGGGAGAACGTACAAACTCCGTACAGACGGCACCCGTAGTCAGGATCGAACCTGAGTCTCCAGCGCTGCCTTCGCTGTAAGGCAGAAACTCTACCGCTGCGCCACCGTGCCGCCCTCCCCATTCTCCCCGTGACCATTTTGGTACATTCTCCTCGGTTTGGTAAAAAATGTCCCTCATGTGTAGGGTAGTGCTAGTGTATGGGGATCGCTGGCCTTCACAGACTCAATGAACCGAAGGGCCTGTTTCCGTGCTGGTATCTCTAAACTAAACTAAAAATGTATAGTCTTTCCGCTGACTAGTTAGCACACAACAGAAAGCTTTTTCACTGTACCTCGGTACACGTGACAATAAACTAAACTATCTATTCTCCATCTTCTGTAGCATTCAAAAAATATTTTGACCTGTGGCGGGAAAACATCATGCCAAATAGCTGTAGAAATTCACAGGATCTCCTCCTGGATGCAATAATACAGCAAATAATCTGCATTGTTTTTTACTAACTGTGTTTATACCGAGATTAAACGCAGTGATTAATTTAGTTTAGTTTAGAGGCACAGCGTGGAAACAGGCCCTTCGGCCCGTCGAGTCCGCACCAACCAGTGATCCCCGCACATTAACACTACCCTACACATACTAGGGACAATATACACAATACACCAAGCCAATTAACCTACATACCTGTATCTGGGAGAAAACCGAAGATCTCGGAGAAAACCCACGCGGTCACGGGGAGAATGTACAAACTCCGCACAGACAGCAGCCGTAGCCGGGATCGAACCTGGGTCTCTGGCACTGCAAGCGCTCTAAGGCCGCAACTCTACTGCTGCGCCACCGTGGCTGCCCACAACAAGTGATGCGACGTGTTGCTAAAAATCTTTCAAAAAATCTCCTATTGTGGCACTTAATTTTATAAATAAGATTACACAATTCTAGTATCATTGTTTTTACTGTTTAAAAGGAAGGTACAAGCAGAAATGCAAAAATTGAAAGCAGCAGTTTGGCATTAATCGCATAATTTCAGAATTAAGTAAAATTTAGCATTCTGTATTCTAAGCAGGTAGACAATGTTGATTACTGCCTTATTACTGCCCATATACAATTACTCCAGCACTTTAATATATAATTTTAAAAGGTTTAAGAGGGCGTAGTCATCTGCCTTCAAACATTAAAATGCTAAAGCTTGAAAAGACTGCTTTCTTCTGAAAAAAACTGATTAGAAATGCTACTTCCTTAATCTAAAATTACATCGAAGAAGAGGTACATCAGTGCAATTGCATGTGATTATAATGTGAGATCCAGCCCCATGCTACTGCCAGCTAATTATGGTAATCAGTGTCCTGAAATGCAGATTAGACTTTAACATTTCTTAATGCAGAAACATCAGCTACAACTTGCACTATTTGCACGTCCAAACATTAATTTTCAAACTGAATCTTTCTCTTCTAGTTTGGTAAACCTTTCAGGATCTTTAACATTTCTTGTAGTAATTCAAATATTGGGCAAAATTCAGTGAATCACTTGGTATTTAATTTCCTGCAATCATAATATTAAAGAGCGCAAATATGCCAATCAGTCAATTTTGGCTGTGGTAGCTCCTTGAAAGAACTAACTGATTGTCTATTCACCTGCCCTAACACCACAACCTAGCAACGTTACTCTTTGAAGAATTATTCAATTCCATTTTGAAAGGGGTTACTGAAGCTGCTTCACTTTGCACAGACAGGGACATAATTACATATCATGCCAAAAATAAAAATATAAACCCATTTCCTGTTCTTTTGCCAATCATCTTCAATCTGAAATAACCAGGTGCAGCTGGAAGAGACCCGAGGCAATTCCTCACACTCTCGTCCAACTACCTGCAAACACCCTCACACCACCATCTCCACTTCTCCCATCAGCCACACAAGAACCCATCGCCACAGGATCATGAAGACCCAACCAAGTGCTTGTCACCTTTTACCATCCGCAGTGCACTTCAATCTCCCAGGGGCTGTGGCCAAGCTGCTGCCTTTACCAAGCTTACCCGAGCCACAGCTGCGAACTTGTGCTCAAGCCTGCCGCCACCCAACAGGAAGCCGAGCTTCCAATTAACCTGGTCATAACTTGGAACAATCCCCCCAATCTCACAGCACAGACAAAGTCAAAACCTGCTCAGTGAAGAATACCATCTACATGAATGTCCACAGCACTGATTAGCAAGGGTGTCAGGGGTTATGGGGCAAAGGCAGGACTGTGGGATTGAGAGGGAAAGATAGATCAGCCATGCTTGAAAGACGGAGTAGACTTGATGGGCCGAATGGCCTAATTCTGCTCCTAGAGCTTATCAAATTGTGACATCTTTTAAATGTTTAAATCCATGACTAGACACAAAGTGCTTGAGTAACTCAGCGAGTCAGGCAGAATCTATTGAGAAAACGGATGGGTGACGTTTCGGGTCGGGACCCTTCTTTCAGCCCCATAAATCCTCGTCAGCTTTGCAGTCAGCAAAGCTCCACCCACAGCATTGCCTCCTGTCAAACGGCAGAGATCACTGCACCATCCAATGCCAGCCCGCCATCTGGACCCAGAGGGTTTGGAAGGACAGCAGGATCAGGGCTTTGCATTAGGTTGGGACTATTCTTTAGAAAAGAGAATACTTGCAGGTAAATGACTAAAGGTCCTTTAAAAACCCATGAATGAGTTTGAAAATGAAACCTAGCATATAACCAGGGACCAGAAATACAGGATAAACACAATTAACAAATCCACTGAAGTAAGAGGAAATAAGAGAAAATTCCCTCTAAATGGTGGCTGAGGCAAATTGCTGTGATCAGGAAAAGGTGAAAAGAAAATCGAGATACTGAGAGGCTAAGGTGAGGAATGAGCAATGGAGGAAACTTGTGTTGAACAAAAACAGCAGAGATTAAATGTATCAAACATCCTGGTTCAGTGTTCATTGTGCAGATTATAATGATTTGCAGTATTTCTGTGCAATAAAATAGATTAGAATGATAAATAATTCTACGTAGAAGACATCAATGCAATTATGCATTACCATGAAAGGAAGTTCCTACAAAATGATTGTAGTGTCTTTGGAATTGATATGTCTATTGAGGAATGACTTGCAATATAATGTGGATAAATGTGAAGTTATCCACTTTGGCGGCAAGAACAGGAAAGCAGAGTATTACCTGAATGGTGGCCAATTAGGAAAAGGGGAGATGCAACGTGACCTGGGTGTCATGGTGCACCAGTCATTGAAAGTAGGCATGCAGGTGCAGCAGGCAGTGAAGAAAGCGAATGGTATGTTAGCATTCATAGCAAGAGGATTTGAGTATAGGAGCAGGGAGGTTCTGCTGCAGTTGTACAGGGCCTTGGTGAGACCGCACCTGGAGTATTGTGTACAGTTTTGGTCTCCTAATCTGAGGAAAGACATTCTAGCCTTAGAGGGAGTACAGAGAAGGTTCACAAGATTGATCCCTGGGATGGCAGGACTTTCATATGAAGAAAGACTGGATAGACTAGGCTTGTACTCGCTGGAATTTAGAAGACTGAGGGGGGATCTTATTGAAACATATAAAATTCTTAAGGGGTTGGAGAGGCTAGATGCGGGAAGATTGTTCCCGATGTTGGGGAAGTCCAGAACCAGGGGTCACAGCTTAAGGATAAGGGGGAAGTCTTTTAGGACCGGGATGAGAAAACATTTCTTCACACAGAGAGTGGTGAGTCTGTGGAATTCTCTGCCACAGAAGGTAGTTGAGGCCAGTTCATTGGCTATATTTAAGAGGGAGTTAGATGTGGCCCTTTTTGCTAAAGGGATCAGGGGGTATGGAGAGAAGGCAGGTACAGGTTACTGAGCTGGATGATCAGCCATGATCATATTGAATGGCGGTGCAGGCTCGAAGGGCCGAATGGCCTACTCCTGCACCTATTTTCTATGTTTCTATGCAACCTGGCATCTACTGCAGGGCACCAGTTCTATTGAGATACCATGAAATATTAAGGAGGTTCTGCAGCAGTCTGCAGCACAATTCTCGCAAATGGCAAACAAGAGGGTTTTAGTTTAGTTTAGTTCAGAGATACAGCAGGGAAACAGGCCCTTCGGCCCATTGAGTCCACGCCGACCAGTGATTCCTAAACTCTAACACTATCCTACACACGCTAGAGACAATTTACAATTTTAACATTACCTTCATCATCTACCATTACAATTATACCAAGTCAATTAACCTGCACACATATACAGCTTTGGAGTGTGGGAGGAAACTGGAGACCCTGGAGAAAATCCACGCAGGTTACTGGGAGAACGTACAAACTCCATGCAGACAGCAACCATAGTCAGGATCGAACCCTGATCTCTGGCGCCGTAAAGCAGCAACTCTACAGCTGCACCACCATGGGATTTTGATGCTGAACATTGAGATACAGTTTACCCTCGTTATTACAGACCTCTTTATAAAGGATTTTGGTTATAGCGGACAAAATCTGTTGTAACTGAGGCGTCCGTTCACATCAGGCAGGTCAAGTCTGGCATTGGGCTTTGGGCTGTGTGATTTTTACAATCTCCCTCACAAAACATAGGCATTTTATAGGGTTACGAAAACTCCAGGATTGAAAATAATTACACAACCTCAAAATGGAGATATATTGTGAGTCTGATGGTTAACCACCCAGTGGTAGCCCAGTGCAGTGTTGATCGTGATGTTTGTTTGTTTGTCCAAATGAGCAGCCGTGTTACAAACAAGATCACTTCCCACCTAAAGACTGCAATTTCAATCAAAGTTTAACACTAAGCATTGGTCACCAGAGTGTAAAAAGGCTTATAACTTGAGAACGGATTCACCAGAAAGACGATTACATTGCATTGAAGATTCCCAAGGCGGACATTTTTAAATGAGGGAGAAGAAGAGAAAAAATATTGATTGTTGATACTAAATGACAATTATTTCCTATACAAATTATTTCCTATTTCTTTTAAGAATCAATTAAAATCAAAGAAGATTAATTAAAATTACTACATTATTGTTTAAAATAGTTCAGGTATAGATTAACAATGTTATGGATTACATTAAAAAACAGCAAAATAATCTAAATCGACTTACCCCTGACTTCTAACATGCAGGTAGTTGTATCATTTCCTAATTCATTAATTGCCCAACAGGTGTAGAATCCAACATCTCCCCTCTGAACATCCTTTATTTCCAAAGTATTATTTTTGTGCACAAAATAATTAGAGCCCTCAAGTGGTGTTTCCATGTCTTCCTTTAGCCTAGCAAAAACATGGGTAAAGATTATGTTTATTTTTAATTTATAAATAGTGTAACAATGGTGATGCATAATGTACTCGGGTTTAAAATTTACATTACGCTTTAGAGCAGAACTGATTCTTTTTTTATTTCACTAGATATTCAATTCATTAAAAAGTCTCATGTACGCAATACTGATAATTGAAATTTATATTTTCAAAGCATAGAAACATAGAAAATAGGTGCAGGAGTAGGCCATCCGGCCGTTCGAGCCAGCACCGCCATTCAATATGATCATGGCTGATCACCCAGAATCAATACCCTGTTCCTGCTTTCTCCTCATTTCCCTTGATCCCGTTAACATGTTGCGTTATGGAACATAATTTTCATTTTCATAATTTTCATTCAGTAACATCCTTTCAGCAAACAATGTCTGTGGGGGTGCTAACACAGACTTTAAGTAATCTGTGTGATTTGGGCGTTCCTTACTCCAGCAAAGGTCTTACAATGGTCACCCAGAGGTTTAGTGCATCCAGCACATCACCCTGGACCTTCAACCAAGTCAGTCTGCAGCATTTGCTGGTGAGCAATGCCATGTTCTGGAAGGCCTGTGAGTTTCAGAGATTGGAGGGTGTTGATGGTTTGCCAGCAGCAGGTGATGTTTGCCTCATGTTTATCCCTGGCGACTGCCTGTGTGGTACTGAACCCTCTATAATGCAGCAGCTGGTGGGGACAGACCTCGACAAATGTCCACCTGCGTCTCATCCATGACTTTCCTGGCGAAAACACATTCACCGACGGTGATGATTAATGATTTCCATTTCCAATGCAGCCATCATGAGAACGGTAATGTGGTGCTGCCAATACGCTGAACATGCAGGAATGATCAGGCCCAAAGAGGCTTTCTCACCATGAACCAATCAAAGTCTTGGTGCTTGTTTGAAAGCATCGGTGATGATGCATTCTGCCCAATGACTTGGACAGTCTGGTCGGGGATAGACCCCGCCGGATCCACTGTTTTCATAGATGGTAAAATTGTACAACATATATCTTCTTCTGGATGAAACCAGTTCTTACCAGAATACGGTGGGGAGAGGAGAGCCGAACACTTTACAGTGAAGACGAGCCACTCTCCCTTCTATTGTAATGTATCGCTCGTTATCAGGAGTCATCATCATTGGGGCAAGATCTGTCGGTGAATAGTGATAGAAAAGTCAAATTAGGCACAAAAGAATCATTTTCTTCCATTTGAGGACATCTAAATGTTTGAAGCTTCATGTTATTTAAAGTATGTTCTTTTTTGACATTTACCATTCCTGAGCTCATTGAAAGACTGAGACTGGATTGATGCACATCAACACACTGAGTGTGACTGTCAACAATCATTACATACAGAAATAATCTATTGAGATTAGAAATTATTCTGCTTTTGAGAAAGATGGCCTTGGAGCGTGCATACTATGTGGCTGGGAGATTTGGGTCAGCCAATTAACAACAATTTATTTTTTCAAACTAGCATCTGCAGTTCCCAAGAACAAACTGCTGACAGGACGTCCCCTGTAAGGATAGTGTTTGGGAAAGCAATAGTATGTGATCCATAGGTTCCTGCAGGGAAGCATGTGTTAATCAGCTGAAAATAGACACAAAATGCTGTAGTAACTCAGCAAGACAGGCAGCATCTCTAGAGAAAAGCAATGGGTGACGTTTCGGGTCAAGACCCTTCTTCAGACAGGATTTGGCTGCCAAATTTATCAGAGGCTTGTGAAATCTGAATCAGTTGGATGTACCAATATGAATAATTAGAGATCAGGGATATTAGTTGATAATGGACAAGAATTGCAGAGACTACTCAACTCTGTGTTCAAATACCACAAGAGCATCTGAGGCATTTAAATTGCATTAACTGAATAATAAAGAGTAAAAGGACTGGAACAATAATGCTGAACTAGAAACTACAGAATAATAGAAACTGCCATCTGATTCGTCTGTCTCGTATAAGCATTGAGAACTGAGGTCTTTATAAAATCAGGTCTGTGTGTGACCCCAGCGCAACAGCAATCATTCTTAATCTTCTGAAATGGCCTAGGAAACCAATCAGTTTTCTTCACCTTTGTGACCAAGTACAGTAAGAATAAAGCCTGACAGATCATATGTGTAGGAACGAACTGCAGACGCTGGTTTAAACCAAAGACAGGCACAAAAAGCTGGAGTAACTCAACAGGACAGGCAACATCTCTGGAGAAAAGGAACGGGTGACGTTCGGGTCGAGGCCTTTGTTCAGATGAAGAGTCTCGACCCGAAACGTCACCCATTCCTTCTCTCCAGAGATGCTGCCTGTCCCGCTGAGTTACTCCAGCTTTTCTATCTTACTGACAGACCATATAATGTTTGCTAAAGGCACACCCAGCCTTATGATTCAGAGCTAAAAGCACCAAGCTCTACAGAAGAGCTGCACATCAGCCTGTTCTCAAGAAACATGATTAGTTTAATCTTTAGTCAATTTCCACTCAATGCCTCCTCTCAGTCATCAGTAAAGCAATGGAAGCTGTAGAGAGAAGAGGCTGCAGATGCTGGAAGCTGGACCAATGAACAGACTGCTGGAAGAACTCAGCAGGTTGAGCAGCATCTGGTTCAGCAAATGGTCAGTTGTCATTTCAGGTCAGAATCCTTCATCTGATGTTGTTGGACAATAGCTGAAAACTGGCATTTTATCTTCAACAACCTATTCACTGCTTGGGCTTGGTTCAATGTCCCAGAGCTCATTAAGTCACACTTGGACAAATGACTGAACAAAAATAGACAATCTCAATTCCACACTCAGTCGGTTCCGTTTATTGTCACATGTGAAAGCTTTTTGTTGCGTGCTAACCAGTCAGCAGAAAGACAACACATGATTATATTCGATCCATTTACACTGCTCTTGACATCATGACAGCATCTGAATGGGTGCGGAAGACAGAAGGAAGGAAGGTCTACTTCATTTTCCTGGGCTTTGTGGGGTATTGTGCACCATATTGGCCTCCAAACTTGAGAAGGAGCATATCGGCTTTGGAGAAAATGTACATTTACACGATTGATCTGAGAGAGATTGAGTAAAGTTGTCTCATTAAGATGATTCTGAGACTAGATGCCTCAAGATCATTTTACTTGGTGCAAATTCTAGAAAGAGGAAAACATTTAGAACTGAGACTACAAGAATTTTCTTCCCAGAAGGTTGTGGATGCTCTATCCTTGAGTATGTTCGCGGCTGAGTTAGATGGAGTTTAGAACATGAAGGCACAAAAAAAAATGATGATCTGGGTGGATGGGGAAGAGGTTGCATGTCTTACTCCTGTTTCTATACTAGGGAATGAGAATACACTCCCTGGATTCATGCTTGAGACAACAGAATGTGGCTTTGAATATGGAAGGGCAACTATCAGCTATATTTATGATGGTGCGATCAATGGCTGGGTATTCTGTAGAAAGTGACTCGCTTCTGAGCTAATCAAAACTGGGCCTCTACTCGCTGGAGTTTAGAAGGTTGAGGAGGGACCTCATTGAAACGCAGAATAATGAAAGGCATAGATAGAGCGGATGTGGAAAGGATGTTTCCACTGGTGAGAAAGTCTAGGGCCAGAGGTCATAGCATCAGAATTAAATGGCGCCCTTTTAGAAAGGAAATGAGGAGGAAATTCTATGGTCAGAGGATGGTTAATCTGTGGAACTCAGTGCCACAGAGGACTGTGGAGGCCAAGTTCAGTGGATATTTTTAAGGCAGAGATAGACAAATTCTTGATTAGAACGGGTGTCAGGGGTTATGGGGAGAAGGCAGGAAAATAGGGTTAGGAGGCAGAGATCAGCCATGATTGAATGGCGGAGTGGATTCGATGGGCAAAGTGGCCTAATTCTACTCCTATAACTAGTGAACTCGTGAAAACATTATCATCAAAATCAGGCAAAAGTCAAGGGGGTGATGGAAATTCTCCACATGCCTGTACGAAGTTTGCACGCTCTCTCTGTGACCATGTGGGTTTCCTCCGGGTGCTCCCGTTTCATCCCACATTCAAAAGACGTGCGGTTTTGTAGGTTAGTTGGTTTCTATCTATTGTCCCTCGTGTGTAGGATAGAAGTCGTGTATGGGTGATCATTGGTCGGCATGGATTCGGTGGGTCGAAGGGCCTTGTTTCCACCCTGTATCTCTAAACTAAACTAGTCTAGGCCTCAATTCCATCTTCATAGATAGTCTCTTGATGGTTTGTTTCCATTCCAGTTTTGAAGTGACTCACAAGACCAATACTGGAACTGCAGAATTACAGACTCACAAGACCAATACTGGAACTGCAGAACTACAGGTGGGGCAGGGGGGGGGGGTCACACAACGGATTTCAGATGCTGTAATCTTTAGTAAAAACTGGAGGGGCACAGCGGGTCAGACAGGGGTTGTGGAGAGTTTGCAAGGTGTTGCACTCCATTTGCAACTTCATTAGCAAATTGTGTGTGCTTCTAATACATGACTACGAGGTTAACTAGCTCATTCTTGATGCCTAAGTTCACTCCATGAAAGCAATGTCCCTCTTCCAGTTTGCCGCTCCAAAAGGAAATATACTGGTGCCTTTTCTTTAAGATGCCCATCTCTTGCCCAACTTGTTTTACTCGGTGCAACAACGTCGATGTCATAGCACCTGAGTTCCCAAGTAATAATAGTAGAGTAGCCATCAGGTCTGTCACTGTTGAGGTGGGCCCATCGAACACCACAACCACCAGGGCTAAAGTGAACACTCATCAAGTGCAAGTACAAGTGCACCATCAAGTGCAAAGCAGCCCAGATGGTGAGCTAACCATGATAATTGCATCCACAAAATGCACCGCCAAAACCCCACCAAGTAATCTTCATCGACTCTCCAGAATCAGCAAGCCTCACAAGTCAGAATATAGCTCATAGCCTTTGGAAGTTTCCTTCCAAATCACTGACCATTTTGATTTCAAGGTAGAATCACTGCTTCTCTATTGTTGCTGGAACAGGGTCTTGGGTTTGCTCACTTAACAGTAGAGTAGCATACCTTCATGACAAGAATCACAACACGTCAAGCAGATGGATCGGCATCATTTTATCTAGGATTATTTGGGACACTCTTTAAATGCTGCCCTTTCCAGCCATGATCAAATGCTTCTGAGAGTATAAACATGATGCACGGCTGCCAACTACTATGGAGTCATCTCAGGTATAGAGGCCAATACGGTGCACAAGACCCCATCAATTGTGTGCAATGCTCCTTCCTTTGCAGTTGTCTTCAGTAAGACAATGAATAAGCTTACAGTGACCGTAATGATATGTTACCAAAGTAACAATCCAGCCTAATGACCATTATACTGAGAATTTTCATATACATTAGTGATAAATGAAGCAGATTCACCAACTGCTTTACCGTTAGCTGTTTAAATGAAGTGTTTCTAACTTGGGCTTCTAAAAACCTCAATCTACTCCCAGTCACTGAAATATTAACCACACAGGAACCTCGTGTTATCGAGCTATTGCTCAGTTCCGGTATCTGCTTCGATTTGGCTTGCTTAGACTCATTGCACTCAAGCTGAGTTCCAGATTGTTTGACACATCTTTAATTGGCTGTAAAAATCTTCCAAAACACGTCATTTTTAATCAAATGTCAGCAAGACCCATTTAATTTGTTTTGCACATCAAAGTCACGATTTTTAGTGGGCAATCAAATGAATGAAACAATACTCTGATAACCTTTAGACAGACCAATTCACTGAAATTATTCATCTCATCAGCAAATTTCAAAGAATTACAGCCCAAAATAAACTGATGCTTTTATTTAAGTTAACGCCATGAAACATAATCTGATTTAGACTTTTTAAATGCCTTTTTACTTTTCATTACACATTACACAAAGGAGGCAAGAATTTTACTTAAACGATTAGTTTTTCTTAATATGCACCTTTTGCATGTCTGTTTAGAATAAAAGAGCAAATATTTCGCAACCTCCCAAATTGATTTTTTAAGTTGTTTCATAAGTAAAACAAGCTCCCTGGGTAGAAACATAGAAACATAGAAAATAGGTGCAGGAGTAGGCCATTCGGCCCTTCGAGCCTGCACCGCCATTCAATATGATCATGGCTGATCATCCAGCTCAGTAGCCTGTACCTGCCTTCTCTCCATACCCCCTGATCCCTTTAGCAAAAAGGGCCACATCTAACTCCCTCTTAAATATAGCCAATGAACTGGCCTCAACTACCTTCTGTGGCAGAGAATTCCACAGACTCACCACTCTCTGTGTAAAGAAATGTTTTCTCATCTCGGTCCTAAAAGACTTCCCCCTTATCCTTAAGCTGTGCCCCTTGGTTCTGGACTCCCCCAACATCGGGAACAATCTTCCCGCATCTAGCCTCTCCAACCCCTTAAGAATTTTATATGTTTCTTCCTGCCAATTCTAAATGTTTCATCATTTTGATAAACCTTTAGACAAATGAAGGCAGAGGTTGAGGAAGGAGAGAAGGTCATTGGGATTAGAGTGCCTTGAATAAATAGGTCAATACCCTTCATAGAAAACGCCTGATTGCACTGATGACTGGCTGGTGGGTCAATAGAGAACTGCCTGTTAATTTAGAGTTTAGTTTGTTATTGCAATGTACACAGCAGGATGTCAAGGAATTCTGCACATGAACATGACACGATGGTGCAGCGGGTAGTACAGCTTCAGCGGCCCAGGCTCGAGCCGCCTGTGCGGAATTTGCACCTTCTCCCTGCGAACCACAAAGGTTTCCCCCAGGAAGGCTCTGGTTACCCCGTGTGCGGAAAGGTAGTTGGACAATTGGGGAGGAGGTGGATCGGTTAATGAGAGAGGGCAGGTTGGAGGGAAAATAGTTGGAATTGGGATGGATGGGACAACCTGAGAGCTGGCTCCTTCTATATCATGCACATATGAGAATATGAATATGTGAGAAAACAAAAGAACATTCTGGAAGTTGTGTCATAACTTCAGTATCATACTGGGCTTAATCCGGGGCATGCTCCAGATCTTACTGAGCCAAGGAGTAAGACACAATTTTTGTTCATCCCTTCAGATTTAATCTAGGCAAAGTTGGTACAACCAACACAGGCCTGTTCACAAGAACAAGGCTAATGACCATTAATAAAATTGTAACAAGGCTTTTTTTCATGTTGAAATGAGATTGAATTGACATTTCAATCATTTATGTTCGCTCATGGTGCTCCAAGTCAATTTATTATTTTTAATTTTTATTCATTATTGTTTTAACCATTTTAACTTTTAGCAACCATTGCTAAATGTCTGTCATCAGAGATGTTTGAAAAGGTCTAATCAAGGCAGGAGCTATCAAAAGGTCATCAGGGGATGGCTGTGGGAGGCTCCCCAGTATATAGGGGGTTGTAGAGAATTGATGTGAAGATAGACACAAAATGCTGGAGTAACTCAGCGGGATAGGCAGCCTCCCGGGAGAGAAGGAATGGGTGACGTTTCAGGTCAAGACCCTTCTTCAGACTGAGAGTCGGGGGGGGGGGGGGAGATACAGAGATAAGGAAGAGTAAGATGTGAGAATGAGACATCATAGGGGGTGGAGATCAAGGAAAATGTAAACCAGCATCTGCAGTTCCTTCCTACAGAAAACCGATGGGGTTAGTATATTAAAAAAGACCATTAACTGCTTGGGAACAGGTTTGCTAAACATGGTGAGAAAGAACAGCTTCTGAACTCAAGGTTATAAATAGTGTTTGATACATGCTATTCACTCGACGTAGATAAGGAAGCCTGCTTTTTAGCAGTGTGTTCTCTGTGAATGTCCAGTGTCTCGTCTGCCAGTCATGTTCAATCTTCAGTCCTTGAGTCGTAATTCCAATGTCTTTGTTAGTTATGATATATCCAGTTTTTTGTTAGGGTCTGCAGACATTTTAATGCTTTGCTCTGATACCGTAAACAGTTGTGCCAGAATAAAAAGTTTTAAATGTAACTTCTGGATTCAACAAATCATTGCTAATTCAGTGATCCTACACTCAGCTACCACTACCCACAGCCAAGTTATAGAATGGACTAGACTGTCGAACCATTGAGGTTGTGGGGCTCTTTGCAGTTGTAAGAGATTGTTACAATCGAATGTTCCCAATGTTGGGGGAGTCCAGAACCAGGGGCCACAGTCTAAGAATAAAGGGGAGGCCATTTAAAACTGAGGTGAGAAAAAACCTTTTCACCCAGAGAGTTGTGAATTTGTGGAATTCTCTGCCACAGAAGGCAGTGGAGGCCAATTCACCAGATGAATTTAAAAGAAAGCTCATGGGGCTAGTGGAATCAAGGGATATGGGGAGAAGGGAGGCACAGGTTACTGATTGTAGATGATCAGCCATGATCACAATGAATGGTGGTGCTGGCTTGAAGGGCCAAATGGCCTCCTCCTGCACCTATTTTCTGTTTCTATGAACATAGATCAAGGGTGTGAGGGTGACAGTGCGAGTCGGAATCCAGCAAGACCTGGCCCATTTAACAATTCTGAAAATATCATTTCTTGTTCCAAATGAAGTCCAATCCATTAGATCTTTTACATTTTTTGTTTAACTTTTTAAAAAATATTAAGGAGTGAGTTGATGAACAGCTCATATTCTGCTTGGACAGCTTCCAACCCAACACCATAAACAATGATTTCTCCAATTTTAGGTAATTATACTATGTCTGGACCCTCTCCCTTCCTCTCTCAACCCCCCTCTCCTCTGCCCCACCTATTTCTCCCCTCCGCCTACATTCCTTCCTCTAGTTTCACAATTCGCAACTCTTTAATCCCTTTGTTTCACACATTCTGTCTTTTCATCCTTTGTCCAACCATCTGCCTGAAAATAAAACAGGTCCTCACTTGTATCAACCTATTTCCTGCCAGCCTCTGTTCTGCCCCTCCTCTTGTTCAGCTTTCTTTCTCCCTCCCCCACTTAGAATCCGTCTGAAGAAGGGTCCCAAACCAAAACGTCACCTATCCATGTTCTCCAGAGATGCTGCCTGTACCATTGAGTTGCTCCAGCACTGTGTCCTATTTTACACAATATTTCCATTATTTAGAAAAATCAATTGGATGCAGAAGATTGGTGCATATTAAATGTGATAGCAAGTACATCAGTGAAATGTTTCTAGATCATTGAAGAGTTTCTGAAATATGAACTTTTTTTATACTCGACGCAGGAGGATCTTATTGAGGTGTATAAAAACGAGAGAGGAATAGATCAGGGAGACACACAGAGTCTCTTGCCCAGAGTAGGTGAATCAAGGACCAGAGGACATAGGTTTACGGTGAAGGGGAAGAGATTTAATAGGAATCTGGTGTAACTTTTTCACACAAAGGGTGGTGGTTGTATGGAACAAGCTGGCAGAGGAGGTAGTGGAGCCAAGGGATCGCAAGCTCTGATGGTCAGTCCATGGCCCCAAGGTGGGGCTCAAAGTCAGTCTCGAGCAAGGTCACCAGCTCCATGATGTTAGGCCGCAGAGCGACTGGAGATATGATCCGGAAAACAATCGCATCTCCGGCAAGGTAAGAGATTGAAAAAAAGTTTCCCCTGACCTTGTCCCCCACCCCCCACACATAAAACAAACCAGAGAACATTAACACATACTTTTAAAATGCACTAAAAATAACAAAAAAGACGAATAAACGGACAGACTGTTGGTGAGGCTGCCATCTCTGACGGCGCCACCCGGTGGAATATAACCGGGATATGATAGGTTTGGAGGGATATGAACCAAACGCGCGAGCAGGTGGGATTAGTGTAGCTGGGACATGTTGGCCGGTGTGGGCAGGTTCGGCCAAAGGGCCTGTTTCCATTTTGTATCACTCCATGACTCTATGAAGAATGAAAAAATAAACATATTCCGATTTGTGTTCAATTAATACACTCTACCTCCACTGCCTCATTATCATTGTCATCAATCCATTCACCATGGCATTCCAGAGTAGGGTTTGTACTTCTTCCTCTTAACAGGTGCAATTATGTGACGTTTTACGTACACATTTTGGGAATGTTTTAGTTTTGAGTCACCTTTCAATTCATGATAAAGAAAGGTTCTGTAGAGTATTATGGTACTGGACTTGAGGATTACTTTTCAAAATAAACTGCCAACATGTTGACGCAATGTACAAACTTTAAATGCAGTGCCATCCCAATGGCATGCTTTCACATTTATGAACTGCACTTTCAAGAACAAATTGAATAAGTGACTTGACGAATCCTGTTTCAGTGGTGTAATATGCACGATAAACAATCATTCACATTATTACTTACTTAGGACATTGACAATGGCGTTGGCAAGAATGGATCCATGTTTATTAGAGGCTTCACACTGATAGACTACACTGTCATTCAGCTGCAGATTTGTGAGAGTGATAACGCCCTGAGAAATCTTGCGATTTTTTGCTGGCTGTGTCTCTGTAATACATAAACATTTATTTCTTATTAAGACCCATCAATTTTGGTGCAGAACAATTTTCATTTCATGCAACTATTGATTTCCAGTGACAAATAATGATGAGGAAATACTGAATGCTGCTACTTCAATTAATTCAAGGAGGTGTTACAATTGAACTGTGATAGCTCCTTCTTGATCCATCAGTTTTAAACCACAAAAGCTAACCCCAGCATCTTTCTCATTATTATAGTCATTTACTTGTTAAACAAATTTTCTTCAAACTTTCAAAGTAATTTTGCTTTGCTTTGTGGTACAAATCATTCAGTGCCAATTTGTTGAAAACTGATCATTCTTGAAATCCAGCAACTCAGAAACAAGATGTTGAAACAAAGAACGGCAGATGGTGATTTATACCAAAGATAGACACAAAGTGCTGGAGTAACACAGTAGGTCAGGTAGCATCTCTGGAGAAAAAGGGTAAGTGACGTTTCGGGTTGGAACCAGAATGGGTCCCAACCCTTGGGTCCCAGAGATCTTGGTCGAGACCCAGTTTGAAGAAGGGTCTCGACCCAAACGTCGCTTATCATTTTACCCCAGAGATGCTGCCCGACCCACTGAGTTGCTCCAGCACTTTGTGTCTATCTAACTCACAAAACAAAATCTGCATGAATCAAGTATAGGTATGCCTCTGGCATTAAGTTGCATTTGAATCATCTCCGTCGAACCTCAACCCAGTCCACAGTCTTCTTCCCCTAACCTTCATCCCAGCGCAGAGACCAATATCCAATGATATGGAAAATAAGAAAAACTCCTGCAGTCTGTGGAAAGTTGACCTAAAACAAAACAGTAAAATGTAAATGCTCAGCAGATCAAAGTATCATCTGTGGAAAGAGAATCAAAATTAACTTTTCAGGTCAAATAACCTTTGTCAGAACTAGGAAAGGGACAGGTGACTCTAAGTTGCCGAGACAGTGCAGTGAAATGGATAGTTCTGATACAGGGTCTGTATCAGAGTTAGTTATTTTTGCTCAAAGTCATCCATCTGCAATTGCAGTTCAGATTTTTCCACTCAACCAGTGCAGCCTGACTTGCTGGACATGTCCAACAGCTCAGGTGTTAGCAACACAGACAAAGAGGCATAATCAATCCACCATCTCCAACATGGTCCCACCATCAGTCACATCTTCCCATCCCCACTCCTTTCCACCCTCTGCAGAGACCGCTCCCACCCAAACCACCCCCTCCCAGATACTTTCCCCAACAATCACAGCAGATGTAATACCTGTCCCTACAACTCCTCCCTCACCTCCATCCAAGTGCTCCAGCAGCCCTTCCAGGTGAGACAGAAATACACGTGCACCTCTTCAAATCTTATCTACAGCCTTTGGAATGCCTGAGGTGGCCTCCTTTACATTGGCAAGGCCAGCCATAAACTAGATGACCATTTCACTGATCACTTGCGCTCGGTCCGCCAAGGCCTGATGGATCTCTCGGTTGCTAGCAATTATAACTCCCATTTCCATGCCGGCCTTTGCTGTCCTGGGCCTCTTTCATTGCCAGTGAGGCCTCCTACATACTGGAGGAATAGCAGGTCATATTCCACTTGGGTAACTTACAACCCATTAGTCTGCATATTAAGTTATTCAATTGCAAGTAACACCTTGTAGTCCCTCTCTCTTTCCTGTGTTCCTCCCCCACCCCACCCCACCCCACCCCACTCCAGTGCTTACGTATTTCTCCCACTGTCCTGCCCTTCTTAGCCACCACCCCCCTCCCCCCCCCCCCCCCAATCTTCCATAGATATCTCTCCCTCTGGCTTGACATTTCACTCCCCTTCTCTCCTCATTTGACATCCTCGTGTCTACTTTTCACCGATAGCCTTTGTCCACCCATCTGGCAACCAAACCCTCTACGTCTCCATCTATCTATCCTTTGCAAGGTTTCTCCTGCCCCCACCTCTTTTCCAGCTTTCTCCGCCAGGACTACATTCAGCCTGAAGAAGAATCCTACGCCAAAAAGTCACCTTACAATTCCCTCCGCAGATGCTGCCCGACTCGCTGAGTTACTCCAGCACTTTGTGTTTCACCCTCTAAATATTCCGCTTACACATTTGACCCAACCTCACCAGGTCAGACGGCGGCACAGCGATGCAGCTGGTGGAGCTGCTGCCTCACAGCGCCAGAGACCGGGTTTGATCCCGACCTTGGGTGCCCATTGTGACCGTGTGAGTTTCCCCTGTGACCCTGTTTCCTCCCACATCCCAAAGACGTGCAGGTTTGTAGGTTAATTGGCCGCTGCAAATTGCCCCTAGCGTATGGGAAGTGGGAAAGTGGATTAACATAGAACTAGTGTGCATGAGTGGTCAGTGGTCGACGTGGACTTGGTGGGCTGAAGGGCATGCTGTATCTCTAAAAACTAAAAAACTTAAAAACTTAAACAAATTATTCCCTTTATCCTGTCCATTGCTTCCAGGTTCCACTCTGCTACTTACAATGACTTTTTCTTTTAAATCGCCTCTTCCCAGTTCTCATGAAGTCTGAGATTTAAAACGTTAGCTCAGAAGGTGTCAGACATTTTCTGTTTTCATTACAGAACAAAATCCTGTCATCTGTTTATATCTAGAATCCTGCACAGTGGCCCAGCTAATTGTAATAGAACAAGAACATTGAAAATAACTCACACAAAATAATATTAACCTTTGTTTGGCCTCATTTCCTCTGACATCTTTCTTGAAAGATAAGGCAGTGCGAGACTGCAGAGCAAACAATGTTAGCCTGTGCAGTCTCCCCGCTGTACTCGATTATGGAGAAACAGCATCAATCTCAATCACAGAGAGGACCATTAACAACAGGCTGAAAGAACAGCGACAATTTAGAGACAACCCATTGCCCTGCTCCATGTTAGCACGCAGAGAGAAATGCAGTCAATGCACCTGTTGATTTGGTACAAAATAAATTCAACCAGTCTTTCTGAAGGACGAAACACTAAGTCACATGATGTATGAAAGACATGAGTGAGCGGGTGGAAGGAGAGGGACAAAGGGACAAAGGGAGGAAATGGGGGGGGGGGTGGTGGGGGTGAGGACAAGGCAATGTTGGAGGAGAAGTCCATGGAGGGGGCAAAATCCAATCACTTCCCCGTTGTAATTGTGCAGCTTTCATATCGGATAAAAACACTCAGGCTTTGCTTATGCCTTCAGGCCCTTGAGTATCAGATCCAGCCAGGTGTAATTAAAAACAACTGGGAAAATCGATCGTTGCCTCTCACCTCAGGAAGAATGACTTCTCTGACATGATTCTCCTACTGAAACGATGGATGGTTAGGGGGGGGTACTGTGGATGGATGGGTGGGGGATGGGGGGGGGGTGGGGGGAGGGTGTAGGTGGTGGTGTTCTGGAGGTGGGGAAGGGGAAGCTGGCCTATTTCTTCCTGCTGGACCTCAACATTTAACAGGGCCTCGGGGGGGTGCAGAAGGAACATATTGTGGATCAAGCAAAGCAAGGCTCGCCTGTGAAAAAGGCGATAAAAATCTCAGCAGCCAGCTTAGCCACAACCTTGCCGTATGTCAAAACAGCAAAGCAAAACTTTCAAAACATAAAAACTAAAACACTTCCATGCTCACAAACATTTCCAAACCTATCAAAACACCAGCGGAAATTTAAGCATATAAATATATAACCAATCAAATAGAGTGGCACAATGGCACAGAAGTGGAGTTGCTGCCTGACAGCGGCAGAGAACCGGGTTTGATCCGGACGCTGTCTGTACAGTGTTTGTACCTTCTCCCTGTGACCCAGTTTTTTCTGGGTGCTCCGGTTTCCTTCCACGCTCCAAAGACGTACGGGTTTGTAGTAACAAATGGCTTCTGCAGATTGTAAATGTGGTTTGTGGGATAGTGCTAGTGTATGGGATGATCGCTGATCGGCGCGGACTCAGTGGACCGAAGGTCCTATTTCCATACTGTATCTCTAAAGTCGAAATCAACGGAGAAGCAATCCTTAAATCATATCCAGCTGGGAAAAGGAGCTCCAAATTGGTTTCTCCACTGTAAGTGTTAGGGAATGTCAACAGTGTCCCACCCCCAGGCTGAATTCCAGCACCAGGACACAGCTCACTACACTAATGCCGACCGCAACTCTTGCACTTCCCGGTTCATGTGCGCATGTGCAGAACTGCAGAAGTTGCTGCTCGTTCATATTGGTGAACCATTCCAGTTTAATTGATGTCGCCCCCAAATGCCCATGCCAATATCCTTTCGACATCATCTGATCTTTTCTTAATTCCACATTCCGAAGATAGAGCATATCAAGCTTAAAGCCGGCCAGGAATTTTGAATGGTGCAGCAAGAGGTTGAACTCTGCTTAACAGTGGCTTTACCCTGCGAATAAGGAAGTCAACAGGCAGAAAATGCCAGAAGCGGGCATGGATGACAGAGATGCTCTCAGGGAAAACCAGACATCACCATTGAGTTTGCGCTAACCAAACTACCAATCAACCCAGGAAGCAAGCACCGAATCTTGGGCAGAAGGATCACACACATCCGTTTGGCCTTCTGCGCAACATTCATAATAAAAGCATAAAAGATAGTTAATGCAAACTGGACATCAGAGGTTTGAAAGTTTAGTTTAAAAATATTTGACATTGGAGGAATGTTAGAAGTTCAGAAGTTGGAAAAAATTCAATAGTACCATGTAAAAATTCAAGAAATTTACCAAAAATCCAAGAGTGCCAAGTAAAAATTCTGAAAATAATTCCATAGCAGACATTTGAAACATGGAGGCAGACACCAAACAATCAGTATCAGAAACAAGTGAGATTATTCCTATTTTGTGATAAAAAAAGTTGTTTGTTTGACTTTGAAGACTTGATACCAATCCAAACATCTTTCCAATAATCATACGCAGACTGAAGGAAACAGCTCCTTTAACTTCTCTTCAACCATTTTGTGGGATTACTTTTCAACTTCAACACAGATCCTTGTCCTTGCCTTGTTTTTTTCTCCCTATGCAACTTATCTGTACCAACAAATATTCCTTACCATTGAGACGCTTCCCATTCACTTTCCATTGTACTTCAGGTCGTGGATTACCATCCACCTCACATTCCAATTCAGCATTTTCTCCTGAAAAGTATACTTTACTGTTGGGTTGTTTGATCCAGTAAGGAGCAGCTGTAAAAAAAGATAACATTGGAAAAAATTAAGGAAATATTTGATATTTACTTTATTGATGTAGAAAATGGTAACCCGCATCATGAGCATATATAAGAGTATCTCAATGTACAATGTAGTAGACTCTCAAATGTTTACATCAGTAAAGTAATCTCTTTAGTCAGTCAAGGACTAATCATCTTCTCAGTTCCCATAGAAACTCCATAGCCACTCAAGAAACTCCAGAACCACTCAAGTAACTCCAGAGCTACTCATAAGGTCATCACGTCATAAGGGATAGGAGTAGAATTAGGCCATTCGGCCCATCAAGTCTACTCCACCATTCAATAACCATTGACGTTGGTGTCCACAGCCTTATGTGGCAAAGAATTCCACATATTTACCGCCCTCTGACTGAAGAAGTTTCTCCTCATCTCTTTCCAAAAAGAACGTCTTTTAATTCTGTATCCTTTAATACTCAGTAAACTCTGCATCATCCTGGGCATCCAGCCACTATCCTGGACATTCATTCCCTCCACCACAGCCAGACTGAGATTTTTGATGTGTCATTTGCCAAATGTGCCATAGTTACTTGTCTAGACTACTCCAAACACCCAAATCTGCAGCATCTATCACAGGGAAGAACAAGGGAAGCAGACACATTGAAATATGTCCGGAGTCACCTCCCAGTCATCTCCCAGTCACACACCATCCTGGGAATGTATCACCTTTTCTTCATTATTGCTGGATTTGGATCCAGATACTGGACTTCCCTTGCCAACAGCACTGCAGGGGTACTTATTCACAAAATGCTGGAGTAACTCAGCAAGTCAGGCAGCATCTCAGGAGAGAAGAAATGGGTAACGTTTCGGGTCGAGACTCTTCTTCAGACACCCATTCCTTCTCTCCTGAGATGCTGCCTGACCTGCTGAGTTACTCCAGCATTTTGTGAATAAATACCTTCGATTTGTACCAGCATCTGCAGTTACTTTTCTTACACAACAAGGGTACGTTCACCAGCAGCACTGCAGTGGTCCAAGAGAATGCCACGACATCACCGTCTCAGGGCCATTTCAGGATGAGCAATGCATGCTGGCATATACTGTCACTGGTTGGACCGGCTAGGCTTGCATCTACTGGATCTTCGGAGAGTGAAAGGGAACCTGATTAAAGCACATAAAACCCCGAGGAGTCTTAGCAGGAAGAATGAGGAAATGATGCTTTCCCTTGGCAGGGAATCGAGAACTGAAGGTCAATGATTTAAAACGAGGGCTCACCTATTTCAAACAGAAATTAGGGAAAACCTCCTCTAAACGGTCACACAGGTACTATTACAATGTTTAGCAGGTTGAAGATACATTTAGACACGTACATGGATAGGATAGGTTTAAAGGAATATGGGGCAAACGCAGGCAGGTGGGACTAGTATGGATGGGACATATTGGTCGGAGTGGACAAGTTGGGCCAAAGAGACATTTTCCTCACTGTATGACTGGTACCGCACGGTAGCGCAGTGGTAGAGTTGCTGCTTTACAGCGAATGCAACGCCGGAGACTCAGGTTCGATCCTGACTATGGGTGCTGCACTGTAAGGAGTTTGTACGTTCTCCCCGTGACCTGCGTGGGTTTTCTCCGGGATCTTCGGTTTCCTCCCACACTCCAAAGACGTACAGGTATGTAGGTTAATTGGCTGGGTAAATGTAAAAAATTGTCCCTAGTGGGTGTAGGATAGTGTTAATGTACGGGGATCGCTGGGCGGCACGGACTTGGAGGGCCGAAAAGGCCCGTTTCCGGCTGTATATATATGATGATATGATGATGATGACTCTGTCTCTGTAACTCTCTTCCTCAAAGGACAGTGAAAACTTTGAATATTTTTTTAAGACAATAAAGATAAATGATGACCAGGGCGTGATAGGTTATTAAGTATAAGAACATTTTATTTAGGCTATAACCCGATCAACCATGATGTCATTAAATGGCAGAACACGTTTGAGGGGCCAAATGACCTGTTCTTGCGAAAAGGACACAAAGCGCTGGAGTAACATAGTGGGTCAGGCAGCATCTCTGGTGAACATGGATAGGTGATGTTTCAGGTCATGATTCTAACTCCTCATTCATACGAAACAAATAAATTTAAAAAATAATTTTCCTTTTTTCTGCCCTTAGTGTGTTCCTTTTACATATGGTTTTAAGGCCCTGTTAAGTCAATTATGGAATGAGAAGGTGGAGTCACAAGAAGGTGGAGTCATACAATAGACAATAGGTGCAGGAGGAGGCCATTCGGCCCTTCGAGCCAGCCATTCAATATGATCATGGCTGATCATTCTCAATCAGTACCCCATTCCTGCCTTCTCCCCATACCCCCTAACTCCGCTATCCTTAAGAGCTCTATCTAGCTCTCTCTTAAATGCATTCAGAATGGAGATGGGTCCAAAACATAATGTTAACCAACACGGTCACTACGCTGCAGGCCCACAATATAGTGCAAATGTTACCAACAACCTCTGTGGTGCTCGATTCTGGCACCAGCATACTCTCACTACCTTAATGTGAGTCAAGAGTCAAGATTGATTAATTGTTAATTGCACTGAGCATGAAACAATGGAACTCTACTTGCTGAAGCTTCACAGGTACATTAGCACAACAAATAAGTAAAGAATAATCAATAATACAATAACTTATCCACCAGGTGGCGCCAGCAAGTGGCTGTCTTTTCTTCTGGTTTTGTTATATTAAGTATGTGTTAAAGCATATGTTTTAGTGTCCCTTAGTTTATTTTGTGTGGGGGGTGGGGCTGGGGGAAACGTTTTTCAACCTCTTCCCTCGACGGAGATGCAATTTATTTCCAGATCGTATCTCCGTCCCCACTGCGGCCTAACATCGTGGAGTGGCACGGCCTTTCCTGGAGACCGACCTGGCGCTTCAACCGTGGGCACAGCGTGGACTTACAATCGTGGAGCTTGCGATCCATTTGCCGGGGATCGACTGTGGAGAGCTCCAACCGCGGGCCTGTGGACTTTAACATCGTGGAGCCCGTGGTCCCTGGTTAGAGACCAATTTGGGAGCTCCAAGCTGCGGAGAGTTTCAACCGTCCCGACGCGGGAGTTTCGATCACCCCGACGCGAGGGCTTCGGATCGCCGGCTGCGGGAGCTTTGATCGCCCCGACTGCTGATGGTTCGACAGCCCCGACCGCGGGAGAATAAAGAGGGAGAAGATTGGACTTTATTACCTTCCATCACAGTGAGGAATGTGGTGAGCAGCTGTGGTGGATGTTTATGTTAAATTTTATTTTATGTGGTTGTGTGTCTTCTTGCTTTTCACTTGGTATGGCTGTATGGTAACTCAAATTTCACTGTACCTTAATTGGTACATGTGACATGTGACAATAAACTGACCTTGAAACCTTGAACTTATCAGTTATATGAGGTAACCAGACCGTTATAATGCAAACTATACATGGCACCGTAAAATATAGAAGGCAAGTCTACCAATTTGAAAAAGGTTGTGAGCCAAGAGTGTTTTATTGCCATATGTCCCAGATAGAACAATGAAATTTTTATTTGCAACAGTACAACAGAAAATGTAAACATCGTAGTCTGTAAACAATATAATAAACGATTAAAAAAAGAACACACACATACATTTTCATATATTCACACATACATACACAGAAAACAAACAAATAATGATAAATTGTAAAACTGTGCCATTTAGTTGCTTTTTTTCCCTTAAAGGGATAAAAGCCACAATGTTGCTTTAGGAGTTTGAACCTTCTGAAACGTGAAACATGCTGGATAATATCGTTCAATATCACTGTATCCCTAGGGCAGTATAGGTATCTACGATCACTGCCAGAAATGCTTTACTTCATCCTCGCTAAACCACCTATTCCAACAAAGGGTTCAGAAACATGTAGCGAGAAAATGGTGATCTAATATCAGGCAGACAATGAGAAAATCCTGCAGATGGAGATTCCCCAACGACAATGTGAACTCAAGGACACAATCCAAGTCGAAGGCTGGCAAACAGAGGGATCTGGAATTATTATAAAAAATGAATGCAATGTAGAAAAATTGCTTCATGCAAATAAATCATAACATATTCGCAGGCTTTCTTCCTCCCAGAGAGAAGCTATTTTACACCCCAAAAAATGGTTTATGTAATAGAATTTGACTCCAGGAAATTATGAAGATTATGATTAAACTTCAAGCAATTTAAAATAGTAATTGTTTCTTTGTTTTCAATAAAATCTTTCCAGGGATTTGAGCATTGCTAACAAAGCACTAATTGCCTGTTCCATGATTCCCCCGAGTAGATTCCTTCCTCATGAAACACCGCACTGAAGTTGTTAAGGTATTCCCATAATACTGCAATCTTCCCTTTGAACTATCATCAATTAACATTCAGTTTTCAATGCCAGTTTTTTCTTCCCCAAAAACTAAAAGTAGATATGCAACAATAGGCTGTGGATTGATTTTTTTAAAATAGTTAAAATTATAATCATTTTGTTCTCAGTTTACTTACACAACTTTAGGGGATGATTATAAAATATTTCCACTAGGTGGAGTACATTAGCTGGAAAAGAATGAAAAGAAGGAACTTGAAAGCTCGTCGCCAATAACCAAAATGGTCACAAGAGAATCCTTCTGGTAATTATTTTACGACTCTCCCATCTTGGTTGAGTTTTTCTACCCATTGGCTCAGATAGAAAACAATCTCAATGTGCTCAGCGTTGTTCCTCACACTTCATTCTAACCCAAATCACAATTGTTAGCAATATGCGTTGCATCGTAAATTTACCTTTCAAAAGTCTCAGGACATTTTCGATATCAACTGCGAGGAAAAGGCAGTACAGGAAACCCACGAGGCCAGTTATTCATTTAAAGCAGGTTTCCTTCTCTCTTTAGTCTTTTTTTATATACAAGCTTCTGCACTTTTCCATTTTCCCAATCTCCACTACATCAGTTCCCTACAGATTTTATTCATCATGACAAGCAGGTAAATCTCCTGGAGACTCTCTCAGTGGGATCCCACTAAACCCCCCCCCCCCCCCCCCCCCCCCCCCCCCCTCCACCACAACTCAAAATACAGTCATAGTCATATAGTCATAGTTATGGAAACATTCCTGATCAAGATACCCCATCTAAACTAGTCCCATTTGTTCGCATTTGGCCCATATCCCCCTAATATGGGTGGCACCAGCAGTGGCTGCCGTGCCAACAGTCTGTCTGACCCTTCCTTCTTTGTTGTTTGATAGTATGTGTTAAATGTATGTTTTTAGTGTTCTTTAGCTTGTTTTATGTGTGTGTGGGGGGTGGGGGGGGTTGGGGAAAACTTTTTTAAAATCTCTTACCTCAACAGAGATGCAATGTTTTTCCATATCGTATCTCCGTCCACACTGCGGCCTAACATTGAGGAGTTAGCAGCCTTTGCTGGAGACCAACTTCAGGAGCTCCACCTCGGGAACCTGCAGGACTTTAACATCGCAGAGCTCGTGATCCCTTTGCCAGGGATCGACCTCTGAGCTCCAACTGTGGGAGCCTGCGGACTTTAACATTGTGGAGCTTGCGGTCTCTGGTTGGAGACCGACTTCGGGAGCTCCCTCTCTCTAGCAGGGCCATCTATCCACCCGAAGATGTGGGCGGATGCTCCATTGGTGTCCTGGATGACCAACTACCTGACTGGACGACCACAGTATGTCAGGCTACAGAACTGTGTCTCAGACATGGTAGTGAGCAACACAGGGGCCTCGTAGAGGATGGTCCTCCCTCCCTTCCTGTTCACCAGCTACACCTCGGACTTCAGATATAACTCTGACTCCTGGCACCTGCAGACGTTCTTGAATGGCTCTGCAATACTGGGCAGCATCAGTGACGGGAGGGAAGCTGAATACAGAGGTGTAGTCAACGACATTGTTGAGTGGTGTGCGCTGAATCACCTGCAGCTCAGACCAAGGAGTTGGTGGTGGTCTTTAGCAGGAGAGGAACACCCCTGTCCCCTGTCTCCATCAATGGTGTGGATGTGCAGTTTACCAAGGAGTAAAAATACCTTGGAGTGTACCTGGACAGTAAACTGGACGGGTCCAGGAACGCTGAGGCCCTGTACAAGAAGGGACAGAGCCGGCTGTACTTTTTGAGAAGGCTCTGCTCCTTCAACGTCTACCGTAAGATGTTGCAGATGTTCTACCAATCGGTGGTAGCCAGTGCCATCTTCTTAGCTGTCATGTGCTAGGGTAACAGGTCAAAGGCCGCGGACGCCAACAGGATTAGCAAGTTCACCAGCAAGGCTAACTCCATCCTGGGGGCGGAGTTAGATTCATGGGAGGTGGTCATGGGGGGGGGGGGGGGGAGGATGCTCCTAAAACTGCATCTTGGACAATACAGCTCACCCCCTCCATGACACACTGGTCAACCTGAGGAGTACCTTCAGCAGCAGACTGGTTCCACCAAGATGCAGTACAGAACGCCCCAGGAGATCCTTTTTCCCTGTGGCTATCAAACTGTATCGGTCGCGAGGTAGACTGAGTCCCCTTCCAACCCCACACCCCCCTCTCCCCAATCTTTGCACATCCCCGATCCTTTCCACCCATCATTTTAATTTCAGGTTTCATGTATCTTGTGTTTTATGACGATCGTATTGTATTGTATATATTGCTTGAGAACACTTTTCTGGACACAGTTGCCAAATTCTGTCTTACCTAACCACTTCTCGCTATGCCTGTCTCAGTCAAAAGTCAGGAAGTTAAAATCACCAACAATTAAAACTCTACAATAACCTCTAAAAATGCTCCCTCTCTTCCCTACATGTCTGTAGCATCCACTGCCAAGAACATTTAGTTATCTGTTCTATTTATGTCTTAACCATGTTTCTGCAATGGCTATACTTTCACAATCTCACATGCCGATCCATGCCCTAAACTCACCTGCCCTATCTGTCAGATTCTTGCAGACATTGCAGTTTAGCTATCTGACTTTCCTCACTCCCTGACATGCCCACACACACACCAGGCGAGGTTAAGCCTTCCCAAGTAGATCTGGCTAATCCCCCCCAACCAGAACATTGCAGCCCCTTCTCTCCCCACATCAGGTGTGGAATGTCCCTCTTGTACAGGTCCCAAAGGTTCAAGAACCTGAATCAATCCACACTGTTACAGCTCCTGAGTGAATTATTTATCTGCCCTGTCCTTCTATCCCTATCTTTAGTAGCACCCGGCACTGGGAGTAATGCAGAGGTTGTACCCCCTGAGATTCTTCATTGCAACCTTCTTCCTAACTCCCTTTATTCACTTCGCAAAACCGTATCCCTTCTTATTGCCTCTGTCTTTGGTACAAATGCCGTGTTATTGCTTCTCAATAAAGTAGAGAAGGTTTCCTTCACCTTTTAAGTTCAAACTCTCATACATTTGACAATTAAGTCATCTCAAAATTCTGAAGCAGTGGCTGTTCATCAAAAGGCAAGACTACAACCAAACCATCTCTCCGTGATTTGATTAATAAGAAACTGTGCCCATAGCAAACATGCAATTCACATGGAAATTATGGACTAACTTTAATCTACATACAAATACAATTGTATGGTTACACAGTGTTTCAGTTGATATTCATAAGTTCATAGGTTGCAGGAGCAGAATTAGGCCATATGGCACATTACGTCTACTCTGCCATTCAAACATGGCTGACCTACCATTCTCCCGCCTTTTCCCCATAACCCTTGACACCCGTACTAATCAAGAATTTATCAACCTCAGCCTTAAAAATATCTATTAACGGCCTCCACAGCCTTCTGTGGCAATGAATTCCATAGATTCACTACCCTCTGACTAAAGAGATAGTTTTTAAGTGCTAAATTTTAGTATTCAATACCTTCATTTTGTTCCTAATTCTAATACAGATTATATTAAATAAAAGCATTTAGCTCAATAAACCATGCATTCATATTGGAATCAAATGCAATTTAACAATCAAACATTTCATTTTGGTTTTACTTAACAGAATCTCAATTCTCTGGTGCTGAGTCCAAATGACCAGATTTAGCGTAGGAAACAGTATAACCAGTTTCTCTGGTAATTAATCAAAGATCGAGAACATTCCTGATCTGCTCTTCATTTATCAAATATTTGCCAGGTTTTCTTAAAAACAGAGCAGCTTAAATAATGCATTTTACATTGCACAGATTAATTGAATTCAAGCTTAAATAATGCTGGTTTCAATGAATGAAATGGTTATTTTGGCTATGATTACAATATGATTTGTGTTTGGTAATTTTGGGTATGATTATAATATGATTTGTGTTCTGTTTACATATATGTGTAAAAAGCATCACAATAAAAGCTGATTATATGAAGGTGTTACTACAGATGTGAGAAAAAGAATACCATGGTTATTACCTTCCACTGTAACAGAGAAAGAATGCTTCACTGCGCCAAATATATTTTCAGCCTTGCACTGATATCTCCCGTCATCAAGTATTGTCACATTAATTATCCTCAAAGTTTTACCAAAATTCTCTTCTGTTGCTCGATGTTTGGGCATATCACCATCCATCTTAGACCAAGAGATCTGTGGTGTGGGACTGTGAGAAAAAAAAAACAAGAGATGGTTGGGAACCTTAATCCTGTCATCCATAATTCACAGCGCAAATAAAGTCAACAAACCACCTGGAAAATAATTACATAGCGAATGTTGTGTGAGTGGGCAGATGCATGGCAGATGCAGTTTAATGTGGATAAGTGTGAGGTTATCCAGTTTGGTGGTAAGAACAGGAAGGCAGATTATTATCTGAATGGTGTCAAGTTAGGAAAAGGGGAAGTACAACGAGATCTGGGTTCCTAGTTCATCAGTCACTGAAAGTAAGCATGCAGGTACAGCAGGCAGTGAAGAAAGCTAATGGAATGTTGGCCTTCGTATCAAGAGGAGTTCAGTATAGAAGCAAAGAGGTCCTTCTGCAGTTGTACAGGGCCCTAGTGAGACCACACCTGGAGTAGTGTGTGCAGTTTGGGTCTCCAAATTTGAGGAAGGATATCTTACTATTGAGGGAGTGTAGCTTATGCTCATAAGGTTAATTCCCGGAATGGCGAGACTGTCCTATGTTGAAAGACTGGAGCGACTGGGCTTGTATACTCTGGAATTTAGAAGGATGAGAGGGGATCTTATTGAAACATATAAGATTATTGAGGGATTGGACACGCTAGAGGCAGGAAACATGTTCCCGATGTTGGGGGAGTCCCGAACCAGGGGCCACAGTTTAAGAATAAGGGGTAGGCCATTTAGAATGGAGATGAGGAAAAACCTTTTCACTCAGAGAGTTGTGAAGCTGTGGAACTCTACCTCAGAATGCAGTGGATGCCAATTCCATGGATGCTTTCAAGAGAGAGTTCGATAAAGCTCTTAATGATAGCAGAGTCAAGGGATATGGGGAGAAGGCAGGAACGGGGTACTGATTGTGGATGATCAGCCATGATTACGGTGAATGGTGGTGCTGGCTCGAAGGGGCAAATGGCCTCCTCCTGCACCTATAGTCTATTGTCCAATGATTTTTACACTAATATATTTGAAAAGGTAAAAAAACACTCTGAGCTAATAATATACCTGAAAACATGTAGCATAGTAAAGACATTCTGGAAATCAACAGTGTTATGTAATAGGCCTAAATCTTGAGTTAATGGTGCATAATTAATGAAAGTAATGAACATTTGTGCATACGCTGTCCTCCCTGGTGTAAATCTAGCATTGTTTAAAGGCCAAACTGTCATAGCTTGTTCCATATTGTCAAAGTGGGTCATTAACATTCAAGGGTTACTTTGATTTTACTCACAGCCCTTCAGCAATACATTCCAGTTGAAGAGTTTCTCCTCGTAGTGTAGTCATCTTTGTGCTGCTGCTGGAAGGTGTCAGAAAACTTGGAAGGCGATCTTTTATTGAATTTGCTGCAAGGTAAAGAAATTGAATTTTAACGTGACCTCAGGTAAAGATGTGGCAATTTTCATCATGACAGCTTAATTAATGGTAAGGAGCTCAGATAATGGCACAAAAGTTAAAGAAAGTAAAATGAAAATTAAGGCTATTTATGTACTATTGGTTAGTGTTCATCAAAGGATTTCAGACGATCAGAAATAAAACAAATTAGAAACTGTTAAACTAAAAAAAACATTTGCTCTTAACCAAAGTAAATAGTTATTTTTATATATATGGCTCCCAGAAGTCAGTGAGTCAAGACTTAATTAATGCACTGGCAGACATCTTCCTGTAAAATAAAATGTTGTTCACCAGTTTAAAATGTCCTAAAGTTGTGTTCACAAGTGGAATTTTCAGAGCAAATGGTATACAACAATGTTAAACACAACATGTGCAAAACAGCAGAATGATGCAAATTTGTAGTGCCAAATCCAAGTAGTGCAAAATAATAAAGTCCAGAACAAAGTACAGAATAAATGAATAAATTGGAGTTATGATTTAGACTAAGTGGGAGAGACGATTAGTTCAGGAGTCGGAGAGCAGTGGGGAAGAAACTGTTCTTAAGAACGGATGTCTGAGCTTTCAACTCCTGCATCTTCTCTCAGAGGGGAGAAAAGGGAATGGCCAGGGTGACTGAAGGATGGCCAGGGTGACAGGCATCCTGGACAATATTTCCAGCGTTCCTTGAAGATGCACCGTGAAGATGGACTGGATGGATGGAAGAAATGAGTCTTTCAAGGACTGTGCTGTCTTCACCACTCTGCAGTTTCAGGCACTTAAGAGCATAGCTGTTGCCACACTACGCTGAGATTTCTCCCATCATAGTACTTTCCAAAGAGCATTTGCAGAAGTTCGAGATAATTTTTCTGCATTCCTCCAATCGAGGATATGATTTCTGTGATAAACACGACTTGAATATTTTGAAAATCTCAGATCACCCTTCAATTTTCAATAATCAAAAGAGTATAAGGTGGTTATGCAAAAAATATTATTTCTCCCAAGATGCTGCCTTTCTGATCTTCCTAGCATTTTCCCGCTTTTACTTCTGATTTCCTCTATATGTAGCATATTATTTCTTGATTCCTCTCCCTCTTCCCCTTTGCTTTATTTTTTTACTCTCCCTTAATTCCAACCTTAATTAGGATACCTTCACTGCCTTCTATTCAGTGAATAAAGATACTTTATGTTCCCTTGTTGCATCACAATGGTAGTTTGTATCTCAAGGCAAGCACTTGAAGCTGTATAGTTGAAGGGCGCTTGGCCACAGATCCACAATAGAGGGCAGTGCGTTCAAACAGACTGCCTGACTGCCGAAAATCACCCAGCCATTCTTCCCACCATTGGCAGCACACTGTAAGCCCTCAGATAAAACTATTTGGCTCTGTTTTATTATCCATTAATTTAGTGATTCTGAAAGTTATGCAAAAAAGTGGCATCCCAGCACAACCGCTGTCATGTCACCAGTCACCTGATTACGAACATGATGATTTATGAAGAAACAAGATCACAATAGCCATGTAACAAAATGAAAAGAACTTGAACAAATGACAAAAAAAAGAGTGGAGACGCAAGAGATTGTGCTTGCTGGAATCTTGAGCAAAAGGTTAACTGTTAGAGGAACTCAGTGGGTCAGGCAGCGTCCGTAGAGGGAAACGGAAAGGCGACATTTCGGGTCGGCAACCTTCTTCGGTGTAGATGAAAAAATGTTTGAAGACAGAGCCATGCACAGTTACTTTAAATCGGCCGCCTTTGGAGAAGCACTTTAAGAGATCAGATTAAACATGTAGGGTTTGTAAGCATGCATAATATGTGCTTAATTATTATTGTTGAGATGGGAGGGGGCAGGAGTGATACACCTCTGCAGACAGAGATAAATCTCAAATCATACAGCCCTTAGAATAGACAGGATTCAGAACATTAAGGCAGGATGGTCGGCTGAATTGGTTAATGTTGGTGTTAATGTTCCACCTCAGGCTCCCCTTGCTCTATCTTTGTGCTTTTTTGTTACTTTCTCCTCGTGCCCTTATCGGCTCTCGTTGAAGGCATATTTGGTACCCGCATTTTGATCGAGGATGCTTAATTCCTGCCTAGCATTAATACAGGTTAAGTACATAGTTTCTTTATTTATTGCTGACTCTTGCAGAATTCAGAACCAACACTAAGTAAGATGTCTCTTACTGGATGATTGTAGGATCATGAAAATGTCATTAGTGGAGGTCATCTCAGCCCTCTGTGTTGATCCTAGCTCTTCACCTAGAGGTAGCAGCTCTAATTCATGCACTTTCAAAATACATCACGTCCCACAACCTTTGCTTCAACCTCCAATTAAATAGCAGTTCATATTCCAGTAACTCAATGTAAGAAAGAAAAACTGCTGATCTTTAAATGGGAAAATAATCTCTCATGTGTCAATTGGATTAGGATTTGTTAACATCTCATTACACATCTTGAATGAACTAAATGTTACACGGACCTTGGGCTTTAAATTTAAAAAAAATAATAATATAAATGGAACAGAAAAAAAGGTGTACATGTATTCCCATGAAATGTGCTGTTTGATCCCCATGCACCAAAACTATCCCACACACTAGGGACCTTTAACAATCTTTACTAAAGCCAATTAACCTAGAAACCTGTACGTTTTTGGAGTGTGGGAGGAAACCAGAGCACCCGGAGAAAACCCACGCGGTCACGGGGAGTACGTACAAACTCCATACAGACAGCACTCATAGTCAGGATCGAACCCATATCTCTGACGCTATATATATATATATATATATGACTCCAATATATTTAACCTACTGTTATTCACAAAGCAAGGCATAAATAACAGTAGGTTTAATGTAGAATCTGTACTTCATCATTAATATTCACAGGCAGTGCAACGCTGTCACAATCACACAAGGATGTCAGGAGGTTTCTGTGAAATTCTATTGTTATTTCTCCCTGCTGTGCAGAAGAGTTTTTTTTTTAAGATGACGTTATTTCAAATTTTTGGACCAGACAGACCATCCATCATTAATGCGAACGTCAATTTACCGGAAGCTGGGGTATGTCACTAAATTGACTTTGCCTTTTATTTGAATATTTTAGAAAGAATGCAATCATGAAGAGAAAGCAAATGTGATTAGCAGATCTGGTGATCAGCAATACAATTGCACAGTTTGTCACAAATGTTTTACAAAATTATGGTACTTGTATGATTTTTTTCCCCGTTGATATCCGGAGTAATTTCAATTTGAGACAGAAACTTAATTGTTATTCAAACTACCAGATGTGCAGGTGAACATTCTCATCCCCTTTTTCTTCACATTGTTTACAGCAGAAACAAACCACAGCACTTACTAATCTCTATTGTTCTTAAACTTGAGTACAAAGGAAAAGCACTTAGAGCCACACAATAAACAAAGCTTATACACCTGTTTCTAAGAATGTAATAAAGAAACATTTAATGCAACTGGGAGCTTTTTCTGAGTGTTCTATTTGCAAAGCTTTCTAATTGGCAAATGCAAGCATGATTCATTGGTTAAGAACGATGCAAAAAGAAAGCTTACTGCATTAGACCTCAGAGTTTTTAAACACTTTTCCCCCAAACATCCCCTAAGCCATGCAGAAGCGTAAAAGCTCAGCATTATTTCCCAAAGAAATGTTAAATTCAGAAGCATTAACTAGTATTCCTCAGCAGGTAGCGGAAACAGGCACGCTGATGATTTTTATGTAGATTTACTTTGACAGCACTAAGCTCCGAACTGTTCAAGATGTAGCAGGCTTTACTTGCCAGCAGTTTAAACGCAAATCATTTTTGAAGTATATTTCATTCGTTAAAAAGAAGCATTTGACAGCATGACATCACTAAAATGATGTACCACATCCAGATATGAAAGTGCCCGTCTATAACAATGAGTGCCATTATCATCTGTTTAAATCTGTCTAAACCTTGAGTGTTTGGAGCAGCTTTACTGCTGCGTTGCATTTGCAACTGCTATGTATAAAGGATATGTTGGATTGCACACATTTTCCATTTTTTGGGATCAAAGAGCCACTGGCTAATTCGAAATGTATCGCCCATCCCAACTGCCCCTGACCTGAGCATCTTCCTCGACCAGTTTAGAGGGCATTGAAGAAATACCCACATTGGTGGATCATATGCTACATAGGCTACATTTCACAAAGATGGTGATTTCCTTCTCTGGAGTAATGAACTGGGTTTTTACAATAGAAGAGAAGATTTTCAAGGATATTGCCAGGAGGGCCTGAGGTATGGGGAGAGGTTGAGCAGGCTAGATCTCTATTCCTTGGAGCACAGGAGGGAAGGGGTGATCTTATAGAAGTGGACAAAATCATGAGAGAAACGGATCAAGTAAAGGCACAGTCTCTTGCCCAGAGTAGGGGAATCAAGAACCAGAGGACAGAGATTTAAAGTGAGGGAGGAAAGATTTAATAAGAACCTAAGGGGTAACTTTTTTTACATGAAGGGTGGTGGGTGTACGGAACGAGCTGCCAGAGGCAGGTACTATCGCAACGTTTAAGAAACATTTAGACAGGTACATGGATATGATAGGTTTAGATGGATATGGGCCAAATGCAGGCAGGTGGGACTAGTGTGGATGGGACATGTTGGTCGGTGGTGTCAGTAAGTTGGGCTGAAGGGCCTGTTTCCATGCTGTATGACTCTCCGACTAATAATCCAATAGTTTTGTGGACATAATTAATAATGATGGTTTTGGTTTATAAATTTCCAGATTGATCAATGTATTTAAATTCCACCACTGCCAACTCAGGACTTTGAACTGTTAGAAAATGACTCTGAAATTCTCAGGAGTACCATAACCAGTGTGCCACTCCTATCAGGTTATTGTTCAAAAACATTCTCTCACACAGTGCACAGAGATGTCACCCACCATGGTAGAATTTCCAGACATAGGTTCAGCGATAACAAAATAACGATATTTTGTTCTAATATTTTCCCTGTACCTGTGCGAAAATCCATTGGGACCACGGATACTTAGAAAGAGGACCATTTGCAACTCTGAATCCTTATTATGAACTGGAGGAATGATATAATAGGGAATGCTGGAAATCCACTCCAATTACAGCGAAGGTGGTTCAGGCCAGAAATGCTCTGTGGGTCAGGCCACTAATGTGGGAAGGAACACAGCACATGTTTCAGGTCAAAGAACTTCAGAACCAAAAAAGGAGACAAATGAAGCTGGGGGAGGGGGTTGCCTGAAAGGACGAAACCATGCTGACCACAAGGACAAGCTGCAAACTGATCAGTGAATGGGAGCAGAAAGAGAGGGAGATTAAAGACAAAAGAACGTGAGAGTTATGAGATGCAGTGAGGGAGGACATTCCTCGCAGGTCAAGCTCAGTATGCCCTCGACCCTTACTTCCCTTTAGTACTTTACTTTGGAGATACAGCGTGGAAACAGGCCCTTCGGCCCACCGAGTATGCGCCGACCAGCGATCGCCCTATACACTAGCACTATCCTCCACACAAGGGACTATGTACAATTTTATGAAAGCCAATTAGACTTCAAACCTGCATGTCTTTGCAATGTGGGAGGAAATCAGAGCACCCGGAGAAAACTCACACAGTCCCGGGGAGAACAAACTCCATATAGACAGCACCCATACTCAGGATTGAACCTGGGTCTCTGGTGCTGTAAGGCAGCAACTCTACCGCTACACCACTGTGTAAGAGAGCTTAGCTTAGAGATACAGCATGAAAACGGGCCCTTCCGCCCACCAAATTCACGCCGACCAGCGATCACCCATTCACACTATTTCAATGTTATCCAACTTTCTCATCCACTCCCTACACACTAAGGGCAATTTAAAAGGCCAATTAACCTCCGAGCCCACACGTCTTTGGGATGCGGGAGGAAACCGGAGCACCCTGAGGAAACCCACATGGAGAACAATCAAACTGCACACAGACAGTACCCAAGGTCAGGATCGAACCCAGGTCTCTGGCGTTGTAAGGTAGCAGCTCTACCACTTATGCCTCTTCCAGTGAAGCCCAACACAAACGGTGGAACTTCCACCTGGGCACATTGCAGCCATCTTGACTCAGAGTTGAAAATGCCAACTTCAGGTAACTCTATTTCCGTAGCAGTCATCTGTTATATTAGCTAAGCCCACTTTGACCCCCTTTTCGACCTTTCTTTTCTCTCTGGAAGTGGAGGAGATGCCCAGCCTGACCTGCCAGGTATGTCTCCCAGCTCTGCATGTCATAACTCCCACTTTCTTCTGTCGAGGTTCTCACCCCTCCCACTGCCCGAATTCACTCAATGGCCGAGTTTCCAGCTTATCCTCATGGTCACCCCACTATCAGAGACAGTCTCTTCCCCCATTCGTCATTCAGCTCCTTCAATCTCCTTTTCAGTTCTGACGAGGGGTCTCTGACCTGAAATGTTGAGTCTGTTTCTCTTCCCACAGATGCTGACCAACCTGCTGAGTATCTCCAACATTTCCTGTTTGTGTTTTAAAGTTGAATCGGATCAATAAAATCTCCTTAAGCGCCACTGCCCTTGACTGCTTCTAATTTATAATTCAGCCGAAACTGCTGACATCATGTCTGTATTTTACGAACACTTTGCATATTTGTTAAAATTTGACATCTTAAATCAGAGTTTCTAAGCCAAATACAAGTGATGTCACTGAAAGCATTAAATGATTTTGTGTTGCAAATCTTTAGCTATTGGATTAATGCCAAGCGTTAAGATTTGCATTACTATGCTTGAAGCATAAGCAGCTGTTAGTGTGCAGCACTTCTAAATAAGTGGCTTTACTCGGCACTTTGTAGGACTCACCAGCATTGTCAATAACAGGTGATTCTGTGTCATTGGGATGTGCAACTGGAACAAACAAAAATAGTCAACAAAAATAAAATAAAATAAGGTATTATGAGGAAAAAACAAAATTATAATGCACAAAACATTGTCAGGGATTGAAGAATTGTTGATGAACAAAAGAATAAATTGCACATGTGCCATGCATAACCAAAGACAACATTTCTCATGAATTCACTGCAAAATAATGTAAACTTCATAAATACAGAGTTGTCAACAGATGTAAAGTTTTTAGGATGTTCAATTAGGACCAGAGGGCACACTCTCAGAGTAAAAGGCGTGCCTTCAAAACAGAGATAGAGGAATTCAGACAGAAGGCAGTGAATTTGTGGAATTCACTGCCACAGACGGCGGTGGAGGACAAGTCATTGGGTATTTTTAAGGCGGAGATTGATAGATTCTTGATTAGTAAGGGCGTCAAAGGGTACGGGGAGAAGGCAGGAGAATGGGGTTGAGAAAGACAAATAGATCAGCTGCGATTGAATGGCGGTGGACTCAATTAGTTGAATGGTTTAATTCAGCTCCTATGTCTTACGAACTTACGATTTTCAAATTTGTTTTGCCTGAGGAATCAGTCTGCAGTACATTTCCAATAATAATAATAATAATAATAATAATAATAATAATGCATTACATTTATATAGCGCTTTTCATACACTCAAAGACGCTCATAATGGCAGTGCTTGGCATATTGCTCAGGCAGCCTTCCTTCACCTTTGCACACGGACAGGGAATAGGTATCAGCAATTGTGAACAGATGATAATATCACATCTGGGATGATCATTGCAAATTAACCCCAGATTTATGCTTCAAGTGGCAATTTATTATCAATTGATTATTAATCAATCAATTGTGATTATCTGTGGGTCTCGGAACCTGAATGATGAATTTACTGCCATCTCCATCACAGCCAACTTTGATTAAAACTGCACCGAATAACGACCTGCTCCCATACCTCATGCTCATCTTTAGATCATACACGCCATGACTGGCTTACAAATGGACTGTTTGGAAATGTGACACAATAAGATTGTTTATAACCATACTTTGACATAAAAACAATAAACAATGCTATATTTACTGAATGCACAAAGTTCAATTCTTCACATTCAATGGTAAGGAAATAGTGCCTAACAGGTGGAAACAGGAACCAACAGACTAATGAAATAAGATAACACCAGAAATCCATACAAGAAAGATTAACCAGTAGGAACCTACCCACACTCTCAACTGTCCTTACATTTAACAGTGCAGACAGAGCGGATGGGGGAAATATCAGAAGCAGAGTAGATGTTGCATGAAATACAAAGGAAGAGCCTGTGAAGGTAAAAAGGGGGAAGCTCTGGAAATGAAAGCAAAGGAAGGCTGATCAGCATTTAGACACCAACAGCAGGAGATCCACAATGAAAAGGGTGCTGGTGGAGCGTTAAGCTCACTTGTGGCCTTTCTAAACCTCTTCAAAACGACTGTATGTGGTTGAGGTTTATTGGGTCCAATATCAGCCTTTCAACAGTGACCAAGAGAAGGTGCCTCCTCAATAAATGCACTTAGATGTCAGCAACTTCAGTGTGTTTATTTTCACCCATTCAGGGCTCAGATAAAGAAAGTGGAAGCTTTCCAAAGCATCAGCCAGAGAGTTTGCAGAATGATCAGATATAGGATTAGGAAATACACGCATTTCCAGGCGGTTTCAGTTCCCGTAGATCAGGGAAAGTCAACATCCTTATTACGCTTCAAGAAGATGTGGATGTCTCCTGATATTCTACCTCCCGTTGGAGCACCAGATGCAGAGGAATCTGTCCTCAGATCCCTCCAGTTCCTTCATCAATGGAAAATCAACTGCAGTTAACTTGGTCATACACAAATGCAAGGGAAAACAGTTAGGACTGTAATAAAATCATAGATTATTCTACTGTACGATTCTATTACAGTCTTAACTGCTTTGAAATCAGGTCGACTTGGTCCACCTAATAGGCACTGACCATCGCCTACCCATTTGCACAATCCCACGCTAATCTGCTGCATTCTCCCCATACTCCCATCAATTACAAATTACAGAGGTGGGAAAGGGGATGGGGTCTTGCGGAGTGAATATAGGGGGGTTTTCAGGTAAAAGTTTAAAAGGCACAAAGGTTAAAATGTAGTACCTCGAGGGTGGTAATCTCTGGATTACTACCCAGTGCCACATACTTACAGTGAAAAGCTAGTTTTGCGTGCTAAGCGGCCAGCGGAAAGACAATACATGATTACAATTGAGCCATTCACAGTGCACAGATGCATGATAAGGGATAAGGGAATGACGTTTAGGACAGATGACTGAGCGGCTGAGGAGTTGGTGCAAGGGACAGGTACCATTGGGATCTCTTCTGGGGCAACGGTGATGTGTATAAGAGGGATGGGTTGCACCTGAACTGGAGGGGTGCCAACATCCTTGCCAGGAGGTTTGCTAAGGATATCAAGGGATGCGGGGAGAAAGCAGGAGCAGGGTAGTGATCCTGGATTATAAACCATGATCATCTCTGGCTCGAAGGGCCGAATGGCCTACTCCTCTACTTGTTTTCTTTGTTTCTGTGCTTCGTGCCACTTGGAAGGGTTTAAACTAGAATGGCAGAGGGGTGGGAACCTGAGCAGCAGGTCAGCAAATGGAAAGGCTCATGAAAAAGTGGAGTTTGTGACAATTAAACCAAAAAATTTTAAAAAGAGTAAAATGTTTTTAAAAAACGACGTGCGCTGAAGGGCTCGTGTACTTTGGTGTACTTTTAATTCCCCACGGATTGTATCACACACCTACATGCTCAGGGCAATTTACAACAGCCAGTTAACCAACCAACATCTGAACAACAGGTCTGAAGAAGGGTTCCGACCCAAAACATCACCTATTCCTTTACGATACGATACGATAGAACTTTATTTACCCCAGGAGCAAAATTAATTTGCCAACAGTCATAAAAAACACAAAGCACGTGAAACGTGAAGTTAAAGTGACGAGTGGAAAGGCTTTGGGGATGTGCAAAGATTGAGGAGGTGGGAGGGTCAGTCTCAGTCTACCCCACGACAGAAGGGGGAGGAGTTGTAAAGTTTGATAGCCACAGGGTAGAAGGATCTTCTGTGGCATTCTGTCCTGCATCTTAGTCCCAGAGATGCTGCCTGAGTTACCCTAGCATTTTGTGTCTTTCTTCTGAACATCTTTGTTAGTTTCTAAAATTCCTTCTCACATGTGTGAAAACAAGTGTCACACTTTGCACTTTGGAACTTTCAAAATGTCCATTTTCACTCTGATTTTCAAGTAGCGGCAGTCACGGTGGCGCAGCGGTAGAGTTGCTGCCTTACAGCTCTTGCAGGCGCCAGAGACCCGGGTTCGATCCCGACTACGGGTGCCGTCTGTACGGAGTTTGTACGTTCTCCCCGTGACCGCATGGGTTTTCTCCGAGATCTTCAGTTTCCTCCCACACTCCAAAGACGTACAGGTGTGTAGGTTAATTGGCTTGGTGTATGTGTAAAATTGCCCCTTGTCTGAGTAGGATAGCGTTAATGTGTGGGGATCGCTGGTCGGCGCTGACCGGGTGGGCCGACGAGCCTGTTTCCGCGCTGTATCTCTAAACTAAACTGAAGTGTGTGGTAACTGCATCTTTTGTGGAGCACGGGAACCACAGGCAGTATTGCAACTTCCAGGAACAAAGGAAAAGGACTAAGAAGGAAGGATATGCTGGTTACTTGCGGGCACTGACACAGCTGGAATAGGAGCAACTTGGAGTTCCAGGAGAGATTTACACTCGACTGCTTTAAATTAAATCTTCAATTGTCTAACGTGGCTGGCCTGACCGTTTATGGTTTGAATCAGAATGTTTTCTGTACTAACGAGACCAATTCTGTAACTGATCAAAGTTTCTCCATTCATGTTGCCAAGGGAAACATTTGTCAGCTCACCAACACAATGGAAAAGTCCACGTATTTTGGACCAATGTGTTTCATATATTAACCAGGCAATTCTGCTCACAAGGTAGGAGGAGATTAACATTCTAAACCACACAAGCTCTCTCTGTGTCCCGTGGTCTCTCTCACAAGAGAATGCCTTGAGGGTCCAAGTTAATGTGTTGTCGAGCTGAAAGTAAACTGAACTGCACAGGAAGCTGATAGGATGAAGATAATTAATTCACAGATATGCTGTTTTATTACAATCATCCAAGGGAAATATTAGGAATTATTCCCAACAGTGGGGTTGGAGTCTCATAACAATTATTTAATTGGCTGGGCAGAAAATGCTAAACATCGCAGCACTGTAACCCAATACAGTTCAGAAGCATATGAACCATATGAATTGTACCATTGGAGGTGGATACACTGCAACATATTGCTGGAATACAGGACAGAGTATTTAAAACATCTATATTTTTAGAGTCATACAGCATGGAAACAGGCCCTTCAGCTCAACCTATCCATGCCGACCAAGATGCCCAATCTACGTTAGTCCCATTGGCCCGCTTTTGGCCCATATCCCTCTAAACATTTCCTATACACTTACCGCTGGAGGTAGATACGCTAAAGCACACAGTTGTGATGCAGGATAAAAGACCTCCTCTATATTTTTAGACATACAGCCCAGAAACAGGCCCTCCAGCCCAACCTGTCCATGCCAACCAAGTTGCCCCATCTATGTTAGTCCCATATGGGCATTTGGCCCATATCCCTCTAAACCTTTCCAACCATGTACCTGTCCAAATTACTTTTACAGGTTGTTATAGTACCCGCTTCAACAACCTCCTCTGGCACCTCGTTCTATGTATTCCACCACCCTCGGCATGAAAAATTTGCCTTTTGAGTTCCTATCAAATCTTCCCCTTCTCACCATAAACCTATGTCCCCGATTCTTGATTTGCCTACATTACTGTTTAAAGACTCTGTATTCACCCTATCTATTTGCCTCATCATTTTATACACCTCTGTAAGATCATCCCCTTAGCCTCTTGTGCTCCAAGGAATAAACCCTGAGCCTGCTGAACCTCTCCCTATAAGCTCAGCCCCTCCGGTCCTGGCAGCATCCTGGTAAAGAGTGTTTTGATAAGAGATTCTCAAAGGTTCATTAGCCAAAGAAAGATTACAATTAGAGAAAGGTGGCATGTTCAACAAAATGGTGCTGTTTAAATTGAGCTATAAATGCTGAACTAGATGAAAGACAAAGAAACCATTAAAAACCCCAAACACAAAAATAACTTCTTGAACAGACTTCTGAATATGAAGCATTGAGTGTGCAAAACCAGTTACTTTGATATTGATAAATTAAATTCAAGAAACTGGAGCATAATTAAAGTCATGGGGACAGCAAAGATGATGCAATAACCATGACAGATCCATTTAATGCTTGGAAATGTCATCTGGAGAAAGAAACTAGCTAATATCAAACAACAGATGCATGGGTATGAGTATTTAGTCAAATAGATATATGCAAGGATGCTCTATAGAATGTAAAGTACTATTATAAAATGGTTGTAATTTCTATATACTGGGGGTTCCTCTAATCTGTGTAACTATAGGTCCGAGCTCCAATTGCTCAGCACAGCTCAGTAATTTTCTGGGGATGACATTTTCAAGCATGAAATGGATCCATCATAGATGATGGGATCGTCTCTGCTGCAAATAAATGCTCGATCCCATTACACTTTTGGCCAAATTGATTAATACCGTAATAACAGGCTTTTCACACTGTTACAAATTCTGTCGTTCCTCTAAAAATGTTTTCGCCTGTTGTTTAAACAGTTCTTTTTAACAAAAGTATTCTGTGTATTTTATCAACTTCTGCGTTCACAGTCAAAATTACAACGGCATACTTCCTGGTTTTAGCCAGGCCAATATAACATGGTGCTGCTTTCCTTTGTAAAACAAGGTTTCTGGAAGCACCGCAGTTTGGACAAATGCAAGGTTGTGTGACGTTACTTGGATATGTCGGTGTGAAGTGACTGGCAGCTGGCTTCCTGTATCTGTACACTGGAGATGGCTCGATTGTAATCATGTGCAGTCTTTCCGCTAACTGGACCGCACGCAACAAAAAGCTTTTCACTGTTCATGAAATAAACTAAACTAAAAACTAAACAGAGACCCAGGTTGGATCCTGACCCTTAATGTTGTCTGTGTGGAGTTTGCACATTCTCTCTGGGTTTCCCTCGGGTGCTCCAGTTCCCCACCCCCATTTTAAAGATGGGTGAGATTGTAGACTAATTGGCCACATTAAATTGCCCCAGGTGTGTTGGGTGTGGATGAGAAAGTAGGATAACATAGAACTAGCGTGAAATGGGTGATCGATCAATAGCTTGGACTGGGTTGGCTGAAGGGATTGTTTCTATGCTGTATCTCGAAACTAATATGTAAGTGCACACCGTATTTGGGTGCTGCAGAATTGCGAATGTCTGGAAGGCACTTATCCAGCTGGCCAGCAGCTCTGTTGTGATCAGTGTGATCTTGTTCACTCATAACTGCAAGTTCATCTTCATCAGAAGTAAGAGGGATTAAAACCAAGGATATTGGCAGTCATTAGGAAAATGGCTCTAATCCACTGACTTCATCTTTAAGGTACTGCATTGTCATTGGTAATCTGCCAATTATGACAAAAATGATAAGGATTTCACAATTTATGAATCTATTAATTTGCCAAGATTCTGGGAACTCTTCAATGAAAGTCAGGCGAGGATACAGAGGCAAATCAAGGGGATAGAAAACATGACATCAAGTTAGCATGAGGAAGCTCCAATGGCCAACAAAGACGAGGCTCCATTGAGGACAACTGTCTTCCCCTCTGCAGTCATAAGGTAACCGATGGCTAGAAAGCCAGAACCAATATTTGTGTGGCTCTCTATCTCTCATATTCTGTGCTTTCTTCTCCTGCAAGGAGGAAAATTGGAGGCCAGAGAAGGAGATATTGCATCAAATTAAGATGGAGTGATGAATAATATGACTGATTAAGCATGAGAAGGCATGAAGCAGTCGGAGTAATACACTTATCATGATGTAGGTCAGCATGCCAATCAATACACTTGTCATCCCATCCTGTTGGGTCATTAATCTCTTTTGCCATTAAACCCCCTTGCTTGCCAAATCCTTATTTCTGCTGATCCATGCTCTTTTTGTTTTACAGGGTGCTCCTTTCTGTTTTATCATATATCATATCATATATATACAGCCGGAAACAGGCCTTTTCGGCCCACCAAGTCCGTGCCGCCCAGTGATCCCCGTACATTAACACTATCCTACACCCACTAGGGACAATTTTTACATTTACCCAGCCAATTAACCTACATACCTGTACGTCTTTGGAGTGTGGGAGGAAACCGAAGATCTCGGAGAAAACCCACGCAGGTCACGGGGAGAACGTACAAACTCCTTACAGTGCAGCACCCGTAGTCAGGATCGAACCTGAGTCTCCGGCGCTGCATTCGCTGTAAAGCAGCAACTCTACCGCTGCGCTAATATCCCTTACAGCCCTTGACAGCGACCAGCAGCTCAAAGGACAAGACTAGAAAACTATTTTGCATGAGTTACTATCACCCCAAAATTTGGAAAGAGAATTGGTGCATTTTTATTGATGGAAAGCAAGGTGAAATAGGCAGAATAGAGTCATGTATTACAAGACTCCACTCCCCGTTTTAGTGAATGCTTGATCTGACATTATATTTCAGTAGCTGGGTTAAAGGTAACAAACACTCAAGTTAATTCAAGTCTTCCATCTTACTGAACCAACTGCCCTAATGTTTTGTCTGAACACCCAGATTTCTTCTCTCCCCCCACCCCACCCCACCCTCATTCACTTGTCCAGTCAGCAACTTCGAATCCAAATGCAGGTTTTCTGCAAATTCCTGCGGCAACTAACCTCTCTCAACTTGCCTTTTCAGCACTAACAACAATGATGAACATGAAAGCCCAGAGGCAAATGCATGTTCTTGTGCAAAGGGCATGAAATGGCAGAGAACTAAATGTCATTCTATCATTGCCAAACCCTTTGCACGAACCTATCCAAAACTTCTCAATTGGGTGGAAGTGACAGAGCTTGATTTACTGCTCCACCATGTTCACTTTGGAGTTTAGACTTTAGAGATACAGTGCCCTTCGGCCCACCAAGTCCATGCCGGCCAGCGACCAACCCATTCACTAACATTATCCGACATATTCGGGACATTTTACAATTTTACCGAAGCCAATTAACCTACAAAAAAACAAGTACGTCTTTGGAGTGTGGGAGGAAACTGGAGCGCTGGGAGAAAATCAACTCCATACAGACAGCACCCGCAGTTAGGATCGAACCTGGGTCTCTGGTGAGGTAAGGCAGCAACTCTACCGGTGCGCCACTTAACCCTTCTGGCTGAAAATAGGAGAAATATTGAGGTGACAGAAACCCTCCAGTCAAATCTTCCAAAGTGGGACAGGACGTGGTGATATAAAAGGATCAGATTCAAAAAATGAGTGAACTTCGATTTACTTAGCTGTTCTTCTCCAATAATTCCCTGCACAAGATTTAAGGCAGGGTTACAATTAGGTGTTCTTTTTATTTCTTTGTCGACAGGTGGATGATGTTGGTAGCAATGCCAGTTCACTGTCCACTGCACTGAGCTGTACTGGTGGCTGTGGAGTCCATGAAGGCCAGACTGGGTAAGGATGGCAGATCCCCTACCCCGAAAAACATGAATGAACCCAATGAAACTTTAGCTACAATCCAATCATTTTATGGATACTGCTGTTGAGACAGCTTCCTATTTCAATTCCAGATCTATGTGATCATTTGATTTTGAACTCCACATCTGCAATAGTGGGCATTGAACTCATGTATCTGGTTCAGATGTCAAATGAAAGTGACTTATTAAATGGACAGCTGCATTATTTAGATGGACTTGTTAGCTTGAAGTAGCATTACCAATTGTTTTACACTTGTCTACATGCAGATAATAAGAAATTGGATGGAAAATCTCAGCAAGAATCAGGACAGTTAATATTATCCCTGCGTCTCTGGAACAGCAATAAAGTACGAAGGAACAAAGAGGGTTTTATTACTCATAATTCATATTCATATTCATTCATATATATACAGCCGGAAACAGGCCTTTTCAGCCCACCAAGTCCGTGCCGCCCAGCGATCCCCGTACATTAACACTATCCTACACCCACTAGGGACAATTTTTACATTTACCCAGCCAATTAACCTACATACCTGTACGTCTTTGGAGTACAGTTCTAATGATACATGTCACAATATTCCAAATGCAAGGCTGGACACGTTGCAACTGTGATTTATGGGAAAGCATTATGGATGACGTTACATGCTCAAATGCAAGCAGGAATCATTCTTGGACAAAGTTAGGCGCATTGTTTTATAAATAACAAGACCCTTTAGTATTCTTGGTAGGGTGCAAAGATTGTTGGCCAAACTGCAGCAGACTCATACAGAAAGTTATATTGCAATGAGGGGGTAATTTTCTTTAGAGCTGGGAGGATCTATTGAATGCAATTTTTTAGCAATAGAGGTCACAATGAAATTTTTGGATGAATAACACGATGTTTCATAAAAGGCATGAGGCACCAATGTTTTCATATTAACTTCAAAACACAAAATCTTATGAGATTCATTTAGACTTGTGCACTGGAATCACAGCCAAGTCCACCCAATTCATGCACACATGAAACCATCCACAAGGGAACCAATGATATATTTTTTAAAATCTGCAAATATATCTCTTCTAAAACCAAAGAGCTCGATTGAGAATAAAATTATGGGACCTTAGAAAACTGTACGAGAGATGCTAAACAATGTTATTCTTCAATTCCAGGGATTCCACTTAAGTATTGCACAGTTGCAAGTAATAAACACCATGTTATGAAAGCAATAAATAATCATTTAATTCCCTGAAACTATCCAAGATAGGGCAAGATCTTCAGTGTGTGAAGGTTGCCCTGATGGCAAATAACTAAATTGTCAAGTCTAAGATACTGCGCGATACATTCTGGACTGTGGGTTACACAAAATGTTCAAACTGTACACATGGATTAATACTGGGACTTTTAAGCAGAGAAGTTATATTTACACATGTTATGGGCTTGTCTTTCTTTCTCTCAGGTCTGGAGAGAACAATCTGGAATTGCTGATATAGGGACCCAAGGTCTTTAGTCCAGATGATTCTAAGAATTGTTTCTTCCTACTTCAGGCAAAGGGTTGACATGGACTCTTGCAATCCAGAAACACCAAAATTACTCCACCAGGAATAGGTATTTTACATAGCTCTGGTCAGAAGGAAGGAAGGGTTGAATATAATGGCCAATGCATCTGAAGAAAGGACCAGCTGAGAGAAAAGTAAAACACTCATGAGGGATCCTTCTACAGTTCCACGAGATGTCAGCAACAACCAAGCGCCCAAAAAGCAAATTAAGATTATGTAAATTAACATTTCTCAACTTTATTCCACTAAATTGACCCAACTACTACCATTCACCTACATTGATTTTGTTCCCAATTTATGTCTCTACAGCCATATCCTTTGAGATGTCACCATTATATATTGCTACTTGTTATTGTCCAGCTACCTGAAGAAGTGCAACTTACAGGATGTAACAATCAGGCTGATCGGCTCTTTCCGGGCAATTGTTCTCGTACTGGCAAAATGGGCGAAACAAATGTAGTCATCCCGACTGTCAGTGGACTGCACATTTGAAAAGTAAAGGTCTCCGTTAAGTCCTTGGGATGCTCTGCTGTTCTGTTGGATGCGTTGTATCTCTGTAAAATAAAACAAACTATCATTATAGTCTAAGAACTGTCCAGAACAAGGGGCCACAGTTTAAGAATAAGGGGTAGGCCATTTAGAACGGAGATGAGGAAGACCTTTTTCAGTCAGAGAGTGGTGAAGGTGTGGAATTCTCTGCCTCAGAAGGCAGTGGAGGCCAGTTCGTTGGATGCTTTCAAGAGAGAGCTGGATAGAGCTCTTAAGGATAGTGGAGTGAGGGGGTATGGGGAGAAGGCAGAAACGGGGTACTGATTGAGAGTGATCAGCCATGATCGCATTGAATGGCGGTGCTGGCTCGAAGGGCTGAATGGCCTACTCCTGCACCTATTGTCTATTGTCTATTGTCTAATCCTTACTAACAATCAGTTAATGACTTGAAACATTAATCCAGTTTCACTCTCCACAATTGTTGTCGAACCGGCTACACTTTTCCACAAATTCCTGTTTTTATTTCAGATTTTTAAGCATCTGTCATATTTTGCTTTCGGATTGATAATTAATAATTCCATCTCATTTAAGATTCATTCAAATGACTGATGCCATAAATAATGTAGGCCGTGAATGTCAACAGAAATTAATTAAAAACTCATAACTCTTCTCCTTTACCTTTTTTTCATGTAATTATTCTGATAGGTGTAGCAATGCACATTTTAATACGTTATTTAGTTAGTGAAAGGAATTAAAGAAAGGGAGCACAAGGCTAAATAGTCAATTTCCTTTTGGTGTGCCAACTCTCTCAGCAATGCACATAAACCACACTGAACAATCACAAGAGTTTTACAAATGGGAAAAATGAGATTCACATAATTTGTCTGATATTTGTAGTAGACAGGAACACCCAAAAAAGGTAAATAATCAATTTATATTTTTAATGAGGAAGAAAATTGCACTAAGCAACTACCTCTCCTAATTGCTGTTGATTCTTCCGAGAATTTCATCATGGCGATAATTTCAATATTGTATTACAAAGTGCAAACACTTAACTAATGCTGTTTGAATGGCAAACTTTGCTCAGTAGAAACTTTGAAATGATCGACATAATTATTTATTAAAACTTCAAAATGATAATTGCATCTGTGCATCTTGAGACATGACATGCTGCTGACACTTGCCGATGACCTCTCTAAAGTTAACATGCTAGTAGGTTTATTATCGTCACATGTACCGAGGTACAGTGAAAAGCGTTGTTTGCATGATATCCAAACAGATCGGATGTACCATATTAATACATGCAAGTTAAACTCAAGTACAATAGATAGAGATAAGAGGAAGACACAGAATGCAGAATACAGTTCTCAGCATCGTAGCGCATCAGTTCCATAGACAAAGTCTAATGTCCACAATGTGGGAAAGGTGAACTGGATGTACCCTAGCTTATGGAAGGACCGTTCAGGAGCCTGATAACAGAGGGGAGGAAGCGGTTCCCAAGTCTGGTGGTGCACACTTTCAAGGGAACAGGGAGAAGGAGGAATGACGGGTGGGACAATCTTTGATTATGTTGGCCTCTTTTCCAAGGCAGCATGAAGCGTAGATGGAGTCTGGTCTCTGTGATGGACTGTGCTACATGAACAGAGCTGTTCCCAAACCAAGCTGGAATGGAGCCCAACAATATGCTTTCTGTTGAACTTTGTAAGAGTCATATGCTAAATTTCCTCAGTCTCCTCAGGAAGTAGAGGCATCGGTGTGCCTTCTTGGCTGTTGCATTAATGTGGTTGGTCCACCACAGATCGTTGGTAATACAGTAAACCTCATTATGAATGGACCAGATGAGCTTTAATACACAAAAGGACACAAAGTGCTGGAGTAACTCAGCAGGTACATGGATAGGATAGGTTTGAGGGAAATGGGCCAAATGCAGGCTGGTGGGACTACTGTAGATGGGACATGTTGGTCGGTGTGGGCAAGCTGGGCTGAAGGGTGTACACGCTGTATGAATCTATGACTCTATGACTATGTCAGGCAGCATCTCTAGAGACCAAGAATAGGTGACATTGTGATTCTACCCTGATTCAGGCTGCTGAGTTACACTAGCACTTTGTGTTCTTGCACCTTAAAACTAGGCACCAATGCGGCTGGTCTGTACCAGCGAGCCCTTCTTCACCAGCGGCTGGTGTTGTGGCTCATGTTCCCACCTCCTCCTCTTTCTCCCGTCGCTTTGTCCACTCCGACGTTCCTTCTTCCACCGTTGCCTCCTCCACCTCTATCTCCCCCCGCAGTCACTGACATCTTCCAAGGTGGCATATGTCAGTGACTCTGGGGGGGGGGGGGGGAGAGGAGGAGGCCATGCGAGATGAGTGGGGGGAAAAAAGAGGCCCCATCAACTGGAGTGGACTGTGTGGTGAGTGAAGGAGAGTCCGCTGGTGCACCTTGCAAGCCGGGGGTGCCACTGGAAGCCGGGGCTGGAAGCGGCTGTTGGAAAGGGGTCTGTGAAAATGACCGTATTAACGCCAAGGAACTTGAAGTTGTCAACCATTGCCACTTCGGCACCATTGATGCTGATTGGGGCATGTGATTCACCACATTTCTTGAAGTCGATAACTAGCTCCTTTATCTTGCTGACATTGAGAGGGAGGTTATTGTCCTGACGCCATGTTACTAAGTAGCCAGTGGAGGCCAATTCACTGGATGGATTCAAAAGGGTGTTAGATATGGCTCATCGGGCTAATGGAATCAAGGGAAATGGGGAGAAAGCAGGAACGGGGTACTGATTTTGGATGATCAGCCATGATCATATTGAATGGCGGTGCTGGCTCGAAGGACCAAATGTCCTACTCCTGCATATACTTTCTATGTTTCCATGTTTCTATGTTTCCTCCATCTCCTTCCTGTATTCTATCTAATTATTTTTCATTGATTTGGCCCACCACAGTAGTGTTGTCTGCAAACTAGTAGATGGAATTAGAGCCAATTTGGGATGCATGATAGAGCTCCTAAGGATAGCGGAGTTGGGGGGTATGGGGAGAAGGCAGGAACGGGGTACTGATTGACAATGATCAGCCATGATCACATTGAATGGCGGTGCTGGCTCAAAGGGCCATATGGTCTACTCCTGCACCTATTGTCTATTGTCAAGAGTGTATAGGGAGCATAGTGGAAGATTGAGAACTGCAGACCACATACCAAATGGCAAGGGCTATTGCTGCAGAAAGGTTTTATACATTTTCATGTCATCTCATGCTGGTTAAATGGCAGAACAAGCCAAGTGTCAGGCTATCAAACTACGAATGGCCTTGACATTAGGAAAGATTCAAAATCATCCAGGAACATTCAAAATCATCCAGGAATATTAAGAACAATAAAACAACATAAAAAAAAGTACAAAATTAAAGAAATTAAGAATATGGAATTAGTTTTTAAAGGATAAAAATACTTATTTAGTTTAAAGATTAAGCATGGAAACATGCCCTTCAGTCCATGCCAACCATCAACCCATTCACACTAGATTTATGTTATCCCACTTTCTCATGCACTCCCCACACAATAGGGGCAGTTTTACAGAGATCAATTAACCTACAAACCCACATATCTTTCGGATGTGGGAAGAAACCGGAGCAGCCGAGGGAAGCCCACGCAGTCACAGGGAGAACATGCAAACTGCACACATACAGCATCCAGAGTTTGGCTTGGTCTCTGGTGCTGTGAGGCTGCAGGTCGACCCGCTGCGCTACTGCGCTCCACTGAGTTAAATAGAACAAATAAAAAATAACAAGTCTTTCCTCATCAAAATTGGAGAGCAGTTAGAAAAACCAGTTAGAGAGCACCATACGATTTCAGCACCTCTCTTTGCACTCATCCTGAAGTTGGTAGCACTTCCGCAGTATAGGAACTGCTCTCATTTCCCAGCAACTTCACAATTTGCTGAGTGAGGCAGCTGTCCACACTAAGCACAGAGGGTGCAGCAGTGGGGGCTGTCTGATAGATATTTCCCATATATTCATGACTCTTTCATTTTACCTTTCAATCATGTTAATCTCCATTTATGCCCTCATAATTCACTTCAAATTAATAACCTGACTTTACCCTATATCTACATTGTAATATTTTACTTGCTTCAGAAGAGTAATGTGATTTTATAATGACGCAAGAACGATTGCAAAATGGAAACCAATTAGACTTCGGCCTTTTCCTTTTACATGTGACTTTTATTTTATTCATGACAGCCGCAAAAATTTCACAAAGGCAAGAAAGTCCATTAGGTCAAAAAACATTTAAAATGTAATTGCCAGATGGTAAGCAGATAGAATTTAACAACTTAGTTGAACAACCGGTTACGGAATCTGTTATCATTAAATAAGAGACAGTACTTACTGCTGGTCATCCAATAAATATTTAATGGCAGTGGCCCACTGGGAGGGTTACATGGTAACACCACAGGCTCCCCTTCCTCCACCTCAATTGGTTTCATGCTCTCTTTAGGGAATCTTGGGATAGCTGTGAAAACAAATTATTATTCTATGTTATTTGTCATGAAATATAATTTTGAAAATGCACATTTCGTGTACCAAATATAGAATACGAGAGAAAACAGATACAGAACTCAGCATGAGATACAAGGCAAAAGTAATGAAAAACAAAATATGCACCTGAACAGAAATAAATGCCGAACTGTTCAACTTACTGATTCACATTCTTCTACTCATTAATGTTATAGCTAGCTGCTTCCAGATACATAGTTAAGGCACAGTTTGATGCCACAATAGAAATTGTTGGGTAGCCAACAATTTCTTGTTCATTGTAATTAAGAGAACATTTGTAATGTTCTTTAAGATAAAAAGCTACAAAGATTGCGCCCAAATTATCCTTTTTCAAATTTTTTGCATATTACCATCTGAAAAGCAGCAGCATATTTTAGAAAGCTGTTCTGGATAATTTGATTTGATTTGCAAATGTTCTATTTCTTTGTGCACAACCTTTACTTCGAGTCACTGAATGTTAAAAAATTGAATAATTCAGGTTTAATGTTGATGGAAGTCATTAAAAACACTTGTATGTTTCCTTTGTAACCTTTGAATACATCCATAACGTGTACTTATAAAGTAATCACATTTTTGAGAAGTCCCACGGCACTTCACATAGGCAGAAGGAGAAGTGCTATGCCAGGGAAATACAAAGAGGTTGATACTTAAGCAAACTGTTACAATGCAGCACCACAACTTGCAAATTTACAGTGCTTTTAATGGTAAAATGCTTTTCACAATGGAGAACATAAAACCAAATCTGAAAGTAAGCTGCATAGCAAGGTGTTTGATTGAAAAAGATTCTTACTGGAGGAAGGAGAGTTATACAGATATTGGAAAAGATAAACACAAAATGCTGGAGTAACTCAGCGGGACAGGCAGCATCTCTGGATAGGAGGAATGGGTGACGTTTTGGGATGAGACCCTTCTTCAGACTGCTGAAGATGCAGTGGATGTGGAATAGAGTGACATATAGCTAGCTAAAACCAAACAGCACATGGTCCTTAAGGGAACTGCTGAGTTACTCCAGCGTTTTGTGAATAAATGGTCCTTAAGGGATATCTTTACTAAGATTAAATGCAAATGCAAAATACAATTTGAGACAAAGACAAATAAAAGAGTCCTAAATTCTACAGGACAGTGAAAGAAAAATACAGTGCAAAAAATTAAGTTCGTCCACGCTAAAAGGGAGACTTTGCAGGGTGTAAAGTCCAAAGTCACAAAGAAACAATCCTTCTAATTGTATGCAAAGTGTACTGTAAAAATGTCACAGAATCGTAGCTTCATGGCAGCAGAGAAAGGGGGCATCCAGGACATTCTGGGGTATCACAAAAAGCTGGAGTAACTCAGCGGGTCAGGCAGCATCTCAGGAGAGAAGGAATGGGTGACGTTTCGGGTCGAGGCCCTTCTTCAGACTGAAGAAGGGTCTCGACCCGAAACGTCACCCATTCCTTCTCTCCTAAGATGCTGCCTGACCCGCTGAGTTACTCTAGCATTTTGTGATACCTTAGAGTTGAACCAGCATCAGCAGTTATTTTCCTAAGACATTCTGGGGAATTAGTTTGAGAGTATAAGAAACTTCAAAACGAAGTATTCCTTCTGCATTATTGTTTTCATTGGTATTGCTGAAGTTAAGAGGGGAAACAAATTTATCAGTTCCAAATCGCTGAAGTAATGTTTCACTGCACAAGCATAGAGCAGCAACGGGTATTGAACCTTTAAAAGAACTGAGAATGCCATAACAGCAGGTTCATTCTCAACACTTTCACTTCTTTGTTGCTTGTTAAATCCTGCCCAGGCATATGTTTCTTTCTTTTCGAGAGTTTTCTGACAAAAAATGTTCACGGGGATTCTAATCTATGTCCCAGTGGGTGAGACAATAGGATATGATTCCCTCTAATTCTTTCACCATTCAGACTAATTCACACTTAAATACACGACACTGATGTGGGAATGGAAGAAAGTTATCCTGCAAAGGTTAGAATTAAGCTTGTCATTAAGTAGAGGAGAAAGGTATTTACTCCTGCAAGCATGAAGTACTTTTGCTATTGTTACTATTGACTGGAAATGGAAACGCATTTAATTTTCCATTATCATTTCCCATTTTAACAAGCAAATAGAAATTAAGGTACAAATTTGGCAGAAAAATTTCCAATTGCAAATACACTGATGAAGATTACAGAAATATTCAGTATATCGGAATTAGTTTAGTTTAGTTTGGAGGTGCAGTGCAGGAACAGGCTGTTCTGTCCACTGAGTCCATGCCAATACGTGATCACTAGGAATAATTTACAATTTTACCAAGCCAATTAAACTACAAACCTTTACGTCTTTGGAGTGTGGGAGGATACCGGAGAAAACCTCCACAGAGGTAGAAACATTTTCTAGCGTGGACAAGTATGTGCTCTGTTTAGAGCAAAACTTAGCAGAAACAAATATATTTTGCACCACAGTTCATCTCAATTATATTTCTTGTTCGGAAATCAGTGCAATGCTAATTGAGACGTATTGAGAAAGATCCCAAAATTGCCACACCATTTCAAAAACAGCAATGCAACTGAAAACTCAAATTTCATCCAGCTGCTGACATTTAGAAGCAAATTTGCAATCACTAAAGCCACAAACGTGTAACATTCCCAGCAATTGGCAAATATTGATCACTACCACCGGGCTACACGAGGGAGTGCAAGGAGGGAAGGGAGCATGTCCTAGGTTTAGTGCACAGATCCTGGAAAGGCAAAGGGATCACATCACCTGCAAGAAGAATGTTTCCCTGTTTGTTTGAGGGGTTGGGCAAGGGGTGAGGGGAGGGGGAGACATGGAGACCCTTGCGGCACCAAGCAGGCAACACTGGCAGGTGGCTGTGACCTGGTGTTGAAAAAAAAAAGCTTTGTAAAACTGATCAGACCATGTCCTTACAGCTGACGACTTCTTCATCGCACTCTGGTAATATTTTCTCATTTCAGACACATCGCCTTTCAGTCACAAACACAAAATGCTTCTCCCTCCCTCCCCCAGCATCTCACTTCTTTGCTGTGCCCCTCCTCCTCTGCATCACCCTCCATGCCCCCACTTCCAGGTGCTCCTGCTTTCTTTGATGCTGGTACACACCCACCCCCCCGTGCTCCATCTTAGTAGCAATGACTGAGCTTGGCTGATGACCCAATTGGGCAGATCTTCACTCCAGGGGCAACAACTGCCATCTCGAGTTGTTCCAGATGACTCAGGAGGGCAGTGATAATGATTTTGCTAGTTTCACCCACAATGCAAATAAATAAATAAATTAATTGATTAATTAATTAATAAATAAACATTTGAATAAATAAATAAATAGATGAGAGTGTGTGTGTGTGTGTGTGTGTGTGTGTGTGTGTGTGTGTGTGTGTGTGTGTGTGTGTGTGTGTGTGTGTGTGTGTGTGTGTGTATGCGTGTATACATACACTCACACAGAAACACACATGTACTTTTTATAAAGAGCATTTTTCGAAATATATACACACACACACGCACTTATTTATTTAGAAAATAATTAAACTACTAACTTTCCTTCTGATTTTCTATTTACACATATCCTTTCATTGATGACATGGTAATTCATGGTAAGTTTTCCATCCGGCATAAAGGTGTTTGGAGATACAAGGAATTGCAGATGCTGGAAGCTTGAACAAGCCAAAATGCTGGAGGAACTCAGCAGATCGGGCAGCATCCGTGGAGGGAATAGACAGGCACGGTTTTGGGCCAAGACACTTCTTTAGCCCAATCAGCCTGAAGAAGGGTCCCAACCCAAAACGTTACCTATCCATTCCCTCTACAGATGCGTGCCTGACCTGCTGAGACCCTCCGGCATGTTCCGTTTAGATCTTTCTGAATGTACTTGTCCTCATCTCTCGAAGTGGGAAGTTGGAGTTGAAGTATCTCATCAGAGGATATTTTCTCATAACTAGAAATCCACATTGATGTTTTTCCTTTTTGGTCGAGGTAATCATTATCTTTCTTTCATCCATGTATGCCATGGAAAAGAATGCAATTATGGCTGGCTCGCTCAGGAGAAACTGGGTTTCTAAGTTTTGGTCATAGTTATTTTCATAGAATTATAGGATAGCACACATTTTGCTTTCAAGGTGTGACATTGGGAAGAAGACACAAGGGAGAAAGGCGATTTAAATTTGAAAATTGTACTTGGGTACTTGCTCTCTACCCTTTGAATAAACCAAAGGTACACTAAGTTAAAAATTAAGGCAAGTTAAATTTATCTCGAAAAGTACAATCAGATTCATCCGGAAAACTGGTACAATAGGATTTAACTTGGAACATCTCTGTGCTAAATGCACAATTTACCTCTGGTGGAGAGCTAACACAGACAGGATGAGCTGAATGGCCTCCTTCTGTGCTGTAAACACTTCATGATTCTATGCGAAAAGTGCAATTAGTTATTATTACAACTCCCTCCAATCTACCGATTAAAGAGGATAAAAACATACAGAATGAAACAAAAGCTCAAAGGTTTGCCTTTGACATCAACAGCTCAGTATAATACTATTTATCCATGAACATTTAGTTGCCAAATCAACGCACTCAGTCACCCTCAAATTAAATAGCTAATGTTGTGCCCTGAATGGTGTTATCTCACACTGAACACTTCTTGCTGATAAACATATTCAGGAATAAATTGAAATGTGCTTCAATTTCATGCAGAGCAGAAAATATTGCCCAACATTTACTCCACAGCATTATATTTCCACATTTTTATTCGTCAATGAATATCTCAAATATTAAATGCTGGTTTGTGAGAAATTCCAATCAAGACTTTATATTTGTGACCAGTTCTAGAAAAAAATGATGTTATCCATGTTGCCCAGTGGCATCTCTTTTTGAGTTCTGGCAGTCATAAAAACACTTTAATCCAAAAATGTTTAGGGCTTTGCGCTTGCAATTCCATTTTGGTGAATTGCCAATCACCTTTACCAGCAAGTGGAGATCAGCTCCTTCATGCACTGCAGGCAGAAGGTAAATTGATAGGACAAGTCACTTTGGAGCGTGTATATCGAGCAGATAATCGTACCATCGGCAGAGGGCTGGGGAAACAGAATCACCAGCTGCTTCCTTGGATAGGAATGGATGGAAGCCAAAACAGAATTTTTAAACAAAGCAGAATACTTACTGAAATTTGATTAACGAAGAATGTAACGTGATCATTTTTTTTCTGAATTCTCACAAATTAAAACATAAGTGGATCTACCCTGACCAATTATACCCTTTACAATTCATGAAATCCTAGGAAGATACTGCACTAAAGGTGATTCTTCCATTGTGCCTGCATTTGCTTTTTGGCTCACATCTCCATCACTGACTGGTCCTTTACATTGGCAGAAACATTGAACCATAAAAATACAAATTTGGATACATTTTGAGTGCTGTGGTGATGATTTCAGTCATAATTAAATATCATTGCCTTACTCCAAATCACCTCTAAATGAATTAGTAGATTAAACGAATAGGATTAATTTTATTACACTGATCAATGATTTATAATATTATTTATTCACAAAATGCTGGAGTAACTCAGCCGGTCAGGAGAGAAGGAATGGGCGACGTTTCGGGTCGAGACCCTTCTTCAGACCGATTCCCATTCCTTCCCTCCTGAGATGCTGCCTGACCTGCTGAGTTACTCCAGCATTTTGTGAATAAATACCTTCGATTTGTACCAGCATCTGCAGTTATTTTCTTACACTATAATATTATTTACCTTTTCACACAAAAATACATGTGTCTATAAGATCAGATCAATATGTTACTTCATACACTGCTAGGATGCATTCACAATAAAGAACAGCAGATCACACAAGTAAGTGCCTGTGGTAGACCAGAGCAATGATGCCAACTAGAACATCACACACAGGCCAAGAAAGAGTTTGCTTTGACACGCTTACATTAACACACAAACCTCCCTCATTATTGGTTCGGTTGTAACTTTAACAGGCTGCATGTTGTATGCTGGCACAAATTGCAGTGCCATCAACAGAAAACCAATTCAATATTTGGCCCTGAACGTCCCCAGATGGTTTGCTGGAACTTCTATTGAAATACAACAGTACTTTTCTCAGGCCTGTCCGATGCTCAGCGTGACATTTCAAGCGGAACCCAGATCACCTCGTACTTGGGAATTGCAAAAATGAAATGATAAACAGGAAAATAACAAGAAAATAACATGCATTTTCTAGTTATGCACAATTGCACTTTAAAATTTTTAGTTTTTTAGTTTTAGAGATGTAGCGTGGAAACAGATCCTTCGGCACACACAGTCGGCACCGACCAGCGATCCCCGCACATTAACACTATCCTACACGGATGAGGGACAATTTTACATTTAAACATTTATCCCAATCCAATTAACCTACAAACCTACGTCTTTGGCGTGTGGGTGGAAACCAGAGATTTCGGAGAAGACCCACGCAGGTCACGGGGAGAACGTACAAACTCCGTACAGACAGCACCCATAGTCAGGATCGAACCTGGGTCTCTAATGCTGTAAGGCAGTAGGTCTAATGCTATGCCCACAGTGCCTCCCAAATGTTTCGATTAAAACTGATAACTTGAATCTAAATTTCCTGGTTTCAATGTAATTAAATGCAACAGTGGTGTTGTACTAGTTTTTTCAAGGTTAATAGATAACACTCACCAAGACCCTCTACCATTCATATACACTGCTCCACCATGTAAAAGATAAGATCACATCGATTTCCCAGATTCAACCAAACTGTTATCAAACATCTGTGCATCTAAATTCTTTAGAGAAATTCCTACCCATTGTCCTCACACAGGTTTAGAAATAATTTTCTACTTGCATCGCCTTTCAATGGGCTGCATCTTTGTTCAACATAATAATGAAGATATGAAGAAAGACGAAAGATTCCGAGAATGATGGAAACATCACATCTCCCTTGCTCTTTCCACCATTATTTTACCACAGTTAACTCTTTAGTACAGGATAAGCAACCTCGGAAAAATATTGGCAGACAGTTTTGTTAGCCATATCAGCATGGACATAAGAGCCATCATGTATGAATTTAATGCAAGTACCTTGCTACTTCCACAAACACATTAAATATTGATAGAACATAGTACAGCACTGGAATAAGCCCTTCGGCCCACAATGTCTACGCTGAACATACTGCCTCTCAACAACACTGCAGTGGCACTTTTACCAGGGCTACAACGGTGCAATAAAATGGCTCACCACCTATGTTTGAAGGGCATTTTGGCCATGGTCATATTTTCCTATCATACAGGATGTTGTCATTTGGCCCTTTAAGAATATAACAGCTTCCTGACTACGGGCGCCGTCTGTACGGAGTTTGTACGTTCTCCCCGTGACCTGCGTGGGTTTTCTCCGAGATCTTTGGTTTCCTCCCACACTCCAAAGACGTACAGGTATGTAGGTTAATTGACTGGGCAAATGTAAAAATTGTCCCTAGTGTGTGTAGGATAGTGTTAATGTGCGGGGATCGCTGGGCGGCGCGGACTCGCCGAAGTCCGAAGGGCCTGTTTCCGCGCTGTATCTCTAAATCTAAATCTAAGCACTTTGAGCATTTTTCCATAAATTTACCAATGAACTACTTTCCCTACATTCCCACCATCTCCTCTCTCACCTCCCCCAGATAGACACGAGGTGCAACTTGCAGTAGCCAATTAACCACCCAGTCTACATGACTTTGGGATGTGGGAGGAATACCTGTTTTTGGGTGGAACGGGAATAGTAAGCACATACAAGATGTACATACTATCCTTATAATTAATGCACATGTCATCATTGTTAATTTTTCATCAATGAGTATTTAGCACATTAGCTCTAAGTTGTTACAAGCTATTTGTTTGTTCCATTTGGCATAAACAAAGAACGTATAACATTTCAGAGCTAGTCCTGAGATGCTGCAAGATCATAACATCTCATAGCTTGGGGAGATACTGTGATATATCCCTATGTCTGTGCTGAAGATATGGGAAGCTTTCATACGCCATGATATCCCATGAGGATAACTCTGCTTCCCGAGTCCAGAAAACTTAGTCTGGGATCAGCAAAACCAAAGCTTGGAAATTACTCCAGTGCGCAATTATACCCATGTATTTTAACCATTAAAAGCGTGTAGGTATATCAACCTTGTTCTTGTGCTTCTCCAGCTGGTACTATCCTATGTATCATTTCTTTGAAGGACATTGATGTGGCACATCGGTTTGTCTACCATTAACAGCGGCCGGGAAACCTAGCGACTTGTCTGGTAAACTGCCGGGTACTTTGTGCAGAGGCACAAAATGCTGGAGTAACTCCACAGGACAGGCAGCATCTCTGGAGAGAAGGAATGGGTGATGTTTCAGGTCGAGACCCCGTCTTCAGACTAATGTCAGGGGAGTGGGGGCAGCACAGAGATAAAATGTAGTCGGAGACACTAAGACTGATTGTACAACTGGGAATGGGGAGGGGATGGAGAGAGAGGGAAAGCAAGGGCCACTTGAAGTTAGAGAACTCAATGTTCATACCGCTGAGGTGTAGGCTACCCAAGTGAAATATGAAGTGCTGTTCCTCCAATTTGAGCTGGGCCTCACTGACAATGGAGAAGGCCCAGGCCAGAAAGATCTGTGTGGGAATGGGAGGAGGAGTTAGTGTTTAGCAACCAGTACTTTGTACTTTGTGCAGACGGGCAAAAGGGCTGACGTGGGCTTGAAGATCCCAAGGGTTGAAGTCTGTGCTGTTCAACTCTCTGACTGACTCGACAACAAACTATGACCTTACTTCACAGGTTCTGATGCATGCTGTGCTATTTTGGAGCTGCTTTGGTCCCCAAAATTCTAGATTTCCTGCTTGTCTTGGAAAAAGTGTTGCATAAAGCATGTATGCATCCTTAATGCTAATTCAAAAGTCATTGCTTCAAATCTGAGATTTCCATGAATCAAAGCCAAAAATTGAAATCAAGAGGTACTTACTTGCAGTGCTGAAAACAATTTCCTCAGATACTGCTGTCCCCAGTTCATTGCTCGCATAACAATGATATTTTCCATGAAAAGTGTTCAAATTGCCATTGTTGTTTTTAATCACAAATGTCCCCGAGTTTATAGTTGTAATCACTCTGGGGTCCTGTGATGGATCATATTCTTTGCCATCCTTGGTCCACCGAAAACTAGAATACAAAGGAGGAAAGTTTTATTACAATTTCTTATATATACACCATGTCTGGGTATGGGGAGAAGGCAGGAACGGGGTACTGATTGAGAATGATCAGCCATGATCACGTTGAATGGCGGTGCTGGCTCAAAGGGCCGAATGGCCTACTCCTGCACCTATTGTCTATTGTCTTCTTGAATCACAAATCCATTCAAATGGTCTCACAGCAAATATACAGAACTGGGTTAAAAAGCCTCAAACTATTCAAGCTTCACTCAGCTGAAAAGGACAACGGGAACTGTAAATAATGTCACTCCCGAAAACCACTACTCAGTTTATTTCCACCGGTACACAGCAATGAAAAATAATTTGAGATCAAATCACATAAAACAAATTCAGCAAAGAATAAAGATGAAAAATACCTACAATGTTATACCGTCACTGCACACAACAGGGCATGTTTATTACAATCAATATATTACACAGATCAAATATATTTGCCAATGACAAAGTGTTATGCCTGCCACAATAAAAAAATTTAAAAGCTTGAATGCTAATGTTGGTTGCTAATAAACATAAAAGTTCCAAGCATGTTATTTTTGCCTAACCTACACCAGTGCATCATTTCCAACTGAAATTAAAACTTACGCGTACAATATGTGGTTAGTAGCTAATCTGAAGGGAGATTTGGGCAGGTGAAGTTTTCTCTAGCTGAATGGATTTACCTTATCAACATTAATTTCCCCTTTTTGGTGACTGTCATAAACTGTGCCATTATAATGATATTTTTCAAAAGACGGCTGGATCTCCAAATAGACTACATTTATGACAGGCAAAAATGTATTAAACATAATTTCCCTTTAATAAAATCATGCCAACTCTCTTTGATTCGATTATTAATTTCTGAATGATCTACTATTACAATTTTAATAATCTCAATATTTTCCTGGATTTCCCAACTGACCAGGACAATTGACCTTTGAGGCCAAGATAAGACTCAATATTTGAAGCACTTGAAGGATTATCCCATTTGAAGAATGCTACAAGATGGCGCCAGAAACGTGACGATACTTTGTGTACTGCCTCAGAAAAGATCTACTTTTTTACATGATAGTCATTGCCTATATCTGATGTGTGCTTATGTATAGTATTATTTTACTAGATTGTGTGCAAACCAAAGCATTTCACTATATCCAAGGTACATGTGAGAATAAAGTGACCGTTCCCCAGTTTCTGCCCCGTGACTCTCCTGCATGGATTAGTTACATTTATGGTTTTCCAATCTGATTTGATCTTTCCACAACATACAGAATTATGGAAGTTCACAAGACACCCATCCACTTTAGCTACTTTTAATTAACATTTTAGCCATTCAGATCCAGGAGATTGTTCTGCCTTTTGTCCCATTCATTTGTCTATCATCTTTGCTCCAGTGACAACAATTGTTTCAGGTTCTTCCCTCTTCTTTTGTCCCTAGATATTCTACTATTATTGTGGTGTTTTCACAGTCCAGACAGAAACAAAATATTTGTTCAAAGACTTTGCTATTTCATTAGCTTCCATTTCATCCTTTAAAGATCAAATACTTTCTTGCTAAGTATTTGTTGAAACCACTATCTGACAGGGGTGTCAAGGGTTATGGGGAGAATGGGGTTCAGAGGAAGAGATGGAACGGCCATGATTGAATGGCAGGGTGGACTTAATGGGCCGAATGGCCTAATTCTGCTCCTATTACTTATGACCTATCTGATTTCTTTTTACTGGCTAGATTACTGTCAATCCATTTTCACTTTTGTATTCAATAATCTTTTACCGGTCTCTAAACTTTTCTAATTGACCAAAAACCTTCACAATATTGTACGTTTTTTCTCTGAATTTCATACCATGTTTGATTACCTTAGTTAGCCATGGATGAATCATACTTCTCTTAAAATCTGTGTACCTTAATGCAATATATGTTGAGAACAATGCAAAGACTCCAAATACCTGTCACTGCTTATGACATCCTATGGCAAATGATGCTTAGGTTTGGATACCAATATTAATTAATCAACCTTGTGAGCCTAAAGGACAGCACTAGTGAAGCAAGGACCTTCATGCAGGACTCTAGCCCTTGCACAATGGTCTTCCATTTAACTGTGAGGATTTTCTGAATTGTACTGTTCTGAGGTGTTTTTAATCTTGACGAGATGCCGGCCTATGATTTATTTGAGTATTCATTGACATCAACATGATGCTTTGCACAAGATAAATATGAATCCAAAAGGCAAGTATAAACCACAATAATTTGAGTTTGGAGTTGATCATCCATTGTCTGGTATTCCCCCCACAACACCCCCCCGCCCCACTCCATCACCCCACCCCCACCTAGACCTTATCGACATGGATAACCCAAACAGATTGTTGGACGCGAGAGTGCAATATTCTCACATTCATCGGCACAGCACAAGCTTCCATTCCATCTCAAGGCTGCAATCATAGCCGAGGTATATCTGTAAATTGCAGCCTTGCCTTCTGCAATCCATAGTCATCCATAGCAGTCAAGTCAAAGGAGATGAACCAGGTGAATAGATATCTTACACCATTCAGCACCATTTTGTTCGGGAGGTGATCAATGCTTCCGACAGCAACTGCATTACATGGCACAAATGGCAATACTTACTGGGGTGCTGGATTTCCTCTGGCTTCACACGTGATAATGAAATCATCAGGCGGATACACCACATGCCTCTTGGGCGACTGCCTCGTTATAGTAGGAGGCTGCTGAACTGGAAAAAAAATATTTAAAAGTAAAACATGAATTAGGTTGAAGTGGAGAGGTACAATTCAAAATCAATTAATCATTCACACTAACAGCTGTAATTCTCTTAAAGCTTATGAGAGCTAAATTCTGATTAATTATGAGAAAAAAAATGATGAGAAAAAATTGAAGCATTTGAGGTCAAGATGTAGAAGATGAAACACTGTAATGAGGTCTGTGTAATGAATACTTTTAATAATTCCATTTCTGAGAGTTACCATTGCAGTTGTATGAAAATAATTTGAAAAATCTGCTGGTGATATTATGATTGCTATATTTCTCAGAACTATTCTCGGCATTGAATGCAGAATTTAAATTGCTCCTTTTCATTTGGGTTCATTTTTAATATCAAGGATTCCCACAGAGAAGCTTCACGGAAACATGTCATTTTGGTGTCTGTTCATCCAAAAAATACTCGCAGCACTCTGGGATAAATAGAAGCACTTGATGGAAGTTGACAAGAGGATAAAGGACATGACACTTCTTTCAAATGAAATGCAGAAATGTAGAGTATCAGGAAAAGGCTATTTGACCTTTCGAGCTGTTCTACTATTCACGGGCGGCACGGTGGCGCAGTGGTAGAGTTGCTGCCTTACAGCGAATGCAGCGCCGGAGACTCAGGTTCGATCCTGACTACGGGCGCCGTCTGTACAGAGTTTGTACGTTCTACCCGTGACCTGCGTGGGTTTTCTCCGAGATCTTCGGTTTCCTCCCACACTCCAAAGACGTACAGGTATGTAAGTTAATTGACTGGGTAAATGTAAAAATTGTAGGATAGTGTTAATGTGCGGGGATCGCTGGGCGTCGCGGACTCGGTGGGCCGAAGGGCCTGTTTCCGCGCTGTATCTCTAAATATAAATCTAAATATGATCACAGCTGATCATTCAAATTCAGTTGGGTGTTTCTGCTTTCTCCCCATATTCCTTAATCTCTCTCACCTCAAGAAAAAAACGTCTTGAATATATCTTATGATTTAGCTTCAACTATTATATGTGGTAGGGAATTGTATAGATTCACCGTTCCGTGGGAAAAACAAATTCTTCTTTTCAGTCTTAAATGGCTTAACTCTTATCATTAGACTGTGACGCTTCATCTTGGACTCCACACCATCAGGTACATCCTTCCTACTTCCTACTTCTGAGTCTTGCTTGAATGTTGAAGGTTTCTAGGAAATCCCCCCCTCCTTCAAAACTCTGGTGAATATAGGTTTAATTGCCCTACCCACTGTCCGTACATCAGTCCTGCTGGCCCAGTAATCAGTTTAACAATAAGAGAAAAACAAATACTTATTTTAATTATATATTTTAACATGGAAATTGGCTTTCAAGTTCCAATTTCTTCATTACCATGCTTGATCAATATATGATTTTGTAACCTACACTGTCAATGTTTAACCACCAGACCATTATACGAAGAAATACATTTGGTGAATTGTAAGCCATTGATCCTGAGAGATCATTAGATATTTTAGATATTTAGGGAACATTAGATTTCAGTAGATATTTAGAGATCATCTTTCTCTAGAACGTCAGAGGTTGAGAAGAGACATAATCAAAGTATATAAAATTATGAAAGGAATAGACAGGGTAGACAATCAGAACCTTTTTCCCAGAGTGGATATGTCAAACGCTAGAGGGCACAACTATTAGGTGAGAGGGGGAAGGTTTAAGGGAGATGTGCGAGGCAGGTTATTTTTCACGCTGAGAGTAGTGGGGGTCTGGATGGCATTGCCAGGGGTAATGGTGGAGGCAGATACAAGACTGGCATTTAAGAGGCTTTAGATGGGCACATGGAAGTGCAAGGAATAGAGGGATATGGATCATGTGCAAGCGGATGAGATCAGTTCAACTTGGTATCATGATCGACACAAACATTGTGGGCCAAAGGGCCCGTTCTAATGCTGCGCTGTTCTATGTTTTATTTTTAAAATATATCATATTTCTTTGAAGATAGACACAAAAAGCTGGAGTAACTCAGCGGGTAAAACAGCATCTCTGAAGAAAAGGAACACATGATGTTTCGGGTCGAGACCCCTTTTGGCGATTTTTGTCTCCACACTTTTGTCGTTATCGGAAAAAAGAATTTACAACTTCTGCAGTCAACCTTTGGATAACATTTACCATCCCGTTGTTTATTCCAGACACGAGGCATTAGTGGTAACACCAATATTTAGTTTACTTTTATCCATCCCCTCAATAATTTGTTTATAATATATAAGATTGCCACAGTTTGTTGACTTTCAGGTTAAAATGCCCAAGTTCCACCAATTTCTCCTCATCATTGGGACTCCAGATTAGCGGTTCCTAATCGCACTCCTCTGTACCTCAGTCAACAAATGATTGTCTCATGTGTAGGTAAGAACTGCCGATACTGTTTTAAATCAAAGATAGACACAAAATGCTGGAGTAACTCAGCGGGACAGGCAGCATCTCCGCAGAGAAGTAACCTTTCGAGTTGAGACCCGTCTTTGGACTCAAAACATCACCCATTCCTTCTCTCCGGAGATGTTGCCTGTCCCGCTTAGTTGTCCAGCACAACGATTGTCTCATGTCTGGATACATTATTCTATCTACTGTCTAACTTGCACACTATGAAGGCTTGTTTAACTACTTTGGATTTACCAGCTATGGCCTACAAATTTGCCGCAGATGGCAAAACTAAATATGCTCTGCGATCGTGCCTACATTCATAATTCATTCGTAGAGAACAAGGTGCTGGAGTAACTCAGCGGGTCAGGCAATGTCTCCGGAGGACATGGATAGGCGACGTTTCAAGATGGGACCCTTCTTCAGATCCCTCGCCTGTCAATTCCTCCATAAATGCTGCTTAACCTGCTAAATTACTCCAGCACTTTATTTTCTATGCAAAATTCCAGCATCTTCATTCATTGTGTCTCCAAAATTAATTTCATTGACTAAAAAAGAACTCAGTGATTTGGAAGCAATTTGTTTTCCATTACTTGTCTTGACACTGTTGATTTCAAATAACAAACAAATAATTTCAAACATTATGTTCTGCTCCTGCAATTTATACCCACATTATAAATTAGGCAGCAACCTCCATTAAGAGTTTCAATAATATAATTATAAGACGATACTGTGCTTCAACGCAGTATATCATTAGGCAAATTTACGCTGCCTTTGTGATAATATTTTGTAGGCTCGAGTAAAAATGCTGCAAGGAGGCTAGTCACAAAAATACAAGTATTAGCAGGAACAACAGGCTTAGGAGAGGGCAAAGCTCTGCCCATTTGGCTCAGTAGCCAGAAGGAGAGAGTACTGATCATTTCTGACCTAGCTGCCAGAGTGTGTGGTCAGAAGCGAGTTAGGTGTCAGTGAAAATGGCTGTACATTCATGTCTATACCTCGCTTGTCCCACAATGTCAAGGTGTGAATAGCTTTACCCATCACCTCATCCTTGCCTCCTCTCTTCATCATGACCCTACACTCAAACCTTCCTGATCTTTAGCTTCAGTTCAGTTTTTGGGATACAGCGTGGAAACAGGCCCTTCGGCCCACTGAGTCCATGCCGACCATCGATATTCCACTTACACAGTTCTACTTAATCCCACTTTCACATCTAATCGAGTCAAGGCTTCCAGCTTCCCGGGCTCCTGCTGCTGACTGTGGGAGCCTTCCGGCTTGGATTCCAGCACCCTGCAGTTGGCTTATAAATGTCAATTGGACCATTATAGATCTCACCACATCAGGAGATCTGCCCTCCACAGCCTCCAACCGAAAAAAGTGCCCCAATCCCATACTGCTCACTTCTATTTCTTAGCCAAGGTCCACAAACAGGATTGCCCTGGTAAATTCATTATTTTTGCCTGTACTTGCTCCACCAAACTTATCTCTGCATACCTTGACTCTATTCTTGTGTAGTTTCTTACGACATTCATCTGAGCTGTCGCTCGTGCCCTCAACCATCTTGACACCTTATGATTGCTAGTTGTAAGTTTCATCCTTGATGTTCTCCACTTTCTCTCTCTAATCATACTCGGGTCTCTGGCGCAGTAGGGCAGTGACTCTACCGCGCGGTACCACTGTGCTGCCTGAGATCCCAACCCTGCCCACAGGACACGTACAACTCTCAGCAAGATGGTCCCTCCAAATTTGGTCAGGCACAAGCAGATCACAGGTAACTGTGCCACGGAAGAGGTTTGAACCTGCAAGATGGGGGGCAATAATTTCACACTAAGCAGGCTTCACAATGCCACCTGCCTCTTGTGAGGTGGGTAGAAAACTCGGGAAAACAACAGATCCAAATTACATATCAGCAAAATGTCAGCTCAACTTAAATTCTCAAATTTTCAACACTGATTCAATGCAGCTCTTCCAAATAAAATGCTGTATTCCTGCATTTACGTGCTAGTCAGGCTGATTGCATGAAATAAAGCAAACTATAACCCTAAAATCATCTCCAGTCAAGCGCATTGCAGAATACTGTGATGAAATTTCATGCCTGCACAGACATAAGTGATTGGGGGACAGATAGGAGATTCATCAAATTGAGGGATTCCAGCCTTCATGGATTCTGTCGTGCAGAAATAGTCGAAGAGGAGCCACCAGATTTGCACAATTGGGCAGCTGTTTAACTGGAAAAAGGCTGTCATTTTGCTCGGTTCGATGGGAAGATAACTGGTAATTGCAGCCTCTTGCCATAAAAATGAAGTTCAGCGCATTTTGTTAGATAAATGCCCTGCTGTAAATTTTAAAGGGGATTTATTTATTTAGTTATCTCTCAGTTCATAATCGCTTTGAATGTTGCTGAGCAAATGACGATGCTCCAGAAATGCTCTCATACATCTCCACTCTGAGCAGAGCACGTGACAAAGTTCCTACAGGGAGGAAGCCATCATTTTACAATTGGTGGACTTCAGAAAATTTTGCAGATGGCTCATGTTTCAGCTTATCCAGGAAACTGCAACCTATCCAGGAGAGCACCTCATTTTCAATTTTTCCACAAGGTCTAATGTATTGTTTCAGGGACGCAACTTCAAAACAAGGGTTTTAGACGTTAGAGATAAGTGTGGAAGCAGGCCCATCGGCCCACCGTGTCCATGCCGACCAGTGATCTCCCCCGTACACCAACAGTACCCTACACACTAGGGACAATTTACAAATTACAGGATCCAAATCAACCTCTATGCCTGTACGTCTTGGGAGTGTGGGAGGAAGCTCTACGGACCACCTGGAGAAACCCCTGGAGCACTGATGGCGGCATGGAGGTTCAGTGGTCGAGTTGCTGCCTTGCAGCGCCAGAGACCCGGGTTCAATCCCGACTATGGGTGCTGTCTGTACAGTTTGTACGTTCTCCCCGTGACCCCATGGGTTTACTCTGAGATCTTCGGTTTCCTTCCACACTCCAAAGAAGTACAGGCTAGGGCGGCACGGTAGTGCAGCGGTAGAGTTGCTGCTTTACAGCGAATGCAGCGCCGGAGACTCAGGTTCGATCCTGACTACGGGTGCTGCACTGTAAGGAGTTTGTACGTTCTCCCCGTGACCTGCGTGGGTTTTCTCCGAGATCTTCGGATTCCTCCCACACTCCAGAGACGTACAGGTATGTAGGTTAATTGGCTGGGTAAAATGTAAAAATTGTCCCTAGTGGGTGTAGGATAGTGTTAATGTACGGGGATCGCTGGGCGGCACGGACTTGGAGGGCCGAAAAGGCCTGTTTCCGGCTGTATATATATGATATGATATGATATGATATGAGATGCAGGAAAATTGTTCCCGATGTTGGGGAAGTCCAGAACAAGGAGTCACAGTTTAAGGATAAGGGAGAAGTCTTTTAGGACCGAGATGAGAAAGTTTTTTTTCACACAGAGAGTGGTGAATCTGTGGAATTCTCTGCCACAGATGGTAGTTGAGGCCAGTTCATTGGCTATATTTAAGAGGGAGTTAGATGTGGCCCTTGTGGCTAAAGGGATCAGGGGGTATGGAGAGAAGGCAGGTACAGGATACTGAGTTGGATGATCAGCCATGATCATATTGAATGGCGGTGCAGGCTCGAAGGGCCGAATGGCCTACTCCTGCACCTACTTTCTATGTCTATGTTTCTATGTTTGTAGGTTCATTGGCTGTGTATAAATGTAAATTGTCCCTAGTGTGTGTAGGATAGTGTTGATGTGCGGGGATCGCTGGTCGGTGCGGACTCAGTGGGACGAAGGGCCTGTTTCCGCTTTGTATCTCTTAAACTAAAAACTTAAAGCCACGCAGTCACAGGGAGAACGTACATACTCCAGTTCATGTGCACCTCCTTTACTGCATCCATTGCTCCCGATGTGGCCTCGTGTACTTCAGTGAGACCAAGCGCAGACTTGGTGAACATTTTGCCAACACTAATGCTTGGTCCTGCTAGGTCCACCTAGTGGATCTCCCGGTTGCTGACCATTTTAGCTCCTCTTCCCATTCCAATACTGAGCTTTCCGTCCTGGGCCGTCCTGGGTCACGTGTGGCGGGGCCTAACGGCTGCGGCTCGCTGGCAGTCTGTTCGTCTTTTTTTCCTTTTTTTTGTTGTGTGTCGGTGTTGGGATGGTTTTTGTTTTTGTTTTTTGGCTGTGTATGTGTGGGGGATGGGGTGTGTGGGGGGTGGGGTGGGGTGGGGGAAACCTTTCTTTTTTAGGTCTCTTCCTCACGGCGCGGGGTGTGGCTCGGCCGCGGGGCCTTCCATCGACCGCGGGGGCCTTCCATCGCCCGCGGGGCCTTCCATCGCCCGGTGCGGCTCGGCCGCTGGACTTAACAGTGCCCGGTGCGGCTCGGCCGCGGGACTTTACATCGCACGGCGCGGCTCGGCCGCGGGACCTAACATCGTACGGCGCGGCTCGGCCGCGGGACTTTACATCGCACGGCGCGGCTCGGCCGCAAGACCTAATATCGCACGGCGCGGCTCGGCCGCGGGACTTAGCAGCGCACGGTACGGCCGCGGGGCCTTCCATCGCCCGGTTCGGCCACGGGACGTTTCAGCACCCGGTGCGGCTCGGCCGCGGGGCCTTCAATCGCCCGGCTCGGCCGCGGGACGTTTCGGCGCCCGGTACGGCTCGGCCGCGGGGACTGTGCGGGTCGGTCGGGGACGAGCTGTCTGTCCGTGGGCGTGGGGAAGAGAGTGGAAGTTTTGTTGCCTCTATCACAGTGAAGGGGTGTTTGGTGTTTGGAGTCACTGTGATGGACGTTTGTGTTGGGGTCATGTGTCTTGTGTTCTTTTTTTTTGTGTGACTGCTAATGTAATTTCGTTCGGTACCTTGGTACCGAATGACAAATGAAGCTCTGTATTCCATTGTGAGAGCAAGGCCACACAAAATCTGGAGGAACAACACCTCCTATTCCACTTGGGTAGCTTACAACCCAATGGCAAGAACATTGAATCCTCCAAATGTAGGTAACTCCAAAACCCTCCCTCTCTCCCTTGTCAGAGCACAGTCTTTTGCCAAAGCAGTTTGAGAGTGAAATACCACAGATAGATGGTGTGAGGGTGACAGACTGTTTCCACAGTTTACTTGCTGCCTGAGAGTACAGTTTGTGGAGTGGGGTCTTCGTGAGAATCTTGGGCAATCTGATTAGTCTGACAATATGGTTAGACACATATGCAGGAAGGAACTGCAGATGCTGGTTTACACTAAAAATAGACACAAAATGCTGGAGTGACTCAGCGGGTCAGGCAGCATCTCTGGAGAAAAGGAATAGGTCACGTTTCGGGTTCAAGCCCTTTTTCAGACTGAGAATCAGGAGAGAGGGAAACTAGAGGAACGAAAAGGTTCAGAACAAATCAGAGGTGGTACCGATGACCAAGGATAGGTGGAGCCCACAGTAATCCATGTGGGCTGGCACCTCATCCACACGTATGTGAAAGCGGTGAAAGGTCTATCCATCTGCTGCATATCCTATGTAATCCTACAGAATCCGATGTAATTCATACTATAGCCAGGCATAAGACCATGATCGCAGCTCTGCAAACAGGTCAAGGACTGTGACCATTGGTGTGGAAAATCGTAGCCTTCAGAAAGCTGGAAATTGGAGGATGGCTCCCAGTATTTAGTTGGGGGTATGCTCCGAAAACTTAAACATTTATTCCCTCTCTCTATCTGGATTCCCATCCATTCTACCTTCACTCTCAGCACATACAGTGCCCATAGTGAGGCCACCTCATAAACAGATTCCTAAAGTTAAGGGAGACCAAAGAAAATAAAATTGTCCAGAGAGTACACTGCAATCTGGAATACACTACTGGAGTTGGTGATGGACGCAGATAAACTCACAATTTAAGATATATCTTGACTAAAAAATTTGATCGCAAAGACATAGAAGTCGGTGGAACAAGTGTTGGCAAATGGAATTGGTACTGAGAGTTGTCATAGAAACGGTGAGCCGAAGGGCCTGTTTCTTTGCTGTATGAGTCTGTGACATATTGTGAGAACAAATCAAGGGAACATACAGGAAGGATCCAAAGTCTCTATGCTATCGAGCAGGATGTTTCGAGTTGGGGCTCTTCTTCAGATGAGCATCTTAAGGAGGGTGTCAATCCTACCCGCCGTATGTCCATTCCCCTCCACAGATGCTGCCTAACCCACTGAGTTCCTCCAGCAGTTTCTTCTTTACTCAAAATTCCAGCGTCTGCAGTGTCTGGTAGTTGGCATTTATCATGGCCAGAAAAGCCAGGTTAAATTTCCTGAACAGTAGAATCATTTCCTTTCCCCCAAAACAAATCAATTATATTCAATCACGTAGCACTTAAAAGCATTGCTAAGTTATCCAATATCTCAGCAAACTTTCTAACCTTTGCCATCCCACTGTCTGCAGTTATTTCCTGAACTTTTTTGCAGCTGAATCGGAAGAAACTTTATGAAATACTAACGGAAAGATCGGTGCAAATGCAATTCATCAATTGAGATAGCAAAATAGAATGGCAAAGCTCGATAACAATGCATTGTTGCAAACATTGAAACATGCAACAATTATGGAGCTAACTCTATCGTTGTTAGTTCATACAGCAGATCGTGAGTAACCACAGCACAACTAAGTCATAATCCATCAGACCCAACAAAATATTTGTTAACTTCACTGGAGTTTTGTTTTTATACTTTTTCAGAAAAAGAATCATAGGATCATTGAACAGCGAGAACAAATCACAAGTATATGTACCAATAATACTTTCCAAATGTTTTCCAATGTCCTACTTGCTATTGAATGTGTACCCACTGGCACGGGGACAGAGCACTACGTTCCAGCTGCTGATTACGTTCATAAACTATTTCATCAAGGCACCTCTGGTTTATTTGCCAATCACTTACATCTATATTTTTTCCCCTTTGTCATGCAAAAGACTGAAGATCCAATTTATTTTCATTTCGTCAACCACATCCTTTATGGTTTTGAACACATCAAATAATTTATTATCCTGCCATACTTTGAGGAGAATAAGTTTTGCGTTCAGGAGTTTAATCACAAAACTAATCTCGCAGCTTTGAGAGTTATTCTAGTCAATTGCCTCTGCCAAATCACTAACGTTTTTACATCCTTTCCAAAAGTGTGGAGCCGAGAACTGAACACCATCGAGTTAGGGTCAAATTTATTATTTATGAAGATATCGCAACTTAGTGTAAGGTTAACAAAGTTGATAATAAAGCACAAGAGATCTTGAGCTCCATAGTTAAAAGTGCAAGGCCTTGGAGCTATTGTGCATTATTAAGGTCTTTGTTGAGCATTTAGACTTTAGAGATACAGCATGGCAACAGACCTTTCAGCCCACCAAGTTCGTGCCGACCAGAGGGCCCCCGTACACAAGCACTATCCTACACACTAGGGACAGTTTACAATTAACAAAAGCCAATTAACCTACAACCTGTACATCTTTGGAGTGTGGGAGGTAATCAGAGCACCCAGAGAAAACCCATGCGGTCACGGGGAGAACGTACAAACTCCGTACAGACGGCACCTGTAGTCAGGACCAAACCCAGATCTCTGGTGCTGCGAGGCAGCAGCTCTACCAGCTGCACTGCTGTCTTCTTGCATCATTTTTTACATCTCTATCAACCTCAATACTATTTAGTACTGTCTCACCTCATTATTCATACAAAAACATTTTACATTCACCTCGCACACAGTTACTTTGAATTTCAGCTGCCATTATTTCAGGTCCATCATCTTGATGTTTCCAATTTTTTCTTCTCACAAAATTGCATTTGAAGTTGCCACTTGATGTTTTATTCTCAATTATTGTAGGACAGCAAATTCTGGATGATTTTATTTGAAATTCCAGCTTTGAATGATGTAATAGTGTCACTATATTTCTAGGCTTAAGTAGGCTGCTTCATCAAACAGAGCAACATCTTTCAATCCTGGACGAATTTTGACAGTGTGTTTTGCAATCAGCATTACAAAGATGCAGAGTGTCAATCATCAGGCGTGAAGGTCGTGCATTTGCATCCGGTAGTGCGACTTATTTTTGATGTTTGGCATTCATAGAAGTAAACACAACTCTCCAATGTTGATTAGTGAGAGTACAGGACCCTCAGAGATTTTACATCACAAAGAAATGCAAAAACACGACTGCCTTTGGCATCTAATTTATCTGACAGGTATTGCTATACTTCAGCTTGGTTTCTTCCAAGCTTCTACACTGCATCATTAATAACCTTGCTGACCTATTTGAAGGATTACAGCAGTCAATGTTGACAGGTGTCAATGTTGACAGAAGAATTCTATCTGACTCAAAATCTTTGCTGAGCATTCGTTATGAAGCAAATTGTCTCATCGGCTGTTAAAAACAGTTGACTTATTGGTTTAAGTTATTTACTATATATTTTTTTTAATATTGCCAATCATAGCTAAACATAGTTGCTTATTTATGCCGGGCACAATGAGTGCTGGAATAGTCTTCTCGTAATCCACAGCCCTCACCTTCTAGAATAAAGGACTTGAAAGTACCAAAACTCATTGTGCCATCAATGTTGTAAAAAAGGTCGAAGTTGCATTAACTCAGAGCAGTGGTTATATAATATCACATTGCAGTTGCAAGAGTTTAAAAAGGCAAGAGGAAATAAAGATGAGTTGAAATACCATGCCATTCATCTCTTTGGAAGGAAACAAGTTAGAAGTGGCGACATTGCAATGGATTGTAAATTCAAACTACTGATGCTGAGAAAAGAAAGAGTGTGTGGGAGATCAAAGTGCAAGAGATTTGAGGTACGAGGGAAATCCACTATCAGATAAATATTTTATTGCAATGTGCAACCTCAATATTCAGTGCCTTTGAATTAAAAATCAATAATCTGTGTACTGCTTTAGAGGCAGTGGGTTCATGTCTGGATGTGAATAACAGGTTTAGCTGAATTCTTACTATTTACATTATCTAAGGACTTTGGGCTTTTTCTGCACAGGTTTTCTTGGATTTTTTGCCTAATATATTAGACAAACTTCGGTTTATCATTTGCTGAGGTACAGTGAAGAGCTTTTTGTTGCGAGCTATCCACAGCGAAAAGACTGTACATGATTACTGCAAGAAATAATTGGCTTATTCCCTTGTTGGTACATATAACAAACACTCTTGGCTTAATTAATCTGAAACAGTGATTCATGAAACAGGGCGGCACGGTAGCGCAGCGGTAGAGTTGCTGCTTTACAGCGAATGCAGCACCGGAGACTCAGGTTCGATCCTGACTACGGGTGCTGCACTGTAAGGAGTTTGTACGTTCTCCCCGTGACCTGCGTGGGTTTTCTCCGAGATCTTCGGTTTCCTCCCACACTCCAAAGACGTACAGGTATGTAGGTTAATTGGCTGGGTAAATGTAAAAATTGTCCCTAGTGGGTGTAGGATAGTGTTAATGTGTGGGGATCGCTGGGCGGCACGGACTTGGAGGGCCGAAAAGGCCTGTTTCCGGCTGTATATATATGATATGATGATATGATTATTTTTCTTCTGCCTCTAAGTAAAAGGTGAGCATGTTGTGTAGAAATGTTGTGACAGAACTATTCTGAATAAGAGTTCATAAAGAAAATGGATTATACATTAAGCTTCAACCCATGTAGAGATAACTGATTGCAAAGTACTCCAAGTAATGGACTGAAAAAAACAGTCAAAATGCTTTAATTCCAACAGGTTAACTTACTTCTTTCTTGAATTAAAGCTTTATATCCATGGAAAGGCAAAGGGAAAATGAAAAACAACAATTACTACATGCTCCATATTCTCCAGTCAGTTCTTTATTATCTCTAAGCATTGAGTATGAAAACTAGTCGACGAAAAAAGGCAACTGATTACTTTCAGGTTATCTGCAAATGTAAAAATAACACTAACTTATACCAGTAGATCGTAAAAGACGTATTTATTGTCTCAAATGGTGTTTGCTTTGCCATGCAGAAACAATATCATTTCAATTTGTTGACATAAAGTGGAACAATGTTTGGATTGTCACATTTAAGTGTATCATTTTCAAGAACAAATTATTTCAAAAACGTGTTGGAAAGAACTGCAGATGCAGGCTTGAATGGAAGGTAGAGAAGGAATGGGTGACGTTTCGGGTCGAGACCCTTCTTCAGACTGATATCAGGGGAGTGGGCAGAACAGAGATAGAATGTAGTCGGAGACAGTAAGACTGGTGGGAGAACTGGGAAGGGGGAGGGGATGGAGAGAGGGGGAAAGCAAGGGCTATTTGAAGTTAGAGAAGTCAATATTCATACCACGAGGGTATAAGCTACCCAAGCAAAATATGAGGAGCTGTTCCTCCAATTTGCACTGGGCCTCACTCTGACAATGGAGGAGGCCCAGAACGGAAAGATCAGATTGGGAATGCGAGGGGGAGTTGTAGTGCTGATCGGGAGATCAGGTAGTTTCAGGTAGACATGAGCGGAGGTGTTCAGCGAAACGATCGCCAAGCCTGCTCTTGGTCTCGCCGATACACAGGAGTTGACACCTGGAACAGCAGTTACAGAAGATGAGGTTGGAAGAGGTGCAAGTGCGGAAAGCAGAAAGGGGAGGAGATGGGAAGATGTGGCCAGTAGTGGGATCTCGTTGGAGGTGGCGAAAATGGTGCAAGATTATATGCTGTATGCGATGGCTCATGGGGTGGAAGATGAGGACGGGGGGGAGTCTGTCCTTGTTACGAATGAGGGGAGGGGGATCAAGAGCGGAGCTGCGGGATATCGAGTAGACCCTAGTGAGAGCCTCATCTATAATGGAAAGGGGGAACCCCCGTTCCCTAAAGAATGAGAACATCCCTGATGACCTGGTATGGAAAACCTCTTCCTGGGCGCAGATGCGGCGTAGACAGAGGAATTGGGAGTAGGGGATAGATTCTTTACAGGAAGCAGGGTGGGAAGAAGCGTAGTCTAGAAAGCTGTGGGAGTCAATAGGTTTGTAATAGATGTCAGTCAATAGTCTGTCTCAGTGGGTTTGTAATAGATGTCAGTCAATAGCCTTGGTTTTTAAAATCTCTTTAGCTTATTGTAAAATGCCATTACTTCCATTGGTAGCAGTCGAGCGAACTTATGTTTAGTTTCTTGGTGTTCATATGTTTGGTTGTGCCCAATTTCACTGCAAGGCTGATAGGATTGGTTTTAACAGGGCAAGTTCAGGAAGCTAGAACTTCTTGGCAGAGCCTAAACAGGCGTCAATATAAAAATATGTTGCTGCTGGCAGAATTGGTAGTTCTGGTGCCAACAGTCTAGCCTTCTCTAAACCCCACATTTCAAACCTACTTGGAAAAAATGTTGCAATGGAGTCCAAGTCCTTGTTTTGTACCACATAAAGAAAAAAGATCCAGTCAAGCATAGGTTACTAGTTCAATCTAAACTGACAATTTAACAGCCAACAGTTAATTTAATTTCCTCCAATTACACTGTAATAGAACCACACAAATATTAGATTTATCAGATGCAACATTGCGATCAGTTAAATCATTAATCAACTTAACATCCTTCCAAGATTGTTAGTTAATATACACATTTATTTATTAGGAAAATTTAAAAAAATAAACTGGTGGACATCTTTGACATTCTTGATCATATTTAATTTTCTCGTCCTTTACTTATATAATACACCTGTGAATCTTATTTATCTTGCACATATATACACGCATAATAATTGAGAAGAAAACCATAAACAGTATTAGCAGCAAATCCATGAATTAGCGTGTAAAACATGGACGAGCTTATCAGTAATGTTGCATTTATTAAAGTATAATGACAGCCACTTCATTAATTGATCAGTTATTCTTCTCTTTATATGTAGCTATCTTTTTTATACTGCATATATAAGGCGTCCTGTTAATGAACATTTATGCTGCCATACCCAGCAGCCACATTAAAAGCCTGAATAATGGATCAAGTCTCATCAATAATTTATCGCACGTCAGTAGCTGGTTGCAACTGGATCACAAAATTACTAAAGCTTGATAGGATTCTGCTGCAGATTTCTTGGCAATAAAAGGGATTCATTTTTTTACCACTTTAACTCTTGATTATTAAATTCCCTTTCTCAGTTTTGGAAACAAGGATTTTTGCCAATATTCTGGATGCTGTGATTTTCATCATAATAAAAGACGATTGTTAATGCAAAATTGATGGCAAATGTATCCAAATAATTCCTAGCTATGCTATTCGAGATCAGAATAACAAAGTTACACCAGCAGCATTCTAATTAATAAAGTCTTTCTAAAATTCATTAATTTATATGGACGAGATGGGAAAAGAGCTAATACCATTATCGCATGTGAATTCACACATAAAACCAGATAGCCATAACAATGAACATGACATAAAAAGCAGGTATTTAATTAATTTTGTCTTACCATCTTCTGGAATCTCCATGGATGAACTCCACTCAGACCAACACAGCGAACATAACAGGAGAGTTCTTGTAAGTAGCATCTTCAGCAGTTGGGAGATCAAACAAGACCCAAAAGAAAACGTGAAGATTCCCTCTGTGATTCCACTGAGTCTCAGTTCAGTTCACCGCACAGCCATGAGTCACACTGACCAGAATCTGGAGAGGTACAAAGGGTGAAAATTAATCAGTGTTAATCCACATGCACTGCAAGACTCAAACTGAAGTAAACTCAAATAAGGTTTGCAAAGTATAATATAATCTTACCGGCAATGCAATTTAATTTATTTAGTTTATGGATGAAATACTTTTAGTGTTAAAATAAGATGACTGTCTCTTATATCTACTTTCTCCCGCAAGAGATTTGCAAATGCAGGTCTGGTTTTCGCAGTTTGTTCTGCTTTCACACAGCCAAACAGAATATTGAACTTTATGCAATCAGATTACTGTGACAGCAGTGATTGGGTAAAGAAGTAATTTGCACTTCTCCTTCTGGGATTTGTTGTTACTGCTGGAGGGGACCCCAGTATTCAGACATTCTGAACAAAAGACGCTAAATGAATTTTAGACATGAATCGAAAAAATGAAGTCTTTAAGAATAGACCATTCAACAAATTGTACATCACACCCTTAATGCCTTCAGTTAACATAAGTAAAATATCACCAAGAGAATCCAAATTTGACATATGGGCATTTTTTATTCTTTGGGAGAATTTACTCATGGTTCAGGAAGCAGTCGACATGTTTGCTTCTTTCTTTCCCCCAAAATCAATTAACTTTTGCCACTTTATGTTCCAGAAACATAAATATTACATCTAAATTTCAAGAAAATGGAAACAAACTTTGATGGGATCTCTTAAAAAAAAAATTGTGAAGCAACTGGTTGATGTATATTTTTGTTTTACCGAGCATGAAAGGTGGAGAGGTATGAAAGAAATGCTTACTACTCCACAAGTCACAATGAGTTGCAAAGCTAAAGGATATTTAAATGGTACTTGAAACCACTTTGCACTAATCAAAAGCTGCGGTGGCTAAGGTAGATTATGATGCAGCATATTGACAACCTAAGAAGCTCATTAGGGAGATAAGCAGGATCAGTGGGTCCATTCACAACACTGGGCAATTACAGAAAAATGATTCTAAATCAATTTTCATTTGGGTATAATTTCCCATCAGTCATGGTCAAAAGAGTGCCTTGGGCCTCATACCAATGACTGACAAGTCTGGTGCTCCTGGACAAGTCCACGAGGGCTTTCTTGGGCCCTGGAGAGACCATCGTAATGAGTTGGTGTCAGACCTGTCAGGCAAAGGCATGCGGTTATTTGCATAGAGGTTGCAAAGCTTGGTTGGACTATTCATGGGCTTGTGACCAGAGGAGCAAAAAGGTTGGCAGAAAAAATATCAAAATGCAGAATACCTGGAAAACCACAGCTCATGTCTATTATTATGTCCGATTTACAGATAACATTTTGCCAAAGAAAAAAAGATAAAATTGCATTGATTGACTGTAGCCAATGAAGGGAATGCAGCATGGCTTACTGTTGCATTCTCACTCATACCAAACCTGCATATTTTTTTATCCCTTCCTCTCCACTTCGGTGACTGCAGCATTCCACACCTTACTGACTTTACTTAGTTTAAAAGGAGTCCAAGGAAGAATATTAGCACTGTTCTCCCTAATCCTGATCCACATACAATGAGTCCATTGACTGCTGATATTTGGGGGAAGCATCCTAATTGTAGATGTTGTCCCTTTCTTGAAGTCCCTTCATTATTTTAGAAGAGCATTATTCACCGAGAACAGCTTCTTTTCAACTAAGGCCCCACCACAGAAACTGGCCATTCGGCCCTTTTTCTCCATGCCAGCCATGATCCTCATTTAACCATGTCACCAGACCAAGCTTTCATATCTTTTTGCTCAGGTTCCTCTGAAGTGTATTTAAATTATTCACTTGAGTTGAGTTATTCCCTGGAGGAGTTAATTCCACATTCCACAAACTCTCACGGCAAAATGTTTACTCAAATTCCCTGTTGGAATAAATATTTTATTTATGGTTCCATTTTAGCCACTGACAGGACAAGGCAAGCCCTGTCCCTTTATGTGTGAGCTTTCCTTCATTTTGCTTTCTGCTGAATCGCCTCTTGCCTTTCATCTCGTTTTTGTCCTTCGATCAGGTCATACTTCAACTTAGGCTTTTTCAGTTACGAGGGGATGAACCAAATGTTCTGATCAACCAGGCATGCAATGGGAGTTCATCCCTTTCTTTGAATGACGTTTCCAGCATCAAGCAGGAAGGTGCATTTTAAACCCAAAGTAGTTCCAGGAAAGGGAATTGTAGCCGACAGCAAGCAAACATTCCTTGGAAGATAGATGTAATCCCTATGGAAGGCTCCTCTCAAAGTTTCCCCTTGAACAACCTGAAGCAGCTGATGTAGAAACATCTGGGCTACCATGCTGGCAAGAGATGTCTGTTGTACAACTGATATAATTATTCAAAAAGGCTGAAGAGAGAATGCAGTTCATATGTTGAGAGCTGTATACCTAATATTTGGGTCTAAACTGCAACTGGAGACTCTAACTCGAGCTAATAGAACCAACTTTTGTCGTGTTCCAACATACTATCCTCATTCGTATCAGTTCAGTGTTTTTAGACTTAAATTGCTCTTTTGATTAAGTGGATTGAATGGAGATCCTGCTACCTACTGGTTGTTTTTCAAAGGACTTTGACTCTATTCATTGTTCTATTTTGGCTCTGTTCTAATTATTTTTGAAGCACCAAATCCACGTGAAAGATATGAGCTCCTTCATGCAACATTGTTCATGCAAGATTGTTCCCGATGTTGGGGGAGTCCAGAACCAGGGGTCACAGCTTAAGGATAAGGGGGAAGTCTTTTAGGACCGAGATGAGAAAACATTTCTTCACACAGAGAGTGGTGAGTCTGTGGAATTCTCTGCCACAGAAGGTAGTTGAGGCCAGTTCATTGGCTATATTTAAGAGGGAGTTAGATGTGGCCCTTTTTGCTAAAGGGATCAGGGGGTATGGAGAGAAGGCAGGTACAGGTTACTGAGCTGGATGATCAGCCATGATCAGCCATGATCATATTGAATGGCGGTGCAGGCTCGAAGGGCCGAATGGCCTACTCCTGCACCTATTTTCTATGTTTCTATGTTTCTAACATATTATTCAGCTGTTATAACACATCCTTGACATTTTAACAAGACTACTTCGGAAAGATATGAATGTCACAGCAACCTTTCACTTCCGACAAGTTCTGAGAACTTTGCAAGAATTCTGTTCACTGTTGAAAACCATCAATGCAAAGAGGTGAAAGGATTGACATAATATTCTTTGGATTTACAAAACTCATAAAAAAACAACAATCACCATTTGAAAATGTATAAACTAAATAAACATTGAAATAATCAATTTGTGGTTAGACTGGTTATTTGCGAGTAAAGTAATGAGTATTATGCTTGAAATATAATTGGCTTTACAGCGCTCAAATGAAGGATTTCAATCAAACTTGCATTCCAATTAGCTATTACATTTTCACATCGTAATCAGTTCCCTATCAGGCAAACATTGCCATTCAGTTGGAAGCTTTCTCCATAACTAACCCTATCTACAAATACTTATTAGTTCCCCAACAAACTAATATCTCTTTCAACATGTGTAGGAAAGAACTGCAGATGCTGGTTTAAATCGAAAGTAGACACAAAATGCTGGAGTAACTCAGTGGGACAGGCACCATCTCCGGAGAGAGGGAATGGGTGACGTTACGGGTCAAGACCCTTCTTCAGACGTCACCCATTCCTTCTCTCCAGAGATGCTGCCTGTCCCGCTAAGTTACTCCAGCATTTTGTGTCTACCTTCTATTTCAACATATTCAACTCTGTGTGATGAAGGACTTGAATAGCTCATTTATAGGGAAGACTTCACCCTGGATGATCAATACCAATATGATACATTTATCAGCTCAGATTTATTCTGAAGGTATATTATTGTTCTGCATCTAACATTTAACACTCACAGTACTTTCATTCAGTTTTGACAAATAACCAACTCCTGAAACATAAAAAGGAAAAGGCACAAAGTGCTGGAATAACTCAGCGGGTCAGGCAGCATTCCTGGAAAACATGGAGAGGTGACGTTTCGTGTCAGACCCTTCTTCAGACTGATTGGATGGGGGGGGGGGGGGGAGGGGGGGAGGAATGAAAACTAGGAGGGGCAGGACAAAACATACCAAGTAATAGGTGAGCACAGGAGACATCAACTTTACACATCTGTTGTGCTGCTGCAAGTAAGAATTTAATTGTTCTGTTTTGAGACATATGACATTAAAACATTCGTCTCTTGAGGGCTTCTTTTGATAGGCAGAAGGCTGGATAAAGGCCAGAGACGGGAAAAAATGGGTAAAACACAACAATTGAAGAGTTACGAGTTGTGAAGTCTCAGGAAGGAACGTAGGTGGAGGTGGAGGAGGATAGGGATCTTATCAACTTTCAGATGCTGCCTGACCTGATGTGGAATCCAGAATTTTCTTAGTTTTGCTCTGGCCATTTTTGTCATTTTGTATCTCTACTCTCACCGGTTATAAACCATTCTTGTATTTGTTTTAAGGCGGCAGAGAATCTGAACAGTAGAGGAACAAAAAAACAAATACATCTCCTATTGAGCCGCAGGATATCCCTCTGCTCTTTATCTTGGTGTTGAATAATAAATTTAATAAACATGGTCTGTTGCTTTAATATTGCAAGCTGTGTGGTGTTTCAGAAGTCAACGTATTCAGGAGTACAGACATTAAATCCACAAGGTAATTCAAATCTCATGAGAAAGACCTTCATAAAAACTAATTTTCACAACAATCTGTATCTTATTATTCCACACTGCTTATTTTTTCATCTCTTTGTGAGAATGCTTTCCCTATCTGACGTGCAGGGTCGAAGCAGCTGGTGTCAGTGAGCAGAATCTGCTGTCTTTCTGAATCCTGTCACCAGTTTTTCTTGAGGAAATACTTTGAACCAGTTGATTAAAAAAATACCCAGAAATTCAGGACTATTTGAAATTAGGAGCAATTTGGTGATAATATTGCTGAAATAAAGAGAATACACAATCAGAAAAAATATATAACATCACAGAATTCTGAAAGCTCCCAGGCAAAAAAATAATGTATTTAGATCATTTCTGGGAATCTGATGTAAACTGAGGGTTTATTCCCTCCCATGATGAACTGTATTACTGGCAGCAATGCTTACGTGATTATTGCTTGAAAATGAGAACATCACAAATTCCTTGATTGACCTCACTGGTCAATATAGTGGTGACGAAACCCTGCAAATTCTGAGCTCAACATTTAGTGTTACTGACTAAGAAAAAAATCATCCTTACAGTCTACTTCTATTTTCCCGTGAAGAACAACTCTGGTCGACAGACCCAAAACATCACCCATCCATGTTCTCCAGAGAAGCTGCCTGACCTGCCACAACTTTTTTTTGTATAAACCAGCATCTGCATTTCCTTGTAAGTCATCAGCAATTCTATTTAGTGACACTAGGGCACAATACAATTACATGATGGTATTAAGCAGAAATCTCAGGGGCAGGAACTGTTTATTTACTTTCTCCAGATTTTTCTGGTTTTCACTCCTTCATCCAAGAGGGCATTACGCACTCCAGTGCCATCCTACTGAGCATTGTGGGAATGAGTCAAGAGTGTTTTATTGTCACATGTTGCGAAATGGAACAATAAAAATATTACTTGCAGAAGCTGGCATCAAATCTGCCTCTGTGAAAGTTTAACATTGGTTTAAAGCTCCTGAATGAAGTCATTTTAATCATTTTTTAAAATGAGGATGATCCAATTGAGTGATTTATGTTTTGTGACTCTCGAGTACCATGGGGGCAAAATTCACAGCTCATAGAACAGCAAAAATGGGGGTAAACCACTTATTGGTCATATCAATGGACGGACTGTTAGTATTGAACAACGGTGCTTCCTGGTCAATAGCACAGTTGTGCTTTTTTTTTTGGTTTACCATTTGGACGAATGTCTGTGTATGGATGTTGCTTGACATGATATGCAAGAAGCCGGAAGGCCACCTAGTCCTTCGAGTTCCTCCACCATTCATCACAATCAGGCTGATCATCTACTCCAGTTTCATTCCCCTTTACTCTTGCTTTCCTTAATATCCAGACTTCTATCAGTCTTTGCTACGACTAAGGATCCACAACCCTTCAGGTGGAGAATCCTAATGATTCACCATCCTCTGTGAGAAGAAGCTTTTTCTTTATCTCAGTCCAAAAAGGGTCTTTCCCTTATTTCAAGGTTGTGACCCCTGGTTCTGAACTCCCCAGCCAAGGGTCACTTGGGTGAAGCGTTCAAATCTGACAAACTCAGAAATGGGCCCGTTTTGACGGAAATAGAAAAAGCAAGATATCTGAAATTGTTGAATTCTATATCGAGGCTGCAAACACATCCGGATGGAAGATGGGGCAGTGTTCCTCAAGTTTATGTTGGCGTTTTGCTGGAAAAATCCTGGAAGACACAGCAAGTAAGGTCACAATGGGAGAGGAATGAAGAATTGCAGTCATGGGCATTGGTGAGTCAGTCCAGCTCTTGGTGCTCCAGAAAACAGTCATCCTATCTGCTGCTAGTATCTCCAATGTAGAGGCAGGCACAAGGTGAACACCAAACACAGGACACAAGATCGGAAGAAATACATTGCTCCTCTCCAACGCCCCTCCCCCCCCCCCCCCCCCCCCCCCCTCTCGAAGGATCATTCGGTTATTAGATGATGGAAAGAGAAGAGGAAAAACGGGAAGAATTAATCCAGATTAAATGTACAACCACAAATTTGAAAACTGGGCAAAGAAAACACACAAAGGCTTGTGCTGTTCTGCGGTTTTCGTGGTCTATTGTTCTCCAAGGCTTTAATGCCTCACGCAGCTCTCCTTTCACCTTTCCTCTTTTAATCGCGCCATCAATATCTTCTTTCTGCTTCACGTGCCCATGTTCCGACCTTCCTTATAACTGCATGTAACTCCATTACCTCTGATAGAGTATTCTATATATTTCCAAACACCTCTTTGGATTTGTTGGGACAATCCTATTTTTCACACTGTTCATACTTTATAGGTTTTATATAATTTTAACGATCTCAATACCTTTTCACCTTTTAGCCGTTGCCTTCCAAGAAAGATGTTCAAACTCTTCAACCTTTCTTGATAAACACATCTAGGTCAACTGAGTGAATTATTTTTAAATCTTCTCTAATGCTCCTATTTTCTTTGAGTAACAGATAGAGCCGATTTTGGATTAAAATGAGTTTGCTGTTGCATACATATATTCACACCTTTTAAGTAACTATTCGGCATTCGAACATGGTTTTCATCCAGGAGCTCTGTTTTTTCTTCCCAAACCCCCAGATAATGTAGGTTGAGTAGAAATAAGATGTTTGAGAGTCAACACAGTGGGTTGAAGAACCTGATTCTGTGCTGTATCCCTCTAGGATTTTATGGCACAAACGCACTTCCTTAGGTCAAGAAAGGACCTTCGGAGAACATTTTCTTTTTGGCACTAACTTGTTTCTGGAGCTCAGTGAGATTACGTGGGAGTAGAGATGTGTGGTGTCAAAAAAAAAGGATCGAATAAAAAAAAAACTCTCTGCGTCAGAAATCTGTTTAAAACTTATTTTATCTCACTTTTGTAAATTAAGCATGTTCCACGTTCTAAATATTTAAATTCTTAACTGTCATAATGGAACCTCTGGGACATTGTTTATACATAAAACATAAGTAGATGTTCAAGTTGAACCAGACTCAACTCTTTACTAAGATGTTGCTCTGCTTGCCTGAACTGTAACTGCAGTTATAGTATGACTGTGCCCTTGAAGGCCATGAAAACTTCCTAAATTACACTTGACCCGGTCACTAAAGGCAGCTGTCCAAGATGGTGCCAAATATTGTCGCAAATAGCTAACGGTGCAGTTCAGGAAGTGTGGTTTAAAGCAATACCCATACACGTGAACTGCACAAAACAAGATTAACACCTTACAAGAGTGAATTCCCCGAGCAAGTGTAAAGAAGTTTTTGGTAAGTTTCCATGCCAAAACACCAGGACAGTCCTTTAACTGGCTAATTACCCTGAAGCTTCATTCTTTCCACCTTTAATGTGGCAACGACTCTTTCACTTATGTAGAGGGCATTGAACTTGTAGCCTTGGAGAAGGATGTGCACCTCCCGACTGTAACCACTGCAACAGATACCAAGCTCAATTCTCCTGCCTTACTGAACAGTGAGTTATTTTTTAGATTTAGATTTTTTTTTTTTAGATTTAGAGATACAGCGCAGAAACAGGCCCTTCGGCCCACCGGGTCCGCGCCGCCCAGCGGTCCCCGCACATTAACACTATCCTACACCCACTAGGGACAATTTTTTAAAAACATTTGCCCAGCCAATTAACCTACAATCTGTACGTCTTTGGAATGTGGGAGGAAACCGAAGATCTCGGAGAAAACCCACGCAGGTCACGGGGAGAACGTACAAACTCCATACAGTACAGCACCCGTAATCAGGATCGCACCTGAGTCTCCGGCACTGCATTCGCTGTAAGGCAGCAACTCTACCGCTGCGCCACCGTGCCGCTTTTTAGCAGAGACCATTAAAGTTGCTGCAATTTTAATCGCAATAAAAATATCTTCATCTCATAATTGGTCATAATTTGGAGCAGACGAAATGAACGATAAAACAACAAATAAATTCAATGCAAGAAAATTGAAAACAAGAGAAATTACATAGTTGATGATAGACTTGCACTGTTTTCTGCTGGTGGGTAATGCATTCGATGCAGAACATATCATCTATGGAGAGCCAAGACTTGGCGTTCTGCTTGGATCTAATTGTTAAATGAGAGCATAAGAACAATGCCTATTACCACGAACAAAATGAAACCTGTACACTGGAAAAGAAATGTTTAAAGCAGCAAAGAATAGAAGAAATGCCGGGGCCAATAAAATTAAGCTCTAGAATTAGGATGTGGGTGGTTTAATATGGCATGCAGCACAAGGAGAATCAACAGGAAGTTCAAAATACCATCGGAGTAATTAGGACAGGAAAAGGAAGGTTAAATGGTTAGAAAACCAGATTACGCTCTTTTCTTGCCTGTGCACATTGTCACTGGGCTTCTGACCAAATCCATTATGCCCATTTGCTTGTCACAAGTTCTGCTCTACACAGGGTGGAATACATCTGTAGTGGGTGAACAGAAATATGTCAATCCACTTCTTCTCGCAAGTCTTTCAGCCAATTCTTCATTGTGATTCAGATTAAATAGCATCAGCTGTTTCTCGCTAACCAGTGAACTCCGGCAGTAAGATTAAGAGAGTTATATTGTTGAGACAAAATCCAAAGTACTGGAAGTAGCATGAAATAATAACCAATAATAACCCTTCCTTGGTCATCTGTTGCTGACCCGTTGAGTTACCAGAACAAAGCAGGGCCAGCAATAGATGACCAAGGAAGGGTAGAGCCCATAATGGCCCATTGTTGGCTGGGGAAGAGATGCTGCCTGACCCGTTGAGTTATTCCAACACATTGCGACCAGCTTCGGAATATAGCAGCATCTGCAGTTCCTTTCTGCACAATACTCTTAAGTACAGCCAGAGAGGTCACGTGCGGCCCCACGTACAATATCAAGTCAAGCCCATGAAGCTCTGTAACCTTAATGTCTGCTAATTTCAAAACTGTATATAAAAATAATGCATGCATTGGCACTGTTCAATATGGCAGCTGCTGTGACTTGCACTACAAGTATGAGTAAAAAACAAAGTGCGAGAGTAACTCAGCAGCTCAGGCAGCAGCTCTGGAGGACATGAATAGATGATATTTGGGGTCAGGACCCATCTTCAGACTGTTACGATCCTTCGTAGAAGTCAGGTAGGCGAAGAAGCACTGACTGACCATGGATCCAGTGGATGGTGAAGTGGAGTTGATGTCCATGGCATGTCTGAGTGAGTATAGCCCATAGGTTTTGCAGTGACTGAGGTACAGGCACATGGTGGAGAGTATGGAACAAAGTGGTGGATGGAGAGTAGATGCCTTCGATCCAGGTCGGGTCTGAACTGGGAAGCCTGGATTTGGAGTTGGAAGCCACATGCCACAAGATTGTGATGCAGGCAAGAGCTGCGGAAACACACATGATTGTGGCAGCGGCTCTGGGTCAGACTATGGTTGAAGAGCAGGAATTACAGAGGGGGAGTAGTTAGAGCAAGTCTCACAAAACTCCCATCAGAGAGAGGAGGGGAACTTGAGGTAGGCATACTGAGGAGATTTTGCAATGGAGTAGTAAAATTGAAACACAAGGAACTGCAGATGTTGGAATCTTCAGCAAAACACAAAGTGGTTCAGTATCTCAGCGGGTCAGGCAGCATCTCTGGAGGACATGGATAGGCCACATTTCATGTCGGGACACTGCTTCAGACTACAAATACGTGAATATATATCACACGAGAATCTGTCAGAAAATCAACATCCAAAGTGCCCAAACTGCCTCCGTTACATCAGAATCATTGTTTGTTAGAAGTTGCAAACTTCTATGCCTTCATTTAGTCACGTTAACTTAACGTTCTGAGTCATAAATATGGTTGACCAACCTCTCAACTACTAAAGTCTATTTTTAAGAGTATGCAGTCTGAAGAACACTTAAATATTAAATGATTCGTAAAATAATAAAAATCACCACATTCTCCTTAAAATGCTTTCAAATGTCAAAAATTTCTAAAGTGGTTTCTGCACAATCACGTCAATGCGAAGTGGAGGTCATGTCTTTATTTCCAGACTTGTCATTTGTGGTTATAGAGCCACTGAAACAGGCCCTTTGGCGCACTTTGTCCTTGACCAACCGGGTTGGAATACTGAGTCACATTTGTTTCCATTTTAATCCAGAGCCCTCTAAACGCTTTTTTATATCCATACATCTGCCAGAATATTTTTGAAAAGTTGTAATTCTAAATGCTTTTATAGCTTCCTATGGCAGCTCATTCCAGATACCGATTATCCTCCGGGTGAAAAATTTACCCCCGAGGTCCCTCTTAAACGTTTCCCATCTCACCTTAAACTACACCCTCCAGTTGCAGAGCCCCCTACCCTAGGAAAAAGACCAGAAAACCCTGGAGAAACATCTTGAACTCTGTCTGCATATCTATTGCACTCCGGTATGCATCGCTGAATCACTTATAATTAGAGATTATTCAGGTGAAAGATATGGGAAAATTATAACCCATGTAATTCAGCTGACCGAACGCCTAGCTACTTTCCTGAATGTTTGGAGGATTTGAAATAATCTTATTGAAGGAGGCTATCAGCAACAGAGAAGGGAATAGATTCCACTCAGCTCTGTGAGTGTGTCTACCTGTGATTTGTCAAACGAAGAAATGGCAGGGAGGTTGTTACAGTGTCTCTCTTGCAGGATGTGGGAAGTCAGGGATACTGCTGGTGCCTCTGACACTACACCTGTGGAAATTGTGTCCAGGTGCTGCTCCTGAAGGACGATCTTAGGGAACTGGAGCAGCAGCTTGATGACCTCTGGACCATCTGGGAAAATGAGAGTTTCGTGGACAGGACCTAAAGTGAGGTTGTCACACCGCAGATACAAGAAGAGCGTAGGTGGGTGACGACGAGGAAGAGACGTAAACATGGAGTGCAGGTGGCTGCACCTATTGAAAACAGGTACACCCTCTTGTTTAGCTGTGGGGGCGGACGACACGTCAGCCAGCTCCGTGAGTGGCAGCCAGGGCTATGACTCCAACCCTGGTGTTGAGGCTCAACAGAGAAGAGTGACATCCGGCTGAGCCATAGTGGCAGGCGACTCGATAGTCAGAGGTGCGGAAGGAGATTCTGCGGAAACAGGCGCGACTCCAGGATGGTGTGCTGCCTCCCTGGTGCCAGGGTCCAGGACGTCTCGAAATGGCTGCACGGCATCCTCGAGAGGGAGAGCAGCCGGAGGCTGTTGTGCAAGTTGGCACAAACGATATAGGTAGGAAGAGGAAGGAGGTTCTGCAAAACGAGTTTAGGGAATTAGGTAAAAGAATGAAAAGCAGGACCTCCAGGGTAGTGATCTCAGGATTACTATTGATTATTGACTATTGGGCTTCCAGTAGCTCGTGCAAGTGAAGGTAAGAACAGGGAGATAGGGGAAATGAATATGTGGCTGAGCAGTTGGTGCAGGGGGCAGGGATTTAGATATCTGGACCATTGGGATCTGTTCTGGGGCAGGGGTGACCTGTACAAAAGGGACGGGTTAATGAAGTGTTTGTGGAGGAGCTTTTTGGGACCAGTGACCACAGTTCGATTAGGTTTAAGATAGTTATGGATTGGGACAGAGGGGCCCCACGTGTTAAAATGCTCAACTGGGGTAAGGTCAACTTTGAGGGTATGAGAGAAGTTCTCGCTCAAGTTGATTGGAGCAGGTAATTTGAGGGGAAAGGAACATTGGCCAAGCGGAATGTTTTTTAAAGTGTGCTGAAAACAGCTCAGGATATGTATGTCCCCGTTAGAGTGAAGGGCAAAGCAGGCAAACATAAGGAAGCTTGGCTGACGAGGGAACTTGAGGCATTGGTCGAAAACAGGAAGGATGCATGGGATAGGTATAGGCAGCTGCGATCAAGTGCATTGATGGAGGAGTTTTGGGAACGAAGGAGTAAACTGAAAAAGGAAATCGGAAGGACAAAAAGGGGCCAGGAGATAGCTCTGGTGGGTAGCATTAAGGGCAATCCCAAAAGATTTTATAAATACATGAGGAGGAAAAGGGTAACTAGAGAGAGAGTGGGACCTCTCAGGAATCAAACCGGTCAACTCTGTGTGAAGCTACAGGAGATGGGCAAAGTCCTTAATGAGCATTTCGCCTCTGTATTTACAGAGGAGAAAGACAATAGTACAGAGGAACTTGAGGCAGTGACTGGAAGTGCCTTGAGAGCAGGAGTAACTCAGCAGGACAGGCAGCATCTTTAAAGAGAAGGAATGGGTGACGATCTGGGTCAAGACCCTTCTTCAGACCTTCTTGACCCGAAATGTCACCCATTCCTTCTCTCCAGAGATGCTGCCTGTCCCGCTGAGTTACTCCAGCATTTTGTGTCTATCTCCCAACTTCTATACTCAATACTCGACCATCGACAAAACTCTGCATCATTCAACAAGGTTCCGCATGGTAGGCTACTCGGGAAAGTTAGATCGCAAGGAGAGATGGCTGAATGGATAGAAAATTGGCTCCATGGAAGGAAGCAGAGGATGATGGTGGAAGGCAGCTTCTCAGACTGTCAGCCTGTGACTAGTGGTGTGCCTCAGAGTTCAGTGCTGGGCCTGTTACTGTTTGTCATTTACATCAATGATTTGGATGAGAATATACAGGGCAAGATTAGCCAGTTTGTTGATGATACAAAAGTGGATGGTTTTGCAGACAGTGAAGATGGTTGTGAAAGATTGCAGCAGGATCAGGATCGATTGACCAGGTGGGCTGAGGAATGGTAGATGGAATTTAATACAGAGAAGTGAGAGGTGTTGCATTTTGGGACGTCTAACAAGGGCAGGATCTACACAGTGAACAGTGCTGAGTCACAGGTAGATAAGGTGGTCAAAAAGGCTTTTGGCACATTGGCCTTCATCAGTCAGAGTACAGAGTATAGAAGTTGGAAAGTCATGTTGCAATTGTATAAGACATTGGTGATACCGCATTTAGAATATTGTGTTCAGTTCTGGGCACCATGTTATAGGAAAAACATTGTCAAGCTTGAAAGGGTTCTGAGAAGATTTACGAGGATGTTTCCAGGGTGTGAGCTCTCGGGAGAGGTTGAGTAGGCTGGGTCTCTATTCCTTGGAGTGCAGGAGGATGAGGGGTGATCTGATAGAGATGGACAAAATCATGAGAGGAATAGATCGGGTATATGCACAGTCTTTTGCCTAGAGTAGGGGAATTGAGGACCAGAGGATATAGGTTCAATAGACAATAGACAATAGACAATAGGTGCAGGAGTAGGCCATTCGGCCCTTCGAGCCAGCACCACCATTCAATGTGATCATGGCTGATCATTCTCAATCAGTACCCCGTTCCTGCATTCTCCCCATACCCCCTGACTCAAGGTGAATGAGAAAAGATTTAATAGAAATCTGAGGGATACCTTTTTCACACAAAGGGTGGTGGGTGTATGGAACAAGCTGCCGGATGAGGTAGTTGAGGCTGGGACTATCCCATTGTTTAAGAAACAGTTAGACAGATACATTGATAGGACAGGTTTGGAGGGATATGGATCAAGCGCAGGCAGGTGGGGCTAGTGTAGCTGGGACATGTTGGCCGGTGTGGGCAAGTTGGGCCGAAGGGCCTGTTACCACATTGTATTACTCTATGACTCTAATAAGGCTTGACCTTACATTTCTATTAATTTCAATAAATACCATTGCAGGAGGATTAAAGCCTAAATCTCATTGCATAGAAACATAGAAACATAGAAAATAGGTGCAGGAGTAGGCCATTCGGCCCTTCGAGCCTGCACCGCCATTCAATATGATCATGGCTGATCATCCAACTCAGTATCCCGTACCTGCCTTCTCTCCATACCCTCTGATTGCAAAGGTTATGTATGGGGGAAGGGGCCATTTAAGAATTAAACAGCACAGAAATTTTAAAAATGGTTAACATAATAAGAGGAAGATATGTATAGACATTTTCTCGAGTGGATTTCATAGAATATGAAAATAAGAGCAATAAAGTTGCACTATGAAGTATGAATGGGTCAAGATTGTAGTGTACGCATTCAATTATGCGAATGAACTGCAATAAGGTAGAGAACTAGAGAAATTAATTAGAATGGACATTATATGGTTGTGTTGGAAATATATGGCACACGAATCCAGACGGGCAACTCAATATTCTAAGCTGCAGAATTTTGAAGTCAGGGGTGAAGGAAATTAATTGTAAGTAGCATTAAGGACGTTATTATAGCCTCAGGCATGGAATTCTTTAATTATGATGGTGTTCAGGGTTTCCTTAAGTTGGATAAGGAAATTATGCTGAAATACTTTCATTTTGGGATGTATTATAGACCAATGACTAGTTGAAAAATACGTAAAGATCAGAAAGTAATTCAAAGAGATTTGTGATTTCAATAATTTCGTTATAAATGGACAGCTTAATAAAAGGCACTTAAAAATCTGTGACCCAAACAAGTTTAGTTAAAGTATTAGTAAAGGTGCCTGCCTAAATGTAACCCTGTGGCGGGTGAGTGTATGAACCCGGAATAAGGCGAGGAGCCAGGTGAATTTCGCAAGGGTTGTTTAATTAACTCAAAACCACTACCGTTCGCTTCAGTGGGAGACTGAAGACTGAAACCTAACCCCGGAAGGAAACCCCATAGCCCCTGAAGGAAACCCCGTAGTCTGGGCCATCCCAGGACCTGTCCATCACAGTGCCGAGGGGTTCGATCAGTAGCCTAACCTTTGGTAGCCACCACAACCTATTCATTACCTGGGGATGCCTTTTAAGGCCCATGTTGGGATATTTAGCAGCACAGTGTACAGGTATACCGAAAGGCAGAAGTGTATAAAATTAGTTCACAAAGTCAGCAGTATGTGGCAATGGACCAAGGAGAAACTAATTTGTTCCTGTGGAAGAGAAGCAAGTGAATAGGCGATCAGCACCATGCTGTTTCTTCCTGCCTCATTGTGAATGGGCATGCTTGACATTAATGGCCATTTACACACTGGATTCTGTCTACCTATCAGCTAAAGGAAATATTTAGGAGAAAGAGCAGATTTGCAGGTGTTGAAAATGAAGAATTGGATACATTGTCACCAGCAGGTGATTTTCATTCAAATAAAAAATGCACTATAAATAATAATCGTGTAATTTGTCCAAACAACGTGTGCACATTGCAACAAATTTCAAGCAGCAAATTGATAATGGTACGTTTTAACCTTTCCTTACTGAATGCATTGTCACAGCTGTTCAGTATTCACTTACACAGCTCCCCATGTTAAAATGCTAAAGCAAATCAATCACAGAAGTATTAATATTTCATGAGATTTTTTGGAATGCACTGGTAATGGCTCAGCATGCTACAATGATTTAAAAGACCAACAACTTCTGTCAGTCAGTAACTGATTGACAAAATTCCCATTTAAAATTCTCAGCTAAATATGATCCCAATTGAATTAGTAAGGAACTCTTGTTCACTTTAAAACAATTGAATGGATCACAATGTGTCTTTTCATATAACACCTTGGCCCATGACACATTTTAGTCGTAATCGATGAATGGCTGAATACACTGTTGAACAGGGAATGGTTTCCATTCATCACATAATTGAGTTGAAGTTCAAAGTCAATTACTAAAGGTAATCTGCATTTCCAAACATGAACTATAAACTGTTAGGGTGTTTGTACATCAGGCCATTGTGTCTGGAATTGGAGGCAATCAGCATGCAACATGCATTTTTTCATATTGCACTGCAACAGTTGTGTGAGTCTACATGCTTTATACAGGCCTTAAGAGATACAGCATGGAAACAGGCCTATCGGCCCACTGACTCCGTGCCAGCCAGCGATCACCCGTATGCTAGTTCTCTGTGCGGTGGCCAATTAAATACAAACTTTCACGTCTTTGGAATGTGGGAGGAAACCGGAGCATCGGGAGAAAACGCGCGCAGTCACGGGGGGGAAACGTGCAAACTACGCACAGAAAGCACCCGACGTCAAGATAGAACCCAGTTCTTTGGCACTGTAAGGCAGCAGCTCTACTGCTGTGATTTAATGTTTTAATACGATTTAACACTTAACAAGTCTGAATGCCAGCAAGGAAACCCACGTGACTACAGGCTAAATGACCAGTCCTTGTCTGAATCACCAGGAGGAGGCTATCAGCAAAGATAATCATTGGATTTCAGAAGGGAGCTGGTTACCCCAATATTGCAGGCATTTCCATTTTGGAGGGACAGAACCCAACCATCTGCTGCTTGCCCTGGACACCTAGTTCCAATACCTCCATGTCCTATTTGTCTGCCTGAGACAATGATATCTACACCCATCTCTGACCTGCAACAAGGATAATGGTATTTTAGATTTCCCACTGGTTTGGTCATATCACAAACATAGCCTCAGATACTTTCCCAACAGAATATCCATCAAACTGGCCCATTTTCACCTCTGCATGCACCTCTAAGCCAAATCTTCCATAAATCAGAGATGATACAGAAGCTCTCAGTGAAAACTGTCTCTATATAAGTTCCCATCTTTTATGGGCGATTATCTTTTTAAGTGTAGGTGGCACTGCACTGACCATGGAAGATAGTGCCCAACCAAGGCCCCAATTAAACTTCACATGTCTTGTGCACAGCACAAATTTAATTTGTAGACCACAACGTTTTACAACACAGACATCTTTCTCTCTACTAATTAGAAAAATATATTTATCATTTAAAACAAAACCTTAATTTTTCCGATGATAATGATTTCTTAATTTAATAATTTATCAGCAAATTAAGTCCCACAACATTAAATTGCCAAGAAAATTATGCTGAACAAAATGTGCGCTAAAATGACCGAGCACAGGGCCAGTGTGGCAGTTCAATCTGTTGCATCTCACACATGAACATCATTTGATGATTTGAATGATCTTCACGTTAGTCAGGGAGCTGGCAGAAGACCCAGAGCTTGATTAAGGACATGCCTTCACTTCCTAGCAGATTGGAACTCATTGCCTATTTCCACTGCTGGAAGTCACTGCAGTTTCGAGAGGACTCTGTGCGTCCTTACTAAGCCAGGGATGAGCATTTCCCTTTTCAGATCCTTGTTGAAGAATCACAGGTCCTTTGTGGGCCAAATGTTCCCTCACTATGCAGCAAGTAGATCTAAAGGTATCAGTATTGTTTGCCCTACCATTGCGGCATGGTGGCGTAGCGGTAGAGCTGCTGCCTTACAGCACCAGAGACCCAGGTTCGATCCCGACTGCAGGTGCTGTCTGCACGGAGTTTGTGTGTTCTCCCCGTGACCTGCGTGGGTTTTCGCAGAGATCTTCGGTTTCCTCCCACACTCCAAAGAGGTACAGGTTTGTAGGTTAATTGGCTTGGTAAAATTGTATAAATGTAAAATTGCTCCTAGTGTGTGTTGGATAGTGTTAATGTGCAGGGACTGCTGATCGGACTCGGTGGGCCGAAGGGCCTTTTTCCGCGCTGTATCTCTAAGCTAAACTAAACTAAAATATAAGTGATGGGACTGCTTAGAGAGCTGGCATACACTTAGTGAGTCAAATGGTCCAATTCTATCACGTAAATATAGAAAATAATGTGAATACAAAACTATGTCTAATCATTAGTCCACAGAGATCAATATACAACAGACTACAAAAAGAATGAGGGAAAAGACTGAACCAAAAAGCCATCCCTCAAGTGCAATCACTTTTATCAGAAAGCATCTTGAGCTTTCCATCCAATTCTGTTCACTAAGACATAAAGACATTCAAAACAAGAAGATATTAGGGAGGGAAGCTGCAAACCAGATTACTAAATCTGTTTAAATGTCAATAGATACTGTATGTGGGACTTTTTAACCCTGAAAGGAAATAAATCAAATAAATAGGGTGAACAAAGAAGTGTGAAAATTACCACATAACACAAAGAGAACATGGGTAGTGTGTACATACTAAAAATGGCAAAACAGGTTTCAGTAAATTTGAAGACTTCTAATCACTTCTAATCAATTAGACCATTCAGTGAAACAGAAGGCAGATAATTTTATGTTTAAGCATAATGGTGCACTAGTAAAATAACATGTTGATTGTTGCATGTAATTCTGATCATCATAAGACTGTGTATTCTGGAGAAACAGTAGTGATTCATCATTAACATCACAGGAAAGATTCTTCAACTTGAATAGGATTTTTTTCCAATTCTTGTTTAATTACCTAACCGGGAAAGAAAAAGAGTACAGGAGTTATCAAAATAAAGGCTTATACTTTCTCGTAAATCTTGTTTGAATACTCCAGAATGATGGAAATCTCAATGTAATAATGTTAAAAAAAAGGAGAAAATGTATAATTGGCTGTTTATACCAAAAGTTAAAATTGAATGCAGTGTGATCAGCTTCATTTGTACCCAACTAGTGAATTAAATGTTCCTAAAAAGTAACTAACAAATCAGTGTTCCGACAGGTTTTGATCTATTCTTATTTTAAAGTAAATTTTTAAATATTGAATTCTATCATTATCCGGGATAATTTTGGTTGCACACATTTTTTTTCCTTTGTTCTCCACACCACTGTTAAGACGCGAAGGCTTGAGTCAGTTAGTAGAGATATTTCAGGCAGGCAGATTAAACATTTGCTTCCCCACTGCAGGCTGTGATGCCAGAGTTTGCATTTTGAATAACCTGGGGCATCAGCAGAAACCTTGTCTGGTGCCTTGTATAATGTTATTCTGAGAACGTTACGTCTTCACCAGAATCAAAATGAGCTATAGTCAAAAGAAACACACTTCCAGAAGGATTATCATATCTGGAGTGAAAGCTTGCTGATCCTTTAGGTTCTTAGGCTACAATTTGATTACTTGTTTCATGAATGTCACTCTCAGCAAAATATACCATATGTCCTTCTCTTCACCAGTATCCATTTATTCTTCATATGGCATTATTTCTTCCCGCACTATAACACATGCATGATTTTGTTGACTCGTTCTGAACATCCTTGTACGCTTTTCTAAACTTTAGGTTGAGGAGTGAAAAAGTGACCTGATGGAAGTATGTAACATTATGGGGCATAGATAGAGTTGAGTGCCAGAACTTTTCTCTCGGGATGGAAAAATCAAATACTAGAGGGCACAGCTTTAAGGTGAGAGGCGGAAAACTTAAAGGAGATGGGTTTACACAAAGGGTGGCGATTGCCTGGAACAGGTGTCAAGAGTCAAGAGTGGCTTACTGTCATTTGTCCAGAGATGGAACAATGAAATTCTTACTTGCAGCAGCACCACAGGTAAGTAAACACAGCACTCTATAAAACCTGATGGTTGTGGGGAAGAAGCTGTTACTGAACCTGGAAGTTATAGTTGTGGTGGTGGTGGAGGTAGACATAATAGTGGCATTCGAGAGACTTTTTGATAAGCACAAGGATATGCAGGGAATGGAGGTTTATGGATTATGTTCAGGTAGATAAGCATTGGTCTTGCCATCATTTTCAACACAGACATTGCAGGTCGAAGAGCCTGTTCCTGTGCAAAACTGGTCTATGTTCAATGTTATCCTTCAACTCAAATTTCATATCCTGATTTCTATCCTTTCCAACATGAGAAACTGTTTACACTTTCCAAACAGATAGCACAGTTCATTACAATCAAAAAACAGACAATAAACTCACAACCGTATGCTCATAATTAGTGGTAGCTTAATCACAGTATTATGTTCCATTCAACATATATTCTTCATCGTGTCGGTTTACACGCTTTCAAATGTTTCTGTAATATTTCATGCCTGTAGCCATATGGCTTAGAAAGGAATGTTTTAATTTAGGCTGGAGACACAAGGAACTGCAGATGCTGATTGACCAAAAAAAAGACATAAAATGCTGGAGTAACTCAGCGGGTCAGATGGGTCCCACCTGAAACATCACCTAATCATGTTCTCTGAAATGGTGCCTGGCCGTTGCATTACTCCAGCGCTTTGTCTTTTTTGATGTTGTATTAGCATTCATCAAACAAGTGGCTAATGCACAGGTATTCAGTTTGATTGTTAATCTGCATGGTCCTTGGGTGGAATGTCATATTTGTCATACTTAAATAACATTTAGCTTCCAGTTCAATGCGAAGTGAGTAAACTCACCAATATTTTCTATTTCAACACCTATAGCCAACTTTCAATAGCTTACTAAATATTGATGTAAAATTCCCTTTGATTTTCAATTGTAATTCTATTGCCATTAAATATTCAGCCACAACAGCCAAACCTGGTCAAAGACTCCAGGTTTCGAGTGAACAACACCACATGACAAGTCAATGGGGATGGAATTCAATCACGTAACAGATGTTCTTCACAAGCTGCTAACCTAATGAAAGCAAGTTATACCCCTGACAATCAGAGCAAAGAGAAAACATCAGACATTCAAGTGATTCACTTTTGCAAGAAATCTACCATCAACATTGACACATTTTATTGAGCGCCCTTTCATTTGCTGGCTGTGGAATCACATTGTTGCACAGGCATTAATAAAAGTACATTTCTGCAGCACTACAGTAAACAAGGAGGAAGTGATGACTGGGGAATGGTTACTGCCATACACTCTACGTTTTATGAAACTCACAACCGATTAACAGTAAGATGCAAATGATCTCATGGATATCCAGACATCAGAATTATGTGTTTGTGGTTTCTTATTTTTTCCGATAAAATCTAATTTCTCTTGAGATTGTTTTGGGACTTTCCTGTGGCAATTGTAAAACCAGAGTTTGTCTAGCTTGTTAACAACTACTGAGAATGAGAATTCCTCTGTCTATACGGAGCAGCGACAGGGGAAATACGTTATGCCATTATGGCTCAGTGAGGGTAACGAGGATTGTGGACAGGGTGTAAAGTGGGCCACATCAAATCCGCCATGTTATTAGCCATGGACACCAGATTTGGCTTTCTCCCCCCCGAGGGGGAAGAACAAAGGAGGACCCCGCGTGGGGGGACCGCCGTGAAGGTGGGGGCAGAGAACAAGGGATGAGCTGGCGTGGGGGGACCGCCATGAAAGAGGGGGGAGGGGGGAGAACAAGGGAGGAGCTGGCGTGCGGGAGGGGGGGAGGATGAACAAAGAACAACCTGGTGCGGGTTACTTTGCTTGACGCGAAATGTCACCCGTTCCTTCTCTCCAGAGATGCTGCTTGTCCCGCTGAGTTACTCCAGCTCTTTGTGCCTATCTTCGATTATTTGCATACCTTGGGTCTGCAAGCAAAGGATTTCACTGTGCCTTGTCACATGTGACAATAAAGTATTCCATTCCGTTCCAATTCAAAGCAATAATTCGAAAATTTGGAAAAATGTCTAATTTAGGCACCCAACGATATTAGTATAATCACTCAGTGAGCCCAAGCAATATTGGTGGGATGGATTTAATTCCCACTCTTGTAATGTATTAGCCCTCAACAATGAGAGCAGATTCAGGATTCTATAATTAGCAGGATGCAGAGTGATTGTTTATATCATTTCATCTCTAACAGCACAGACACCCAGAGAATCAGTGGATATGGACCATGGATCTAAATAACCCCAGCCAGCAAAACTGGATCATTTGTTCGTCAGAAGATGCAAGACATCACTAGGAAATTCACCTGTCCAATGCTGACAAGAGTGCTGGCTTCATTACTCATGATTATACCCAAGTCTACTTCAACCAAACTAATCAAAATATTATTTCTACATTACAATGCAGAGGTCAAACAAATGGAATTCAGAAATAAAATCCTAAACGCCATAACAAAAAAAACAAAGACAGCAACAAGCTCTGGGCTATGGGGACTGAATAATTATCAGAAATTTTTCCTTCAATTTACCTAAACAATCTGCAAGTCTCCCATGGATACCGATGTTAAATATTTAACGCGCTGCAAGATCTGCCATGGAGACCACTTATGTTCTTTCACAAGACGTCACGCAGAAGTACTTCATAGAGGAGGCTAGGATTTTAGCACACATGAACTCTGTTCAGTTTTTCACCAGCCCTCCACTGAAAAGGTTATTAGGAAACAGTGCAAACTGTATGCATGGCAAGGATTTTAAATAAACTATCCATAATAGAAAACAGATTTGCCTTTGTCACTGCACAGTGGATACTCAATTGTGACTATCGTCTTTTATCTGACATCACTTCTATTGAAGCTATTTTATTTTGCATTTCTTTATTTTGTCAACGTTCACATGCAGAAGTAATAATTGAATCAATACTTCATTTTTCTTGCCACCATTCTTTGCTGATTTGTTCAATCCCAAAAGGCATTCCCCACAACAGATAATGTAACTCTTCTTGTGTCTGTTGTTCAGGAGCAAGCCTTGCTATGAATGTCAGAAGATTCCCCTATCACAGGTGGCATTAGGTCAGGTCACAATGTGTAGGAAGGAATTGCAGATGCTGGTTAAAGCCAAAGATTGACACAAAAAGCTGGAGTAACTCAGTGGGACAGGCAGCATCTCCGGATAGAAGGAATGGGTGACGTTTCGGGCCGAGACCCTTCTTTAGACTAGTTTTGGAAAAAGGAAATGAGAGATATAGACGATCATGTAGCGAGATAAAGAACAATCAATGAAAGATATGCAAAAAAAGTAACGGATAAAGGAAACAGGCCATTGTTAGCTGTTTGTTGGGTGAAAACGAGAAGCTGGTGCGACCTGGGTGGGGGAGGGATAGATGGAGAAGAAAACGTTATTTCCAAAATTACAGCCAAGTAAAAATTGAATAAATGCTTAGCATAATTTTTACCGTTATAATCAGAATACAAAATGCCTCAATTATGTTGACAGTTGCAGGTCCTCTCCAGGATTCCATTCCTGAGACATGTTAATAACCTGAACAGTATCCAAGTCAGAAACGAACAGAAAAAGTAATACAGTGTGTGGAAGAGGATCACAGAAACAGGTCCCAACCCGAATCATCACCAATCTATATCTTCCAGAGATGCTGCTTGACCGACTGAGACAAACCAGCACTTTGTGTTCCACACAAGATTTCAGCATCAGCAGCTCCTTGTGTTTACAGAAATCACTGCGACCAGACACCGAGCAAGTGTGGAAAGAGTGGCCGTCAACCAGCTTCACTAACTCGGTGATTGAGGAAGGGAGTCTACTCAGTGCCTCCAGCTCTGCTCGGCTCAATCCAGCCACTGATGGTTGTGGCTTGGGATTTGGGGTGGGGGTGGGGGTTGGAGTGGTGATGGAGAGATGGCCGTGCAAATGCCCCAGTCCCGCCTGACACAAATATCTTGGAATCCCACATTAGCCAAAAGTGTACCCTATTCCATCCATCCTGCTGGTGTTTAAACGCTTATTCATATCTATGGGCAGTTCATAAGTCAGGCGTTTGTAACCTGGGGAATGAACTGTACTGTCAAAAGAAGAATTACTCTGGACTTCATCCTCAGCTCAGCCAATTCCATCCAGAACCAGCAACAATGATGTTTCAAATTAACTTAAAGTACAAAATGATTCAACACAGACATTTGAGAATCTGAGTCTTTTGTTCCTTTCTAGTGTAATATTATCAAGGATAATCAATATAACAGCATTCTAATGTTTTGTATATGGTACCGTACACAACAGTGCTAAAATTAGGCTTGCATCTTTTTTTAACAGGGATGCAACTAGATCTTTTTGGAATCGGCGATAGTTATTTATTGCACCAGCCTCAATGATCCACAACAAAATCTTATCGTCCACCCGTGAAAGAAAACATTGTCTATGTTTTTTCTGTTATCTTTGGGTACCCTTTACCCACAAACTCATTAAATTCTGTGCTCCACTAATCAATTCTATGCTGTGAACTCAGAGATCCAAATTGCCTGAGGCATGATCAAATTTCAACCTTCTAATTGTGTTTCCTGTGGTATAAAATATATCCTATCTCCTCGGTGTCTTGTTAACCCAGGCATCACCCCTTCCCCTTTCAATAGTTACAAAAATAAAGATTCATTTCACGTCTTCTTTTCCGTATAAACTACTTTGCTCCATCAGCTGGTTGGAAGTCTAATGTCCCTCGGAGTCATGACACAGTTGAAATTGTCCCCAGTGTGTGTCGGATAGTGGAAGTGTCCGGGAGTCGCTGGTCGCTGGGGACTCCGTGGATCAAAGGGCCCGTTTCCGCGCTGTATCTCTAAGCTGACGAAAAAACATCGTCCCAATGCCTGTAATATTTCACACTTTTTCTTTCATGCCACTTTGAATCTCTTCCTCCAACCCTCTACTTTTAAAATTTTATGAACAATTTCATTCTTCTTAAAAGTTTATTTTACTTCTCTTTCATTTGCTTCAATTTTCTTCGTTGTTCATTTTGTCGGAAGGTAAAAATTTCAATTTTCAATGGCATGTATGCTCGGTAAGTCAACTTTATGTGTCATCTGTACAGGTATGGTGCGTTACAGGTACAATTAAAATCTTGCTCGCAGCAGCACCACAGGCACTCACACACAGACAAGCACCCAAAGATGTTAATTAGGCATAAATTGCACATAAAATTTCAAAAAGAAGATTGTGTAATAAAAATGACATGAGTGCAAAACACACCTTTAAAAAAACCAAAAAATACATATCTCCAGTATAGATGTGAAGATGTTTTCAACCAAACACATTTAATTTTATTTTTAAAGCAGGCAGATTATTTGAAAACATTGTTTAAGGAAGCTGAGAGCCCTCAGTATAATAGAGTTTTCATTTTTTAGCTTGCAAAGGCTTGAATGCTTGTCCTTAAGCTCACAGCCTGAACCTTCTCATGAGACACACACCAGTCTGTGGGCCAAGTGAAATAGGAAAATTTATTTCAGTCTCCTCCTTTCAGCAGAAGCATTTCAACATTCTAGACATTGAGAGGTAATACTGAAAAACAGTTGAAGATCAGCTATGATCTTGATGAATGACGAAGAAGTTCCAAGTGCAACATGACCTACTCTCTCTCATGCCCTTACACTCAATAGGAAAATGACTGGCCATGCCCAATCCAATAAAGCATTAAACAATGGAGAACTTACTTTCTGACTGCTCACTCATCAGTGAGTCGATTGACTTGAACTTGAGCTGGAGCAAGTCAGCAGCTCTCCATCGCCTTCTCAATAGCAATTAGGGACAGGCAAAAACGCTGCCCTTGTCACCAACACGCAGAACTTTAAAAAATAATGAATTAATGGATTTATTAATAATGAATCAATGAATAATAGATTAATAAATAAAAAAGACTAAATAATCCTGAAGCTAATTTCTGTAGACATCAAATAAACCTTAACATCCAGATTTGTTTGCCAATATTTTTCCACTTGCTAGCATTCTCCTCCACCCCCAATCTACAATATTTTCATGCCTGATAAAAATTCAGGGCTCATGTGCCTTTGTATTGAAAACTATGTATCTCCAGCTGCAACCATCTTTTACAGCATTATGTTTAAACAATCGTTACATGTAATTTATTTTGTACAATGTTTTAACTCCCTAGTATCTACTTTATGTATCCCTTATTACTTATCTTTTCCTTATTACCTCTCCCTTACTATTTATTATGTCCTGTGTTGACCTTAAAATTAAAACAATGATCTTGAGATCTCAAACACGATCTTATTTCTGATTAGCTCACCTCGTTACTTAAAATAAATGTTTTTCCCTTTAAAGAGTGTCCACACCATCTAGGTAACAAGAATTTGCCACAAGTATTTCACAAAAACTCCTTGGAGTTATAGATTGACTCCACGGTAATACTATGTCTGAAAGATGACAGTCTCCCACAGTCACAACCAAATCCTGAACACTAATCCTCATGACCTCTCATTGCAATATGCCTCCTTTACCTTTATTAATCATTATTGACTCACCATTTACCTTGCATGAGAAACATTACTGTACTCTGCAAAACTAATCTGATCAACCATCATACCCTTGATGGTGGCTGAGAATCACAAACCGGAGTTTATTACTTATTTTGTATGTAAATTCTTCATTTTAATTTCCGTGGTTCATTTTTGTTTTCACTATGGAGAGCGTTGTTTTTTCCTCATGGCCTTGGTAATTAGATCAGTATCAACATTCTGCACTCTAAAATCATGTGGAGATGCAGGATGAAGCTTCCTCTAGTCTAAAGACAAATTCTAGAGTCCAAATCTACTGTACAATACATTTGTTCCTTTATTTGAAAATATTTTACTGTTGTCGTCATTCATATGTCACTGATTCCTGTATCAGCCTAAAATGTGCTATGGAGGATGATAAAAATCTAATGATGCATTTTACCATATCCACTAAGATGACCAGGCTTCAACAATTAGGTTGATGCCATAAGAACACATGCATAATGTAACATTGACACATGTCAGATGTTCAGAAGACCCACTGGCAATTAAAAATCGTTGCCTTAGAAACAATTGCATCCTAGCACACAAAATAAGATTTGGCATCTTTTTGTCATTAATTACATTTCATTGCCTTACAAAGAGATCCAGACTCTTGTCTCATTAATTCAAAGAGAGAAAAACATTGAATCTATGACTCCTTGGTAATGAGCATGACCAGATTTTTGTGCAACAGGGATGAACCCGCACATTAAAACAAAATGACCTATTTGCTCTCTGAAGACACCATGCAGTGTGCAATCACTCGAATAGTCTTTTTTTATTATTAATCCAAATAGATTCTGTTTCACTTCATGCCCGTCCTGAACATATTCCATGGAAGCTTTGATTCAGTCACATTTTTCCCCACATTGTGATTAACTACAGAGTGGAAATATTAGTAGCACCTCATTATGAAATGCATTTCTAAACTGGTCTCTTATGAATATGTAGCCACCTTGTTCCAGGATTCACTAAAACCATTTACCTCCACACATAAATACATTTTCAATAAATCAAATCAAAATGTAAGTTTTATTGTACATAAAAAAATCTTGATGAAGTCCAAATGATTATTGCTTAAAAGGAATAATAAAACCATTCTACCTCAGAATGTTGCTCTTTCCAGCTAAACTCTGCCCCATTTGATCTTTAGCTGAGATTGCTTTTAAGTGTAGAGTTAAACAGCATCGAAACAGGCCCTTCAGCCCATCTTATCCACGCCAAGCAAGATGCCCCATCTACACTAGTTCCACCTGCCAGTGTTTGGCCCATATCTTTATAGCCTCCATAGCTTATCGCACGCTGAATGTTAGGTAGCAATCCTGCTTGCCATTTCTTTGCCTCCATGCTGTACTTTCTCATTGTTCTGGCCAACCCTCTCACCTCCAATCTTCACTATTCAAAACTCAAACGTTGACCTGTATTCATGCACCTTACTGCCTTCTGCTCTGAGGCAACTTCTAAATCTTCATTCTGGCATCCAATGCACTATATGGCATGATTTCATTGCACAATGTATTGGTCATGGGTCTTTGGCTGCACTTTCATACCATAATCAGAAGGTCATAAATTCAAGATTTACATTTGCATCTCAGCACTGGGGTGCCGGCCTCAAACTGTCATGTTGTCTGTACGATTTTACTGTACAAACCAACAGTAACTTTGTACGTACTTTGCAATATCTTGACGTTATGATAGGTACAATACAAATGTGTGGTTCTGCTTTTGTTATCTTTGCAACCTTAAGAAGTCTAAATCTACGTTTAAGGCTTTTAATTGATCTATTTCTATTTAGGCTTTACACTTTACTTTAGACTTTACAGATACAGCACGGAAACAGGCCCTTTGGCCCACCGAGTCCATGCCAAACAGCGATCACCCATACACTAACACTATCCTACACACTTGGGACAATGTACAATTTTACCAAAGCCAATTAACCTACAAACGTGTACGGTTATGGAGTATGGGAGGAAACCCTAGCACCCGGAGAAAACCCACGCAATCATCATATCATCATCATATCATATATCTACAGCCGGAAACAGGCCTTTTCGGCCCTCCAAGTCCGTGCCGCCCAGTGATCCCCGTACATTAACACTATCCTACACCCACTAGGGACAATTTTTACATTTACCCAGCCAATTAACCTACATACCTGTACGTCTTTGGAGTGTGGGAGGAAACCGAAGATCTCGGAGAAAACCCACGCAGGTCACGGGGAGAACGTACAAACTCCTTACAGTGCAGCACCCGTAGTCAGGATCGAACCTGAGTCTCCGGCGCTGCATTCGCTGTAAAGCAGCAACTCTACCGCTGCGCTACCGTGCCGCAATTACAGGGAGAACGTACAAACTCCATACAGGCAGCACCCGTAGCCAGAATCCAACCCGGGTCTCTGGCACTATAAGGCAGCAACTCGACCACTGCTCCACCGTGCTACCCCATAATTCCCATGCATATCTCCTTTCATTTAATCATTGGGTTGCAACAACTTTTGTTTATCCCACTGATGATGTTTGAAGCTCCCTTCGTGAACCTCATCAACACATCACTGCATTCTTGCCTTCACAAATTTATCTTTTTAAACAGAGTTTGTGATTATAACACCTAACCTTTCTCCTACCATCTGGCAGCCATTTGTCTTGTATGAATAACCTTCAATATTTACAGCATTAAATAAATTAACTTTTTAGTTGTTTCAGTCATTCTTTTATCGCCAATTAACCAGAATTATTTTACACAGTATTTCACATTCATTGCAGCCTGGTTAAAATATAAGCAACAGTTGAACCAAAATTATAACAAAGGACTGGAATCTAAATGGAGAGGACCGTTCAAGCTTTTATTGAAGGCTGGGTTTTGACTGTCCCAGATGGATTGCTCAGGAGAAATTAATACTCCAAGCTATGTGATGCTCCCTCGCACATTTCTAGCACTTTTCACAGCAGCTTGATGAAAACTCTGTTTGATAGTAGCTCTTCAGCTGTCCCTGACTTGGAAGATCTCACTTTATTATAATAATGTCAAATTAGAATAGCAGTAATTACAGTATCTTGAAAAATCACAAGAGGAGGAAATTCAAAATGAATGGATTGAGATAGACTGCAAGCAAACACATCCGATGTCTCAGTTCAATTTTGCCAAACGTTTCTGCTTTACATTAACTGTGTGTCTGTCATGCCACCTTATTTACCAAACAATTGAATGTGTGCTGGGTAGAAAGAATGGTTAATATAAAAACTGAGATGATTTTTTTTTGTGTCAGCTTTGTTCACTATTTTGTCATACAGTAACGGCAATATAATACAATATTCAACTTCTGTCATGACAGACATTGAATAATTTTCATCTCCAGATCTTTTTGCCTTAAGACATTTTAAACAAATGCTGCATAATTCCACTGGTGTCGACTTATGCTGTTTTGGTGCCGACATAGTGGGAAAAGACATGACTGAAGTACAGTTCTGAAGAAGGGTCTCGACCCGAAACGTCACCCATTCCTTCTCTCCTGAGATGCTGCCTGACCTGCTGAGTTACTCCAGCATTTTGTGAATAAATGACTGAAGTACAGGATATTTCTGCATTCTCTCCCTCTCCTGCCAGTGTGTAATGATGTAATTTTATCAACCACACATCAAACATAACAAAGGCACCCACAATACACTGTATAACATTTCAACTCTTCTCAACTTTAACCAACAGTTCCCCGAGGACAATTGACCCATTTGGAACAGTTTGCACATTGTAGCTTTCATTCATTAGATGTTGGATGAGAATTTTAAATTTGCCAATGCTCACCTTTCCTTTGATTGAGATCAACCTGCCCAAAGGATCAACATAAACATTTAACAATCTATTCATGGTCCACAGAACAGCTCAAAAGAAGTTTCCCGGCAGCGATAGACATATTTTACAGGTTATTTTGTTCTGAAAAAGCCAATATAGTTTTATAACAAATGATTCTATGTAAAAAACACATATCACTGTTGACATATTTTGGACAATGGATTGGTATGACTAATTACTTAGCATTGAATGTTACTTGGATGCATTTTAAAAACAAAGCAGCTTGCTAAAGTCGTTAAGATTCAAACCAGAAAGCACTTCTGAATTTTACTATTGAAAATCAATAATGGTTAAAAGAAAGATCACAGCAGAATACATTTTTACCTCATTAATTTGAAGATTTTTATCATCACCAGAATGTAGATGAAGGAAAAGACAAGATTTACCATAAACAACTTTGAAAGCATAAGAGTTATTTGAGATTAAATGATGTCAGAGTACCTGTCTGACCCTCTCCCAACATCATTAACAGGCAAATACACACACACACACACACACACACACACACACACACACACACACACACACACACACACACACACACACACACACACACACGTATTATTTATCTCAGCTTAACTTCAAGAAGTGTTGGCTTTTTAATCTCCTGTTTACCATCATTAAGATGCACCCACACAAATTAGATAGACAATAAAAAAATATTTAAATGTTGAAACAAATTCAATTCTCCCTGCAAGCGACCTATGATCCTAAAACTGTATTCGTACCTTGGAAATTTAAACATGCGGTGCTATTTTTCAAGGCACTATACGTAAAATAATCTGGACCATGATTATTGTGATTTCTTGGTCACTATTCAACTTTAGCAGCGACAAGCACTGAATAATTTCCATCTCCAGATCTTATTGCCTCAAGACATTTAAAACAGACGCTGCATAATTCCACTGCTATAGCCTTTCTCTCTTTGGTGCTGACATAGTGGGAGATGGCAAGACTGAAGGACAGGATATTTTGATGCTTCCTCTCTCAAACCAGCATGTAATGCCTGAAGCACAAATCAAATATCAGAAATATTAGAAAGGTTCCCACGGTAAAGGAGATCAATTTTTCTCACCTTTAAACTTGTAGCTCAGTAAAAAAAATAAAAAAATTTGAAGGAGACAGTGACATTCCAAGATACAAAAAGGCATTAAGAAGTACAAGGAGAGAGTAGATAATGAGAAAGAGGGTTATTGTACTGAATGACAAACCAGACTTAAAGGGCCAAATATCTTACTCCTGCCACTGTTTCTCTATGTTTACAAAGCATTATTCTCAAAATTTAACAGAGCACGTTTAGTAACTTGCACTGATAATCTATATAATAAAACTCTCGTTTGTTTGTTTGTTTGTTCCTGAACTACAGTCAAAACGGTACACGATAGTGCGACAATTTTAGGTCCACCTTATTGTCGTCCCTTTGGTGCTAATGGAAGAAGTTTCATTTAAAACGGTGTTATATTTTTAAAGTTATACACATTTTAAAGTAAATCTATCTCCTAGGGATAGAGAGGGGAGGGAGGATAAGGGGGGTTGAGGGGGATGGAGTGGGGGGAAGGGAGGAGGAAGGGGGGAGGGGGGAGGAGGGGGGAGGGGAGAGGTGGGGGGAGGAGGGAGGGGGAAGGGGAGGGGAGGGGGGGAGGAGAGGGTGCTGCACCAATGCAGGAGAGGTTTGGGCCCAACGGGTCCACTTGGTCCAGTTAGTTTTAACCATTGGATGCACTCCTTAAAGATCCTGTTTCCCCTCCAAGGCTCCTTTCCAGCATCGATGAGGTATTCAGTCCCTGTGAACCTACTGCTCAGTGCACACAGTCCAACTTGAGTTTCCCACTTGGCTGTGCAGCAAAGCATTTTTAAGTGGGTTCCACGCGCACAGGCAAACCTAACAGAACTCAAGCCTAACTCGAGTAGGTCACCTTTGGTTTATTTACTTAGCTATTGTCCTACAATTCTCAATAGTACCTTCCAGCTGGTCTATGTGATCTATGCCTTCCCTTCCTCTCAAGGTATTGATCCTTCAATAGCTGTTCTCATGCAACTGCCAACACCGCACCGCGATCTGATGACATGACTCCTCTCCAGGGTTTCAATCCAATCCAGCCCATGCTATTCTAACGTATTCCCACAAATCCCAATCAAACAGTTCAAGTATGTGACCTCTACCCCTCTTTTTTGCGTGATCACCCATACTAGGACCTTACAGGACCTTAGGACATACGGGACAGCTTCCTTTGTCCCACCCCCCTGACATCAGTCTGAAGAAGGGTCTCGACCCGAAACGTCACCCATTCCTTCTCTCCTGAGATGCTGCCTGACCCACTGAGTTACTCCAGCATTTTGTGAATAAATACCCATACTAGGACCCATACTTTATTCCTTGGAGCACAGGAAGATGAGGTGTGATCTTACAGAGGTATGTAAGATCGTGAGAGGAATAGATAGAGTAAACGCATAAAGTCTTTACCTAGAATAGGGGAATCAAGAACCAGAGGACATGGGTTTAATGTGATGGGGGAAAGATTTAATAGAAAACTGAGGGGCAATTTTTTTTATTTCACACAAAAGGTGGTAGGTATGTGGAATGAGCTGCCGGAGGAGGTACAGGTACATGGATAGGATAGGTTTAGAGGGATATGGGTCAAATGCAGGCAGGTGGGATTAATGTAGATGAGGCTCGTTGGTCCACGTGGGCAAGTTGGGCCAAAAGACCAGCTGCGGCTTGCCTGCAGTCCGTCTGTCTTTTGTGTTTTTTGTTGTTTTTGTCTGAATTGTAGTTTAATATGATGTAGTGTTGTATGTTATGTTTTGGGGGGGGGGGGGGTGGGAGGGAACGGGAACTGTAACATTCTCTCTCCAGAACGGAGACGTGACCTTTGTTCTGTGTCGTGTCTCCGTTCCCGTTGCGGCCTACAACCGGCCCTGCACCTGGGAACACCTGGGGCTCTGGTTCGCAGAGCCCGCGGCGCGGACTCACCACCTGCGGCGCTGGCTGCCTGCGGATGCTGCGGGCGCGGCTGCGACTCGTCTCCGGAGGCTCCGGCGCGGGCCGCGTGGACGTCGGAAGCCCGCAGGCCCCTGGATGGGGGCCGACATCTGGAGCTCCGGCAGCGGCAGCGGCAGCGTGTTCACCCGCCCCGAATCGCGGGGCTTGGGTCGGCCCGTCGCGGACCTTTCACCATCCGGCGCGGCCTGAAATAGGCCGTTGACCTTTCACCGCCCAGCGGGGGCTTCAATATCGGGAGCCCCGACCGCCCCGACGTGGCAACTCCAACAGCCTGACCGCGGGACAAGACGGCAGGGAAGAGAAAAATACATTTTGGCCTTCCATCACAGTGAGGAGGTGACTGGAGGAGACTCACTGTGATGGATGTTTCTTTTTGTTTGGTGTTAGTTGTGATTGTATGTGTTATTGCATTTTTATTGATTAATCTTATTGGTCTTATTGTTCAACTGCGGGTAATGTTTCATTTTACTACACATTTATATGTATGTAACAAATAAACGACTATTGTACAACTCGGACCCTATGACCCAACTGCTACTTCCTTTTGTATCCACCATCATGTACAATGCCCCGTCCGTAGCACCAACATTTTGAGCATTGGGAATTCCTAGACTGTCCATCAGCAAAAATAATGACCTACAGGGCACAGATCTGTCACATCAAAGGCAACTTGCTCCACATCTCATTTATTGACACAAAATGCTGGAGTAACTCAGCGGGGCAGGCAGCATCTCTGGAGAAAAGGAATGGGTGACGTTTCGGGTCGAGACCTAGTCTTAGTCTGAAGAAGGGTCTCGGCCCGAAACGTCACCCATTCCTTCTCTCCAGAGATGCTACCTGTCCCGCTGAGTTACTCCAGCATTTTGTGTCTTTCCTTGGTTTAAAACAGTATCTGCAATTCCTTTATATACACATGTCATTTATATGGCCATCACAGTTATGTGGGTGGGGAGGGAGAATTTTTCTACAAATACATTTCCTTGTCCCTTTCCACTCCACTCACAGTTCCTGACACACATTAAAGGCCGCACAGAGGCACAGTTGAGGTTTGTATCTTAATTGACCTCTGTTAAACAAATACACCCAGTGTGGCGGAAGTGGATGAGAAAGTGTGATAACATAGAACCAGTGTAAAATGGTTTATCGATGGTCAGCGTGGACTCGGTGGGCCAAGAGGCCTGTTTCAATGCTGCATCTCAAACAAAAATAGAAGAGCAGTTACATAAATAAATAAAGATTGCCAACATGACTGCGAATGGCTTCTGAACAACAGTGCGCTTGAAGGAGAAGTAGAACCTCCTAGCGTACACTGAATTTCCAGGCCTTGGTCTCTCAGAACAAACACATAATGCTGCTTTTCTTTTAACGATTATGAAAATGAAAATCAGGCTTACCCAGCGAGGAATGTTATGATGTAGATCACAGCAGAAGTTCAACCAAGAGTGATTCACCCTTGAATTACTAATGTACTTTTCACACCCACACACGGGATGATAACATTCACAGAACAATCTTCTTTTCGTAACATTACTGCAGGACTCCGCCCAAGGAGTCCAGAAAGTAGCCATCACTAGTTGCACTGCACAATTTCATTTTAAAACTGGAGAAACAATGAAATGCAGAATCTGATTTACAAATTAAAAGACACAAAGTGCTGGAGTAACTCAGGCAGCATCTCTGGAGAACATGGATAGGTGATGTTTCGGGACAGGACTGATTGTGGAGGTGAGGGAGAAAGCTGTATAGGACGAGGGGCAGAGCAAAGCCTGATGAGTAAAGCACAAGGAAGGATTATAGGTGGAAGGGGAGGGTGAGGTAAGGGGGGTGGGTGCTGGAGGCTGAAGGTTAATCACCTAAACTTGGAGAATTCAATATTCCTACCCTGTGGTTTTAAACTACATAAGCCGATACGAGGTGATGTTCCTCCAGTTTGCGTGTGGCCTCACCCTGGCAATGGAGGAGGCCCAGGACAGAAAGGACAGTATGGGAATGGGAATGGGAAAGGGAGTTAAAATGGTTAGCCCAGCCAAACACTTGCGCTCAGTCCACCAAGGATCTCCAGGTTGCTAACCATTTAAACTCTCCTTTCCATTTCCATACCCACCTATCTGGTCCTGGATCTCCTCCATTGCCAGAGCGAAGCAAACTGGAGAAACAGCACCCCATATTCCGCTTGAGTAGCTTAATGACATGAACATTGAATTCTCCAATATTAGATAAACTACAGTTCCAGCCCCCCCCCCCCCTCCCCACCCCCATCCTCTTCCTGGGTTTGCACCCATTTCTTCCCTTCCACCTGTATTCCTTCCTCTGGTTTCACAATTCACACTTCTTTCCTTACCTCACACCACATCTCTTTTCATCTCTGGCTTTTGTCCAAATGTTCAACCATCTGCCTATCAACACCCCCCGCCCCCGTGTCCATCTATCACTTGCTCGGCTTTGTCCTGTGCCTCCTCTCTTTCATCTTTCTCCCCCCTCCCCCATCAGTATGAAGAAGAATCCCAACCAAAGACATCATCTATCCATGTCTTCCAGAGATGCTGTATAACCCGCTGAGCTAATCCTGCACAGTGCTATTTTTGTGCATTTTAATATTACTGGGAAGGAATTTACCTACTACTCTCAGATAGTATGGTGCTTTTTTGAGCATTTTGATACTACTGTGCTGGATCTTACCCACTACAAAACAAGTGTTACATTCAAATCATCCTCCTCAACTTCTATTTCCAATTGCACATCCATTCAAGATCCAGCCCTCTAGCTCTTATTAGTCCCGATCCCCTAACTTTTCCATCTTATTAATGGTTCAGAACGCCCTCTCCCTCAGCATTCTGAAGGCCTCAAATCTCTGATGCCCATCCCCAATCCCGGTTTGCAGCCACTTTCTCAATCTCTATGCAGCACTCTGACCTTCATAACTGCAGAATTAACCATTATCGTCAAACATCAGCGCCCATCTCTACCCCCTCCCCAGCCGTCTCCAAGTGCCTGCGATGGTCATCAATGTGACTCCAGGACCCAGTCCTTGGTCAAAGCCACTGCCTTTATGTTTCATCAAAACCCAGATCCCAGATTCGGTCCGAAGACTGAAAATATGCAATGTCTTCAATGCTTCTTTATTATCAGCTGTATCAAGGTTCAGTTAAGTTATTTTTTTGCTTACAGATCAGCAAGATTATTGCCGTACACAAGTACAATCCCCGGTTAAGTTCACAATGCATAGAAACAGCCACCGAGTCCATCTGCAACAATCGTCAGGTTTTAGCGCCATTTCCAAAGTCCCAGCTACAGCTGGCCACAAAGGCTTGTTGCAGCCGCTGCCTCCATCCAACCCATCCCACGAGCCCTTGTCCTTGCCCTCGTCTAGCCACCTTCTTTTCAGTAGCCATCCCTGAAATTTGCCAAACCAAAATGAAATGACTATTAGCCCATTCCTGCAATAACCATCCATTTGGTTGCACTGTATTTCAGGCCAATTTTCAGGGGGGAAAAAACCCAGAATATGCCAGTTGCACTAATAAATCATCAACTTCTATTCAAATTTCATTTCCATCCGTGATTGCTTGCAAGACATATGACAAACTAGTTTCAAGATTGCTCATGAACAGAATTATATTAAATGCATCAAAGGCAAGTAGATGGCAAAATGTTTGAACACCAGCAGTATTGAGCATGTTCTCACAAACGATATATTCAGCGTCTAATAAATAGCTTTATGGCTTTAACTGCCAAATGATCCGTGGTTTTGTTCACATCAACATGATTCACAAAAATAAATAGACTGGAAAGTGGAAAGGTTACGGATTTTTTTGCTGGTGGTGAATGCCAAAACTGTACAATGTGCCAGCAAAACTAAACAAATGAACAAAGTTTAGAGATGACTGAGGAACAATTGTGACAATTTCATCGATTGTCACAATTGTTCCTCAATAACAATTGAGGAGAACTCAGTACATGGCAATGTCATAGTGCTTAAATGTTGCAGTTCACAATTGCTAAATAACTGACATAATTGTGTGTATTATTTTAGTATTGCATGTCTGTTGATTAATGAAATGTGCAACATACCTTTGACAATAAAAAACTATATTGCATCAATATATAATAAAAATACTACTTGCTGCCACTGTAATACTCCATTTTTTTGTCATAAATTGCAAACATTTCTCACTTGTTTGCAATTCTGTTTTCTATCTTGGGATGTGGATGGCATTTAATCACAATCCCAGTTCTATTTTTGTTCAGAAAAACTGTGCATTGGTGCATTGAATTTGTGCATTGGTTTTAAACCCCACTTTTTTCCCCAAAGTAGAATATTGCAAATTATCTGCAAAATATCAAGTATCCCTTGGGCAGGGAATTGTAACACCACGATATACACACCGGAGGCCTTTTTGCATTGTATAATTCATATTGAAAAAGGCCATGCTTATTGCTATTTTTAGTCTGACATCAAATAAAATGAAAAAAAAAGCCTTCCAATTCCCAAGATATGCATACACTTAACTTGAATTCTTCTGCAGATGCCCCATTGCTAAGGGATACACAAGAAATATCCAGTGCATATTAACTCACATCTGCTAGCGTCAACGCACATTTGTTTTTTTTTCATAAATACCTTGCTGGTCCTGACATATTTGCTGACAGATGAATATTAATTTTAAAAGATAACTGGCTCATTTGCATCAAGCTTGGGGATCTTTCTGAGATGCTTGCACAAGTAGACTGCGTTATTGGCAATCTGCTGCAGACATGATTTCAGGTTAATTTTCCTCCTTGGTGGTATCTGGCATACTTGCCCCTCTACAAACAGTAGTATAACAAAATAACACGTTCTACATTCTCCAAGGCTTGTGAATTATCTTTATTCTCACAATTATCTTTTGAATCATCATTAGAGATGGGTGAGGTAGAAACATAGAAACATAGAAACATAGAAAATAGGTGCAGGAGTAGGCCATTCGGCCCTTCGAGCCTGCACCGCCATTCAATATGATCATGGCTGATCATTCAGCTCAGTAGCCTGTAACTGCCTTCTCTCCATACCCCCTGATCCCTTTAGCGAAAAGGGCCACATCTAACTCCCTCTTAAATATAGCCAATGAACTGGCCTCAACTACCTTCTGTGGCAGAGAATTCCACAGACTCACCACTCTCTGTGTGAAGAAATGTTTTCTCATCTCGGTCCTAAAAGACTTCCCCCTTATCCTTAAGCTGTGACCCCTGGTTCTGGGCTCCCCCAACATCGGGAACAATCTTCCCGCATCTAACCTCTCCAACCCCTTAAGAATTTTATATGTTTCTATAAGATCCCCCCTCAGTCTTCTAAATTCCAGCGAGTACAAGCCCAGTCTATCTAGTCTTTCCTCATATGTAAGTCCCGCCATCCCAGGGATCAATCTGGTGAACCTTCTCTGTACTCCCTCTAAGGCAAGAACATCTTTCCTCAGGTTAGGAGACCAAAACTGCACACAATACTCCAGGTGCGGTCTCACCAAGGCCCTGTACAACTGCAGCAGAACCTCCCTGCTCCTAAACTCAAATCCTCTTGCTATGAATGCCAACATACCATTCGCTTTCTTCACTGCCTGCTGCACCTGCATGCTTGCTTTCAATGACTGGTGCACCATGACACCCAGGTCACGTTGCATCTCCCCTTCTCCCAATCGGTCACCATTCAGGTAATACTCTGCTTTCCTGTTCTTGCCGCCAAAGTGGATAACCTCACATTTATCCACATTATATTGCATCTGCCATGCATTTGCCCACTCGCCTAATCTATCCAAGTCACTCTGCAGCCTCCTAGCATCCTCCTCGCAGCTAACACTGCCACCCAGCTTCGTGTCATCCGCAAACTTAGAGATGTTGCATTCAATTCCCTCGTCCAAATCATTAATATACACTGTAAATAACTGGGGTCCCAGCACTGAGCCTTGCGGTACCCCACTAGTTACTGCCTGCCATTCCGAAAAGGACCCGTTTATTCCTACTCTTTGCTTCCTGTCCGCCAACCAATTTTCTATCCACCTCAACACTGAACCCTCAATACCGTGTGCTTTAAGTTTGTAAACCAATCTCCTATGTGGGACCTTGTCGAAGGCCTTCTGAAAGTCCAGATATAACACATCCTCTTGCTATCCTCGTGCCGGAAGATTGGAGGGTGGCTAATGTTGTACCACTATAGGAGGAGGAAAAGCCTGGGAACTATGGATCAATGAGGCAAACATCTGTGGTAGGCAAGTTACTGGAGGGTATTCTTTAGGAATGCTATATATATGCATTTGGATAGACTGGGGCTGATTAGGGGTAGCCAGCATCACTCTGTATGTGGGAGATCATAACTCACAAATCCAAAAAATTTTTTGAAGATGTAATCAAAAAGGTTACGGCAGAGCCATTGAGATTGGCTACATGGATTTCAGCAAGGCATTTGACACATGTTCCACACGACAGGCTGCTCTGGAAGGTTAGACCGCATGGGATCCAAGAAGAGCCAGCCAACTAGAGAGAACATTGGCTTCATGAAAGGAAGCAGAGGGTGATGGTGGAAGGTTGTTTTTCAAACTGAATGCCTGTGATTAGTGGTGTGCCTCGTCAGGCCCCTTGCTGTTTGTGGTTTACATCAACAATTTGGGCAAGAATGTACAAGCCGTGATTAGTAAGTTTCAGATGACACTACAGTGGGAGGTATTGTAGATAGCAAAGATTATTATCCAAAACTACAGCAGGATTTTTATAGGTTGGGCAAGTGGGCTGGGGAATGGTTAATGCAGAAGATTTACAAGGATGTTGCCAGTAATTGAGGGCCTGAGCTATATAGAGACATTGGGCAGGCTATTACTCCATTCCTTGGAGCATAATAAGATGAGAGGCGATTTTATAGTTTAAGATCATGAGGGTGATAGATCGGATAGAGTCATAGAGTCTTTTACCACACAGAGGGTCATGGGTATATGCAACAGCTTGGCATAGTTGAGGCAAAGACGATAATAAGATTTAAAAGACATTTGGACAGGTATGTTGAGATGAACGGTTTAGAGGGATATGGGCCAAATCCGGGCAAATGGGACGAAGTATATATGGGGCATCTTGGTCGGCATGGGCAAGTTGAGCCAAAAGGCATGTTTCCGTGCTGTATGACTGCTATCAACAGGTAAGTAATAGTCACAAAAATATAAGACAAACAACCATGGTTAACCTTGTAGTCTGATGTTCACAACTTTAAGCTCTGTGGAGACAAGATGGAATGTTGTGCAAAGAAGTCGTGAAGAAACACAAGATGTCGGACAACATCAGTGGAGGGAAATGGGCAGACGGCTATATGGATTTCAGCAAAACCCTTCTTCAGTCTCATGTAGTAGAGGGAGGAAAGTTGGAGAAGAGAAGTAGGGGTGAGGCAAAGCCTGGCAAGTGACAGGTGTTTCGGTGAATGGATCGATGGATCTCCTTTCCCTCTCATGTATGCAAGTATCACTTGCCAGGTATTGCTCCGTCCCTAGCTCTGTTTTCCACCTTCCTCGCCCTTACTCCATCAGTCTGGAGAAGGGTCCCAACATGAAATCCCTCCACATATGTTGCCTGGGACACCGAATTCCTTCAGCACTTTGTTTTATTTCAGCTAAGTGAGATCAAGAATAAACACTTCTCCAAATTAAATACATGCTATGCTAATGCTTTATTAATCAGAGTACAAATTGTACTAAATGAGGGAGATTGCTATTTTGCTTCTGTATTTCAGTGATTAACGCTTTTCTACACAGATCCTTTCTAGTTCACAAAATAATATCATTAATTGCAGCAAAAAGCACAGATATTGTGACTCCATAACAAAGTGGAAGCCTCAGTGCAGAGAGAAACAAATTGGTGGTGTGAATTATAGAGATTTTTCAGAGCAGGAGCAGCAAATGCGAAACAAGAAATGGCTCACACATCACTTGTCTATCCCAACATCTAGACAGTAGATGTGCTCTACCTGAAAATGGACAAGCAATTAGCTATTCTGCTGGCTTTGCAAAAACAAATCTGTATTCAAGTACAAATCCGTGCCCTGACACATGTGTTGATACGCTAATATCCTTTTAAACAAGCATTAGTGTGTAACAATTTATCTCAGAGATCTTCTGACAAGTGGGTACCCTCAATCTATGAACAGAGATGCAAGAGGAAAGGGTACGGTGGGCAGAGAATCATGAACCTCTTGCACCATGCAGAAACGCTAAAGTAGTACCAACAACAATCAAAAACAGATACCTACTTAAGCATCTGACTGCTCTTTAATTCAATGTTTAACTACAATATCTTCACCCAAAAATCTTGCAGATGATTATTTTTTAACCCATAGGTTTGTGACTCCCTCACTCAACAAAAAGATAAGGTGCTTCTCCGATATCCATTAACTTGTATGGGTGGATGTCAATAGACAATAGACAATGTATCCCACTTCTGACACCATGTTGTGTTCTTTAAAAAGATACAGTGAGTCCGTCTGTGTTTTTACGCGAGTGTTTATTCAACCGCCATCTGCTCCCCCGGGCTCCTCCCTGTCGCCCTCTGATGACCCCCTACCAATAGACCTGTGTAGTCTTAAAGGCACATTGCAATAACACCACAGACAATAGGTGCAGGAGGAGGCCATTCGGCACTTCGAGCCAGCACCGCCATTCAATGCGATCATGGCTGATCATTCTCAATCAGTACCCCGTTCCTGCCTTCTCCCCATACCCGCTGACTCCACTATCCTTAAGAGCTCTATCTAGCTCTCTCTTGAATGCCTCTACAGCATCAACTCACAGTAACAATCCTGAGTCTATAAGAAGAAAGGATGCAGCACTTCCAAAACACCACAATTCGTGACTTATTATTGCTACCAAATGATCTAATCTGGTCTGACCGCGGGAGAAGACGGCAGGGGAAGGGAAATGACATTCTGGCCTTCCATCACAGTGAGGAGGGGACTGGAGGAGACTCACTGTGATGGATGTTTCTTGTGGTTGTGTAATTGCTTATTTTATTGCTCTTATTGTTGGACTGTGGGTGACGAAATCTCGTCCAAAAGACTTGTTTTTTGGATGACAAATAAAGGTAATTCTGATTCTGATCTCATATCTTTTATCAGGCAAGATATTAACGTCTGCCCTCATCTTATTATTGAATGAGATGATCATCAAAAGTCCTGTACATTCTCAGAAGTCACAAAAAAACACATTCTACTTTTGTAAAGACCAGGGAAGTTTAATTTGCTAAAACAGGTAGCTATCAGTTAGAAGGAGCTTTGAAATCGACTGCCATGTTTCTTATACTTTTTCCATGGTACAAGAGTTCCATAAGCTCCCCAGCACTTTGGGCCATTCTAAAGGGAAAGTGAAGGGCACTATATAAATGCAAGTCTGCCTATTTCATCGATCAAAAGTATCATTACAATAAAACCATCATCAAGTTAAGATTCTTTTGATTAATATTTAAACACAGCTTTTGTATGATTAATTTTGGCACAAGGTAGCTACGGTATTAAGCATTATCAAATTAAAAGTTTGGTTTAAATGATCAGATAATCTGCCAGCAGAGGAAGTTAATTAATATTAGACCTCTTTGACTTGGAAGCAGTTCATTGAAAAACACATACGAACTCGGTACAGACAGCACCTGTAGTTGGGATTGAACCCGGGTCTCTGACGCTCCAAACACTGTAAGGCAGCAACTCTACCGCTGCGCCACTATGCCGCCCTAACTATTTAATCAAAAATAACCTAACATGCATGATCCATACAAAGATGTCATGTTTTCATCCCGTAGCAGTAATGGGCGTGGCATCATGGCACGGCCTCACATCTCCACAGGCCAGGTTTCAATCCTGACCTCTGGTGCTGTTGGTGTGGAGTGTGCACATTCTTCCTCTGACCATGTGGGTTTCCTCTATCTGCCTTCCATATGCCAAAGATGTGTGGTTCTGTAGATCAACTGCCCACTGCAAATTACCCATGTGTGTAAGTGAGTGACAGAATCTGATGGAATTAATAGCAATGAGGGGAGAATAAAATGGGATTCGGAAAAGGTCAGTGGAACGGGTGCTCATTAGTTAGCATGGACTGCGTGGGTCAAAGAGGCTGTTCCCCGCTGTTTGACTGAAGTGGGCTTTACATGCATTCTATTTGCCTTGTTTCTGCTCACTAAATTAAACCTTTGTGACATCACCCCCTCCCTTGGATGCCACTCTCATCCCTATCACTAGACAGACCAGGAGAGGCCATTCCCCAGCATCATTGCTTGCAGCTGGGTCCATTTAGCTGGCCACCTAAATCACGTCAGCCGACTCCTTATAAATACGGGGAGGGTGAGAAATGGAGCATGAGAGAAAGAGGAATGAGAGGGGAGAGGGGAGAGGGGAGGGGGGAGAGGGGAGAGGGGGGGAGAGAGGGGGAGAGGGGGGAGAGGAGGGAGAGGAGTGAGAGGGGAGAGAGGGGAGAGAGGGGAGGGAGGGGAGGGAGGGGAGGGAGGGGAGGGAGGGGAGAGAGGGGAGGGAGGGGAGAGAGGGAAGGGAGAGGGAAGGGAGAGAAGGGAAAGTCAGGAGCCTCCCTGTTAGCTGTGTTCCCTTGTCACAGGTTTGACAATGACAGCCACTGGGGCAAACCTGAGATCACCATCGCCACCATGTGGTGAAGACTGAGCTACCGGGAAGAAGCCCTAGACAGACAGCATCTGTACTGAGACTAAGACTGAGTTGCCGGGGCATGAAACGCCAGTGATGTTCCTGCCCATGGACAACGAGGGACTGTACCCACACACAGGGGCAAAGAATGAGCTGCCAGGGTGACTCAGAGATCACCAGCATCTCCTCCCAAAGCAAGGGTGAACTGAGGGAGAAGCCGGAAATCACCACGCCTCCTCCTCGCCCTTCGAGACGAGGACTGAGCTGCCGGAGGCAAGCGTGAGAGTGCCAGGACCACCGCACATGCGTGCTGATGACGAGGGACAGGGCCCCATGCGATCCTGGACTTATGTGACTGTAAATAAAACATATCACACAAGTTCACGCTGCTACGAGTGTCAGTATAATCATTGCTGAACCCAGCGTCAATCCCAATTCTGCACAATCAAGTCACAATCAAGTCTCCACCTTTTTGAAGACCCAAGGCCAAGTTTTGTATAAACTGTGAAGTTTCTATATTCTAGTACAGTATGTCATTGATATATCACAATTCTGAGCTCATAAATACAGGCCTAAGTAATCACCTATACTTTTCCAGACTTCTCATGTTTTCCCATCTTCTCCTATTCCACAGAAACAATTACATTGGGTATTTTTTGTTTCTTTTTCTATTCCATTATCTTGACCTAATTTCACATCAACTATGTTCCTTTCACATTCTTCTACCTGCCACCACTCTTTTTGTTTTGCTCACATTTCCCCCACCATTCCTTCTGGTTATGTGTAACATCAGTTCATCTCCAACAAATAAAAGGTCCACGTACATTTCCAGCAATATTTATGGAATATAGAGATTATAGAGAAAATGAATTCATTCTTTTTTAAATTGTGTCTGGATTCTGGTAGTAGTTCAGGGAATAACTATTTCATTTTCCAGCTGTCAATCACATTGACACATACAGTTATATTGAAATGCATAACCCACAATCTTTCAGAGATTAAAACTGCATCTTTGCTATGTGTCAGAAAGATGTTGTGTGACAGCCTAAAAATGACTTAGACTATAGACTTTGAGAGATACAGTGCAGAAACAGGCCCTTCCCCCCCACTGAGTCCACACCAACCAGCGATCATCCCTGTACACTAACACTATCCTGCAAACTAGGGACAATTTTACAATTTACCACAAGCCAAGTCTTATAAGAAAAAAACTGCAGATGCTGGTACAAATCAAAGGTATTTATTCACAAAATGCTGGAGTAACTCAGCAGGTCAGGCAGCATCTCGGGAGAGAAGGAATGGGTGACGTTTCGGGTCAAGACCCTTCTTCAGACAAGCCAAGTCTTTACGTCTTTGGAGTGTGGGAGGAAACCAGAGCTCCCAGAGAAAACCCACAACATTATCGGGAGCACGTGCAAACTCTGTACAGACATCACCCAGAGTGAGGATGGAACCCGGGTCTCTGGCACTGTAAGGCAGCAGCTCTACCGCTATGACATTGTGCCACCCTTGATGGCTTAAATGTTTTCCCTTCACTGTTTATTTTAATTATTGCATTGTACAAAAAAACACCTGAATGTCGCCAAAATCTATCTGTGCTATCACTGCATAATATTTATTTTCCATTCTTTCTATATTAAATAACATCATCTCCAAGCACTCTACCCCACACTTTCAAGAAAAGTACAGTGAAAGTATGGGAGCCACACACCTCCCATTTCCAATCTTGTGATCAACATTTAACTCCTTATTCTGAAGCAGACTCACGGGAACCTGAAAATCAATGCAATTCACCAAAATAATCTTATTGTTATAGATGTAGCGCCGATGCCAAAACTCACTGTTTTTATTAAAACTGCCTCATCAAATTTTGTGCACGGAGCTAAAGAGTATAGGATTAGCTAATAATCTAAATGAACCCAACAATCAAAAGGTTGAAGCCACACCTCACATGTGGGCATGTAACAAAAATGCACATACATACAGCTGAACTATTCATGTCACATATTTAAAAGATGTACATTTTCTCCAATGATCAAAATAATTGTCTATACCTTCAATTTCAGATTCAGGTTTATTATCGTGACGTGTACAGATGTACAGTGAAAAGCTTTGTTTCACATGCTATCCAATCAGACCAGATAATACCATACAATAAAGTAAACAATAGACAAACTCAAATACAATAGGTAGAGCAAAGTGTGCAGAATATAGTTCTCGACATTGTAGTGCACCAGTTCCACAGACAAAGTCTAATGCCTGCAGTGGGGGAGAGGTGAATCGAACAGTCGCCGAGCTTCCGGAAAGGACCATTAAGAAGTCTGAGAACAGCAGGGAAGAAGCTGTCCCTGAGAGAGTGGGGAAAAGCTTCCTCCCGAGTTATTAGTACTTTACCAACTAGCATATTTATCACAATACACTGATATATACAAACAAATTAAAGTACTGCAGCCATCTATTGACTGAATACTTTAAGTTACCAGCAATCATCACATTCAAATCCTTTTTTGAGCCTAGCTCTTGGAGGGCTGTTTACTGGAGCAGATTTTATTCTACTTCACACTGTGAGACAGATATCTCTTGAATACTAAACACGGGAACAAGCAGAGATATGCGCTGCTAGCTGCCAGCTACTTTCAGGTGCCCTTGCATTCCCTTAGAGGAGAGATAAAGGATGGCTCTGGTTGAAGTGCATGTCGGTATATCTCTATATAATGCAAATGAAGGAAGAAAAGTTAAAGGGAATGATGATAAATTCTGTTTCACCATCCCCCTCCCATCAGGATCGGCTATTGATTGGAATAAGGTCTCGCTTTGTTCAGATCATTTGAGAAAGGTGGGCAGCAAAGCCAAAGGGTGATGCCACCTTCAATGGGAATAATCAAGAGTGCCATTAGGTCTGGAGGTCATAGTATTATTTTAAACACTTGTCAAAAAGCTGCACAGTTGACAAATGTTACCACCATTGCAAGTCTTTATAACTTTCTGTGCCCGAGGTGTGCAGTGTCTAAACCGATAATCCAAATTTGCCAGTCTAGATTAGGTTAATACATGTATTTCTGACAGCTTCCAGCACACAAGGTGGAAGGATTACTGAAAACAAATTCCATTATCAATGTATTTTACATTTCCTTACCCATGTCACCACTGTTATCTCCCATTCTTCAGCTCATTTGATTATGATCTGGATCCTTTTTAATGTTTTAAGTCTGCCTCACACAGTTCTGTCAAGATTGCTTGCTCTCTATAGCAGATCTCATCATATACTGGCAGGTATTACTTACATGACTTGCTAATAGCATTATAGTAAAATATACCCTGCCACAAACGGCATTGAGTTTTATCTTCTATATTGATGATTTTAACTTCCTCGGGCAGCACGGTGGCGCAGCGGTAGAGTTGCTGCCTTACAGTGCCAGAAACCCAGGTTCGATCCTGATTACGGGTGCTGTCTGTACGGAGTTTGTACGTTCTCCCCGTGACCTATATGGGTTTTCCTCGACGGCTCCAGTTTCCTCCCACACTCCAAAGACGTACAGATTTGGCTTTGGGAAAAACTACCAATTTGTCCATAATGTGTGTAGGATAGTGTCAGTGTATGGGGTGATCGCTGGTCAATGCGGACTTGGTGGGCCGAAAGGGCCTGTTTCCACACTGTATCTCTAAACTAAACTAGGCCAAATGTGCCCCTTATTTAAAAAAATGAAGCTATTTTAACATGTAACGAAATGAATATATTTGTGTAAAACTGATTTTTAATTTACATTTAAAAATTGTGAATTCTGGGGGAAATTAAGACTTTTTCCCTGTGAAGAAAACAAAGGCCTCTTGTAAACAAAAACTACATCAATTTTATAGTAAATGTTCCTCTGCATTCATGGTAAACCTCCATTTTATTTTTGGAAATATGATTTATGTAACATATTTTTCTTCTCTATATTTCTTGTTCTATGACACCAATCAATGCTTGTAAAATATTCTGAAGGGTTTCACAGATAATTCCAAAGAAGCATGTTAAATGCCCAATGAAACCCATTACTCCATTATTAAAAAACCACAGACATTGCTTTGCGGTATCTCAGCAAACCAAAATTGGTGCATTCACAATCAATGCTTAATACAGTGGGCAATCTCAAGAAACATAAATCCCTTTCGCTGAATCGACCTCATCGCCCTGCTTACTCACTGAGAAATTCTCAGTTAAGTGCCTTTGTTAAGGCCTCGTAACCTTGAAAATGGCTTAAGAACAGAGCTGTGTTGACAGCTTCTCAAATATGTACCAACCTCAAACATTTAGGTAATAATTGATGGGAAATAATTTAAGCAATAATTCAGCAAACATGTGCCTAAACAAGTGACTGCAAAAATTTATTGAATATTTAGTTCTTCTTAATATATTAAATTTATCTTCAGGATTTCAAACCTTATCTTTCACCGAGGGCAATTCGTGTAGGCCAATATCAACATTAATTTCAGCACAAGTCAAGTCAAGTCAAGTCAAGTCAAGTCAATTTTATTTGTATAGCACATTTAAAAACAACCCACGTTGACCAAAGTGCTGTACATCTGATTAGGTACTAAGGAAAAAAAATGAAACATACAGTAGCACGCAAACAGTTCACAGCGCCTCCTCAATGAGCCTCAAACACTAGGGAGTAGAAATAGGTTTTGAGCCTGGACTTAAAGGAGTCGATGGAGGGGGCAGTTCTGATGGGGAGAGGGATGCTGTTCCACAGTCTAGGAGCTGCAACCGCAAAAGCGCGGTCACCCCTGAGCTTAAGCCTAGACCGCGGGATAGTGAGTAGCCCCAAGTCGGCCGACCTGAGGTACCTGGAGTTAGAGAGGGGGGTTAGAAGATTTTTGATGTGGGGGGGGAATGTCCATTTAGGGCTTTATACGTGAATAGGAGGAGCTTGAAGTTGATTCTGTACCGTACAGGGAGCCAGTGGAGAGAGGCCAGAATCGGGGTGATGTGGTCCCTTTTACGGGTACCCGTCAGGAGTCTCGCTGCGGCGTTTTGGACCAGTTGCAGGCAGGACAGGGAAGATTGGCTGATCCCAGTGTATAGGGAGTTGCAGTAGTCTAGGCGGGAGGAAATGAAAGCGTGAATGATTTTTTTCTGTGTCGTCGAATTGGAGGAAAGGTTTGATTTTAGCTATGGTTCGAAGTTGGAAGAAGCTGGCTTTTACCACAGCGTTGACTTGCTTATCAAATTTTAATGCAGAGTCAAATATCATGCCGAGGTTTTTGACATGCGGTTTGACTAGGCAGGATAGACTTCCAAGACTGCCTGTTATCGATTTGATGGAGTCGGGGGGGCCGAATAGGATGACCTCAGACTTGCTCTCATTTAATTGGAGGAAGTTCTGTGCCATCCAACATTTTATGTCCTCAAGGCAGTGTAAGAGGCTGTTTAAATTTGACTGGTTGTTGGGTTTCAGGGGAGGTAAAGCTGAGTGTCATCGGCATAGCAGTGGAAAGAAATGCCGTGCCTTTCAATGATTTGGCCAAGGGGGAGCACAAGGACCTTCTATTCATTCCAGTACTCAATAATTAAACTATCTATTTCAAATCTAAATCATACTTTTCTCACATTTAATTGTACTTTTTGTCACTTTTATTTCAAACAGTACTTCACCTTGAACAACAATCTAGTTCATCCATAAAAATGTTCTCCTAACCTCCCAAGGTATTCATTATCCAAAAACAATGAAAAAAATGTTTCAGCGTTTCCTTTTCCAATATTTTTGGATGCTTGAAAATTTTCGAGTCCCTGTTGATTTTCCAGCTCTTTTGAATATAGTTCCACGGTTTGATTTTTCTTTGACTTTTAGGATTGTTGTAGTTACTGCCATAACTAGTTGGCATGAGACACCACTTCCCAGTCTCACACTGCCTTAATATTGCTTTGTTTTATCACTGATGGATGATTACCGTATTCTATTCCTTGAAGCAAAGTAGTCCTGGGATACTTGTACTACTGGGATATCTCTACATGGTTTAAAACCATGGTATTTATAAATCTCAAAATAAGAATGCCAAAACAAATTAGTGTGGCAAAAAGGCCCTCAAATCATGGCTGCTCCTGTATTGCACTAAGGTGGAGATCATACAGATGGAGGCATTGTCTATGATAAATCAGTCAGTTCTTACATTTATTTAGTTTAGTTTAGTTTAGTTTAGCTTAGAAATACAGCGCGGAAACAGGTCCTTCGTCCCAGGGAGTCCGCACCGACCAGCAATCCCCACACATTATCACTACTGCACTAGGGACAATTTTACATTCATACATTTAAACCAAGCCAATTAACCTACAAACCTGCACGTCTTTGGAGTGTGGGAGGTGACCGAAGATCTCAGAGTAAACCCACGCAGGTCACGGGGAGAACATACAAACTCCGTACAGATAGCACCCGTGGTCAGGATCGAACCCGGGTCTCTGGCGCTGTAAGCAGCACTCTATGACTACACCATCATGCCACCCGTCTTCATCTTTATTTCTATACTCTATCTATTTTCCTTGTACACCTTACAATAGAATTCCAAACTAACATTTTTATATCCATTCTTAAGTCTTAGATTCAGTCTTATATTTCCTCGTCAATGGTTATTTTTAAACATTGGAGATCGACTTCATCAATATTCTATAACCACCAAGATTCAGATACTTTTCTTTCTCCTGGCTGACCAAAACTGCGGAGTGAAGAAGTTTTGGTTAGTATTAAAGCTGGATTAGATTGTAATTTGTCCATGATATGCTTTAATTTATTTCACACTGACAACAATATATTACAGCAATGTTTTCTATGTTTAATTACGCTTTGCCACAACTTTCTGTGCTCAACGTTAAATTTACCACCGCCTCTCATTCGCTTTTCCATCTCGCCTTCAGCTAATTCTGCATCTGCCACAGCATACTTCTGACATGATTTTACATGCAGCCCTTTTCATTCCAACTATTGCCGTCCATTTGTTACAGGTATTATAGACAATAGACAATAGACAATAGGTGCAGGAGTAGGCCATTTGGCCCTTCGAGCCAGCACCGCCATTCAATGTGATCATGGCTGATCATTCTCAATCAGTACCCCGTTCCTGCTTTCTCCCCATACCCCCTGACTCCGCTATCCTTAAGAGCTCTATCTAGCTCTCTCTTGAATGTATTCAGAGAATTGGCCTCCACTGCCCTCTGAGGCAGAGAATTCCACAGATTCACAACTCTCTGACTAAAAAAGTTTTTCCTCATCTCTGTTCTAAATGGCCTACCCCTTATCCTTAAACTGTGGCCCCTGGTTCTGGACTCCCCCAACATTATCAAATTCCTTTCGTAACTTCTCGCAAATTATCCAAATCACCTCCATTAGTTGAAGATATTCAAGAACTTGACCCGTATACGCAAGGTCTCGGCATCAGAAAACATTCATGCAGACAAGGAACTAATGTGTAAATCAATAATCAATCTGGAGGAGATTATGATTCCAAGGCACTCTTGAGCCGCCCTTTCACAGGGAATATATACTAGGGAAGAGGACTTCCATTGAAATAGCTTTGATGGATCATGTATTGTAGATAGCATATACTGTGGTAGAAACACTCAGTCTGCAACCTGGCAAACATCCAAAGATTTCAGACGTTTCTTGAACCCAAATGTTGATAGAACTGAAGACTATTTCTAAATGCTCACCAGCATTCACAATTGACCATTCTAAATGTGTAGACCTTGGCTCTCGCCTATTTATTTGGAATCACTTCAATCGGTTTGTAGCTTCATTTGAACATTTTGTGTGTACAATCCGTTAGAATCTCCCTATTCTTCCACCCCCATTCTAAGATCAGCATGCTGATTTCCTGATATGTACTTCATATTGCATTGAATTAATGTTCTACTGACTTAAAATGTTCTCCTCTTGCTCGTGTCTACTGAGAGAGTTATGTGCTTTCTCCATCTGCCTTCACTGTATCTCATCTTCTTCTGTACCATTGCAAGGAATTAATCTGTGCTGCTCTTATATTCTTTCAAAATTCTTTGCGTAGCAAGATGTCTTAATGCAAATGCAATACTGCAAAGTGTGCTGTAACCATTGTCTCCGAATCTCCTTTGTACCTTTGGACTAATCTGGATCACTTTTTGAAAATAAAACTTTAGAACTAGAGCGGACTGGTGCTCGGATAACAACCTGTCCCTAAATACCACCAAGACCAAGGAGCTGATCATCAACTTCCGTAGGTCACATAACGGGGAATATGCCCCGACCTCTATCAACGGGGACAGTGTGGAGAGAGTGTCCAGCTTCAAGTTTCTGGGCACTCACATTTCAGAGGACCTAACATGGTCCAATAACACTGCTGCGCTGGTCAAGAAGGCACAACAAAGACTGTTCTACTTAAGAACACTGAAAAAGTCTGGTCTACCCCAACAGCTGCTGACGACCTTCTACCGCTGCACCATAGAGAGCATCCTAACGCATGGCATCCCTGTGTGGTACCTCAGCTGCACGGAGGCAGAAAGGAAAGCTCTACAGCGGGTAATCCATAGAGCTCAGAGGGCCATCGGAACACAGCTACCAGACTTGGAGGGCATCTACAACACACGATGCCTCAGAAAAGCCACCAGCATCCACAAAGACTCTTCACACCCCTGCAACAGTCTGTTCGAACTCCTTCCATCGGGCAGACGATACAAGGCCTTCTACGCCCGCACCTCCAGACTCAGGAACAGCTTCATCCCCAGGGCCATAGCTGCTATGAACCGGTCCTGCTGAGCCGGATGGCCACAACGCATAGATCAACTTGCACTTTACCCTGTCTAAAAACTGTTACAATTGTTTCATTTCGTTGGGTTGCTGTTAATTACTTAAATTATTGCATCGTATGGGAGGCGCATTCCCAATCTCGTTGTACCCCTGGGTACAATGACAATAAAGATATATTGTATTGTATTGTATTGTATTGTATTGTAAATCAACAATTTTCCATCTGAAGCAATTATTTGTGTTTCTCGATATGTGAATCTCGGCCTCTTCTGCCACGCCAGATTCCCTGGGAATATTACAGACCGAGTCCTCAATCAGTGTTCTTTGGTTTTGGAAATTTTGTTCAGGCAGGTGTCAAAATATGACAAATAACAGATGTGAGATAAGTCTGACTGCTGTCCTAACAGAGAATAAACTGCTGGAATAGGTATTTAACATTGTTGGTTACCACTGAATTTCTCTTTTGCCTGGTAATTGTTCAAATTTGCATGCAATTAATTTTTGAAAGCTGATTTTAACAGATTAAAAGTTGTAACTTTGGAGGTCATCCAACAGCAACAAGCATTTGCTGTTCACTTTATTGTATATACTAAGAGTCCTTAGGCACCTCCTTGAACACAGATCAGTTATCGAGTTTGACAGCATGGAAACAGGCCCTTTGGCCCAACGTGCCCATGCCAACTAAGATGCCCCATCTACATTAGTCCCACCTGCCCATGTTTGACTCATACCTCTATGAACCTTTTTAATGTGTGCCTGGCCAAATGCCTTTTAAATGTTGTTGTAGTACCTGTCACAACAACCCTCTTTGGCAGCTCGTTCCACATATCCACCACCCTCTGTGTGAAAAAGTTGTCCCTCAGGTTCCTCTTGAAGCTTTCCATCTCACCTTAAACCTATGTCTTCTGGTTCCTGATTCCCCTACTCTGCGTAAAAAACTGTACAATATCTATTTTCCCCATGATCTTATACACCTCCATAAGACTACCCCTCATCCTCCTGCGTTCCAAGGAATAAAGTCCTAGTCTGCCTAACCTCTCCCAACAGCTCAGGCCTCAAGTCCTGGCAACATCCTCATAAATCTTCTCGGCACTCTTTCCAGCTTCACGGCATCCTTCCTACAGCAGGGTGACCAAAACTGAACACAATACTCCAAAGATAGACACAAAATGCTGGAGTAACTCAGCGGGACAGGCAGCATCTCAAGAGGGAAGTAATGGGTGATGTTTCGGGTCGAGGCCCTTCTTCAGACCAAAATGTTGCCTCACCAATGTCATGTACAACTGCAACATATCATCACAACTCAATACCCAAACTGATGAGGCCTAATGTGCCGAAAGCCTTCGTGACCACCTCATTGATCCAATGAGTGCAGGCACATAATTACCTCTACAACATTTCCTGGGGCCCTGCTATTCACTGTGAAAGCCCTGCCCGGGTTTGACTTCCCAAAATGCAACACCTCACACTCCAACAATTTTTTATCTCACTCTTATAACTATAATTTAAGGCTGTGAGATTCTCCCGGTAATTTGCACTTTACTTGCCCCAATTCAATTTCCCATTCTGCGCCAAACAAACCACGTGTTAAATAATAAAATGTAATTATAATTCATAGAATATGAACTCCTTTCAAAGGGTCCACTGATCATCGAACAAATTGTTAATATGGTTATTTAAGTAAAACACAAATAGTAATAAAAATTAATGGATCACAAATTAATTACACCCATGCTGTTGCAGTGGAAAAGATGGCCAGGTCTTCATGGCTGACAGTAATAATTGTGCTTAGTGTCGGTTAATAATAGCAAAAATGATTTGCTGTCCTCAATATTCATAGCCTAAACAGACAGTAATGAATAACAATACAACAGGTTATAAACTGTTCCATTAAAAAGACTGAAAAGACAAGTCAGGGCTAAACCGAACATCTCTCGTTAATTGCAATACTTACCGCTGATTACCAGTCTATTGCTTGACATTCATCACCCCATAAAGATGCTGACATTTTTAAAGGCAGATATTAAAATGGTGTGCTGTTTCTCCAGCTGAGTATCATTGTCAGAGATCAACGACTAAACTAGAACACCTTTCCCAGGCATCTATAACCAAACCTGAACCACCGTCAAAGCTGAAAGACGAGTAGCAACAGGTCCAGATCAAAATCAATGTGTAGTGCTTAGATTGACTGAGGGAAATGCACACCTAAACAACAATTAAAAATCACGCAGAAAATAAAAGAGATTGGTGCTCGATCAATCTTGGAAAAAAAGCAGATAGAAACAGCATGGCAAATACAAAAAGAACAGGCATCAAGACGAAAACAAAACAGCTTGCAATAGCTATTGAGCCACAGGGAGGGACAAAGAAAATGGTTTCACGAATTGGATGCCAACAGATGGTTACACAAAGTATTTCAAACAGTCACATTCATTTTTATGGACAATTAATCAATCCACTCAATTTAATCAATCTCCATCTACCCACATTTCCAGAGCCAGAGTGGCTGCAAGGCCAATGTGCTCTGGCCCTTGAAAGCACCACAGACTCTGCCAGAAGATTGACTGCAGAATGTCCCTTGACAGTCATTAAAATACCTCTGAAAGTCAAGGCAATTGCTTCAAAAAATAAAAATCAAGTTCATCCAATTTAATTGAAAATATCAAAATAATTAAAGCCCTTTTAAAAAAATAGTAAAATAATGGATGTGAACTTGCATTATTTATGAGAAAGAAAGGAAGAACTGCAGATGCTGCCTAATACACAAAATGATAAAGTGCTGCAGTAACTCAACCAGTCAGGCAGCATCTTTGGACAACATGGATAGGCGACATTTCAGGTTGAGACCCTGAAATCTGAAGAAGGGTCTGGACAAGAAATGTCCATGTTCTCCGGAGATGCTGCCAACGGTAGAGTTGCTGCCTTACAACACTTGCAACGCCGGATACCCAGGTTCGGTCCAGACTACGGGTGGTCTGTCCGGAAATTGTATGTTCTCCCTGTGACCGTGTGGGTTTTTTCCGAGATCTTCGGTTTCCTCCAAAGACGTACAAATGTGTAGGTTCATTGGCTTGGTGTATGTGTAAATTGTCCCTAGTGTGTGTGCAGGATAGTGTTAATGTGCGGGGATCGCTGGTCGACCGAAGGGCCTGTTTCTGCGCAATATCTCCAAACTAAACTAAAACCTGCTGAGTTACTCCAGCACTTTGTGTCATTTTTTGATCATTTATTCTTTCCCACAGAGCCAGGAATCCCAATTTGGGAAAGGTCTCAATCAATTCCCAAAGGCCAAGGACAAATTGCGTCCAGGACAGTGCCATGGGTTCTGAAGAGTGAACAAAGTTTATACAAGATCCTGCTTGCTTTGCCTCAGGTGGTGCAGGGACAGCTCGAGGGGGCGGACGGGTGTGATGTTTGGATCATTGCTTCCACTTGGAACGCATGTGCTCCCACGAAAGAGGTGAGAAGCTCTCAGTGCGAGCAGAGGGATTCCCATGAATAGGCGAGGATGTTCTTTGTTGTCAAGGCGGCTTCAAATATATCCTCTATTGTTTTTTTTACATAATGGTGCTTTTGGCATAATGGAACTCAAAATAGAGTACTCGTTTTAGTAATCGGGTGTCAGGTATGTGGATAATTCGGGATGCCTTTTGCAGCTGCTGTGTTGACTGTGATCACAACCTCAAATGGGAGGGAATAAAATCATTATTTTGCCATTCTTCCCCATTTGATTCGGAGAATTTCGTGATACTTTGAGATGTTAATTGCTGGCAGTCCACTCCTCCATTCCACGCAGAAAGCCAGAAATTATTGCCACTTGATAGACCAGGAGCTTGGTATTGAGTGCAAGACTTTGTCTATGAATGGTATTTTTTTTGTCATTGGACGAAGCTCTACTGGTGCACAGGAGATCGAGATAGATGTTGTCATCGAAGACTGTCCTCAATGGGGACTGTCTCCCCAAACATTTGCAAAATGATCCATGTTACCCATTTTGCTCAGGCAACTTTTGGCACTTTAATTCAACAACAAAACCTAAGTTAACTAACAAATAACTTCATCACCTTTCCGAACATAGAAAATTACTGCACAGGAATAGGCCATTCAGGCCACAACATCTATCCCAAACATGATGTTCAGATAAACTAATCTCCACTGCCTGCACTTGATCCATACCCATCGATTCCTTTGGTGCACAAAGGTTGAAGATGGCCGGGTAAGGAGAAGACATTGGGTATGCAGCAAGGAATTTCACTGTGCCTAGTCACTTGTGACAGTAGAGTATTCCATTCCATCCATTTGAAAACCACAGTTCACGGGATGACCATATGGAGGCGATGGCTGCAACAAGCTTTTATGACCAGCTGCAGTTGGGGCGATGAAATGGTGCCAAAACCTGGTGACTATTGCATACAGACTCAGTGAGCTTTTTCTTTGCATTGTGTGCTTCATTGGGGGATTGTGCTTATGTCTGGCAATAATCTTACTCATTTGTATGCCAAAAAAAGGATCTCACTGTCCCTTGGTACATGCGATAGTAAGGGAGCCATTAATCCCCGTGCCTATCTAAAAACCTCTTACAGCACTATCGTATCTGCCTCCACCACCATCCCTGGCAGAATGTTCCAGGCACCCGCCACCCTCTGCTTTAAAATTCGCACTAAAGCTATGCCCTCTAGTCTTAGACATTTCAGTCCTGGGATTCATCAACCAACAAGCAATTGCAATTATTTCCAATCAACTGGACAGCTGAGATGTAAATGGTTGTTTCATGAATTCTTTAGTAAATTTGAACATAACAAGACTCAGATGTTAATCTTCAAATGTTGACTTCCCTGTGGGATACAGCCGATTAGTTAGCCATTACGCCAATGGCTCTGACCCTTTGCTAATATTGCCAGTCTCCACAAATTGTCTCATGAATTAGCCAAACTCCTTGCAGACCAGAGAGCAGAAGTAGATTACACGCACACAGGCTGCTGACAAACATCAAAGGGAATCCTTTCAAAATTAACCAACACATGTTCAATTAAACATGTCAATGGAACTTAATCTCATTAAAGTTTTACCTGTTCTGATGCAGCTCAACATGTTTAATGTATATATCCTAAATGATTTTGGTTCAAGTCCATACTTGCAACACTGAGCTTTTCCCAAATCTCACTTAGCAATTCTCATTTTTCAGCAACATTCATCGCAGAAAAACCTTGGACATTGGAAATCAGCCCATTGCTGCAGTCAGAATGTGCAATTAAGGTAAACAGTTGTAGCTATGAAATGGCATGCTGGGGACAGACTAATAGAAAAGCTCGGTCAGAGTGCTAACACAACTGATGAAAACTTCCCCTTAGGAATCCGCAGATAAGGAAATAGTTTCACAGACAAGAGACTGTAGGGTATGCAAACAAGCTGATGTTGCAGTGGGGAGCCAAAAGCCATCTCAGCTATGTGTCTCTTGCTGCAAATTTAACTTGCATCTTGAATGATTTTGAATGCATTGTGGTGGAAGCTACACCAGCATATCCTTCAGTCCTTACCTCCCTTGTCACCAAGCATGATTCAATTGAATTCCTCCACTCCAAGGATTGAAGATATTGAATAAATGTGATTAGGCCAAATTTAAACTCTGAAGGTAAAAAATATGCATTTCACTTTCTAAATCTGCCTTCTAAATCTAAATATAAATCTAAGATAGATGCACACTTTATTTGTGGTGGAGAATTGAGCAAGATACCTAGGCTATTAATGGCCTGTTAATGAAAATTATAGTCAAACCATCCTTTCATATCTCTTTGACATGATGTAGTGCAGAATTATTTCCAGTGTACCATCCCTCTGCCTCCCATTAGAATGGACAATGTTCCCTTGGATATTTCAGAATTCCTAAGTGTCATTTTAAAAGAGTGGAATAACTTCAGAAAATGAAACATAGAAAAGCACTGTGCAGTTCAGGAACAAGCCTTCACCCTGTCATGCCTGTGCCAAATTAAACCAATCTCACTTAATAATTTGGGCAAGCAAAATCACGGAGTGATGACTGTTTTGCTGCTGCAGGTAGCCAGTTGCAGGTCTTGTCCAGACTGTCACTTGCTCCAGCTTCGGCTAGTCCCCCTGCATTCACATGGCTACTTGATCAATAAAACGATGTACTATTTATCATATCAATCATTGACTGAATCTGTTGGGTGACTTCCCCACCCTCAAGGTTCCCACTGCCTAGTGACACAGTGGTAGAGCTGCCACCTCACAGCGTCAGGGAACCCTGGTTCGATCCCGACCATGGCACTGTGGTGCAGCGCTGGAGTTGCTGCCTTACAGCACTTGAGACCCAGGTTCGATCCTGATCTTCTGTTTCCTCCCGCACTGCAAAGAGGTACTGGTTTGTAGGTTAATTAGCTCGATATAAATGTAAGTTGTCCCTAGTGTGTGTAGGATAGTGTTGATGTGCGGGGATCGCTGGTTGGTTTGGACTTGGTGGGCCGATGGGCCTGTTTCCCTGCTGTATCTCAAAACTAAACTAAACTAAATGGGTAGGAGAAAAACAAAAACTGCAGATACTAGTTTAAATCGAAGGTAGACACCAAATGCTGGAGTAACTCAGCGGGTCAGGCAGCATCTCAGGAGAGAAGGAATGGGTGACGTTTCGGGTCGAGACCCTTCTTCAAACTAAATGGGTACTGTCTGTGTGGAGTTTGTAAGCTCTTCCTGTGCCTGCTTGGGTTTTCCCTGGGTTCTCCCCTGTGTTTCCTTTCACTTCTCAAAGATGTGCTGGTTTCTAGGTTACTTGGCTTCTGCAAATTGCTCTGAGTGTTGAGTTGGATGTGAAAGTGAGATAACATGGAACCAGTGTGAACGGATGATCAACGGTTGGCATGGACTCAGTCGGCCAAAAGCCCTGTTTCCCCGCTGAATCTCCAAACTAATCTAAAAACAAACATCTTATAATTTACTGCAGCTATTGAGATGAGCTAATTTAGTCACAAGAACTGAACCCGTGACATTTATGGTCCACATTTCATGACATCCATCAATCTGTGCTGATTTGATGAACTATCCCAGGGGCACTTCAGTGTAATAATTTGCAGCAACATTGTAGCTTTTCTAAAGCTCCTCATTAATGATTATGCATATCCTATTTTTTCTACACTGTATTATTCTTGCCACATTTTAGTGATATTTTGTCACTAACAAGTGCAATTATGTATAAACAACCTTGTTAGACAAATTGACAACATAAGGTAAACAGTCAAAAAGGCAATATATTTAAATTCATCCTTTACGAACCGATCATTTATAAATTACTGCATGCCTGACAATAAAATAATAGAATATCATTCTGGGGAAACATTATTATCCTTTTGTGATAGTTGATGAGAAAACAAATAGGCCTTTGATAAGTACGAAGAAAAAACTAGGATACACTCAACATTTGATCATTTTAATATCATCTTAAACGGTTTATTTTTGATCATAGGCAGTGATGTGTGGAATGACAGGTGTAAGAATTTTTGGGTTCACGATTATACAGCATTTTGTTTTATTGATTTGAGGCATGGAATAGTTTAAAGAATAGTGAAAAATCATGGTTGCACACTCAGAAGCAAAATGACATTAATCCAAATGATTCTACTCCTTCAGAGTAAGTAGCAGTTTAGGAAATATATATATGGTGGGATACTATTGATGCCCAACTCGCTACTCTTTAGCTATAAGGTGAGAGGGGGGAAAGTTTAATGGAGATGTGCGGGGCAAGTTTGTTTTACACAAAGAGTGGTGGGAGCGTGGAACACATTGCCAAGGGTGGTGATTGGGGCAGAAACAATTGTGGCATTTAAGAGGCTTTTGATAGGCACATGGAAGTGCAAGGAATAGAGGGATATGGATCATGTCCAGGCAGATGAGATGAAAGGTCACAAATGAGCTGAATGCTTTGCGGTCTCAATCTTCTTGTCAAGAAATGCAACCTCAATCCACTTGTCCTGAATTTGGAGTGAATTTATAATCCCTGCAATTGTTTTTCATTTTCCTTTGGCGAGTTTGCGAACTGTCATGCAAGGTGCTTGAGTTACCAGAACCATTCAGAGTTCAGCCTTAAGTTTGCAAAAAAACAGATTTGAGGCTGAATGCAATGTCAACTTTTGAAATGTTTTCTGTTTCCGAACATATGGAAGGGAGGGATGGGAGTGAGTTGACCCTGGGGACAAGGTGGCGTCCTAATCATTGTTAAGCACATTGAGAACAGGTATGTTTCCGTATACATGCATGATTAGTGTTTAGCACCATTTTTAAAAGTAGTTCGGAAATATGCAACTTCCATTTTATGATGCAAAGTTATGAAATCAAGTAAAAGTTAATTCATGTCGAAACATGGAACTGCAAATGCTAGTTAATACACAAAAGGACAGAAGTGCAGCAATGACTCAGCAGGTCAGGCAGCCTCTCTGGAGAACACTCTGAAGATGGGTCTTGTCCTGACACATCACCTATCCATGTGCTCCAGAGAGGTCGCCTTACCTACTAAATTACTCTAGCACCTTGTGTCCTTTTGTTTAAAAATTAATTTTGCATTGTACTGAGAGTTCAAAAACCTAGAAGAATCCAATAACCATAGAAAACAAACGCAAAAGAACAACTGGGTTAGCGTGCCCTTGTCATGAACACTATTCAGATTTAAAAAAATACAAGTTAATTCTCCAAAGATAAATGGGTTTGGTCACATCGTAAAACTCTTTTAAAAAAAACAATTTTAACATGTACTTGCTTCACATATTTGAGGCCTGCATATATTCCCTATTTAACCTATTTAACCTATTTAACACAAATGTGTCACAGCAATGTTTGTGATCTTTCAAGTAAAAAAAAAACTACTGTAGCGACCATAGAGAATGGTCAAGGTCGTCGAACCCTCAGATTGGCCAGCGAGGTCACGTGTGAACGCGACCATGGGGATTGGTCCAGGGAGCGACATCGCTGATTGGCCAGCGTGGTCATGTGCGCTTTTGGCGCCCGAAATGTTCAGTTCGGCGAAGTCTTCGAAGAAGACAGTAAGTTTTTGATGGTTGTCCTTTACCTTGTTGTTTAACCCTGTATTCGAATATTGCGGCTGCAATAAACTTCTTCTACAACCAACAAGTTTTCGGACTCGCCATACTACCAGCATTGAAATGAAGAAAAGATTCTTCAGAAATTTGCTGCCTGTAAATATCGTTAGGAAGCATTTTCAGGTAAGAATAGACATACACCACAAGTCTACACATGCATTACTCACCCAATATTGCAGGGTTTCTATAACTTGCAGTCTTTGAACAAAGGTCCTACCTTAAAATGGCACCAGGTCTTGGACCTACAACTGGTGGTGATTTTCCGTGCCATTTCCACTTGCTGAGGCCTCGTCTCGGTACTGTTACAAGCGTTCAACCTTGAGCTCAAATCAATAAATGGAAATGGCAGACTGAATCAGAAAGCCTTCTGGTTTTGGTTAAATTTAATTTGCTTTACCTAAATGCATTATCTGAGGATGAAACAGCAACTGCAAATAATGCTGCTGACAAACCTATTTCCACTGGGAAGCACTGTTCTCAACTGGAAGAAGAGAGGAGTTGAAAGCAAAAGTGACACCCGTCTGCTTAGCAATAAGTCCACCACTGCTACAGGCTGGGGAATCCATTGGAAAGCATTTCCAGGATTATTAAAATAATAAACCAGGGAAGACTTTTGATTAAATTGATTCATTGAATATGACAACGAATTGTGAATTGGCACTAGCGACTCCCAATATAATCATTTCCTCAGTCTTCATAAAATCGAGAAATAGAATGAATTCATTACCCACACACAGCTAGGATACAAGCGGATGAACATCAGACCCAAGTCAAAACCTCATTAGACATGTGTTTTCTTGCAGAAAGTGGTGTCTATAGCTAGCAGAAGTTCTTGTAGCTAATCCCGGTTATCACATAGTCGAGTACCAGGGAGTAGGGAGGTGATGGAGTGGAGAATGTAGGTAAGAGGAGCTGGTTTTTTCCCCAGTAGAAAAGCATCTCGAAGTAAGACCATGTTTGATTTGATTCTGTTAAACATTGAAGAAAACCCAAATAAATAACCTACAGCAAATTTAGGAACAAAAATAGCCTGCAGCAACAAATCAGTTCTGCCACAAAGCAAGTTTAATACAAATTAGGGTTGTGAATTGGTTAAAAATACATACTTTGCAGCAGACATATGTAAATTTGGCATGTATCAACTGATTCTTGCAAGTTTCTACAGATCAATCACAGAAGGCATCCTATGTGAATGCATCACTGCTTGTTCTGGCAACTGCCCTGCCTAAATCCGCGAGAGATTGCAGGAAGTTGTGAACGCAGCCCAGTCCATCACGCACTCCGGCCACTCGCACCAGGGACTCTGAAGTTTAAGCATGATGGTTTCAACAACACAAATGAGATACCAATCAAGCCTTATCATTCAACCTATCTGTATCGCGTGTCATGCAAGGAATTATTGTCAAAGAGCGAGGTAGAAGGCACAAAGATTGTAAATAGAGATGTAAAAAACATCCTTAGAACGTGAGCTGGTGTAAAGAGCTTCAGTAAAGAGCTTTAGGAAAGCAGCCAACATAATCAACAACCACTAACAATCCAGTCATTATTTTCTCCCCCCCTATCCCATTGAGCAGAAGATACAAAAGCTTGATAGATCGCACCAACAGGTTCAAGACAGCTTCTTTCTTGCTGTTATCAGATTTCTGAACAGATCTCTCATGTGCTAAGGATAAAGTTCTGATTTTTCAATCAACCTTGTTTTAAACGTACTTAATTTTAATGTGCAATTTCTCAGTAGCTGTAATGCTGACATCTGAGATGCCCTCTTTTTTCGCCTGCTGTTGTGGATGAATCCCTCACGCACATCTTCTCTGTGCCCGGCAGATCTGCTCTAGCTCCCCCATCCGCCAGAAGGAACAAGGTTGGAGTTGTCCTGGTCCTGACCATTCAACCCAGCAGCCTCCATATCCAACACATCATCCTCCGACATTTCCGCCACCTACAATATGATCCTGCCACCAATCGCCTCGTCCCGCCCCCAACTCTTTTTGCTATCCGTAGCGACCACTTCCTCCGTAACGCCTTGGTTCACTCATCGCTTCCCACCAGACCACCCTCTCCGTATGTAACCTATCTCAACATCTCCTCCCCCATCTCCATCCAGGGACCTCAGCATCCTTTCCAGGTGAGACATGCACTTCCTCTACAGTATTCATTGCTCCTGGCGTGGCCACCTTTACATCGGCAAGACCAAACATAGGCTAGGCATTTACACCTACACTTTACAGGGCGGCACGGTGGCGCAGCGGTAGAGTTGCTGCCTTACAGCGAATGCAGCGCCGGAGACTCAGGTTCGATCCTGCCTACGGGTGCCGTCTGTACGGAGTTTGTACGTTCTCCCCGTGACCTGCGTGGGTTTTCTCCGAGATCTTCGGTTTCCTCCCACACTCCAAAGATGTACAGGTATGTAGGTTAATTGAATGGGTAAAATGTAAAAAATTGTCCCTAGTGTGTGTAGGATAGTGTTAATGTGCGGGGATCGCTGGGCGGCGCGGACTCAGTGGGCCGAAGGGCCTGTTTCCGCTCTGTATCTCTAAATCTAAATCTAAATCTACACTGCCTTGGAAAAGCAGCCAACATAATGAACCGGACTTGTCCCACCCCGGACATTCCTTCTTCATCCTGCCCCTGTCCAGCAGAAGGCACAGAAGCTTGAAGGTGCACACCACCAGATTCAGGAACAGCTTCATCCCCTTTGTTATCAATCTTCTGAAAGGTCCTTCTATCAGCTCGGTCCCACCATCTGATTCACATGTACCCCATTGAGGACATTGGGCATTGCCTATGTGCTACAATGTTGAGAAGTGTATTCTGCACTCTGTATCTTTCCCTGAGATTGTGATTAACAAGACATCATCTGAGAAAACATACAACACTAGCAAGGGAAGACAAAACAGAGGCATCTAACAAATCAGAATGGCCAGTGAGATGGCAGGAAAGCAGGTAGACACAAAATGCTGGAGTAACTCAGCGGGTCAGGCAGCATCTCAGGAGAGAAGGAACGGGTGACGTTTCAGGTCGAGACCGAAAGGTCTCGACTCGAAACGTCACCCATTCCTTCTCTCCTGAGATGTTGCCTGACCTGTTGAGTTACTCCAACATTTTGTGTCTACCTTCAAATTGAACCAGCATCTGCAGTTATTTTCCAACTGGCAGGAAAGCAGAGTGGGGATAAGACTGTGAATGTGATAGGAGGAGAGAAGATTGATATGGAAAGGACTGGGAGCTCAGAAACAGAATGGAACTGGAGAAGGGAGTAGAATAAAGGTGAGAGGAACTCAGGACATGGATAATAATACTGAACATGCCAAAAAAGAAGGGAGATGGGAGAGTGAAAAGGAAATGAAGATCAGTTTGGGGGGGGGGGGGGGGGGAATGGGGGTGGCAGTGGGGTTGAGACACCAAGGTAAACAGAACAAAAGAGAGACATTCTGAGTCCTGGAAAATAGGAGATCAGAGCCAAATGGGTAAGAAGCTGGAAGAGAGCAGAGTTCATGATTTCAGAGTACCTCCGAGCCTCACGGCAGCGAACGGCAATGTAAAGTTGGCATTGCACATAGTTTAGGGGAAAGTCTGGGGTCTTCCCGGAGGACCGACCCAGCAAGCAGCATGAGAAATGGAAAATGACCAAATATGACCTTCCTGCTGTAGGTTGCATGTTAGAAAATCACGCACACGGTTTACATTGAAACGTGTTTCAGATGTACTGGGCTGCCATCTGAGATTTATGTACATTACCATAAAGTACAGGAGAGGTCGATCACGGATAATCACGAACGTGTAAAAAAATAGTTCAGTCCATGGAAGACTTAAACTCCGTGTACAGTGCAATTTTGCGTACACAAGGGCAAACAATTACATATCAAGGGAATCGTTCCAGCTAAACTGTGGTACTGTGTCGATTAGTCAAGGCACCTGCATATGGCTTGAGAACACCCATCAGATAGTCCATGAGTACTCTGGTTTGCTTTAGTTTAAGCGTTCCATATTTTTCTTTGATCGGGATGATGTTGCTCAGCGTCACTTTGCTGAGTTCTTCAAGAAGCAGTCCTGTGATGGACAGAAACAGGCTGTGAAACTGATGGAATACCAGAACGTGCGTGGAGGTCGGGTCTTAGTCAAGCACATCAAGAAGCCAGAAAAAGATGCGTGGAATCATGGTCTGGAGGCAATGCAGAGTTCTCTGCAGATGGAGAAAGATGTGAACCAGAGTCTGCTGGATCTACACAAGCTCTCTACTCAGCACACTGACCCTAGTCTGCGTGACTTCCTGGAGCGCCACTACTTGGACAAGCAAGTGGAGATGATCAAGAAGCTTGGAGATCATGTCACCAATCTGAAGAGATTGGGAGCCCCTGAGAATGGCCTGGGAGAGTACCTGTTTAACAAGCTCTCCCTGAAGTGAACAGGTGAAAGTTGAAGCTTTATCTGAATTGTCAAGTTCTCATCCCATTTGACTCTGTACAAAGCTGTGGAATGCGAATAAACTATTCATGCCCTGGCTTTTGTACCCAAGGTGATTTAAAAATAAAAAATAAAATAAAAATAAAAGTTTAGTTTAGTTTAGTTTAATTTAGAGATACAGAGCAGAAACAGGCCCTTCAGCCCACCAATCCCCGCACATTAACACTATCCGACGCACACTAGGGGCAATTTTACTTCTTTTTTTATACCATGCAAACTTGTATCACTTTGGAGTGTGGGAGGTAACCGAAGATCTCGGAGAAAACCCACGCAGGTCACAGGGAGAACGTCCAACTTCCGTACAGAAAAGCACCCATAGTCAGGATTGAACCCGGGTCTTTGGCGCCGTAAGGCAGTATCTCTACCGCTGCATCACCATGCCACCCGTTTGCATGCAACTCTCAATACCAGCACTCCATGGTTGTGCCTGGGATCTAGTCAGGAGTCATGAGAGAAGGACAGATATCTCATTTGGAAAAAGTCAACCTGCCGCAATGCTGATCAGAATAAAACTTGTGCAATATGAAGGCGTTGTAACGAGTGTTTGAAAACAGGTACACGCCTACAACGTACAATGCCTCCACTCACACATTGATGAACATTTAGGAAGTGCAACCATTGCTGTTCCAAGAAGAACAGAGATAGTTGCGCAAGGAGAACAATTCCATCGGTCCATCCACATAACTGCAGTTCCAATTCTTTGGAAATATTTTTTGGGCAAATCTTCTTTGCACCCTCAATAAAGCCTTTGCATCTTTCTCGACCAGCCCAGTGTACCTCAAGATCTCTCCACCATCTATATTTTCTCTTCTCATCCTTCCTTCCACATTTCTTAACATTAAATTTCATCTGAGTTAGCACTTCTTCCTCTTCCACCTTGTCTTTTACTGTCCGTTCAGAGATTATTATGCCTCCAAGTTGTGCTAAATCTTCAATTTGTATATTGTGCCTTGAACACCAAGGTCAAAAAGTCCATATATACCACATTAACCACATTCCCCCACCATCTCTCGCCATTACTTCCTAAAAAAAAAAGATGGATTTCATAAAACAGAGTTTACCTTCAGTATATCCATGCTTGGTTTCTGTAAATAATCCACATGCATCCAAGTGACTGTTAATTCTGTCTCTGATTTATGTTTCAAGAACATAGCACACTACAGAGAATAAACTGACAGGTCTGTTGTTAATGGGTTTCTTCTTGCACACTGTTTTTAAAAAATCATGTGGCATTTGCAATTTTAGTCCTCAGGCATCAGCACTACATTGATAGCTCTTTGAAAGATTATGGTTTGGAAGATTATAGCACGGATCTCTGCAAATTCCTACTTTATCTCCCTCAGTAACCAAGGATGTATCCCATATAGACCAGGTGATTTATCCACTTCCTTCTCATTTACTGTTCAGCACACAGAATCTCAATTACATCTTTCTATATTGAAGCTCCAGCAGCATTTACTTCCAAGTTGAAATGCTCATTCAGTACCCGAACCATATCCTTGGACTCCTTGAATGAATTTGTGTCTGATCAATCCCATCTCTTTTTTTCCCAACCTCTTTGCTGTTCACAGTAACAGAATATTTTTAGTTCTCTTCTTGCTTGCTACCAGCCTTTTCTCATGCTCCCCGGTTTGCTTTTTTACCTCCCCTTTGGCACACAAGTTGGTAATAGGTCTGCCCAAGATCGCGAGAAATTGCAGTTATGGATTGAGCCCACTTGTCCGACCACGCACGCGCACACACTCACACACATGCACGCACACATGCTCGCACGCACACACACTTCCCACACTTCCCACTATATCAACACCACCTCAGAAAAGCAGCCAACATAATCAAAGACGTCCCACCCCTGTCATTCCCTCTTCTCCCAGCTCCCATTTGGCATAAGATACAGAAGCTTGAAAGCACATACCACAGGACTCAGGAATAGTTTTCTCCCCTCTGTTATCAAGCTTCTGAGTGGGATTCCTTCCATAATCTAGGGTACTGTCCCAGTCACCTCTACCCCATACAGGATATTGGACTGTCAATGGAACTGGTGTGCTACAATGCTGAGAGATACATTTTACACTCCCCTTTGCTCTGTCTATTGTTCTTGAGTTTAAACATTATCTATGAATGGTAATTCCTGATCTCTTTGGATAGCATGCAAAACAAAGCTTATCATTATACCATGGGATATTAATAAACCTAAAAATAATAGATCTTTTCAGGGAATGCCTGAGAAAGTTAGTGAGGAAGAGTATGGCAATTTCATGGTATTAATTGATAGTCTCCCAAAGTAAACCTAATTTCATGGCCTACCACAAAACATACGAGTTGAGGTCTCCTTGTCCATGCCATGGTAGATCTATGGAGTTTGTTTAGAATAATTATCCTTAATTATTGCTCTCTTTTGCAAATGGAACGACTTCAAATAATCAATCGCCCCTCTTATTGGGCTCCAAACGAAACAAACAAAACATCACAGAGCAGCAAGCAATTCCTGTTCGGTATGGAATTCAGTCAAAATCCTCCCTTCCAAAGTATAGATTCCACTGATTGGTGATCCTACTAGCCACATAGCAACTGTGGAATTAATCAAGCTCCTCATTGGAATACGAGTCAAGTTGTGACTATCCTTTTCAATTTCTGATGATAGACCATTTCCCACTGCAGACAATTTCAAAGTTTCACAAGAAACGTTGCTCGGCCTATTGCTTGTTTAAGTACTGAGCAAATCTAAACACTGCCATGGGATATACATGCATGCAATATTCTCAATGAAGCAAGGATTGACAAATCACTTCAGCCTTGTTCAAGAAATATGACATGATTGAAAAGGAATGTAGCTTGAAGCAAAATGTTTTTTTTGCTGACTTGGTAAGACATGTTCCCACAAGAGCAAAGTAGAAACCACATTGGGGATTGATACCAAAGATATTTCCAGTGCCAAAATCCAGAGAATTGATGCAGATAAAATTGTCTCTGTCGAAGATCACTCATATCTGGATGGTGAACCAGGTGATAAGGTCTGTATAAATTTGAATCACTGCAGACTTCAGGAAGCAAAACACCAAAAACAAGATTGATAAAGAAAAATAACCTTCCTCGAGTTCAAATTTGGACAAACAATTCAAAACCTAGTTCAACACCAAATCAGTAGGGCAATTAGAAAGATTCTGAAAACCAGTTACAAGATTCTAAGATTGCTCATCTAAGAGGGCAGCCTCTTTATAATTGTGTGAAATGTGCATATTGATTCATTACTTGTGCCGCACTAATGAATGGATAAAAGAGAGAATGACAAAATCCCTATATGCATCAGGGAGATATTACATTTGCAGAGCGTTCTGCAGCTCAGCTAATGTGCAACAACATAATAACCAGCCCATTGTTTATAAGTTTGTAAGTCATAGGAGCTGACACAACTCTAACATAACTTCACTTGAAGAGATTGCACGACCACAAATGTAATGTCTGCTTTTCCCTGATGTGGGGACTGTAGAGACTACCATTCTTGAGAAGGAAAATAACTGCAGATGCTAGTAGAAATCAAAGGTATCGCAAAAAGCTGGAGTAACTCAGCGGGTCAGGCAGCATCTCAGGAGAGAATGAATAGATGACGTTTCGGATCGAGACCCTTCTTCAGACTGATTTATTCACAAAATGCTGGAGTAACTCAGCAGGTCAGGCAGCATCTCGGGAGAGAAGGAATGGGTGACGTTTCGGGTCGAGACCCTTCTTCAGACTGAGTTACTCCAGCATTTTGTGAATAAATCTATTTGTACCAGCATCTGCAGTTATTTTCTTATACCCCTCCTTCAGACTGATGTCGGGTGGGGGGGGGGGGAACGGGACAAACCGCAAATTGGAGGAACAACACCTCATATTTCGCTTGGGCAGCTTGCAGCCCAGCGGTATGAACATTGACTTCTCTAACTTTAGATAGATCCTCTGTCCCTCTCTTCCCCTCCCCCTTCCCAGTTCTCCCACTGTCTTCCTGTCTCCAACTACATCCTTTCTTTCCCCCTCCCCCCCCCCCCCGACATCAGTCTGAAGAAGGGTCTCGACCCGAAACGTCACCCATTCCTTCTCTCCCGAGATGCTGCCTGACCTGCTGAGTTACTCCAGCATTTTGTGAATAAATCGATTTGTACCAGCATCTGCAGTTATTTTCTTATGTCACCCATTCCTTCTCACCTGAGATGCTGCCTGACCCGCTGAGTTACTCCAGCTTTTTGTGATACCATTCTTGAGAAGATGCAGAGGGTGGCTGCGGAGAGGTCACAACATTTGATGCACATTGTCAGCAATGACCTGAGCGTTGGCATTTCTGACGGAGAAAGTGGGTTTGGCATAGCAATCCTAGGGATTTTTGCTTGGCTTCCTCAGTTCGGCCATCAGCCACAATTTTAGTGGGGGGATCTTGAAATCTGAGATAAACTACATGTTTGCATTAACCAAGGAGGACAGATAATGGTAGCTGCTCATGAGTTTTGTCCACAACTGGAGAAAGTTCTTTCTGAGCCAGGAACATTAATCGCACAATCACTCTATAAATGAACATTCCTGGGTGATTAGCAATGGTTTGAGTGGCATTGCTGGGAAGTCAATAATCCCATGTACATGAGGATAACCAGTCAGAGCAGAAGATACAAAAGCCCATTCATTCTGACCAGCCTCATTAACTAAAAGCTGTCGATATCAACGTCAGCTCCTGGAAACAAAATATCAGCTGCGGCCTGAATCATTTATCAACAATTGCTTGCGAGAGTTTCTCATACAGCTCTGGCAGAACTCTGGAAGCACTCCGAGGCATGTAAGTCAAGGGCAATGGTCACCTTCACAACCCCTGATAGATGACTGGAGAAGGGTCTCCACCCGAAACATTATCTACTCCTTTTCTCCACAGATGCTGGCTGACCCGCGGAGTTACGCCAGCTTTTTGTGTCTATCAGTGGTAGATGACGTCCATTTGGGTTAACAGGCAGTAGTTTGAATCTTAATGGATGCTGCAAAGATCTGCTCTGACCTACTCTGATGTCCTGAGGCTCCAGGGGCACGGATACCCACACATTTCATGATAGCTCCACCTCAGTCTGTACACCCAATGGGTTTAAACCTCCTGTGTGGAATCCTTTTCCTTGTTTAGTCTCGTTTAGTTTATTGTCACGTGTTTATAGCGGAAGTGGCGGCGCCTAACGGCAGCGGCTCGCTAGCAGTCTGTTCGTCTTTTTTCCTTTTTTTTTTTGTTGTGTGTCGGTGTTGGGATGGTTTTTGTATATATATTTTTTTTAATTTTTATTTATTTATTTTTATTTTTTGGTTGTGTATGTGTGGGAGGGGGTGGTGGTGTGGGTGGGGGGGGGGACTTTTCTCTTCCTCACGGCGCGGGGTGCGGATCGGCTGCGGGGCCTAACATCGCCCGGTGCTGCTTGGCCGCTGGACTTTACATCGCCCGGTGCGGCTTGGCCGCTGGACTTAACAGTGCCCGGTGCAGCTCGGCCGCGGGACTTAACATCGCCCGGTGCGGCTCGACCACGGGACTTAACATCGCCCGGTGCGGCTCGGCCGCGGGGCTTTACATCGCTGGTGCGGCTCGGTCGCGGGGCTTTACATCACTGGTGCAGCTCGACCACGGGACTTTACATCGCCCGGTGCGGCTCGGCCACGGGACTTAGCTGTGCAAGGCTTGGTCGCAGGCCTTTCATCGCCCGGTTCGGCCGCGAGACGTTTCAGCGCCCGGTGCGATTCGGCCGCGGGGACTTACATCCCCTTGCGGGGACTGTGCGGGTCGGTCGGGGACGAGCTGTCTGTCCGTGGGCGTGGGGAAGAGAGTGGAAGTTTTGTTGCCTCCATCACAGTGAGGGGGTGTTTGGAGTCACTGTGATGGACGTTTGTGTTGGGGTTATGTGTCTTGTGTTCTTTTTTTCTATGACTGCTATGTAGTTTCGTTCGGTACTTCGGTACCGAATGACAAATAAAGCTCTGTTATACCTGTTATACTGAGGTACAGTGAAAAGCTTTTGTTGCATGCTAACCAGTCACTGCAACTGCAAAAACAATACCAGCCTTCTGTCGCTCTGCAAGCTCTTCTAGTCTTCTACCTGCTATGTCCCACAGGATAACATCGTGAACTGCAGCCATGGTCATCTGGCTGTAGAGAGCTTCTAAGTGCGGCGAGCCACAGAGACAGGTTCAAAAAGCATTAAAGCTGAACCGCAACACACAACAAAAAAACAGCACAAATCCCTCAGTATCTTTTATTTTCCTTGACTGTCATCCTCAGAAACCAAAACAACTCCTGTGGAAATAAAAGCCTTTCACAGAGTGACACAGCAATGTTTATGGCCAGATTGAGTTGCCAACTGCCTCAGATCTATTCAGTGGTGCTGTGCTCTCTCCATGGTGAGTTCCAAGGAGCTCGGCAAAATCCAAGCGCTCAGAGTTAGATTCAGAAGTGCTCTTAATTAATCGTCAAGAGTGGTGTTAACATATTTAAATTGACAACCCATCTCTCCCCCGGGCCTTCTGATTGCAACTTTATTCAGCTGGGTTTTAACCTGGAAGTCAGAAGGTACACACCAGGTTTTCAGTGTTCCATCAATCTCTAAACCCTCGTGCCACTCCCAAAACCCAGAGACACAGAGAGGTTAAAACACCAGCAAATATCCCAAAAAAACCTGCAAAGCAGGCATGGTCCTTATTTTCTTTGTTGTTTGAGGTTTATATCCTAAAAAGCTTGCAGGGAATATCAGTCATTCTCAGGCACAGTTTCTCATTATATTAACTGAGTAATGTAAAATGAGGCAATGTAATTCAGTGAATTTCCTACAAATGAGAAGTTTTAATAAAACTAACATGATATTCTGAAACAATTTTAATTTTCGTTATTGCTCATATAACACTTTAATACTTAACTACATTTTATGGCTGATTCAATAATTGACAGACTTTCATTTTATGCTTGGGTGTTCTTACACCATTCAATTTGTACTTTTTCACCATTTCATTCAGTGGCTCTGAATGGATTGGTTAATAGAATCACAGATCAAAATATTTATCATTCTGAAGCAACCTTACAGTGATTACTTTTGTTACAGTGGTGACCTGCCTACACATCAAGGAAACACTTCCATGATAGGTTCTCCCTGTATTTACTTTCAGAATAAATACAATAAATACCGCACTTCAGATAAGGGCCACTTAAAGAGCAACTGAATTACAATGCTTGTTGAACATCGCCTCTTCCAATGTATGTCATATTTACAAGATACTGTATGATTGCACACTTCAAGCGCACATCAATTTCCGGTCATGTGACTCAAGCTCCACCATAAAAGGAACAAGTGTCTACAAATAAAAGGCACTGAATGCTGGAGTAACTCAGCGGGCCAGGTAGTATCTCTGGAAGACATGATAGGTGTTGTTTCAGGTCAGGAAGGAATGGATCGTGTCAGACTGAGTCTGAAGAAGAGTCCCAACCTGAAAAGTCACCTACCTATATCTTCCAGAGATGCTGCCTGACCCATTGAGTTACTCCAGCACTCGTGTGACTTTTTCCCACAAAACAGCATCTACAGTTCCTTGTATCTACAATGTCAACAAATTCCTGTCCACTTCGTAGGCAGTCCTTCAAGAACAAGGCTGACCGGTTTCCACTCCAGTTTGATGGCTTTTGTTCTGACATTTTTCAGATATGGAGACGGGATGGCTGGTGGGGTAAGCAGGTGGGTAGTTTGTGTAGCATGCTTGCCTTCTGCCACTTACTCAGGGATTGTGCGCTCCTCGTGCATAGACTCAAGGTTCTCAATAACATCCCCAATGCGACCTCTCCACTTGGAGTGGTCACGGACCAAAGATTCCCGGAAATCAACAGAATGTTGCAATGTTGCCCGCGCATTCTTGAATCCTTACCTCTTTCTACCGAGTAATCTTTTATTGTGACAGAACTCAAAATGTAGTGTGTAAGGAGGAACTGCAGATGCTCGTTTAAACCGAAGATAGACACAAAAAGCTGGAGAAACTCATCGGGACAGGCAGCATCTCTGGAGAGAAGGAATGGGTGATGTTTCGGGTTGAGACCCTTCTTCAGAGTGTCTGTTTCTGGGCAGATGAATGATGTGGCCTATCCAATGCAGTCCAAATTATGTAACTAAGGACATTGCGCTGGGGATTTTAGCCTGGGGGCAGACCTTTGCACTAGTTTATTTCTTAGGTGAACATGGAAGGTTTTGCAGAGGGTCAAATGATACAATTCCAATGCTTCAAGATGCCTGCCTTAAGAAGTTTGGTCTCAGTAGTATATGGGGGTGGGGACTGGGGGGTGGGTGGGGAGGGGTGGGGGGAAGAGCACGGATCACTGCTGCACACTAGACCATAGGTTTTATAACAGGTGTGAGGTTTTGTTCCTTTCGTATCCTTTACCTCAACCTTCATCTGTACTCTTGGCTCTTCGCAGGATGGATCCTTGGTTGTTTGGTCCTCAGTAGAGCCTGTGCATGTTATGTGTGTCGGCAATTTGCTGAGACTTCTATCTCTTTGAATTGAGAGAGGTCTCAGTCCAAAGGCTCTTCGACCCATTGAATGGCAAGGTGGAACAAAGACCAATTTTCAGCCCCAGGGTAGTACCCATATAAGTATCAGGTCCCAGGTCTGTTTGGAAATGGGAAGTACAACATCATTTTGTGTGTATATATTATGCGTGTGTGAGAGTAAGTTCCTGACAACCATCTGCACCAAGAAGTGATGAAATAAAGAATGATCAGGAGAGGGGGAACTCAGGGAGGCCAGGCGAATGTACAGGGATTGAGCAGGGCAGGTGATGGCAAGGCAGCATACAATTAGGGATGAAGATTTGCATCAAGTAGTTTGCGGGTGAATGGGGAGGGAAATAATGAACAGAGACAGGAGCAACCAAGAGAGGGGCAAAAGGGGAAATGATAGGCGGTGGCAGCGGCCTAAGATTAGGCAAGCTGTACCAAGTGGCACCCTGCTGTCATGGGAACGCCCTGCAATAGACATGTCTAGAACAACATGAGTAGGTTCACCTGTAAGGGCACCTTACGAGGAACATCCATTTACAATTCAGCAAAGGCGTGGAAATCATGTTATGGTTGTTTGGGTGACTTTTGACAAAGAGTATAAGAAAATAACTGCAGATGCTGGTACAAATCGAAGATATTTATTCACAAAATGCTGGAGTAACTCAGCAGGTCAGGCAGCATCTCAGGAGAGAAGGAATGGGTGACGTTTCGGGTTGAGACCCTTCTTCAGACTGAGTGCTCAGTTGAATTACCTGGCCGGTATGATTTTACCCCAAAATGGTCAGAAAAAGTAATTTGATCAGGCTTTGTTTAGTTTCCACTGAAAGAAAGCCACCCACTTTCTGACAAGGTGTAAGCCAAGCTGTACTGAAATGAACCACGAGGTAACAAGGATTTTGAGGGAAAGCGTAACACGGCAGGTTACTGCAGTTCACAATGTTGGAGAGGGGGCTGGAAAGGAGGTTTACACAGCTCTAAAGCAAACACAGCAAATCCTACTCAGAAGGAATGCAGAACAAAAGAAAGACGTAAAGGCGGCCAAAATGGTAACTGAGAAAATAACATGCTTGTCCCTTTGTACATCTCAAAAATCAACATTGTTCATATTTATCACCTTTTTCCAGAGACATAAATATGAAGAAACATTATTTATGAGATTATTACCTATGAGCATTTTCAGCACTGCAAACTTGAAGCAACATTGTCTTCAAGAATAATTGTTTTAATCAAAATACTTTTTAAAGCATGTAGTAAAACTACCAAGTTCATATCATGATATGTGACTAAAAACTTAATAATACTGTGACTTAAATTAAATGCTTTCTCCTTCACAATTATCAAGCATTTGTCTATTATATTGTGGCCAGAAGGCCTCACGTCATAAGGCAGGTTTGCTCGAACCAAAATACCATGAAAATTTATCCCTTAAAAGTAGTTATGATAATATAGGCAGCAGCTGAAGAAACATAAATTGGAAATGAAAATCCAAAGTGGTTTGAACTTGACCCTTTTGAATTTATTCATGAATTTCAAAATTGCCCCGATATGGATCATTTTAAATTGAGCTAAAAACTGATAAACCTAATTTTCCTTGCTAATGGCTTTTGCTCAAATGCCTCATATCATTGAATGGTTAATCAACATGATGACAGATGCACAAAAGCAGTAGTTCCTTATTTATTATTATTTTTTGGATGTGGGCATCACTGGCCTGGGCAAAACTTTTTGCCCATCCCTAATTGTTTTTGAGTTGGTGTGCTGATCCCACTTTTCTGTACTGCTGCAGCCTTCCTGGTATGGAATGAGCTGCCAGAGGAGTTTGTTGACACAAGTACTTTAAACAGCAATTAAAAGACACTTGGACAGTTACATTAATAGAAAATAGAAGGCAGACACAAAATGCTGGAGTAACTCAGCGGGTCAGGCACCATCTCTGGAGAAAAGGAATGGGTGACATTTTGGGTTGAGACCCTTCTTCAGACTGCGGTAGACACAAAATGCTGGAGTAATTCAGCGGGTCAGGCAGCATCTCTGGAGAGAAGGAATGGGTGACGTTTCGGATCGAGTCTGAAGACGGGTCTCGACCCGAAATGTCACCCATTCCTTCCCTCCAGAGATGCTGCCTGTCCTGCTGAGTTACTCCAGCATTTTGTGTCGACCTTCGATTTAAACCAGCATCCGCAGTTATTTTTTCTACACATGAATAGAAAAGATTGTTAAGGATATGGGTGAAAAACAGGCAAATGAGACTAGATTAGATGGGGCATCCTGGTTGTCTAGGGCGAGTTGGGCTGAAGGGCCTGTTTCTGTATGACTCTATGACTCTGTTATAGCCCCAAAGCTGCAGGACAAGGACTTCCAGGATTTAGACCCAATGTTGAATAAGCAATAGTGATATATTTCAGATCAGGAAGTTGGACAACATGGAGAATAAGTAAATAGTGGTTCTCCCATGTGTTGGAGGGAGCCAACTACAGTACAGATGGAGTTGGTGGAAGAGATCATGAATTTGAAAGCTCACGTCAGAGTAGCTAAGGCAACTAACAACAAGCATTTTGTAGGTGGTACCCACGGCTCCAGTAAAGGAGGAAATGAATGTTTAGGGAGGTGGATGGGATGCCAGTCAAAATGGCTGTTTTACCCTGGAAGTGGTCAAACCTCTGAAGCGTTGCTCAAGATGTACTCATCCAGGTAAGTGGCGAGGAATCCATCTGTACTGCACCTTCCTGAGGGTGGGAAGGTTTTGGTCATCAAGAACTGCAATGATCTGCTCTTACAGGCGCTGCATTAACATGGCTAGTCCAAACGAATTTCTGGACAGTTTTCTCAGCCTGCGCTCATCCCAGGATGTTAATGTTGGGAGATTCAGTGACGGCAAAGTCTTGGATTATCAAGGTTAGGTGTTTTGCCTTGTTAGAGATGCCCATTGTCTGGCATGTTGTGCTATTAATGTTGATGTTTATCAGCTCATGCCCGAAGGTTGTGTAGATTTTGAAAGCATTCATTTAACTACTTGCAGAGGAATTACAAACTGAATAGAAAGTTATCGAACACACACAACTACACACTTCTGATTTTGAATCGAAGTACACAGTTGTTATTTCCCAATCTGCTGGGATCTTTTGAGAATTAATGGGATTTTGAAAGATCACATACAACTTGTGCAGTTTCCTTTGGATCTCTCTCTCTCTCCTTCAGTGGATCAGTAGGCACATCTTTGTATCCTCCAACTCTGTGCTGGACTGTATTCAGATTATAATAATTAATTTTACCTAAATAAATATTAGATCTTGCAATTGTGCTCAGAATATTTCCACAGCATTTTTTCCCCCACGGCATAATATTAGATTTTAAATCAGATATGATATCAGTGTTCTTGGACATCATTAATCTCCTGCTATTTACTTGGACGTGTGGCCTGCCAAGGAGGAATGAAGCTACGATAAAGAAAGCCAGAGAATTGCATTTCTTGACATCTGGAACTGACAAATTCAGTGTTTAAATCCTAAGCTTTCTTCCCCAATCTCCACACCTACCCAAGATGACTTTCGGCCCAAGAGTCGGGCAGATTGACTGTCTACCTGGTTGTCATGCAGTAAGGGCATATCAGCCACCAAAAAGAAAGGAGGAAGAGATTGAGATAGTTGTAAAATATCAGGAAGACTGGGGTTGACAGTCAGAAAGGAAGGCACTAAGAGTGCAGTGCTAGTGAATGCGAGGTGAGGTGGGGAAGTTACAGTATATGTGGCAAAATACAATAAAAAGGCATCAGTACTTGAGGAAGGAAATGGCTTCAAAACAAAATCTGAGGCATGTAACCCATAAATACTTAAATGGGAGCCCCAGCTGCATTAAACCATTACAAGTTTTTAACCATTCTAAGTACAGACCCAGCAAATTACCCGAGGATTAAAATTATGTATTTCTTGTGGACTGTTTGCTTATGCTTAGTTAATGAGAAGAAATGGTGTGATCTTCAATCATCCTAATGATAACAGTGTCACACCAGCTGTTTTAATTAGTAGGCATGGTAGATTTAATCTCTTTTACAAATGTTTTAAATCCATTTCCTTACCATATTTCTTTCATGAAGATTTACCTCTAGAGTGCACTTATGGTTCATTTTTCTTCTGCTTTTTCAAACAATCTGAACACCATGGAATGTCACTTCATAAAACAATTGCTGCTTTTGGAATAACAAAGAACACTCATCTTTTTGAAAAAATGAGAATCACATGAAAATTATGATCTGAATGATAAATGGTGAGCAGCCCTAATAATAACAACATGGGCAGTACATATAATCAAAGGGAATTGCTCTATTCCTGATGAAGTAATGGAAAGCATTGGTTCTTTTAATTAAGGCAGGACTGCTTCCATTAAAGTTGCTAAAGACTACCTGGAATGTTAATTGTTTGCCGAATACTTTGTAGGAACCCAATACCTTGAAATCCTTCTGCTGTTGCAACTTGCAATACTGTGAGAAGGTACTCTTTCCAAGAACTAACATACAGAAGGCAGTCTGCATTGACCAATTTGATGCTGTAACATTCTATTATTTAATTTGTTGTCATAAATGCATAAAATACAGAAAAAGATAGTGCACGATGATCACTATATCGGAGACTGCACAACTCTGATAACCTGGCTCTTTACGTGCAGATATTTTATTTTGGTGTAAAAAGTCCCAAGCTCACCAAGAAATTGTTTTACCTGTATCCATTGAACAATCATGTAATTAGTTTGCTAATTTCAACAAAATCATTAGCAATCAAGAATAATCAAGTTAGAAGATACAGATCTCAATATGCATTAAACAAAACATCAAACAAAAAAAAACTTTGTGGAAATCAAAAATATGATTTTCTGATAGGTTGTGTTTGAAAACTTGGTTCTATAACCCTTGCAGAAGCCACATTACAGGGCAGGTTCAGATTCTAGATGTAGACATCAAAGGGACGTTAAATGAGGCACACAAGCTTGCTGGCCAGTTTCTCAACTCAACCTCAGAGCACCTGGTGGTATATTGCACGCCTTGGACATCAGCTGCAAGAGCAGGCACATGATTTGCTGGTTTGGCAACTCTGTGAAATCACAGCAAGTCCCTTTGCAAAACTTACCTTTTAACATTATGCCCTAATCCACCTCATTGTTTTTAATCTGCCACTTGATAGTGTGTATTAAACTGCTTCAGGTTTTACAATCTAATACTTGTGAAATCCAGTCAGCAGAGGTTGCAATTGAGAGAGGGTGCCCAGTTCAATCAGCCTGTGCTTTTGACATAAAATATAAACGTTATGAGTTGTGGATGCTGGAAATATAAAATAAAAATCAGAAAACACAGCTAGTATTCAACCTCAATACTCAGGTGGTATTGAGACAGTATATATGGAGGAGTTAACCTTTTGAGTACACAGGGTATGCTGGTTAAAACTGGATTGAGTGCCTCCTTCTATCTTGTGGACAATTTGTCATATGAGCTTTTGTATTCTTGCAGTGAGTAGAGTGCATGTGTGAGTAAGAGTAAAATCTTTTTAAACCTTTGCAATAACAAATATATAGTAAACCTGTTCAACCAGCTCCCCTGGAGTCAGTCACCCAGTGTTTTGAGAAACGTTAATAAAGGAAATTTTAATTCATGATCATTAACTAAATTATACTAATCTCCAGCTTGATTTCAAAGAAATGCATGAAGAAATTACAACATAGCCTTTAGCTACAACGTTAATTATAGTTTGGGGTAAGTTTTGTCGACTTGCCATTTTAAAACATTTAGGTGCAACAAAAATTAGTCCCCCCAAAAAAAGTTTCATCTTGGAATTGTTATTACAAAGATTTCTTGTTCTTACAAACTTCAACTGAATAAAAAGCACTTGCCATATCAGCTGAACGGGAGAAAAAGAAACTTGAATTTAATCTCATTCAGAACAAGCTGTTGTGGAAGAGGTTTTAACAGTTACAACACTGTAATGGAAATGCTCTTGTGGGAATGAAGGGGGACAGATAAAGAAAGCCTTAGCACATGTGGGAGACACAGAACGAACTTGCTTATATTGCCAAGCACACACTGCATCCAGCTGCAGAACATCCCAATGCATTCATTTTCACTATTCAGTCTCAGTGAAACATCAGAGGTGTTCACAGCAACTACGCAATTATAAAGAATATTGGCCCTTCCCGCAACTGTATTCTGCCATCTCTTTCTCTCATTTGCTCATTCATAAATCTCCGGCATCTTTTACGAAACATTTACCCCTTAAAAAAGAATCAAATATTTATAACAGTTTAGAGACAAGTTGCAAAATGATTTTAAGAACATTAAATATGATAGATTCCTTCCCATGCTTCAATAAATCAAATATATTTAAATTAATTTGTGAAATATGTAAATGGTTTTTTAATCTAATATTTTTCAAAGTCAAACTGTAACTAAAATCTGCGGAGCATTTACACTTCAACAGGCAACACATGCAATCTCACTGGAATAAAATTTCCTCTACTAATAGATAGGAAATAAATATCTGCCATCAAACAACGATAGTTTGGTGGTTTGGTTATCATCTTTTCCCCAAGTTTCAATTCTTAGTCATACCACCAAGGGTTAACCCTGATCAGTTTTCCCTCAAAGAAAACAGGTTAGGATGGTAAAAAAAAGATTTTAAAGAGAGAAAATGATAATGCAAACATATATTAATAACATTGTAGATGGAGGCAGACTGAAAGATTAATGAAATTTGGGGATACGAAATGGAGCAACATGCACCTGGTCTGTTGAGGTTCCACAAGGAGTCCCTAATCACCACTGCAAACTTTATAGTGAAAGCCATCTGTGACAACCTTGAAAATTACACTTGGTGCACTCGAAGCAACTCCTTTTAAATAGATGAGGCTGCCACTCATATACTTAAACAGTTCAATGTATATAGAAGAAAAGCTGTACCTTCAACAGAACAGTAGAATCGATTTTCCCCTGTCACAATGTACAAGATAAAAAGACTGGAAAATAATCCGGGCAAGATGCTTTCCCTCCTGTAATTCTGTTCCTCTTGATATGTTGAATTTTAAATCCCCATAAATGGAAAATCTATCTGAAGCTTGCAATGCACTTTGCAACTGTGATTCATGCTTCCGCATTTGAAATAACTATTTCCACATGAATGAGTTCATTATATTAGAAAATGGGTGTTGGCAATACAGACCAAGAATCTGCAATTGGGCAGATGTTGTGGATGGGTGTAGCGTGGATGATTAACCTTTGAGCTACCAGCCAAAAGCTTCTCTTGCGGTGACAAAATGCAATGCATGTTTTATTTGACAAAGGAGTAGCCAATGCAATGTTCGAATGAAAATTGGAGGAAAAATAAAACTTTTTCTCTGTACCTCTGCCAGAACTCTTCAGTATGACTGTCAATCCACACCGACTGTAACTGGGAACACTGTGGACACTCTTCTCTGGGTCTTTACTGGCCTCCCTGCAGTACCTATCATGGCTCATTCATGGTTACATTCTTTCATGTCTTCAACCTCCCCAAATAACATGTCCTCAGCCTCTACTCTTTCCCCTCTACACGCCGCCCGTTCAGAAACATCCCCATGGTGTAATGTTCTGCATAAATGCTGTTAACACAGAGATCCATTCCTTCTCTCTGTCTCGCCACTGGTTATATTAGCTGCACAGGAGTGGGAGAAATAAAGGCAGGAGAACAGTGGGGGGTTGGGTGCACTCAGTGAGCAAATGTGGAATAGCTTCAATATTCTGTTTGATAGTTTGAAGAAAACACAAACCTCAAGTGGTTTGGATACAGGAGTGGAGAGAGAGCAGCCATATTGCTGTGGAAATAATGAGAGCAGGTTTCCCTTGGAAGAGGCGGGACAGTTACTGTCAAGGCTCTGTGAACCCACATTAGGGAGTAGCATATCCCTATTCATCAGGAGCATTTGCACACTGTATTCATCAGTGTTTGCATTAACTCACAATGATAACTGGTCACTGCATTAGACAAAACTGCTTCGCAATGGAATCCATTTGATTTATTTAAATCAATACTTGTAAATATTTGTCCATTGGTATAAATATTGTGCAGCCACTTTGATCTATTCTTTATCTCAATATTAAGGTTGTAAGCTCACAAAAAGAAATGGAGTGATCACAAAGTCCTGTTCTTGTGCAGCACTTCGTATCAAAATTAATCCTAATATTTATTGTGCCTTCTTTTTGAAGTATTTCTTTTGTTAATTGTTTTTCAAAAGGTAAGGCATCTTAAGTCATGAGGGGAGTTTGTGTGAATAGGCGTGCATGGATTTGTGGCTTTTCATTTCTAAAAAAATCAAAGTGGTATCATGAACCAAAGCACAAAAGATTAAAATATTTTCAAACATTTCTCCCCCCCCCCCCCCCCCCCCCACAGTTCATGGAAACAGTGATATTATTTTCCAACATTCAGGGCAAATTCAAGTTGCTTTTTAAAAACATTTCTGCTGCAAAAATGCCAAGCAAGGCCATCTCCAACAATAGAAAATCTAACCATTTACACTAAGAATTACCACCAGCAAACCCCTCCTCCCCCTTCCCAACCCCCCCCCCCCCACCCTCCCCACTTCCCAACCCCCACTATTAGCATATTTGGAATCACTATTAAGCAGAATCTCAACTGAACCAGCCACGTAAATTGATGTTAGCAGGTCCAGAACTGTGCAGACTGAGAGAATTGACTCACCTCCTGATCCCTCAAAGACATTCCACCCTATGCAATGTATAGCTCATGAGGGCGATGGACTGTTCTCCAGGACAGAGCAGCCCACTTGCTTGGCACCCCACCCACCACCTCAAACACTCACTGCTTCCACTTCTGTGGCATCACAATCGCTGCAAGAAATCACTGCCAATATTCATATACGTGGCTTTCTAAAACCCGCAACCCTTATCCCCAGAGGGAGGCGAGTGTTCGGGACTTCACCACCACCTCCAGATTGCCCTCCAATGCACAAATGATCCTGACTGATGATGAGCAGGTGATGAGCGTTTGACAGCACTGGGCCTCTCACTACTCGCTGGAATTTAGAAAGTTGAGAGGGGGACCTCATTGAATCTAACAGAATAATGAAAGGCATAGAGTGGATGTAGAAAGGATGTTTCCACTGGCAGGAGAGTCTAGGAAAAGAGATCATAGCCTCAAAATTAAAGGGTGCATTTTTAGAAAGGAGGTGATGAGGAACTTCTTTAGTCAGAGAGTAGTTAATTGGGGAACTCATTGCCACACAAGGCTGTGGAGGTCAAGTCAGTGGATATTTTTAAGGCAGAGATAGACAAATTCTTGATTAGAACGGGCGTCAAGGGTTATGGGGAGAAGGCAGAGATTAGCAATGATGAATGGTGGAGTTGACTCAACGGGCCAAATGGCATTATTCTACTCCTATCACTTGTGAACGTGACCTAGAAACACAAAAGCCAACCCTTCATCACCATTGGATCCAACTCCTAAAATTCTCAGACCAGGCAAACTGCAGGAGTTGAGGAGATGGCTCACTACCACCTTACTTCTCCAAGCCAGTTAGGGATAGACATTACCCTTTAAAAGGTTGATCATTTTAAATGCATCATGGCAATTAACAGTATTTATGCTATTTCATGTCTGAGAATGATTTGTGACCATGTTTTCCTTCTTTAAGCAAGTGCAAAAACTATGAAGATGATAAAAGTTTCTTTTTGATGTTGAAAAAAAGTCATTGCCTATACACCACCTACATCATCAGTAAAAAGACCGGTTTTCAAGTTACGTTTTGTGTGTTTCACCGTCAGTGACCCGATTGGTTATTAGCACAATTGTGGAGCCAGCCACAGAAATGGTGAAAAGTGAAACTATGTGCAAGCCAAATAATCTTCAAAGAATTCATGATATACATAAGACTTCCAAACTGCATTCAAAGGAGCTTGATTAAATTCTGACTTAGACTGGAGCCCTTTTGAAAATTCAGATGAAAGCTGCAATCAAAAGCACTGGTTATAATGGACTTCCCATACAACCGTGCAGTGAATGCACGCGCATTCATTGGGGTTAAGTCATTAAAATGGTTGTTTTATTAACTTGTATTATGTGTGCACTTGTGGGCTAATTTATTTTCCAATGGTATTGTGAGGAGGTATTTAAAATATTCAAACAGTAGAAGTCTTGAAATCATAGACAGTAGTGCAGCCTGCATCATCTGGGATTGTTGGAAGAGTTATTGGTGTTTGAGAGTATTGGGTAGAGCACTGCTATTTCAAAATCATGAAGTTAAAATTACCTGTGGTTTGCTGATCCGGAATATTAAGATGCACTAGATTAACAGTGACATGGTTGTATGGATTCATAACTGGCTTACTGTGAGAAGACAGAGCTTTGTGTAGGGGGGGGGACAATATTCAGGCAAGTGGTCTGTGATCAGTGATGTTCACAGGGATCTTTGCTGGCACCTCTGTTGTTTCGGATACATATAACTTGATGGGTTTGTTCGTAACAGATGGGGTTTGTTAGTAAGTTTACAGATGACATCAAGATTGCTGCTGGCACATTGTGAGGAAGGCTGTCAAAGTACACAGTTTGATTTAGATCACTTGCTGAAATGGGTGGAAAAATGGCAGATAGAGTTTAATCTGAGTAAGTGTGAGATGTTGAACGTTTAGGAGGTCGAATGTAAGGGGGGAAATATACAATTAATGACACGTCTCTGAAAAGCATTAATGTATAGAGTGATCTTGGGGTCCAAGACCGTAACTCCCTGAAAGTAGATGGAGTGGTAAAAAGGGCATATGGCGTGCTTTCTTCATTGCTTAAGGCATTGTGCATAAGAGTCAGGAAGTTTTCTCGGACATTGGTCAGGCCACATTTGGAGAATTGCGTGCAGTCTGGTCGTCCCAATACAGGAAGGAGGGGGAGGCTTTGGAAGGAGAGCAGGGGAGGTTTAACCAGAATGATGCCTCGATTAGAGGATATTAACTACAAGGAGAGGTTGGACAAACTTGGATTGTTTTCTCTGGAGCGCCGGGGGTTGATGGAAACTTGATAGAAGTATATAAAATCATGGGAGGGTGAGATATTGATAGATCTCTGAAACTTTCTCAGGTTGAAATATCAAATAGCATATCGCTTTAAGGTGAGAGGTGCAAAGTTTAAAAGGAAATAGAAAGGCACGTGTCTTACACAGAAGGTGGTGAGTGCCTGGAAGTGCTGCCAGGGGTGGTGGTGGAGGCAAATATGATAGAGGTTTTTGGATGGGCATAAGGTTATTCAGGGAATGAAGGGATATGGCATGAGCCTCCACTAGAAGAAAAAAATGCCAAAGCAGGAAAAGACCAAACAACATGATACTGAATGAATACAATGCACCAAGAAAGCAAGAGGAAAGCAAGAGAAAGTCGGAGAAGTGAACGATGCGGAGACAATTAGAATGAAAGGAGAGGAATAATCTGTATATGTAGTAGTATTTTGTTAACTAAAATTGTTGGTTGAATGAACACATTCCTCAGGTTTATACTAACTGCTCATTGAGCAAGCAGTTTTACTACCTAAATGATCCATCCTCAGGTGGTTGTGTTAAATGTACTACGAATTAGTGTACTTTGCTTCAGAAATTCAGCTGCATTTACTTCAAAGGCAAATGTAGTGTCCACCAACTGGGAATGAGCTTCTAGCCATTCATGAATATTTGAATAATATATGGCCATCATGGTACTGTGGTACCTGGTCTCTGAAACTGAAGCACCACAATGCTGAGAACTATATTCTGCACTCTATATCTTCCCCTTTGCTCTATCAATTGTACTTGAGTTTGACTTGATTGTATTTATGTGAAGAATTATCTGAACTGATTAGATAGCTTACAAATCTGCTAGGGCGGCACGGTGGTGCAGCGGTAGAGTTGCTGCCTCACAGAGCCAGAGACCCGGGTTCGATCATGACCACGGGTGCTGTCTGTACGCAGTTTGTACGGTCTCCCCGTGACCTGCGTGGGTTTTTAGTTTAGCGATACAGATACAGCTCGGAAACAGGCCCTTTGGCCCACCGAGTCCGTGCCGACCAGCGACCGCACATTAACACTATCCTGCACACACTAGGGACAATTTTTACATTGACACCATGCCAATTAACCTGCAAACCTGTACGTCGTTGGAGTGTGGGAGGAAACTGAAGATCTCGGAGAAAATCCACACACATTACGGGGAGAAGGTAAAAAACTCCGTACAGACAGCACCCGTAAGGCAGCAACTCTCCCGCTACGCCACAGTGGCCGGGTGCTCCAGTTTCCTCCCACACTCCCAAGACATGTAGGATAATTGGCCTTGGTAAAATTGTAAATTGTCCCCAGTGTGTAGGATAATGCTAGTGTGTGGGATAATGCTAGTGTGTAGGATAATGCCGATCGCTGGTCGGCACAGACTTGGTCGGCACAGACTAGGTGGGCCGAGGGGCCTGTTTCGGTGCTGTATCTCTAAATTAAACTAAAATAAAATATATCTAAACCCAAGTCTAAACCTACTGGTAATTACATGCACCTCCCTCTATCTTAATCTTCCCCTCTCTATCATTAAAAGCCTTTCCTTCTGCTCTTATTTTGATTATCATCCAAACATTCTGGTATACCAAGCCCTTTTTCCTAAGTCTTGCAGTATTGTTGTACTCAGCAGGCTCTACAAATTTAAGTTGTTTTGTTGCATTGATATCCACAGGAGAAAGCTTTACCAAAATATCAAAGCAATCTTCTTGATTATCATGTTTTGTTTTCCCCTTAATATGAATGCAAGGTTTAAAATTGATCTTTTATCGATGTTCGTCAGTTTATTCCGTATTCATAGACTGTTAAGAAGAATACTGTGTTGAATCTCATGTTGTCTATTTTATGTGAAAATCTATCCTTTAACTACAATGAATACAAGATGAGACAGTCATTCTGAATTGGACATCAGGACACTTTAGTGCTCAAGTCTAATTGTAAAACTAGTGAGAAGTTAATGGAATAATTATTTTTTTATAAAACATGTCCGAAGTCTACATCATTCTGTTACATTATTTTACCACTGAAGTTGATGTCTTTATTTTCCCATGCAGTCTTATATGCAGCTCACAGCTTCACAGGTTTACTACTACAATTCAAAGAGATGGATGATCATGAAGGGATTTGAATGAAGATTGAAACATTTGAAACTATGGTATTATTAATGCACACAGTGTGAATGAACACACAAACAACAGGGGAATGGTACTAGTGGAATGTAAAAAGGTAGTGGAAGGTAAAAGGTAGAGTGACCAGGACATCATTGGAGGTCTCACAGGCACAAAAGTATTGAATATGATTATGCAACATGCAGATGGAGATGGGCAGTTTTAGAAACACTAAAGAGAAACCATTTTAGTGATAGCACATATTTGTAATCTGCATCTCATCTGAGGGTCAAATATGACTTCAGGGTTACGTTTCCATATGCCACCATTGCTGATTATAGCTTATGCTGTTTGAATCTCAGGCTCTCTAGATCTCCTCCTCTAAAATAATCCACAAACCTTCATAATTCCAGTCCCAAATATTCCTCAAGTGACTTGATGCCAACTTTTGTTTTACAATGCTCCTGTGAAGCCCAGAGCATATTTTTATGATGCCAACAGCACATTGCTATTGTCTTTGTGAGAGAAAAAAAAAATCCAGGCTCTAAATTTTTGAGAGCATCGGAGAATATATGGGAGAGAAGAAAGTATTGTGCCGCGTTAATTCAAAGACTAGATATGAATAATAACCAGTAGAAAGAAATCCTGCAAGGATTAGCAATTTATACATAACTGTGGTGACGAAGACAAGAGTATGGAAGCTTCAAGATCCTTAATCAATAGATTGCATGTACAATGGCAAAGGCAGCCTTGTCTGATGTTGTTCTGAATAATGAAACAGCACATGTAAATTATTGGAAGCAAGAAAATCTCAGTAATAATGGCCATGAGCTAATTAGGTTTGCACTGAAAATAAATGAAGTTAACAGTCTTTGGACTACCAATTAGCTAATGTAAGTGGCATGGTCATGGGCAGAAGCCAGATTAATTAGTCAAAAAAAAGTGGCATATCAAACGGCAGTGCAAATGTGACAGATGCATGAATATGAGACTGATCAGCTGCAGTAGAATGAAAAGCAGATTCTATCAGTAGAAAATAATCAGCAGAAGTAAAAACAATGCATACTCTACTAGGTTGAAAAGAAGGCAAAGACAGAATATCAATATAAAATTGGAGGTATCACAAAATGCTGGAGTAACTCAGCGGATCAGGCAGCATCTCAGGAGAGAAGGAATGGGTGACGTTTCGGGTCGTGACCCTTCTTCAGACTGAAAAAGTCTGAAGAAGGGTCTCGACCCAAAACGTCACCCATTCCGTCTCTCCTGAGATGCTGCCTGACTCGCTGAGTTACTCCAGCATTTTGTGATACCTTTGATATGTACCAGCATCTGCAGTTATTTTCCTACACAGAGAGAGCAAATCGGACCATACTGCAAAGGGGATTTCATCTTTTTCATGAAGATGCATATTTGGGGCAGCACAGTGGAGCAGCAGTGGCCTTATTGCCTTATAGTGCCAGAGATAAAGGTTCAATCCTGATTTTGGGTGTTGTCTAAACGGAGTTTGGTCATTCTCCCTGTGTGGGATTTCTCTGGGTGCTCCGCTTTGCTCCCACACTCCAAAGACATACAGGTTTGTAGGTTAATTTGTAAAATTGTCCCTGGTGTATAGGATAGTGCTAGTGTACGGGGTGAACGCTGGTCGGCGCGGACTCGGTGGGCCGAAAGTCCTGTTTTCACACCGTATCTCTAAAACGTGTTTAAAAAATAAGCAGATTAAATCAGCTTTTATTCCAAAGAATATTGAAATAGGATTTTTGTATTATGTGAAATAAAAACAGAAAGTGCTGGAAGCACTCAGCAGGTCAGGGAGAACCTGTTGAATGAGAAACAGAGTTAACTTTTCAGGTAAAATACCCTTCCACAGAACTGGGAACGAAGGAAAATAATTAGTTTTAAGTTGCAGAGAGAGCAAAGGAATGTTTCCAGCATTTTCTGTTTTTATTTCAGAGTTTCAGTTATTGCAATTATTGATTTTTATTTGCAGGCCATCATGTTTTACAGCACATAAACATGCCCGTTGTGCTCTAATCTTCAGGTGCCCATCGATAAAAATACTATTTACCATCATCTGGTTCATAATATTCCCTGCTTTTACAATTTGAAAACTGATCCAGGTATTTACTAAATGTTGTTAGAGTATCTTCCTCCATCACTTTCTCAGTCAGTGCATTCCAGATTGCAACTATCCTCTGGGTGATCCCGACTCAAGTGCTGTCTTTGTGGAGTTTGCTTGTTCTCTATACAATGAGGTGCTCCAGTTATCTTCCATTTCACAAAGAGACATAGATTGGATAATTGGCTATAGCAAAATGTTCTATAGTGCAGGTTAATGACAGTAAGACAGTAAGTTGATGGGTATGTATAGATTTGGGAGAGTTTTGGCGATGAGGAGAATGGGACAAATGTGATTCCTTCCCTGAGAGCTGGCACGAATGCAATGGGTTAAACAGCCTGTGTTATTGCAAATAAGTATGAGTAAACTCAGTGATTCAACCACATACACAATATCTAATTACATTACACTTTTTTGATGTATACAAGCTACATCAATACTGTGAAATCCAATTTACTACCGATTTTAATAATGATTAATTATTGGATACTCACCTTAATTGGATACTTACCTTAAATTTATCAAAGCTCTCCACTGAGTTAATAAAGTATATCACATCCCCATCAGCCCACTAACCATCAACATCATTGACACCAGTCATGGACAAATCCTATTTTATTCACCCATAGTCCCATCAGCTCTGCCCACCCTCCTTTTAGAAGGAACCACTTACCTACATAACCAAGCAGCCTGCCTGCCCTTGGGTCCTCAGCAAGGCCAGCAGCATAATCAAGGATGAGTCTTACCCCGGACACCCCTTCCTTTCCCATCAGGCAAGAGATACAGATGTGTGAAAATGCACACCTCCAGATTCAGGGACAGATTCTTCCCAGCTGCCCTATCACCAACTAGAGAGCAGCCCTGAGCTACCATCCTCCCCATTGGAGACCCTCGGACTAACTTTAATGGGACTTTACCTTGCACTCAACTTGTTATTCTTTTATCCTGTATCTGTATCTGTAATCATGTGTAGTCTTTCCACTGACTGCAATGCATGCGCCAAAAATGCTTTTCACTGTACCTCGGTACACGTGACAATAAACTAAACGTATCTAATCTAACGAATCTAAACTAATGGAAGACAACCAGAGCACCACGCACTTCGAGGAACAACATACGAACTCCACAAAGGGGAAACCAGAAATCAGGATTGAGCCTCGGCCGTTTGTGCTGAATATCTGCAGCTGTGCCATTGTGCTATGCTTACTCTATCAAATATTTATTTTGCCTGGCACAGCAGTAACCTCCCGTGTATTACAACTGCCAAGCAATGAAGTGAATTCTAAGATTTGGTGTGAATGCTTTGACCTGCAGGATGCGAGGAGTATGGCCTGATTTTCAGCTTTGAAAATATATGGATTGTTTTCTTCAAATGTTGGAGAAATTTTCTTCAGTTAATCTGCAAACTAAACTGGAATAGAATCATTGGTGCAAATTAAGTGAAGATAAACTATTTTTGATAAATATATATAAAGTATATTTTCACGCAGCATTCTGAAACTGCATTAATCATTTTAATAACAGAGTGCGAACATAAAAAACTATTGGATAAAATGATTAAGGCATAGACGAGTTGGATCTTGCTTTAGCTATTTTTTGAGATGTTACAATATTAACTATACTATAAGTTAATGTAAAATAAAGCAAACAAGAGCATTTCCAATTAACATGTCCATCAAGTATTTGATATTCCTGCAGCAAGGCTTAATGTAATTACATGCTTCAACAAAACTGGAAATAGCATTAGAAGATTATCACATGGTTATTAAAACACACATTGAATGAATAAAATGCTTTAAATTGTATAAAACACATTGAAAATGCCTCTCAAATGCAGGGAGTGGATGAGAAAGTGGGATAACATGGAACTAATGTTATAACATGGAATTAATGCGATCGGGAGATCGATGGTTGGCGTGGACATGATGGGCTGAAGGGTCTGTTTCCATGCTATATCTCTAACTGACATCCTCAAGAGTAACAAATTGATAATGCAGAGGTTAACCTCCAACTTTTCAAGCACATAATTAACAATTGGAATGGTGTCCAACATGGTGTTTATGATTACATTGCATATTTTTAAACGGTTATCTCAAGCACCACCATTCAATCATGGTTGATCTATCTTTCCCTCTCAACCCCGTTCTTCTGCCTTCTCGCCATAACCCCTGATACCCTTACTAATCAAGAATCTGTCAATATCAGCCTTAAAAATATCCATTGACGGCCTCCATGGCCTTTGTGGCAATGAATTCCACAGATTCACCACCCTCTGGCTAAATAAATTCCTCCTTATCTCCTTTCTAAAGGTACGTCCTTTTATTCTGAGGTTATGGCCTCTGATCCTAGACTCCCCCACTAGTCATCTCCACAGCTTGTTACTACTTGGTAAGTGAGTAGCAGCCAGGAGGACAAACGAAACACTTTTTCAACATGCTGAAGCAAACAGATTAACAGGCAATTTGATGTTTGTGTTTAATATCAGCTAATGGGAAGAGGGAAGTTGAATTTTGATTCCTTTCAAGGTGAGATGCAATTTAAAATTTAGTCTTGAAAAGCTTTTCTTGTCTGGAGAGTTGTGGCTTGAGAACTAGCCACCAGAATTAAGAGTTTTGAGCAGGAAATACTATAACATTCATGTTTGACTTGGATGAATACTGAGAGGAAAACAGGTTTGAGGAGATATGGAAACAGGATTGGTAAATAAATTACAGCTATTTTCTATTTGCCTCCCTTTTGCAAATGCTGACAGGAACTAACTGGGCCAAAGACCTCATTTTCATTTAAATTGGTTTCAAGAAAGCTCACTGAAATCCTTTGAGCCAGGGGAGAAGAAGAGAACTTCAATCAATCAGTCGAACATCTCATCCCATTCTATTGACAGTCGAACTGTAATGGGGCGTTTCACAACACTGAGGTCCATACTTCACACACTGCAGAAAAAATGTTAAGCCTGCATTTTTACTCCATATTTTATAACCAGATGTTAATACTGAAAACATTTCCAGAAGTGTGCTAAATATACATTTGCCTTACTATATTTTATTTTCAATGTTCATGAATAACAATTATAATGACGGTTTTTGTTTACATTTGACCATAGATCCTGGCTTCAATAAAGAAAGTTTATCAGTTCTAGTATCTAATAAAGACAGAATTCCACTTTGCAATGTTAAGATGACGGATCCTTTTCTTCAAGCTACATGGAATGTATTTTGTGGTTGTTGTATTCACTACAGCAAAAGACATTGTCTTCCACGCCGTAGGCTTTGGACACATTGTTTAACGGGAGCTTAATCTTGGAATCCCCCATTGGAGCAATATTCTTGAGTAAATATTCTAGTGTCGATCTTTATGTATGCAGGGAATGACTGTTGTTCTAAAATATTATAAAATACATTTTTCCTCAAACCTATTGCATATATTTCATGATCTTTTAGCCAACAAATTTTGTCTGCTGCTAAAACACCTAACAGTTCAGGCTGGAATTATTCAGTGTATAAATTACACAGGATAACGAATATTATTAATTGTATTTTACAAATTGTTACGCAATTTGAAGAAACATAGAAAATAGGTGCAGAAGTAGGCCACAATCAGTACCCCGTTCCGGCTTTTTCCCCATATACCTTGATGCCCTTAGCCCTCAGAGCTAAATCGAACACTCTCTTGAGAACGTAACAATGCAATGAGCACTTGAGTAGATTCTCTCATCATTGGCACTAAAATGTTCAATAATCAACAAGCGTTTTGACGACACGTAGGCATAAATCTCACAATGCAATATTATGCTCCTGGTTGACAAACGTTACAATATTATTAAATGAAATGATTACAAAGCTGAAGAGTGGATTTTGGTTGGATCTGAACACCAAACAGAAAACAAGGAAAAGCGATATTTGTGTCTCTTCAGCAGAAACTTGTGTTACCCACTGAAAAAACCAATGATGTTAATAATCAATGTTGCTATCTAGATTGAAGAGTGGGAACTTTTAGCATCATGTCTGTTCGACACATGTTGCATTTGAAGTATTCAATTTTGAGAATAACCTTCCAAATTTAATGGGTGATCAATGGTCGATGTGGACTCAGTGGGCTTAAGGGCCTTGTATACACTGGAATTTAGAAGGATGAGAGGAGATCTTATCGAAACGTATAAGATTATTAAGGGGTTGGACACGTTAGAGGCAGGAAACATGTTCCCAATGTTGGGGGAGTCCAGAACAAGGGGCCACAGTTTAAGAATAAAGGGTAGGCCATTTAGAACTGAGATGAGGAAAAACTTTTTCAGTCAGAGAGTTGTGAATCTGTGAAATTCTCTGCCTCAGTAGGCAGTGGAGGCCAATTCTCTGAATGCATTCAAGGGAGAGCTAGATAGAGCTCTTAAGGATAGCGGAGTCAGGGGGTATGGGGAGAAGGCAGGAACGGGGTACTGATTGAGAATGATCAGCCATGATCACATTGAATGGCGGTGCTGGCTCGAAGGGCCGAATGGCCTCCTCCTGCACCTATTGTCTATTGTCTATCTATTGTCTATTGTCCACGCTGTATTTCTAATCTAAACTACAGCTCTACGACTCTGTGATTCCAAAAATTGTCAGCTACCCCACTAAAGATCTGTGTTTGGTTTTACATGCTGTCTGAAATAATTACCATGTACATAACTAAAGACACTTGGTTTTTTTTAAGATATATGTTTATGTCAAAGACACATAGAACAGAAATGCCGCGACACACGACAAGATTCACGCCTGCAACATCTATCAGAGAACTTTTAAAATGGTTATTGTGAGATAAAAGCACCTCCAACAGAAAGAGATATTTTATAATGGAAGCAGTACAATATAATGTAATTTAGAATGTATTATTCTGTTGATAAAGAAGAACAACCACTTTAAAGCTACATGGCTTAAGTGTGGCGATGCTTTTGTTCTCATAGATGGTAGAGTCTCGGTAGATCGCCAGATTGTTTACTTGCTTTGAATTTTTTTTTAACATTTCTCAATGTCAATTATAAAGTATTTCCTATTGCTGCAAAACCATTTCTGCATCTTCAACATTATCTATCTCCTTGTTATACGGCTGTAAACGGCTCGATTATAATCATGTATTGTCTTTCCGCTGACTTGTTAACACGCAACAAAGGCTTTTCACTGTACCTCGGAACAGGTGACAATAAACTAAACTGAAACTGAAGAAGTCATTCAGAGGCCCTATGAGAGCAACCAATTCAAAATAAATAAATACGGATCAGAACTTTTCTTTACTAAACAGCACATCTAATTTTCAAACGACTCCAGGAATGTGCCATCCGTTTGAAACATCTTTTGGTTTCGACATAGGAAAGTTGTTTTCCAAGATTTTCATGGAGTAATATGCAATAATATTCGGCAAAATTATAAAACATGTGTAAATATAATTGTTTATATCACCTTCACACACATCTTATTCGTCAGGAATCTTAATGTTTCAATTAAGCTGTCATTCCAACACCTGCAAGTTTCAAATAATTTTCAAATAGTTTTGTTTCGAGATTTTAGCGATACAATGTGAAAACAGGCATTTCAGCCCACCGAGTCCATGCCGACCATTGATACACAGCTCTATGTCCTAAACTTTCGGGGCAAATTTACAGAAGCCAATTAACCTACAAATCTGCCAATTTACAGAAGCCAATTAACCTACAAACCTAAAGTCTTTGGCATTTGGGAGGAAATCTGAGAAAACCCATGCCTTCATGTTCGGAAGTATGGTAAGCAGTGTTGTGCATCGTATGTAATGTCAAGACAATCTGGGTAACTTGATGGAATTTACATTTTGTCCAAGTGAAAAGTGATACATACTGCCGGAAAATAAGGGAGAGACGTTACGGACTAAATGGTAAAATTCCGATGGATATAGGAACAAAGTGACCTTGGTTTAGGAGCACAAATATTTAAATGTTGCAGAGAATTCTGAGAAAATGATAATTGTATGGGATCCTTATTCCACCAGGGATGCACAATGTCGGAAAACAGTAAGTTTACGTTTTAAAAAAAACAGTTTTTATGTTATAAAACACAGGTTAGGTCATGGCTGGAGTATTGCATCAAATATTCGTTGCAAAAATTTAGGAAGAATGTGAAAGCCCACAGAAGGTGCAGAAAAGATTTATTCAAGTGTTCCATGGTGGAATGTTTCAGTTGAGGTCACATAAGACAATCTGGAAGCACTGTAGTTGGAGGAGGTTTCAAAGAGGTGTACATTTTTTTAATAGATAAATAGAGGAAGACTATTCAGATTAATGAAGGGGTCAAGGACCAGAGGACAGAGATTTAACATATTGGTCAAGTATATTGTGGTGAACCAGGAAAAAATGGCTTTATGCAGTGTGCGCATCTGATCTGAACCAAATGGCTGAGGTTGTGAGAGATATAACTGTGGCTTGCAAGAGGAAATAAAGGAAAAGCATAAAGAAAAGGTCAAATCAAAGCAGGGTGTCTGGATGAGAGATTCAATTGCTCTCCAAAGCATCAGCACACATTTTGCTAATTGTCACCTTTTATGCAGCAACACATGGATGAATTCATATGTGAACAGCCATTTGTAACTTTGTGCATGGTAAGCTGAGTTTCAGAAAGATCCATGGATAAGAATGGTTTAAAGGGGCGTGGGCCAAATGCAGGTAGGTGGGACGAGCGCAGATGGGACATCTTGGTTTAGCACGGGCAAATTGAGCTGCAGGGCCTGTTTCTGTGCTGTATGACTCCGTGACTCTACGACTCTCCAATTACTATTTTGGAATCTGACCTCAAGGAAGTGAAGATTGTTTTATTGTCATGTGCAGTGACAGAGAAACAGCTGAACACAATTCAGATCATCAGTTTTATTTATTTTTAAGCAAGTAATATAGGTATAATTAAAAAACTGGATTTCCAATTTAATATTTAATGCATTCATTGCAAAGTCCCGTTAGCTAAACGGCGAGCAAATAAAGGGAGCAACAATGTGCACATTCTGGGAAGTCCATTAGCAAGAATATTCTACCATGTTTTGTTGTCTAGAATGAATTTACATTTGAGCAAAGTTGTTTACCTTCTTTTCATGGTGACATTTACCTATTCATTTTAAATAAATGAATGATTCTGTTCAAATGTGAAACTGACTAATTTATTAAGAAATTAAATAAAGTTCCCACAGTTCATCCTGTGGGTTAGTGAAATTATACAGAAACTACAGCTTTGATTTATATATTTGAGCAGAAACTAAAATAAATCAGGTTCGTGTGATTGATTCTAAGGGGCAAGGAGAGAATAGGGGCAAGAGAAACAAGTGTGGGAATATGGGTGATTCAGTGGCCACAAGTCTTCAGGTCAAATCAGACAAAGGGTGCTCTCCTTTACCACTTGGTTGATAAATTATTATTCCTCAATGCCGATCACCACTTAGGAGAAGACTTGAGTGAAGCAGGTGCTAACTATAATTTAGTTAGGGAAATTCAATATAGATCCCCAAGTGTGTGGGAAGGTAGAGCAGATGCATGTTTGCACCAAAGATAGGCGCAAAATGCTGGAGTACCTCAACGGGTCAGGCAACATCTCAAATGCTGCCTGACGCACTGAGTTACTCCAGCATTTTGTGTCTATATCACCAAGTGTTGGTCCAGAATTCAACTCAATAGTCCAAACAATGACCAAGTCTGCCAAATCCGAAAATACGTGAAATGATGTTTGAAGCAGAAGGTGGAAGATTCAACATGAAGGAATAAGTCATTTGGCCACCTCCTCTGCCTGTCGTGGATGCATCTGTTCCCAACAGTAACAGTAGGAATAACCTTGTTGTGACCACTCATGCTATTAACATTGAGGACATTTAATGTGGGCTTTTGTCAGTTTCATCATGCACAGTGGGATAAATAGATCCAGGAGCTCAAAGTATGGCATAGATCAAAATTGTTTAATGTTAGCAGGAGAACTGTAGTCAAACAATTTGCAACCTCAGATCCCCTTAGAATCAATAACACGAAACACCTGAAAGTGATATGCCAAACTGGCACAGGAACAGCAAGGTTGAAAGTGGCCATTGGCAAATATCCCACTAGTAATATCTTTGGGGACACCACATATCACAAAGGAAACCAAAACAGGCATAGAAAATTCAATGGCCGCTAAAGCAGATCATATGCTGGATAGTGGGCAGCAAATGGCTCATGGGTGATTTCAACATACAGTGGCTACAATATACACCTTCTACAAGGTGCACTGTAGCTAGTTGCCAAGGTTTCTCTGACAACACAGTCTTAACTTGAGATCTCATCCAACAGAGGGAAGAGGACTGGTCTTCCAGTCCTGCATGTGGCAGGTCTTCCAAGTCATTCACCATGCTGACTGGAAACATATGGTGATTCACAATCCTGGCATATCTTACATAACACCACGGGAACATTTGTACCACCTGCAGGAGTTCAAGGAGTAAGGCCACCACCACATTTTTCTGGTGCAATTAAGGATGAATAGCCTTGCCAGAGATGCCAAACTTCACGGCATGATTAAAGGTCACGTTATTCCCTTTATCATGTATCTGCACATTCTGAATGGCTCGATTGTAATCATGTATTAACTTTACGCTGACTGGTTAGCACGCAAAAAAAGCTTTTCACTGTACCTCGGTACCCGTGACAAGAAACTAAACTAAACTAAACAGAAACAGGCGAGACCTTGAGGAAGGTGTGTTGCCTCCCTGGTGCCAGGGTCCAAGATGTCTCAGACCAACTTAAAAACCTCCTCGAGAGGGAAGGTGAACAGCCAGAAGTAGTTGTGCATGTAGCCACAAATGACGTGGGTAAGAAGAGGAAGGAGGTTCTGCAACGTGTGTATAGAGAACCAAGCAGGAGGCTGAAAAGCAGGACTTCTGGTGTGGTTATCTCTGGGTTGCTTCCAGTACCTCGTGCTAGTGAGGGTCGGAACAGGGAGATAGGGGATCTGAATGTGTGACTGAGAAGTTGGTGCAGGGGGCAGGGATTTAGATTTCTTGATCACTGAAATCTCTTCTGGGGCTGGGGTGACCTGTACAAAAGGGAGGGGTTGCACCTTAATTGGAAGGGGACCTGCATTCTGGCAGGCAGGTTTGCTAGTGCTGCACAGGTGGGTGGAGTGGGGGGGGGGGGGGATGGAGTCACCAATGTGGACGCGTATCCGTGCAGCTAATGGAAAAGAGAGTGTAGGAAAGGTCACGTTCAAACTCACAGGGCAGGGGATGGGACCCAATGCAAGGAGACAGAGGGCCATAAAAGGAGGACAGAAGCAAAAGTAGAAGGGGGTTAATAAAAACTGAGCTGAAAGCATTGTGCCTTGATGCGAGGAGCATTCCAAATAAGGTGTATGAATTGAATGCGCATTTAGTAGTTCAGGGATATGATATAGTTGGAATTACGGAGACATGGCTCCAGGGTGACCAAGGCTGGGAGTTAAACATGCAGGGGTATTCGATATTCAGGAATGATAGACAGAAAGGAAGAGGAGGTGGGGTGGCATTGCTGGTTAAAGAGGAGATTAATGCAATAGCAAGGAGAGACATTAGCTTGAATGCTGTAGAATCGGTATGGGTAGAACTGCGAAATAGCCAAGGGCAGAAAACGCTTATGGAGTTGTGTACAGACCACCAAACAGCAGTAGGGAGGTTGGGGATAGCATCAAGCAGGAAATTAGGGATGCATGTAGCAAGGTACAGCAGTTATCATGGGTGACTTTAATCTACATATAGATTGGGCTAACCAAATTGGTAACAGTGCTGAGGAGGATATCTTGGAATGTATACGGGATGGGTTTTTAAACCAATATGTAGAGGAACCAACTAGAGGGCAGGCCATCCTAGACCGGGTATTGTGCAATGAGGAAGGATTAGTTTGCGATCTTGTTGTGCAAGGCCCCTTGGACAACAGTGACCATAATATGGTGGTATTCTGCATTAGGGTGGAGAGTGACATGGTTAATTCAGAGACTAGGGTCCTGAACTTGAATAAAGGAGACTTTGAAGGTATGAGACAGGAATTGGCGAGGGCAGACTGGCAAATTATATACTTAAAGGTTGACAATGGAGATGCAATGGTGAAGATTTAAAGACCGCATGGATGAACTCCAGAAATTGTTCATCCCTGTCTGGCGAAAAAATAAAACTGGGAAGGTAGCTCAACCATGCTGACGAGGGAAGTCAGGGATTGTGTTAAAGCCAAGGAAGAGGCACATAAATTGGCCAGAAGAAGCAGCAAACCAGAGGACTGGGAGAAATTTAGAACTCAACAGAGGAGGACAACGGGGTTAATTAAGAGGTGGAAAAAAGAGCATGAAAGAAAGCTTATGGGAAATATAAAAAATGACTGTAAAAGTTTCTATAGGTATGTAAAAAGGAAAACATTAGTGAGGACGATTGTAGGTCCTTTACAGTCAGAGACAGGTGCATTTATAATGGGAAACAAGGAAATGGCAGAACAGTAAAATGAGTACTTTGGTTCTGTCTTCACTAAGGAAGATACAAACAATCTCCCGGAAATACTAAGGGACTGAGGATCTAGTGGGAGGAAGGAACTGAAGGGAATCCACAATAGTCAGAAAATGGTATTAGGTAAACTGTTGGGACTTAAGGCAGATAAATCCCTAGGGCCTGATGGTCTGCATCCCAGAGTACTCAAGGAGGTGGGCCGAGAAATTGTAGATGCATTGGTGAATATTCTCCAATGCTCTCTTGACTCTGGATCAGTTCCTGTGGACCGGAGGGTTGCCAATGTAACTCCACTTTTTAAAAAAGGAGGGAGAGAGAAAACGGGGAATTATAAACCAGTTAGCCTTACATTGATGCATTTGGAAAGCAGTGAAAAGATTGGTCAAAGTTAACATGGATTTATAAAGGGGAAATCATGCTTGACTAATCTTTTGGAATTTTTGAGGATGTAACAAGTAGAATGGATAAGGGAGAACCAATGGATGTGGTGTATCTGGACTTTCATAAAGCCTTTGACAAGGTACGACGCAAGAGATTAGTGTGCAAAATTAGAGCACATGGTATTGGGGGTAGAATATTGATATGGATAGAGAACTGATTGGCAGACAGGAAGCAAAGAGTAGGAATTAACGGGTCCTTTTCAGAATGGCAGGCAATGACTAGTGGGGTGCCGCAAGGCTCAGTGCTGGGACCACAGTTGTTTACAATATATATTAACGAGGGAATTCAATGTAACACCTCTAAGTTTGAAGATGACACAAAGCTGGATGGCAGTGTGAGCTGTTAGGAGGATGCTATGAGGCTGCAAGGTGACTTCGATAGGTTGGGTGAGCGGGCAGAAGCATGGCAGATGCAGTATATAAAATATGGATAAATGTGAGGTTATCCACTTTGGTAGCAAAAACAGGAGGGCAGATTATCACCTGAATGGTGTCAGATTAGGAGAACGGGAGGTGCAACGAGAACTGGGTGTGCTTGTACACCAGTCACTGAAAGTAAGCATGCAGGTACAGCAGGCCGTGAAGAAAGCCAATTGCATGTTGGCCTTCATTGCGAGAGGATTTGAATTTAGGAGCATGGAGGTCCTACTGCAATTGTACAGGGCCCTGGTGAGACCACACCTGGAGTATCATGTGCAATTTTGGTCTCCTAATTTGAGGAAGGACATTATTGCTATTGGGAGAGTGCAGCGTTAATTCCTGGGATGGCGGGACTGATGTATGATGAAAGAATGGGTCGACTGGGCTTGTATTCGGTGGAATTTAAAAGGATGAGAGGGGATCTTATCGAAACATATGAAATTCTTAGAGGATTGGACAGGGTAGATGCAGGAAAAATGTTCCCGATGTTGGGGGAGCCCAGAACCAGGGATCACAGTTTAAGAATAAGGTGAAGGCCATTTAGAACTGAGATGAGGAAAAACTTTTTCAGTCAGAGAGTTGTGAATCTGTGGAATTCTCTGCCTCAGAAGGCAGTGGAGGCCAATTCTCTGAATGCATTCAAGAGAGAGCTGGATAGAGCTCTAAAGGATAGCGGAGTCAAGGGGTATGGGGAGAAGGCAGGAACGGGGTACTGATTGAGAATGATCAGCCATGATCACATTGAATGGCGGTGCTGGCTCGAAGGGCCGAATGGCCTCCTCCTGCACCTATTGTCTATTGTCTAAGAGTTAGATTTAGCTCTTAGGGCTGAGGGATTCACGGGATATGGGGAAAAAGCTGGAACAGGGTACTGATTTTGGATGATCAGCCATGGTCATATTGAATGGTGGTGTCGGCTTGAAGGGCCGAATGGCACAATTTTCTATGTTTCTAAACAAAGAGTAACTAATTCTCAAATGATATTATCTAACCCTATAAACTTTAATGTTATCATCAACTCCACATCCATCTATCCTTTTAATTAGAAATTGAATGCACATCTTTAAAATCTGAATTGGCAACAAGGTGCAAATTTAGAAAGCCCATTGTGTTTAATTTCTGTTTTTCAGTTCACACACTTAAAGTTAACATGATTTCTGTCCAAATGGTTAGGGCTCCCAGGAACACACAAACAACGATCTGATGTGAATGTGTAAAAAGAGCACAGCTAAAACAGCCGTGAGCTGTAATCGTACTTTGTGTGAGAAAAATAAACTGCCTTGCAATCGTTGTTAACACCCAAATTCCCAGACATGACTTCATTAAACATTTGTATGCTGGGATTTTCTTAACATTAGAATGAGAATTACTGATAACTGAAGAAAGATCAGGACTGAAAGGCAACACAAATTACTACTGGACTGTACCCATAATCCCATACCTACTCAAGATCTACTTTCCAATAATAAATTCCTTTCTCTATTGATGAAGTCCAGTTGGATGTTTTCCTTTACAGAATAGTAAATAATTGAAAACTATGCACACAGATCAGCTCATTCAAAGAGCTTTAATCTCTTCTCACGGTGCATCCTAATGTACTTCAAGCAACATTTGTTTTTCTTAAAATAAAACGTAAAGCACAAAAGGCTTCCTGCAATAAAATATAATTGACAGAAAGAAAAGATGTATTTGATATTAAACATTGAGTTTCAAACAGGCCGAGGTTTCCAGTTCCAACAAAGATCACAACAACATTTGTAATTTGCTCAACAAATGATTCACATTGAATATTTACAAATATTCATGCTCGTGTAGAGTCGAGAAATTGTTAAGATAATTCCATGCGGGTTTAAAATATGAAATGCTAAGAATGGCTGCACAGAAGTATAACCACAATAAAATGCTGAAAATAAAGTATAATGTGGGGGCCGACCCCGCCGATCTGAGATTTTACAATTTTGTTGAAAGCCCGATGGGGCGGGCGTGCCCACCGCCCCACGTGGACCTCCGAGAGGAGTCCAATGGTACCGGAACGGCCTGCCAAGGCCACTGGGGAGCCGAGATACCGGCCCGCAAAGTCAGGCTTGCAGGTCGGCTGAGGGAACGGATCTGCCAGCTCTGGGCGAACCGGAGTTCCAGAGCCCCCGGCCGCAGGGGGCAGATTTGACCCACTGATCGGCATGGAACAGCCGATGAGGTCGAGATCGGCCCCTCACCCGGCCGAGGCGCCACGATTTTGGGGGGACTTTTAGGGGGTGGGGGGGGGGGGGGATTTAGGGGGTGCTCTCAAGATTTTGTCCAAGTTAGAGGAGGGGGCAGACCATCAGTTGCCGGAAAATCAATGTCCAACCTATATATAATCAAGATCACTTATACTTCCATGGGACAAAACAAGATTCCTCATGCTGCACAGAATGTTTGAATTAACGTATTTGAGGATTCAGACTATGGCTTGTTTCCAAAGGAGCTCACGAGTCCTAGTTGTTCAGCCTGGTAATGCTGATTCCATAACTAAAATTGCTCACTCTACTGGTTTCTGACAACTGAATTTCAGGAGCCTGGAGCTACCAAATGGTTTGCTTTCACCCCTGCTTCATTAGTGGATACCTACTGAATACAAAGGCAAGCATCTGCTGCTGTTAGCAACTGAAGACCTGTGCATTTTGCTGAACATTCATTTTATTACCATGCATGGTGTCTCTGCTTATACCTGCCGTCATGAACCTGCTGTCTGATTCAATCAGACATCAGGTGATACAGAGCTTAGTCCTGTTAATGACTTCTGTGCTCTCTGTGTGAGTTTGCACTGAGATTTAGTTTAGTTTAGTTTAGAGATACAGCGAGGAAACAGGCCCTTCGGCCCATCGAGTCCGCGCCGACCAGCGATCCCCGCACACTAACACTATCCTACACACACGAGGGACAATTTACAATCTTTACCGAAACCAATTAACCTACAAACTTGCATGTCTTTGGAGTGTGGGAGGAAACCGGAGCACCCGGAGAAAACCCACGCAGGTCACGGGGAGAACGTACAAACTCCACACAGGTAGCACCCGTGGTCAGGATCAAACCCGGGTCTCTGGCGCTGTGAGGCAGCAACTCTACCGCTGCGCCACTGTGCTGCCCCTGGATGGGTTTCAATCCGCTGCTCTAGTTTCTCACACATCCCAAAGGTGTACTGCTCTATCAGCCTCAAAGTGATGCTTAGTGTAGATAAGCAGCAAAATAAAACTAAGGAGAGTTGATGTGAGGGATAATACTTGAGTATTCCTTCAGGAAATTCCTTCAAGAAAATAGTGTGGTTGGGGGGGAGGAAGTTGCATTGCTGGAGTGTTATAATGAAGTGCAAATTGTGATGTTACTAAAATTGTGAATCCTGAAAAATCAATTTTCAGTCACAATGGGCAGATTATACTACCCACACCCAACAGGGTCCCTGGCTTCTCTCTCGCCTATTCCTGGGGTTTCTGACCTTCTTCTGAGCTGCTTCTAAGGCTTGTTCAAGACCCAGGGTACATCCACCTCTGTTGCAAACTAATCTGATCACTGAAGCACTGAACTGCAATGATACATGATGGACAAAGAAAAATGATATGTTCCAGAGTACAACACTCCACAAATATTATTTCGTGGCATGATTTTAATGTTTTATGGAAAGCGTGTGTTTCTTTCTGTCTAAGATACAAATCAAATGAATTATGGCGAATCCAATTGTAATCCCAGTCCCATATTCCAATCTACAAGCAGTAGATTTTCAATTTGCTTGGAAAGACCCTATCTACCTTAAAAATATTCAGTCTCTAATGAAACTGTTGCTTTGGAGGGAGAGACTGCCAAAGACTCATGGCCTTCTAAGAGGAAAGACATTTGCATGATCTTTGGCTTAAATGGATGATCTCATTTTTAAACAACGACTCTTGTTCTAAATTCTCTCACATCATGTGTACACACAATGTACCGGAAATACACAGCAGGCCAGGGTCATCTGACAAAGGATGGCCAACCTGAAACATGGACTCTGTTTCTCTTCTCACAGATGCAGCCTGACCTTGAGTATTTCCAGCATTTTCTGTTTTTGTTTTAGATTTCCAGCATCAAGTTATTTTTTTAATATAATTTCACTCCCGAATTCCACCGTGACCAGAGCTCACAAATTCCAATCACGGGCGACATGGTGCCTTACAGCGAATGCAGCGCCGGAGGCTCGGGTTCGATCCCGACTACGGGTGCTGTCTGTACGGGGTTTGTACGCTCTCCCCGTGACCTGCGTGGGTTTTCTCCGAGATCTTCGGTTTCCTCTCACACGCCAAAGACGTACAGGTACGTAGGTTAATTGGCTTGGTAAATGTAAAAGTTGTCCCTAGTGGGTGTGGGATAGCGTTGGTGTGCGGGGATCGTTGGTCGGCGTGGACCCGGTGGGCCGAAAAAGGGCCTGTTTCCACGCTGTATCTCTAAACTAAACTAAACACTTTTCTACATACCGATGGAGAAGGAGTGGAATTAGATGGTGATCCCTTGTGGCCAGTCAGAACACAAGGGGCCAAAAGGACACCTGTGCCGTAAATTTCCATGTCTCGATCATCCTCGCAAAGATCGGAACCAGGTTGATTGTGTTTGGAAAAGTAAGAAAGCAGCAAAACCCAAGGTGAGTATGATCATTACCTTGTGGTATTCCTCCCACACACTTTCATCTCGTTCAGCGCAATCATATTTTATCTCAATATTTCATCAAACTCACCTCCCACAGAACCCTTGTCTCCAGAAATATACATGACAGATCATCTATTTTTCCACCTACACCAACCCAAAGCATAATTCGTTAATTAGTCCTGAACTATAAAGCAAGATTAATGTTGCAAGCAAAGCTAGATGGCATGTTTATAGGAGAACTGGAGCACTTGTGGGTAGCTAATCTCCAGGAAAAAAAAAGAACTGGCTTCCAATTAGATAATCTTACGTTCTTGATCATTCAAGCATAGTTAGGGTCATGCCAAAGTAATACTACCCTCACTGGAATCATTTCAGCTTTGCTGCCAGAAGTATACCAGGCTTGCTCCCAAATTTCAATAGCACTGCCGGTCATGAGAGTGAAAAATATTCCAAGTAGCTGCTTTACATAGATTGAGAAAGCAAATGTTATCGAGAGCCTTGAGGCCATTCATTAGGTGCACTCCTAGGCCCTGAGGAGGCGGCATGAGCAAGTTACCTCAAGAATCCCAACTCCACATTTCATTATCCACCTCTGAAACCACTAAACTGCAAAGGTTAAGAAAATAACTGCAGATGCTGGTACAAATCGAAGGTACTTATTTCACAAAATGCTGGAGTAACTCAGCAGGTCAGGCAGCATCTCAGGAGAGAAGGAATGGGTGACGTTTCGGGTCGAGACCCTTCTTCAGTGCCGACAAACAATACCGTTCAGAAGGAATGCAACATAGTTCCTTCAAATGACTTTTAAGTCGATTGCATGGATTATAATTGCAACATGATTAAATTTTAAGGGGAATTAAATTTAGAAAACAATCAATAAGCTCTGACTATTAGGTGCTTTGAAGACCGAAGCAACTTTGTCCCAAAACATTTTGCAATAGCAGACCAACGTGTCCGTATTTGAAGGCTGGACCAGAGCCCTCTCGAAAGTACAAATATCAATAAAGAGCACCTTAATAGCATATGCCCACTACAGTTATAATAGGTTCAGGAATAAAAAGGTGACAAAGAATCAAAATGTTAAGACCCTGTGTTACCACCTTTGTCAATAAAATTATGAACCAAAGTCACAGTTTAATGTTCCATGGGTCATAACCAATAGTTGGGTTGGATCTGTCCAGTCTACACTCAGAATCAAGACAGCCTTTGAGTCTCATAAAGCACAGCCCCATCCAGACTTTGGATTGCTGGCTTCGCCTCAGGTCCACCCAGTACCAGACACACAACTGAGTCAGGGGCAAGGGCTGAGAGATCCAGGGATGTTGTTTGAGCCAATCCAGTCTTTTAGCCCATTACCAGGACCTTCTCCAGCTTGACAGCCAGGTTTATTGAAATGGTGGATGTGAGCCTGATCTCGCAAAATAGGTACAGAACCTGTTGGGTGCAAGTCTGTGACTCTATAACATTGGAGCATGGCACTGATGGGCAGATAAATCACATTGTATAACACAAATACACTACACCGATGGGTAAAAGACCTTATAACGTAGAAGTAGTTCTGGGGGGACACAGCCCTGTTATAGTATAACACGAGATACAGTACTGGTGAGCATAGATCAAGCAATGTATAACATTGGGGTATAGTATAGGTGGGCACCAATCTATCACTGGATAACACTGATGTACACAGATCTGCCACTGTATGACACCTTGGCACATCATTGGGGAACAGGTCTCTCTGCTATATAATACTGCAGCACTGCACTGATGAGCAAAGGTCTAGCAAGAAAGGAACATGAGCGATATGGACAATAAAATAGACCATGGAGTAACAAAGCAGTGAGGAGGCAGAGAGCTGCAATGAGTGGAACAGTGATGGTGTGATGTGGGGCTGGCAGGAAAAATTACATTTGTGTATTTAAAAATGCTGAAAAAATATCAATGCAAGTTTACATAGGTTCAAGCAAAAAATATTTATTTTGAGTGGCTATTGCAAGTACTTGTCCCTCTCACCAAAATTGTTGTGCGTCACTGATGCATTATTGATTAATGTCTCAATCTTTTCAAGAGGTTTGATCACATCAGAATGGATTATAACTAAGAAGTTTATATTTTTGTCCAGATAAATTAATTGAACATGATAATATCATGTACAACATTGCAGAAAAATCTAACACATTGTCACTATCTTCATGGAAACTTTCACTGACTTGGTGAATGGGCTGGAGCAGCTGACAAAGACATTTTGATGGAATTTGACTATGTTACAATAGACAGCATGCAACTGTTGTACATCTCATCAACCTGCATGCTGAATAACAAAGTATTATTTTCAATTATGTATTTTGAATTTGCGGGGGCTGTGCGTGTCGGTTGCCTCGGTAGGGGTCGAGCTGCCTGTCCGTGGGCGCGGGGGGAAGAGAGTGGAAGTTTTGTTGCCTCCATCACAGTGAGGGGGTGTTTGGAGTCACTGTGATGGATGTTGGTGTTGGGGTCGTGTGTCCTGTGTTCTTTTCTTTTTTGCTGTGTCTTGTGACTGCTGAAATTTCGTTCGGTATTTATACCGAATGACAATAAAGTTCTGTTATACTGTTATACTGTTATGTTATATTAAGGTTACATAAAACAGTAGGACGATAACCAAATACATTGGTCTACACATGACTAACAGTATCTTCATTTTCTAAACAACTATGTTTGTTCCAGATAAAAAAACATTGTCCTTGAAAAGAAATGAAGTGGGAACAGCTAAATTATCAATGAGCTGAAGTTTGTAAAGTATTTTTTGACTGTCAAAATGTTAACATGAATAACGGTTGTATAAGTGTCAATTGACAAATATGTGATAGCAAAGTGTGATCCCATCCCTGGGATGGCAGGACTTTCATATGAAGAAAGACTGGATAGACTAGGCTTATACTCGCTGGAATGTAGAAGACTGAGGGGGGATCTTATTGAAACATATAAAATTCTTAAGGGGTTGGAGAGGCTAGATGCGGGAAGATTGTTCCCGATGTTGGGGAAGTCCAGAACCAGGGGTCACAGCTTAAGGATAAGGGGGAAGTCTTTTAGGACCGAGATGAGAAAACATTTCTTCACACAGAGAGTGGTGAGTCTGTGGAATTCTCTGCCACAGAAGGTAGTTGAGGCCAGTTCATTGGCTATATTTAAGAGGGAGTTAGATGTGGCCCTTGTGGCTAAAGGGATCAGGGGGTATGGAGAGAAGGCAGGTACAGGTTACTGAGCTGGATGATCAGCCATGATCATATTGAATGGCGGTGCAGGCTCGAAGGGCCGAATGGCCTACTCCTGCACCTATTTTCTATGTTTCTATGTTTCTATGATTAGCTCAAAAAAAGCATGTCACTGCATTTCACCTGAAACATAAATAATGGCCGTACTACAAGCCAATGGATTAGACAAGAAACAAGAGAAATGGAATGAACTTGTTGTCGACGACAACCCAGTTTTCCCACATAAATATTCAAGTCAGATATCATTTTGCCCTCATGTTGGTGATGACATACATGCATTTACTCATTCATCCTTTCCCATTTGGTAAACATGCAGAATTCTGGCCCATTCTTGTCAGTTATTCAGCAGCATGAACAGAATCGACATTTCTCAGAGACAGAGCAAACACCAGACATGGGAATCGTGAGGAAAAGTGCTGGAGGAACTCAGTCGGCCATAAACATTCAGGGACGGGACCCTTCTCTAGACGGCCCGCTGAGTTCCTCCAATATGTTTTTGTTTGCTTTACATTTCTGTTTTATTTTCTGGTAGAAAAATCTATATTTGGATTGTTTCATGAAACCGTATTTTAATTTATTATGACAATGGATTTATTTGTACATTAAGATCACTTTTTTGTATTTTGTACTCCGAGTTCCCACTGACTCATTATTTGTGAGTAGTGTTTATTTTTCTCACAACATAATCTCACATTAGGTCAGTCAAAACAATTAGTAAATTACATGCCCATGCCCAAAATGGCGGCGCTGCCATAGCAGCTGCGGCTTACCTGCGGTCCATTTGTCTTTGTGTTTTTTTGTCTTAATTGTAGTTGTGATGTCGTGTTTTTGTGTTTGTGTACTATGTGTGGGTGTGGGGGGGAGGGGGGGAACTGTAAAATTGTAAATATGTGTCCCTTCCGAACGGAGACCCGACCTTTGTTTTCTGGGTGTTGTCTCCGTTCCTGCTGCGGCCCAACCATCGGCCCAACTCCTGGAGCTGGCGGCCTCCAGGGCTCTGGTTCGCAGAGCCCACGGACCGGACTGACCATCAGCGGAGCCGGCCGTCCTCGGAGGCTGCGGGAGCGGCTGCGACTCGCCTTAGGCTCGGGCCGCGTGGATGCCGACATCGGGAGCTCCGGCAGCGGCAGCGGGTTCGCCCGCCCCGGGTCGTGGGGCTTGGGTCGCGGACATTTCACCGTCCGGCGCGGCCTAAAATATGCCGCGGGATTTTTCTCTGCTGGGCGGGGGCTTCAATGTCGGGAGCCACGACCGCCCCGACGTGCAGCAACAGCAGCAGCGTGTTCGCCCGCCCGGATCGGACTTATCATCGGCGGAGCCGGCCGTCTTCGGAGGCTGCGGGAGCGGCTGCGACTCGCCTTAGGCTCGAGCCTCTGCGGACCGTCCGGCGTGGCCTGCAACCACAACAACCTGACCGCGGGAGAGGACAGCAGGAGAAGAGGAGAGGACTGGAGGAGACTCACTGTGATGGATGTTTCTTTGATGGATGTTTCTTTTTTTGTGTGTTTTTGGGGTTGTGTAATTTTAATGCCTATTTAATGCTTTTATTGTTGGACTGTGGGTGACTGAATTTCGTCCAATATTGGATGACAAATAAAGCTATCTTGAATCTCTTGAATCTTGAATAATGCATGTTTATTTATGTCTTGCATCAATCTCACTTCTTCATTTACTGACTCTACCAGTCTCAAACCACTCAACAAAAATGGTGAACGGTTGGAATGATAAATATTATTAGTGTTGCATTGGTAGGTTAACATACATATACCTAATAATTCTACATTTCAAATGTGTTTAAGGACAAATTAACATCTGAGTTGTTATCTGACCATCAAACTGCGGTTTTTTTGATACGATACGATAAAACTTTATTTATCCCTGGAGGGAAATTGGTCATTTATTCTCTGCTGTTAAGATAGAGTATAATCAATTCAACATTTACAACAAATTATTTTATGAAAAGCACTAGACATTCAATGACGTTTGCCAAAACTGCATGTCCAAAGCTTTGTTCATCTGTATTTAAAATAGAAATAAAGAAACTTACCCTGACAGCGTCTGACCAAACGGACTCAGGCTTCAGTCATTCCAATGCTGTAAGATATAAATACAAGTGAAACATTTAATAGGAGACATATCTAAAAGGAAACAAAATATCAGGGAACAAAAGGGCGAAGGAATGGTTGGTGGAATTTAATACAGAGAAGTGTGACGTGTTGCATTTTGGGACGTCAAATAAGGGCAGGGCCTACACAGAAAATGGTAGGCCTTTGGGAGGTGTTGTAGAGCAGAGGAATCTAGGAGTACAAGTGCATGGTTCCTCGAAGGTCGAGTTGCAGGTAGATAAAGTGGTCAAAATGTCTTTTGGCACTTTAGCCTTCATCTGTCAGAGTATTGAGAAAAGAAGTTGGGAGGTCATGTTGCAGTTGTATAAGATGTTGGTGAGACCGCATTTAGAATATTGTGTTCAGTTCTGGGCACCATGTTATAGGAAAGATATTGTCAAGCTTGAAAGGGTTCAGAAAAGATTTACGAGGATGTTGCCAGGACTAGAGGGTGAGCTGTAGGAGTAGGTTGAGTAGGCTGGGTCTCTAATCCATGGAGCGCAGGAGGATGAGGGGAGATCTTATAGAGGTATACAAAAATCATGAGAGGAATAGATCGGGTAGATACACAGAGACTTTTGCCCAGAGTAGGGGAACCGAGGACCAAAGGACATAGGTTCAAGGTGAAGGGGAAAAGATTTAATAGGAATCCGATGGGTTACTTTTTCACACAAAGGGTGGTGGGTGGATGGAACTAGCTGCCAGAGGAGGTAGTTGAGGCTCGGACTATCCTGTTTAAGAAACAGTTAGACAGGTACATGGATAGGACAGGTTTGGAGGGATATGGACCAAGCGCAGGCAAGTGGGACAAGTGTAGCTGGGACATTGTTGGCCGGTGTGGGCGAGTTGGGCCGAAGGGCCTGTTTCCACACTGTATCACTCTATGACTCAATGACACTTTCAGATTTGAATAGGAAAGGTTTAGACTGATATGCATCAAATGCAGGCAAATGGAATTAGCACAGGTAGGCAACATAGACAAAGGGTGTGTTTCCATACAGTATAACTATGCCTCTTTGTATGCTATAAGCCAAGATGTCCTCCAAATGCATTTGTTGAAATTGGCAAAATACACCAAACAAACATTTCGTTGCATTAGTTCTTATTCTTTACTGAGGTCCTTGCAGATTATTTAGGCGTTTGAAACAGTGTCAAATTAAATATTTAGGATTAGCAGTAAATTATTTAACAAAATTCAATTCTTCAATTTTCGGGCTGAAATTATAAATCTCCTCAGCTGGTGAGCGAGTGCTGACATTGAGTGATACTATGGGCCCAGTTCAGTTCAGCCAGTATTTTTAGAGCTGAGATTCACAGATTCCAAAACCATCATGGTCAAATTCTCCAGTATCAGGGGAATTCTCAGATAAAATACTGCAAGGATGTCACCAGGACTTGAGGGCCTGTGATATAGGAAGAGGTTGCGCATGCTGGAGGTGATTTATAGAGGTGTACAAGATCATGAGGAGAATGGATTGGGTAGATACACAGAGTCTTTTTCCCCCAGAGTAGGGGATCAAAGAACCACATGCTCACCACAATATTCAACCTCTCCTTGGCAAAGTCCGTGGTCCCTGCATGCTTCAAAAGATCCATCATTGTACCGGTGCCAAAGAATGCCTCTCCAGCGTGTTTAAATGACTACCGACCGGTGGCCCTCACCTCGGTTGTCATGAAATGCTTTGAGAGGCTAGTCAAGAAGCACATCTGCGCCCTCCTTCCTCGCAACATGGACCCACTACAGTTCGCATACCGTCCGAACAGGTCCACGGATGATGCGGTCTCCCAGGTTCTACACACCGCTCTCTCTCATCTGGACAGCCAGGGGGGCTATGTGAGGATGCTGTTCATTGACTTTAGTTCAGCATTCAACACAATAGTCCCCAGCAGACTGGTTGAGAAGCTGCTGGAACTGGGGCTTAGCACCCCTCTGTGTGCCTGGGTCCTGGACTTTCTCACTGCCAGGCCCCAAGTGGTCAGGATGGGGGAACGCACATCTAGCTCCCTCATCCTGAACATAGGATCCCCCCAGGGCTGCGTCCTTAGCCCCCTACTGTACTCCCTGTACACACATGACTGTGGGGCCAGGTTCAGCTCAAACTCCATCATCAAGTTTGCTGATGACACTGTGGTGGTGGGCCGGATCTCCAACAACGATGAGAAAGCCTACCGGGAGGAGGTGGCTGATCTGGCACTCTGGTGTCAGGACAATAGCCTCCTCTTGAATGTCACTAAAACAAAGGAGCTGATTGTGGACTTCAGAAGGGCTAAACATCTAAGGACGTACACGCCACTGGAGATAAATGGGTCTATTGTGGATAGGGTGAGCAGTTTTAAATACTTGGGAGTCCGCATCGCAGAGGATCTGACGTGGGCAAAGCACATTGCCGCACTGGTGGGTAAGGCTAAGCAGCGCCTTTACCACCTTAGACAACTGAGGAAATTCAGAGTGTCTCTGAGGATCCTTCATTGCTTCTACTCTGGGGCTGTAGAGAGCATCCTGTCCGGCAACATTACAGTCTGGTTTGGGAACAGCTCTGCCCAGGACAGGATGGCCCTGCAAAGAGTAGTGCGTTCGGCAGAACGCACCATGGGAACTACACTCGTCCCCCTGCAGGACCTATACATCAGGAGGTGCAGATCCAGAGCAAGCAAGATCATGAGGGACCCCTGCTACCCCAGTAACGGACTGTTCCAGATGCTACGATCAGGCAAACGCCTCCGCTGTCACGCTGTGAAAACGGAGAGGATAAGACGGAGCTTCTTCCCACAGGCTATTAGGACTGTCAACTTTTATAACCCCAGACTAAATTTTTGTCGACACTAATAGTAACTTATTAACTTTATTTATATGCTGTAACTGTAATTCTTTTTGTGCACAACCCGCAGGCATTGCTACTTTCATTTCACTGCATATCGTGTATGTGTATGTGACAAATAAATTTGACTTGATAAATTTGACTTGTTGAAGATAAGAGGGGAAAGATTTAATAGGAATCTGAGGGGCAACTTTTTCACTCAGAGGGTGGTGGGTACGTGGACTGAGGAGGTAGTTGAGGCATGAACCGTAACAACATTTAAAAAGCATTTGGACAGATACACAGATAGGACAGGTTTAGACAGATATGGGCCAAACACAGGCAGTTGAGACTAGTGTAGATGAAGTACCTTGGTCGGCATGGGCAACCTGGGCCGAAGGGCCTGCTTCCATGCTGTATGACTCCATGAGCCTACATGTGAAAATTAGATCTTCCCTATTGTGATCAGACATACTTTTCTACCCTCTGCACATTTGCAAGTCTCCTAAACAACCGGTCCATCAAATGCCCGATCCACTTCCTCCCCAAATACTGAGCTGCTCTACCTCTCAATCTCAGCTATACATCTAAAAATGGTTTCCGACTGACGACCAATCTATTCATCACTATAATAGATTCTCTAGTTATCCTCATCTACCTTTCATAACACCCCTCACACCACTCTAATTAAAATCACCAACTCTATCCCCAATCCTAGGACTTTCCTGATTTCCCATGTATGCCCAGATTGGCAAAAGGATCCAACACCTGATGACGTCGGATTTGATGGTGGTGAGCTTTTAAGTATAGGGCTGTGGCGGGTGCCCGGAATGAAGGCGAGGAGCCAGGCAAATTCTGTAGAGGCTTTAATGAGCACAGCACACTACTCTCCGCTTCAGTGAGAGACTGAAGACTGGGCTCGCGCCAAAATCCTTGCTACTTATCTGTGTAGCTGGGAGCCGCCCCCGGATTATCTCTGCAGCTGGGAGCTGCCCCTGGACCTGTCTATCACCATGCTGGAAGGTTCGATATGGGAGTGGCCTGACCCTTGGGAGCTGCCACAGGCCCACCATACACAATAATTTAATTCAGCTTGGCAGCCCCATTAAATCTTTTTGAAAAAGCCTTTGCTTCTGATATGCGATTTTTGTGCATGTGATATTCCTGAAAGATTTGCAGTATAGACAATAGACAATAGGTGCAGGAGGAGGCCATTCGGCCCTTCGAGCCAGCACCGCCATTCAATGTGATCATGGCTGATCATTCTCAATCAGTACCCCGTTCCTGCCTTCTCCCCATACCCCCTGACTCCACTATCCTTAAGAGCTCTATCCAGCTCTCTCTTGAATGCATTCAGAGAATTGGCCTCCACTGCCTTCTGAGGCAGAGAATTCCACAGATTCACAACTCTCTGACTGAAAAAGTTTTTCCTCATCTCAGTTCTAAATGGCCTACCCCTTATTCTTAAACTGTGCAAAGCAGTACAAAGGAAGATCTTAAATTGGATAAATTGGTCAGGGATCAGATTTTTAAAAACTTGATATGGTCAGGACTTTCCCATATTGGAAGTCTAAACAAGGGTCTGAAGAAGGGTCCTGACCTGAAATGTCACCTATTCATGTTCTCTGGAGATGCTGCCCGACCCACTGTATAACTCCAGGATCTTTCTCATATTGGAATCTCTTTCTTCCCAGCAGAATCTATGGGGCTATTGTAAAACAGCATTAAATCTCTCACACTGATCCTGTTACCGAAACAAAACATGCAGCCTTGCTTAATTTATCACCCCATGACTTTTCCTTGTCCTTCTTGAAGGAGGATTACTGAGGTATTTGTCCAGGGATGTTTATCACAAAATTCAGATCTCATTGATGACTGAAGGGCAGATATTAACTTCTGGACTTCCCACAACTGGACACTTTAGTAAGATTTCAAACGAATCTGTGATTCAATGACAAAAGATTGGAAACTGGTCCCTTTGATCCTGAAAGACCGCCGACAGAAAGAACGTGTATAAAAATGCAAATGGCATTGTATTTTTTTTTTGGTCTTCAGTGTGGGTTTCTGCCAGGTCTCAATGGGAAGGAAAGCAGCAGAAACAGGATTTTAAATTATATTTGAACGCTCTCACAATGGATCACAAATGGGCCAATATGGAGAAAATTTACTTTTTTTTCCTTGTATTTGTTTCCTTGACAAAAGCTCAAGCAAAAGGATTGAATCACAGAATTAGTTTGCCATCTTTGGAGTTTTCAGCATTTGACTTGGGCACGTACGTGAAGTCACAGAAATTGTCACAGGTGTATTTAAGAGACTGCACTGCCAGAAGCTACCAGGCTCAAAGGGGCAGTCTATGCATTCAATTGTGAAACAAGATGATATCAATGCTTGAAAAGGCCTTCTTGCACAAAGACGACTAATGTACTTGATTTGGTCTCAACAACTAGATATATTACTAAAACTCTGATCTTGTATGTATATTTGTTTGTTTGTTTGTTTTGTTGTATGTTTGTTTGTTTGTTTGTTCACGAAATACAGCCAAAACGGTACACGACAGCGCAACAATTTTAGGCCCACCATACTCACCATTGGCCTGTGGTGTGCAAGTAGCAAATTTTGTTCAAATTGTTGTTATTTTTTTTAAGGTATTGACATTTTAAACCAATAAATCCCTTTTCCACTTGCCGTGGCCGTCAGCCGCGCCTGCGCAGTAATACCTCCGCGTTCGATGTAACAATGGGAGGTCAAAGAAGATGGCCATCGGATCCGCGTGTGCGCAGTTGGGGGACCCGGGCCTGACCTTCCTCCCGTGGCGTAGCGCGGCAGCAGAGAGAAGCTCAAACAAGATGGCCGCAGGTAGGATGAACATGCGGCAGCGCCTTGCATCTGCACTCCCGCGATGGCCGCCCGGGGGCAGGGCTGAGTGGCTCCCTCTCCCCTTTCCTCTCCCCCCTGGCCCGCCCCTGGCCCCGGGGGAGTTTTAAGGGGGTTTGAGGGGGTGGTGGACTGTGTGAGTAGGAGGGGGGGGGGGGGAGAGGGGAGGATTAGGGGGGTGAGGAGGGGGATGGAGTGGCTGAGGGGGGGAGGGATAATAAGGGGGTTTGCGGGGGGATGGATTGGGTGACTGGGGGGGGGGAAGGGGGGAGGGGAGGGTGCTAGACCAATGCAGGAGAGGTTTGGACCCAACGGGTCCACAGCAGCTAGTTTCTGATAAAACACGAGTTTGAAAAGGATTCTCAACCAGACATTGGTGTCTGCGTATTGGCAGAGCATGAAATTCTCCAGAATTGTCTTAGTGGATCCGGTGTCACGCAAGAATTAATGAAGCTCTGGGCCTTCTGTGTGAATGCCAGTCCATCAGGGTGAACTCTGTTGGGGATTCACGGCTCACGATGCATTGCTCACCTTAATAAGCAAACCTTGGGTCATTCAAGATGTTGTGCGAATGGAAAATTAGCAACAGGAGTCAGTGCATGGAAGGGTCTGAGGAGCAGCTGAATGCAATGGTTCCCAGATGGGTTTACTTGCTACATGAAGTGGAGATCTGGTCAGTTCGAACTACTCCTGACCACACAGCCACTCCAAACCCAGCCTGTTCTCAAGGACATTCTGACGGCAACCTGAACTCTATAATGCAGTTGGGTCCCATTGGGCTCTTGTTGAGTAGTGAAGCCGTATGTTAAAAACAAAGATGATCCTTAATCTGCCTGTGCTCTCCTGGCTGATGGGAGGTGGTCAGCTTTATTACATTGCCCAAGTACCAGGCTTTCCTGCATTCATTTACACACGGTGGCTGCACTCAATTCAACCCATCAGAGTCTGAGAACCCATCGTATTTCTGATACCTGACCTGGACCCAATAGATATAATGAATGCTGTTGAGTTCAGATCAAGTGGGCAGAGTTTTAAATTAAGATACAGGGAAAGAAGAATCTGAAGGAGGGTCCTAACCTGACCTGACACCTATCCATGTTCTCCAAAGAAGGTGCCTGACCCATTACTTTGAGATTTTTTAATTACTTTTTTGAACTAAAGCTCAGCTTTAAAATGGTCAAATTGCAGCCCAATAGAGTGCTGTACACGTTGGATTGCAAATAAATTAGGTTTGCAGAAATCTGCATTATGTGGACTGTTCTTTAGTGATGACACTGATCAAATCACAATAATGTTGAGTGAATAACAGTAAGATGCTCCCAACAAGAGTTTGTCACCAATGCCTGCAGGTAAAACATTGGATGGAAGGAGTCCAAAGGAAGGTTTAAAAGATCATGTCTTCATTCACATCAATGGCTTTGCCAATAATCGCTCTCCAGACACACACATGAAGAAGTGTTATTCATTGCAGAGTACTCAAAAGGCATTTGATACTTGAGTGTTTCTGCCAGCATAAGTTGGCACCTTCAGGACAAGAGGGAGGAAGCTGAAGAGATTGCGGGACAACAAGAACCACATTGTTTGATTCATTACTGGGAGTCTTGAAGCATGCGATCCAAAGTTATTTCAACAATTCAAAATAAATGGACCATAAGGAAAACAAGTTATTTGGAAAGAAATCAAGTTTCCATTTTTAATAGGCTGATCACTGGGAACAAATTATACCATACAATTTGGAAACTTTAATGAACAAATTCTAACGTACTTCTTCCTCATGAATGTAATGAAACAAAACAAAACTTAATCATGTACATGGAGGTGCCTAGCAAGTTTGTAATTGGTGAGCAAATGGCGAATGTCTTTTTTTTCCGCTATGGTTCACTTTTACTCACCACATGGGTAAACATCTGTTGTCGAGAAATAGAAAAGCAAATGATAAGAAGATAAAAGCAAATGTGTGATTTCACAATTGAAAAATAACAAAGTGAATAAGTCAAAACATAACATGCAGAGTTTTGAGTCTAAAAGTACTGGAAAAGGCAAGATTAATGAGCATGCGTAGAAACTGTAAGGTGGCTATTTGAAATGCAAGGATCAACACAATTAAATGCAGCACCACAAAGAACTGCTTCAAAGCTCACTAGCTGAAGCCGACTAAATATTTTTGGAATCTTTCATTCAATGGCTTCTACCATTAAATAAAAGATCTTGTAAACAAACAGGAACATACCAAGATCCTAAGAGAAATTGAAGTAACATCTTGTGTAAAACAAGGAACTTCAGATGTTGGCCAATGCGCAACATTCAGGCAGAATTGGGAGTCACAATAGACAATAGACAATAGACAATAGGTGCAGGAGTAGGCCATTCAGCCCTTCGAGCCAGCACCGCCATTCAATGCGATCATGGCTGATCACTCTCAATCAGTACCCCGTTCCTGCCTTCTCCCCATACCCCCTCACTCCGCTATCCTTAAGAGCTCTATCCAGCTCTCTCTTGAAAGCATCCAACGAACTGGCCTCCACTGCCTTCTGAGGCAGAGAATTCCACACCTTCACCACTCTCTGACTGAAAAAGTTCTTCCTCATCTCCGTTCTAAATGGCCTACCCCTTATTCTTAAACTGTGGCCCCTTGTTCTGGACTCCCCCAACATTGGGAACATGTTTCCTGCCTCTAATGTGTCCAATCCCCTAATTATCTTATATGTTTCAATAAGATCCCCCCTCATCCTTCTAAATTCCAGTGTATACAAGCCCAATCGCTCCAGCCTTTCAACATACGACAGTCCCGCCATTCCGGGAATTAACCTAGTGAACCTACGCTGCACGCCCTCCATAGCAAGAATATCCTTCCTCAAATTTGGAGACCAAAACTGCACACAGTACTCCAGGTGTGGTCTCACCAGGGCCCGGTACAACTGTAGAAGGACCTCTTTGCTCCTATACTCAACTCCTCTTGTTACGAAGGCCAACATTCCATTGGCTTTCTTCACTGCCTGCTGTACCTGCATGCTTCCTTTCATTGACTGATGCACTAGGACACCCAGATCTCGTTGAACTCCCCCTCCTCCTAACTTGACACCATTCAGATAATAATCTGCCTTTCTATTCTTACTTCCAAAGTGAATAACCTCACACTTATCTACATTAAACTGCATCTGCCATGTATCCGCCCACTCACACAACCTGTCCAAGTCACCCTGCAGCCTTATTGCATCTTCCTCACAATTCACACTACCCCCCAGCTTAGTATCATCTGCAAATTTGCTAATGGTACTTTTAATCCCTTCGTCTAAGTCATTAATGTATATCGTAAATAGCTGGGGTCCCAGCACCGAACCTTGCGGTACCCCACTGGTCACTGCCTGCCATTCCGAAAGGGACCCATTTATCCCCACTCTTTGCTTTCTGTCTGTCAACCAATTTTCTATCCATGTCAGTACCCTACCCCCAATACCATGTGCCCTAATTTTTCCCACTAATCTCCTATGTGGGACCTTGTCGAAGGCTTTCTGAAAGTCGAGGTACACCACATCCACTGACTCTCCCCTGTCAATTTTCCTAGTTACATCCTCAAAAAATTCCAGTAGAATGTTATACTTCCTCTCCTTAATTTTTATGCTGTCCCTGACTTCCCTTGTCAGCCACAGGTGTCTCTTACTCCCCTTAGAGTCTTTCCACCTCTTTGGAATAAATTGATCCTGCAACCTCTGCATTATTCCCAGGAATACCTGCTATTGCTGTTCTACCGTCTTCCCTGCTAGGGCCTCCTTCCAGTCAATTTTGTCCAGCTCCTGCCTCATGCCTCTGTAATCCCCTTTGCTATACTGTAATACTGACACTTCCGATTTTCCCTTCTGCCTTTCCATTTGCAGAGTAAAACTTATCATGTTGTGATCACTGCCTCCTAATGGCTCTTTTACCTCTAGTCCCCTTATCAGATCAGGATCATTACACAACACTAAATCCAGAATTGCCTTCTCCCTGGTAGGCTCCAGTACAAGCTGTTCTAAGAATCCATCTCGAAGGCACTCTACAAACTCTCTTTCCTGGGGTCCATTTCCAACCTGATTTTCCCAGTCTACCTGCATGTTGAAATCTCCCATAACCACCGTAGCATTACATTTTTGACACGCCAATTTTATCTCCTGATTCAACTTGCACCCTATGTCGAGGCTACTGTTTGGGGACCTATAGATAACTCCCATTAGGGTCTTTTTACCCTTACAATTTCTCATTTCTATCCATACTGATTCAACATCTCCTGATTCTATGTCACCCCTTGCAAGGGAATGAATATCATTCCTTACCATCAGAGCAACCCCACCCCCTCTGCCCACCTGTCTGTCTTTTCTATACGTTGTGTACCCCTGAATATTCAGTTCCCAGCCCTGGTCCTCTTGTAGCCATGTCTCAGTGATCCCTACAACATCATACTTGCCCATGACTAACTGAGCCTCAAGCTCATCCACTTTATTTTTTATACTACGCGCATTTAAGTACAACACTTTAACTTCTGTATTTACCTCCCCTCTCACATCGTTCACAATTGGCCCTGCCCTTAATTTCTTTTCCCCTCTAGAACTTCTGTTCCCATTCTTCCGAGAGTCTTTTGCAATATCTCCTGTATTCCCTTTTACCTCATCTTCATATTCACAATTTGTTAACCCCTCCCCCCCACTACTTAGTTTAAAGCCACAGGTGTCACACTAGCAAACCTGCCTGCCAGAATGTTTGTCCCCCTGCTGTTAAGATGTAACCCGTCCCTTTTGTACAAGTCACCCCTAGCCCAGAAGAGATCCCAGTGGTCCAGAAATCTAAATACCTGCTCTCTGCACCAGCCCCTCAGCCATAAATTCATACCCTCTATCTCTCTGTTCCTGGCCTCACCAGCACGAGGTACCAGTAGCAGTCCAGAGATAACCACCTTCGACGTACTACTTCTCAGTGTTTTTCCCAACTCTCTAAACTCCCGCTGTAGCACCTCCTTCCTCTTCCGCCCGACGTCATTCGTGCCCACGTGCACAACGACTTCAGGTTGATCGCCTTCCCTCACTAGGATTTTCTGAAGCCGGTCCGTGATGTGTTGAACCCTGGTACCAGGGAGGCAACAGACCATCCTCAAGTCCCTCCTGCTGCCACAGAATCTTCTGTCCCTCGGACTATGGAGTCACCGACCACTACGGCTCTTCCTGACTTCGGTCTCCCCTGTCGAGTATCCTTGCCAACAGGTCCGCCACTCGGACTGGAAACGTCTTCTGCCCCGACAGTTCCCAAGAGGGTATACCTATTTGCAATAGGCACAGCCACTGGGGTCTCCTGTAGTCCTCGTCCACTCTCCCCTGAAACAGTCTCCCACCTTCGCTCGACCTGGACCCTTGGCGTGACAGCCTCACAATAGGTCCTGTCGAGGAAACTCTCGCATTCCCGGATGGCCCTGAGGTCATGCAACTGCCTCTCCAACTCCACCACACGTCCCTTCAGGAGCTGCACCTGGACACAGTTCTTGCAGGTGTAGCTCCCAGAAGCTCCAGCGACGTCCCTGTCTTCCCACATCCTGCAGGAAACACACTGCACCAACTTTTCCGCCATTACCTTGTGTCTATAACCAGTTCTGGCTTAAAACAATTGTATCCTCCTCACCTCAGCCTCCTCGCCGAAGACTCGCAGCCAAAGACTCGCACTTTTCTCACTGGGCTGCACCCGAACAGGGCTGCACCCTTTTGCAAGTCTTGCTTATATCACCAATTAAATTGCCTGATTGTCCAATTTACCTGACTTCTCACTTAAATTAGCACTTACTTTTCTTCTCAGCCAACGGGCGTCCTTGCTCTGCTCCCGGACTTTTCAAACTGACTACTAGCGTCCTCTTGGCGCCCTTTTTAAACTGCCTTTTCCACTGTAATTAGCACTTACTTTCCTTCTCAGCCAACGGGCGTCCTTGCTCTGCTCCCGGACTTTTCAAATGTGGTGAGAAATGGTTTGTTGGTAAGAACTCAGTGTCACAGACAAGACGGAAAGACAATACATGATTACAATTGAGCCACTCACATGGTGTGCTGGCATAAGAAGAGTCTCAATGATTATTTATATCTACAAATTCAATTGATATGATTCAGAATGACTTTCATATATTTGCCTTTCACACTGCATGAACTGTAGTGATTATTTTTTGTATGAGACTGTGGAGTGAGTCAGTGTTTTGTTACACACGGACCAGCAAGGTTTTTCCTGCAATATTACTTGTCAATAAATACTCCTGAATAGTTCTGATGCCACAAGACCATGGTGGTTAACCACGCAGCTGCGTTCAGACAGAATAACTTGATCTCAGTTTGAGTATGTCTGAAAGCAAGTGCGTTCAATTGATTCCTCTCAGTCACAGTATCAGTTCTAACCCACACGCATTGTGGGAATTGCATCATGTAAGACAAGATATACAATTCGCTATCTTGCAGTGTAACTTTCGGATGCATAAATGGAATCCCCTTATAATCTTCTATTGCAAATGGATTCAGAAAGCCACTATTTACTGCCATTCCATACCCAAAGAGAGAGGATGAACCAGCTTTCCTTGAGCAGTAAGCCTCCTTAACTTACTGTGATTTGTAAATTGGAAAACATGGTTTGTATCTTCTGCACTGACCTAGAATCAATATTGTACAAGGATTACATCAAGTACTTAGTTCTGTTTTTCCATCATGTGTTTATGATGTCCATGCTACTGTTCTACTCCTATTTATGGATTAGTGTAAATCCTGTTTAAAAATGTGCACTTCCCTTTTGTTCACCTACAGCACCAAAAAAAAGTCCCACTGCTTCATAATACAATTTTATTGACTGGACATTCTTTCACCAGTAGCTATGACCCATTCATCTGCTATGACAGATTTGAACATCAAGCAGCAAAACTTTGACCTTTTTGCATGGATTTACTCGGCTTAAATGATGCTAAATGATAGGCGAAGCACAATTGTGATCAGAGATTTCTTGGACAACACGTTTTGATCAGTAAAACAAAATTAGATACAGTGAGGCAAATGGATATTTTTAAGGTGGAGATTGGCCAATTCTTAACTAGTTAGGGTGTCAGGAGTTATGGGGAGATGGTAGGAGAATGGGGTTGAGAGGGAAAGATAGATCAGCTGTGATTGAATGACGGAGTAGACTTAATAGGTCGAATAGCCAAATTCTGCTCCTAGAACTTATCTGTATGTTCCTTTAATTCTATAGTTAAAAGTTTTGTCTAGACAACTTGATGTAAGGTAGCAATTAAGAGGAGACCATATTTAAGTTGTACTTTATAGATAACATTGTTTTCATATGAAATTTTGTTTAAGGCCGTTAACAGTGTTGGATCTTGAATCGAGTAATTGCTCTATCATTGTGCAAATACATAACAATTGAAAAGTGTAATCATCACATTAAGTGAACTGGTGAGCTAAAATAAATCTATCCAATACTATGTTGGAAATATGAAGTGAAAGAAGCTTGTGTGCATTGTTTCTTAGGTGTTATTAGTGCATGTTATAAACTAACCCATTCACCAAATAGGAATTGTCACAGTAAAATATAATCTGACATGCTTAAAATATGCAGCAGGAATGGAACAACAAGAGCACTTAAAAAAAAAATCAATACCAGCATTGTACTTTTGAATTAATGATGCATGAGAAATAAACAATCTTAATGATTCCATGTTTTTGGTGGACTTCAGGGTAAATGGGTCAGTATGTCTGAATAAATATCACATCACAACTTTGAGGGGTGGCATCACAGTTTGGATCTGAATTGCATGAAGAACTGTGAATGGTTTGAAGTAACAAAAGGATGAATTGAAATTTGTCATTGTGGTTAATGGCCATCCTTGTAGCTATCTAATATAGTTGTCCTGATACATTTCTTATTCATAGAGTGCGTAATGTTTAATAAATATGCATGAGGAGATACAAGAGAATCCAGCTACAGTTACTCAATTAAGGGATTAATTAGTAGATAATAAATTAACTGTTCTTCCAAGAGCATTAATTGGATTCCCTTCCCCATACTGCAATAACCTACTTGAAGCAAAGCAGACTTGGAACATTTTAAACACTGTTGTATTATTCAGATATATAATGTTTACATTTGTTGGAAACTAAAGATAAGGGCCAAGGAGACATTAATACAATGCACATATATTTTATTTGACTCGCTAGAGTCAATGACAGCCCTGTGATGTGTTTATTTTATTCATTGTTCCCATTGTGCAGATGTTGCAGAAAATCTTGTTCAGTCAGTTGGTCAATTTGATTTATGCTCTGTGGCGAGGTGACATGGTTTGACCAGAGTTTTAACGAGTGTTGTGGCTTGGCATTGACTTGGCCATGTGAGAGTAAGTAGAGCGAGCCAAATATCACTGCTAACCTTTGGGGAGGGTAAACATAAGAGTTATCTGCACTGAATGTCTGTTGTGATTTTGAGATTGAACCTTGCAGACTGGCATCAATGGAGGTGTACACAAAATGACACAAAGTGCTGGAGTAACTCAGCGGATCAGGCAGCATCTCTGGAGAACATGGATAGGTGATGTTTCAGGACGAGACCTGTCTATTACTTACCCTTCTCCTGTTCCAGCTCTCTTATCCCCCACTACAATTAGTCTGAGGAAGGGTCTCTCCCTGAAACGTCACCTAACCATGTTCTCCAGAAATGCTGCCTGACCTATTGAATTACTCCAGCACTTTGTACTCCCATACAGAGATGTTAAGCAGACTAGGACTATTCCTTGGAGCGCAGGAGGAGGAGGGGTGATCTTATGGTTGTGTCCAAAATCATGAGAGGAATAGATCGCGTAGATGCACAAAGTTTATTGCCCAGAGCAGGGGAATCAAGAACCAGAGGACATATGTTTAAGGTGAGGGGGGAAAGATTTAACAGGAACCTGAAGGGTAACTTTTCACAGAGGGTGATGGGTGTGTGGAACGAGCTGCCAGAGGAGGTAGCTGAGGCAGGTAGAATCGCAATTTTAAGCAACATTTGGACAGGTACATGGATAGGACAGGTTTAAAGGGATGTGGGCCAAACACAGGCAGGTGGTTTCTTGTGTAGATGGGACATGGTGGTCCCAGTGTATGCAAGTTGGACCATAGGCCCTGTTGCCACACTAAATGACTCTAAATACCCAATTTCTTACTGAACTCCTCTCCAAATTGACAAAACCCAAATCCAAAACTGGGAATACCAATTCAAACTAAAACCTTATCCTTAGACCATAACTCTTGATTCTCAATAACTGATTCCTAATCCCCAGACTATAATTGCTGCTTCTCCAACAAAAAATCTTCCCATAATTAGGACCCCATATTTCTAATCTGGAGGCAGTCCCCCAGTCGTAACTGACTGGCTGCATTTTGTTTTTAAACAAAGTACATCCAAACCATGTTTTACATAGATGTACCCGAATGGTGCTAGCCACAAAAATAAATAATCCTCCAATGAAATAAACTTAATGCAAACCATGCTGATGGTACATAAAAATTAAGCTTGAATCCTCTGGAATTAAGGTAGAGAGGTGATTGGATCAGTTTGTCTGACAACTTGGAGAAATAATAGGGTAGAGAGAGAGACTACTATCTTACACTCTTAGTATGATTATGCCTAATGTATAGTAGGATCGTCACTGAACTGTATGCAAAAAGAATTTCGCTGTACTTGGGTGTACTTGACAATAAAGTACCATTGAACCACTGAACTATTTCTCCAGTTAGAGGAGCTTACAATTAGGAAACACGGACTCCACGCTATGACCTTTGGGAATGAAATTACAAACAGACAAAAAGCAATTGAAATGTAGATCTCTCTTCTGCAAATGTAAGGCACCCTCCATTTAAACATAGAAATATACAAACATAGAAAATAGGTGCAGGAGGAGGCCATTCGGCCCTTCGAGCCAGCACCGCCATTCATTGTGATCATGGCTGATCGACCCCAATCAATAACCCGTGCCTGCCTTCTCCCCATATCCCTTGATTCCACTAGCCCCTAGAGCTCTATCTAACTCTCTCTTCAATCCATCCAGTGATTTGGCTTCCACTGCCCTCTGTGGCAGAGAATTCTACAAATTCACAACTCTCTGGGTGAAAAAGGTATTTTTCACTTCAGTTTTAAATGGCCTCCCATTTAAGACTGTGGCCCCTGGTTCTGGACTCGCCCAACATTGGGAACATTTTTCCTGCATCGAGCTTGTCCAGTCCTTTTATAATTTTAAATGTTTCTATAAGATCCCCTCTCATCCTTCTAAACTCCAGTGAATACAAGCCTAGTCTTTTGAATCTTTCCTCATATGACAGTCCCGCCATCCCAGGGATCAATCTCGTGAACCTACGCTACACTGCCTCAATTACAAGGATGTCCTTCCTCAAATTAGGAGACCAAAACTGTACACAATATTCCAGATGTGGTCTTACCAGGGCCCTATACAACTGCAGAAGAACCTCTTTACTCCTATACTGAAATCCTCATTATGAAGGCCAACATTCCATTAACTTTCTTCACTGCCTGCTGTACCTGCACGCCAACTTTCAGTGACTGGTGTACAAGGACACCCAGGTCTCACTGCACCTCCCCCTTACCTAACCTAACTCCATTGAGATAATAATCTGCCTCCTTGTTTTTGCCGCCAAAGTGGATAACCTCACACCAAAACATTAAGAACCAAAACATTACATTGTAATGATGTGATTCATGCAAGCAGCATGTTTATGTGACGTTGAACTGAAAAACTAACTGAAAAGAATGAAATCAATCAATTGAAGGATTAATAAAATGATAAACCAAGATTGATACATTTTTGTGAACCAAATCTTTCAGGGCAAACAAGGCAAAGGGCGGAGGTTGTATATTGGCTACAATCTCACTGAATGAAGAGATTAAAGGGTACACTCCTATGTACCATGCAAATATCTCAGTACACCATAATCCTTTTTTTGTCTACTGTATCTTTGATGCACAACATAATAAATTGCCTTCGGCATTGGCCACAGTCCTTTGAGAGATATAACTCTTTCTTTTATATGCCAGTTGGCAACAGAATCGTGGGAGATTTTCAGCTGGGGGGAAAAAAATCGCTCCTCAGAGAAACCTGGTAATCAGAAGTATTTTGTGACAATTGGAATATCAAAGCTTGAACGATAGTTTTGCGTAAACAACATACTGTGATAAATGTTAACACAAAAGTTTAAAAAAAACAAAGATCAAAATATTTTGACAACAGAAATTTGAATGCTCGCAAGTATGCAACTCGAGAAAAATGTGAAAGACTTTGATTAAGAGCAGTGAGGAAAAATATTCCTGTATATACTGAAGCTAGGATTTTTGCAAAATCAGATTCAAGAGTCAATCATTTTTATCTTATAAGTGCATACATAATAAAGTATCAAAAGTGTAGAATGAAAATAATGTCAAAACACAATTAAAGATGAAGACTACAAATCATTTCTTTTGAATTGGTTTCTGCGGCAGAAAGTAAATGCCAATTGTTCTCTTATGCCCCATAGCATGGTCTGTCATTAATCTATTTGCCTAGAAATTGTATCAAAATAAATGTGCTGTTTATTTGCACATGACCAGAAAAAAAACATGTACCCTGGGATAGATTATGTCAGGAATCATGTAGAAACAAGGAACTGCAGATGCTGATTTACAAAAACAGACACAAAGTGCTGGGGTAACTCAGCAGGTCAGGCATCATCCCAGGAGAACATGGGCAGATGATCTTTTGGGTTGACACCCGTCTTCAGATATCATTCCAGGTTAGACAACACCAAGAGAAGAAGTCCCATTACTTCCAAGCAAAATCCATCTGACTGTATCCAAGGTCATCATCACTCCTGGCTACCACTTCCATGATCATCAATGTAAATTGGTGCCTAAAGGTGCACTCTGCATTCCTTGTTTATCAGCAAGCAAAGGAGTGAACCAATGCTACATCCTTGCTTAACTCATAGCATCAGCCAGATTCATTTTTCTCGGTTCATTCTGCAGAGGTATTGTGACATTGTCGCTCAATGATTGCAACATTTCCATGTTTTGCAATTCACTGCTAAATGCTGCAGTATTCGCCAGATTGAACAGCCTGAACCACACAGTGGCATTAAGCCACTCATGACATGAGATTCTACCAAAATAATGGATCACATGAGTGGTGTTTCAAGATACAGTGTGGAAACAGGTCCTTCAGCTCACCGAGTCCATGCCGACCATCGATCACCCATATGTTATTCCACTTTTGCATCCTAAAGAAGCCAATTAATAGCAATAAATTACAGAAGCCAAATTTATAGAAGCCAAAATGATGGCAATTTATAGAAGCCAATTAACTACACATCTTTGGAATGTGGGAGGAATCTGGAACACATGGAGAAAACCCATCCGCAGACAGCGCCTGTGGTCAGGATCGAGCCAGAGTGAGACAACAGCTCAACCACTGAGCCACTGTGCCGACATTAAGCCTGCAGGCCCTTCGGCCCACTGAATCCACTCTAATCATCGATCACCCGTTCACTAGTTCAATATTATCCTGCTTTCTCATCCACTCTCTACACATAAGGGGCAATTTTACAGATGCCAAATAACCTACAAACCCGCATGTCTTCGAGATGTGGGAGGAAACTGGAGCACCCGGGGGAAAACCCACACGGTCACAGGGAGAATACACAAATTCCACACAGATAGCACTAGAGGTCAGGATTGAAGCCAGGTCTCCGGCACTCTGAGGCTGCTGCTCAACCAGCTGCGTCAACCAGTCTACATAGACAGGAGATTCACCCGTTCACCCGTTCACCCCCCCCCCCCCCCCCCTGGCATGGCAAACACAGAGGGTCTTTGAGATCCAAGCATAGTCCCAATTGTCAACAGGGTGTTTGTATGACTGTTGCTAGCTCTGCAAGAGGTCCCAATAGCAACAGGTAAGGTTTTGCCCAATGTTTTTGCAGGACACATCATTGCACTTTGTGCATCTTAGAAGAGTAAAATTGATTTTTGGCAACACTGATCACTGTATTTAAACAGTGCAACACCTTTGAGAATAACAAGACCATAGCACGCATTTCTACGGCAACATTAACACAGTAAAATACCCCAAGATGCTCCACCGGATATTATAAAAATACCGATAGTGAGAGATATTGTCGCGGTTGACCAAAAGCTTGTCAAAGTATAGAAACAAAGAACAGCAGAAGCTGGTTAATACGCAAAAGTGTCTCGACACAAAACGTCACCTATCCAGGGATGCTGCCTGACCTCCTGAGTTAGTCCAGCACTTTGTGTTTTTTGGTTAAAGTGGTAGTTATAAGAAGTGTCATAAGGAGGGGAGACAAGAGAGCTGGAGATGAGGAGAATTCCAGAGTTTCAAGGCTTGCCAGTTAAGGTCGCAGCTGTGAAATGCTGTAGAGATTAAGAGGCTGAGAAATGCAGATACCTTAATTTGCACAACTGTCTGTAGCTACAGAGTTAGAGAAGAGGAAGGCCATGAGGAATCTGAAAGCAAATACTAAAGTAATATAACTGTACTGTTGCTTAACTGAAGTTGATTTAGATCAAGCAGGTACTGAGATGGAAAAGGATGCGGCAGAAGTTTGGCACAGCCAGCAGATGAGTTGTGCAAATTAAAGGGCACAAATCAGCAAGAAAGACAAAGAGCTGCAGTCACTCAGCAGGTCAGGTGGCATCTCTGGAGAGGGGTGAGGGAGTAGGGAAGGCTGGAAGAAAAGCTGGAAGAGAAGGGGAAAGCTCTCTTCCAGATTCCTCTCCCCCCTCCCCCCTCCCCCCAATTAGTTGGGCAAAGGGTCTCGACCCGGAATGTCACCTATCCATGTTCTCCAGAAATGCTGCCTGATCCACTGAGTTACTCCAGCACTTAGTGTCTTTTTTTGGAAACCAGCACCTGCAGTTTATCTCTGGGCAGAAAACTGAGAGTAGTCGCACAAGAGTCTTGCTTGGCTCTGTACTGTATTTCAACGTGCTCATGCAGTATATCATGCATTGTTTGATGAGCATGAACTAATTATCCCTTATAAAACCCAATTCTTTTTATGGTATCTACTTGTGGTAAAGATAACACAAAGCAACACTTACAATAAAACTCTCGGCAGTACCCCAATCAGCCGCCCCGCCCCATTAATAGCTGCACTAAATTGTCGGTACAAGTGGGTCATTGCCAAAGGTCCAGACTTCACAGAAAAGCTTGAGTGAACACCGTTCCAGAGGAAAATATTATATTTACAGCAGGCTGTTTAAAAATGAGAGCTGCAAACTCCTTCCTCAAGAGGACGGCGATGATGTGAGGTGTTAAATGTAGCGAGAATGGAGCCAGGCGATGTTGGATTTGACTGCTGAGAGATCTGATTAACAAAGCTTTACCAGAACAAAGTAATTAATGGCTTATGTATGTTTAATCCTGTCGGCTCTTGCTGATGTTTTCCTCTACCAGAGGAGAGATTAAGATTCTATCAATTTACAGTCTGTTTATTCAGATTCATTTTTAAATTCATTTTTCCGGACATGTGCATTGCTACCAAGGCCATTGTTTATTGCCCGCCATTAACTGCCCTTGTCAAGGTGCCGGAGAGTCATTTCCTTGCATTGTTGTCCTTCAGATGAACGCAGCCCAGCGATGTTGTTGACGAGGAAGTCCCAGGACGATGAGATATGCCGATACACATCCAATGCAGGATGGTCTACATCGTGGAGGGGAAGGTGGTGTTCCCTTGTACCTGCTGCTACGGTGCTGGGTGGTGGTAGATATTGTCATTCAGGAAGCATGGTCAGAGAACCTGCAGGGTTGACTGATGTACATTCTGTAGCTGAAGATGGACACAAAAAGCTGGAGTAACTCAGCAGGGAGAGAAGGAATGGGTGACGTATTGGGAGACCGTCATAATGGAGATACAATAGTGTACACATGAAATGAAGACCTGGAGGCTGAACAAGGGTCTCGACCCGAAACAACACCCATTCCTTCTCTCCAGCTGAGTTATTCCAGCTTTTTGTGTCTATCTTCGGTTTAAACCAGCATCTGCAGATCCTTCTTATACATTCTATAGCTGTTGCATTTCACACTATTCCAGAGGCGGGGATTAACACTTAAGATGGTGGATGGGGGCCAATCAAGAGGGTTTCTTCGACTTGGATGATGTGGAGCTTGGAGCCGGAGAAATGCCACATGGAAACAGGCTCTTCAGCCCATCAAGTCCGTACTGTCCATAGGCCACTTGTTTTACACCAGGTCCTATATTAATCAATACCATGTTTCATAACTTTAGACTCTATACAGCGTGGAAACGTGGAAACAGGCCATCCACCATTGATGGCAATTCATAGTGGATACTTTAGCTCCCAGCTTGCACTTTTTTGGAAAGTGGTAGGAACCAGGTGCACCGGAGCAAAGCTAAACAGGCACAGGAAGAACAGACAAACTGCATAAAGATGGTATTTGAGATCAGGATCAAACTCGTGTCTCTACCCGCTGAGCGGTTGTGTTTTGCTCAAGATTCCAGTTGTGAATCTGTGGAATTCTCTACCTCAGAAGGCAGTGGAGGCCAATTCTCTGAATGCATTCAAGAGAGAGCTGGATAGAGCTCTTAAGGATAGCGGAGTCAGGGGGTATGGGGAGAAGGCAGGAACGGGGTACTGATTGAGAATGATCAGCCATGATCACATTGAATGGCGGTGCTGGCTCGAAAGGCCGAATGGCCTCCTCCTGCACCTATTGTCTATTGTTTATTGTCTATATCTGCAGTTTCTTCCATCTCTCTTGGTCTTGCTGCACGGGACTACTTTATTTGTGGTGAAGTTATGAATGGAATTGAAAATTGTCCAAACATCCCCAATTTCTGCACAATGAACATGGAAATCAATTGGTAATTTTTATACATCCACATCTTATTGAAATATATAAAATTCTTAAGGGTTTGGAGAGGCTAGATGCGGGAAGATTGTTCCCGATGTTGGGGAAGTCCAGAACCAGGGGTCACAGCTTAAGGATAAGGGGGAAGTCTTTTAGGACCGAGATGAGAAAACATTTCTTCACACAGAGTGGTGAGTCTGTGGAATTCTCTGCCACAGAAGGTAGTTGAGGCCAGTTCATTGGCTATATTTAAGAGGGAGTTAGATGTGGCCCTTGTGGCTAAAGGGATCGGGGGGTATGGAGAGAAGGCAGGTACAGGTTACTGAGCTGGATGATCAGCCATGATCATATTGAATGGCGGTGCAGGCTCGAAGGGCCTAATGGCCTACTCCTGCACCTATTTTCTATGTTTCTATGTTTCTATCTGTCTCCTATAATCTCAGCAGGTAAATACTAGGAGAAAAGTTACATCCGATGCCCATTGATCTCGGCCAATAAATATCTGGATTTGGGGTGTTAGTGTTATTGCATCCATTATACATTGCCCTCTATCCTTAGCACACTGGACGCAAACCACACAGAGCACAAAGTATGGGGATTGCTGGTCAGTGCAGTCCCAGTGGGGTGAAGGGCTTGTTTCTGCGCTGTATCTCTAAAACTAAAAACAAAAAATGAAAAACTCAGAGGAAGGTGGGATTACGGTTATTGACTTCAGGGAGCATGTGCTAACAACTCAAGTGTTCGTATCCCAAACAGTGATCTCATGGATGGCAATGGATTCACTGAATTCAAAGAAATTCAAACATAAAGAAAATTTAAATCAGAATGTCAAGAAGATTTTACATTCGCTTTTCAATTATGGCAAACCACTGGTCCTGGTCAACAAAGTTTTGCTTACTCGTTGCAAATTTAAACATCACCATGGAGCATATCCCAAGCTTTAATCTAGTTATCCCCAGGTCAGAATAAAGGACAAATAAGGTGTCCTACATTTAAATCAAGCCTAAGCAGCCCATAAACCATAATTTCTGTTATCAGCATGGAAGACGATGTAACAGTTGAAGCAGGTTTCATGGAACACTGCTTGTGCTGAGCAATAATCTGTAAAAAAAAAAAAAGAGTACTGTGGAAGAGGCTGTAATTTAGATCCAAACTGCAGGAAAATTCAGCAACATAATTAAATTCCAATTTCCAAAGGAATTATGACGAGGACGGAGGCTTTAGCTCTAGCAGTGAAAAGTCATGTTGCTGCAATCCTAGTTTATTGCTTTTCAATAAATCTTGCAAGGTATGAGCGTTAACGATAAAAACACTGCATAAAATCCACCCTGCTGCTCTTAAACCTCTCAATTTTCTCACATGCAGTTGCCAAGGCCTATAGTTTAGATACACAAAATGGAAACAGGCCCTTTGGCCCACCGAGTCCATGCCAACCATTGTTCACCCATTCAGACTAAATTCTATGTTTTCCCAGTTTCTCCTCCACTCTATGCACAGCAGGGACAATTTACAGAGGCCCTTTAACCTACAAACCCACATGTCTTTGGCACATGGGGAGAAACTGACACACCTGAGGGAAACCCACAGTCAGGGAGAAAGTGCAAATTCCACACAGACAGCACCCAAAGTCAGAATTGAACCCAGTTCTCCGGTGCTGTGAGGAGGCAACTCTACCAGCAGTGCCAACCTTGTTATGCGGCCACACCTGTGCCTTTCAAGCACAATAAAGCTCCTATTATGTGACTCAAGCGATGCGGAATCCAGTTGCCATATCACACAGGTTACAACAATAAATTAGGAGTCCTAGTGCTGGAAGAAGTAAAAATCCAGCAACATCCACTTATCTTACAAATCATTCATTTCTATGAATTCTATGAATACCTATTAACATCATTCCGTCTAATTTACCAAGGATTAGTTTTTTCTGTGTATTGCTATCAGGAAAATGTCCATTCAATTCATAAATTGTATTGTATTAAAGTGCTCCAGGCCTTTACACTGATCTGTCATGAAGGCGTGTGGTGCGTATTGAGAAAAGCAAAAGGAAAGAGAGGGACAAGGCATATAGAAACACTAACATTAAATTAAGCGTGACTGCAAGTAGACCAACCAAAAATAAAATCTTAAATTGAGCTCCGTGCAACATTTCATTTGTAACAACTGCTCTGAATATATTAAGTACTTAAATTGTTAGAAATTGCATCATTTAGTTCTATATACCCCACTCACTGAAATACATAGTGGCAATTAAAGTGAAAATAGTAATTGAATTGTTTTTCTTTGACTATTGTTGGTTTCCAGTCTGTAGCTAAAGTGAAAATAGCTTAGTTTGTGAATTCACTGGACCATCTCGAGTCATTACAGTAGAGGATGGTAGTTGTTCACATATTGCAGGTCCTTTAATTATGTAGATAGACTCAATTAAATATTGGGTTTTTTTCTTCATTTTTCAGTTTTTTTGGCATTGTTAGCATTTATTTTCCATCTCAAATTGCTGGTAAACCGATGGCTTACTGATCTAATTAAGTGGGCATTGAGGAGTCAACAATAATGGTTAGTCTGGGGCTGTGTTTAGGCTGGAGTGGGTAAAGACAACAGATTTCAACCTGCAGATGCACATTAGGGATTTTACAATACCGTAGTTTTGTGGCCATAATTGTGTATGACTGATGCTATGTTCTGTTAATAATTCTAGATTATCACAGTAAAACGCTATTAATGTGGACATCCTGGTTTGCGAGTAGATTTGCAAAAGGGTGCAGCCCTGTTCAGGTGCAGCCCAGTGAGGGAAGTGCCCAGTGAGAAAAGTGCGAGTCTTTGGCTGTGAGTTTTCGGCGAGGAGGCTGAGGTGAGGAGGATACAATTGTTTTAAGCCAGAGCTGGTTATAGACACAAGGTGATGGCGGAAAAGTTGGTGCAGTGTGTTTCCTGCAGGATGTGGGAAGACAGGGACGTCGCTGGAGCTTCTGGGAGCTACACCTGCAAGAACTGTGTCCAGGTGCAGCTCCTGAAGGGACGTGTGGTGGAGTTGGAGAGGCAGTTGGATGACCTCAGGGCCATCCGGGAATGCGAGAGTTTCCTCGACAGGACCTATTGTGAGGCTGTCACGCCAAGGGTCTAGGTCGAGCGAAGGTGGGAGACTGTTTCAGGGAGGAGTGGACGTGGACTACAGGAGACCCCAGTGGCTGTGCCTATTGCAAATAGGTATACCCTCTTGGGAACTGTCGGGGCAGAAGACGTTTCCAGTCCGAGTGGCGGACCTGTTGGCAAGGATACTCGACAGGGGAGACCGAAGTCTGGAAGAGCCGTAGTGGTCGTTGACTCCATAGTCCGAGGGACGGACAGAAGATTCTGTGGCAGCAGGAGGGACTTGAGGATGGTCTGTTGCCTCCCTGGTGCCAGGGTTCAACACATCACTGACCGGCTTCAGAAAATCCTAGTGAGGGAAGGCGATCAACCTGAAGTCGTTGTGCACGTGGGCACGAATGACGTTGGGCGGAAGAGGAAGGAGGTGCTACAGCGGGAGTTTAGAGAGTTGGGAAAAACACTGAGAAGTAGGACGTCGAAGGTGGTTATCTCTGGACTGCTACCGGTACCTCGTGCTGGTGAGGCCAGGAACAGAGAGATGGAGGGTATGAATTTATGGCTGAGGGACTGGTGCAGAGAGCAGGGATTTAGATTTCTGGACCACTGGGATCTCTTCTGGGCTAGGGGTGACTTGTACAAAAGGGACGGGTTGCATCTTAACAGCAGGGGGACAAACATTCTGGCAGGCAGGTTTGCTAGTGTGACACCTGTGGCTTTAAACTAAGTAGTGGGGGGGAGGGGTTAACAAATTGTGAATATGAAGATGAGGTAAAAGGGAATACAGGAGATATTGCAAAAGACTCTCGGAAGAATGGGAACAGAAGTTCTAGAGGGGAAAAGAAATTAAGGGCAGGGCCAATTGTGAACGATGTGAGAGGGGAGGTAAATACAGAAGTTAAAGTGTTGTACTTAAATGCGCGTAGTATAAAAAATAAAGTGGATGAGCTTGAGGCTCAGTTAGTCATGGGCAAGTATGATGTTGTAGGGATCACTGAGACATGGCTACAAGAGGACCAGGGCTGGGAACTGAATATTCAGGGGTACACAACGTATAGAAAAGACAGACAGGTGGGCAGAGGGGGTGGGGTTGCTCTGATGGTAAGGAATGATATTCATTCCCTTGCAAGGGGTGACATAGAATCAGGAGATGTTGAATCAGTATGGATAGAAATGAGAAATTGTAAGGGTAAAAAGACCCTAATGGGAGTTATCTATAGGCCCCCAAACAGTAGCCTCGACATAGGGTGCAAGTTGAATCAGGAGATAAAATTGGCGTGTCAAAAATGTAATACTACGGTGGTTATGGGAGATTTCAACATGCAGGTAGACTGGGAAAATCAGGTTGGAAATGGACCCCAGGAAAGAGAGTTTGCAGAGTGCCTTCGAGATGGATTCTTAGAACAGCTTGTACTGGAGCCTACCAGGGAGAAGGCAATTCTGGATTTAGTGTTGTGTAATGATCCTGATCTGATAAGGGGACTAGAGGTAAAAGAGCCATTAGGAGGCAGTGATCACAACATGATAAGTTTTACTCTGCAAATGGAAAGGCAGAAGGGAAAATCGGAAGTGTCGGTATTACAGTATAGCAAAGGGGATTACAGAGGCATGAGGCAGGAGCTGGCCAAAATTGACTGGAAGGAGGCCCTAGCAGGGAAGACAGCAGAACAGCAATGGCAGGTATTCCTGGGAATAATGCAGAGGTTGCAGGATCAATTTATTCCAAAGAGGTGGAAAGACTCTAAGGGGAGTAAGAGACACCTGTGGCTGACAAGGGAAGTCAGGGACAGCATAAAAATTAAGGAGAGGAAGTATAACATAGCAAAGAAGAGTGGGAAGACAGAGGATTGGGACTCTTTTAAAGAGCAACAAAAGTTAACTAAAAAGGCAATACGGGAAGAAAAGATGAGGTACGAGGGTAAACTAGCCAATAATATAAAGGAGGATAGCAAAAGTTTTTTTAGGTACGTGAAGAGGAAAAAAATAGTCAAGGCAAATGTGGGTCCCTTGAAGACAGAAGCAGGGGAATTTATTATGGGGAACAAAGAAATGGCAGACGAGTTAAACCGTTACTTTGGATCTGTCTTCACTGAGGAAGATACACACAATCTCCCAAATGTTCTAGGGGCCGGAGAACCTAGGGTGATGGAGGAACTGAAGGAAATCGACATTAGGCAGGAAATGGTTTTGCGTAGACTGATGGGACTGAAGGCTGATAAATCCCCAGGGCCTGATGGTCTGCATCCCAGGGTACTTAAGGAGGTGGCTCTAGAAATAGTGGAAGCATTGGAGATCATTTTTCAATGTTCTATAGATTCAGGATCAGTTCCTGTGGATTGGAGGATAGCAAATGTTATCCCACTTTTTAAGAAAGGAGGGAGAGAGAAAACGGGTAATTATAGACCAGTTAGTCTGACATCAGTGGTGGGGAAGATGCTGGAGTCAATTATAAAAGACGAAATTGCTGAGCATTTGGATAGCAGTAACGGGATCATTCCGAGTCAGCATGGATTTACGAAGGGGAAATCATGCTTGACAAATCTACTGGAATTTTTTGAGGATGTAACTAGGAAAATTGACAAGGGAGAGTCAGTGGATGTGGTGTACCTCGACTTTCAGAAAGCCTTCGACAAGGTCCCACATAGGAGATTAGTGGGCAAAATTAGGGCACATGGTATTGGGGGTAGGGTACTGACATGGATAGAAAATTGGTTGACAGACAGAAAGCAAAGAGTGGGGATAAATGGGTCCCTTTCGGAATGGCAGGCAGTGACCAGTGGGGTACCGCAAGGTTCGGTGCTGGGACCCCAGCTATTTACGATATACATTAATGACTTAGACGAAGGGATTAAAAGTACCATTAGCAAATTTGCAGATGATACTAAGTTGGGGGGTAGTGTGAATTGTGAGGAAGATGCAATAAGGCTGCAGGGTGACTTGGACAGGTTGTGTGAGTGGGCGGATACATGGCAGATGCAGTTTAATGTAGATAAGTGTGAGGTTATTCACTTTGGAAGTAAGAATAGAAAGGCAGATTATTATCTGAATGGTGTCAAGTTAGGAGGAGGGGGAGTTCAACGAGATCTGGGTGTCCTAGTGCATCAGTCAATGAAAGGAAGCATGCAGGTACAGCAGGCAGTGAAGAAAGCCAATGGAATGTTGGCCTTCGTAACAAGAGGAGTTGAGTATAGGAGTAAAGAGGTCCTTCTACAGTTTTACCGGGCCCTGGTGAGACCGCACCTGGAGTACTGTGTGCAGTTTTGGTCTCCAAATTTGAGGAAGGATATTCTTGCTATGGAGGGCGTGCAGCGTAGGTTCACTAGGTTAATTCCCGGAATGGCGGGACTGTCGTATGTTGAAAGGCTGGAGCGATTGGGCTTGTATACACTGGAATTTAGAAGGATGAGGGGGGATCTTATTGAAACATATAAGATAATTAGGGGATTAGAGGCAGATAACATGTTCCCAATGTTGGGGGAGTCCAGAACAAGGGGCCACAGTTTAAGAATAAGGGGTAGGCCATTTAGAACCGAGATGAGGAAGAACTTTTTCAGTCAGAGGGTGGTGAAGGTGTGGAATTCTCTGCCTCAGAAGGCAGTGGAGGCCAGTTCGTTGGATGCTTTCAAGAGAGAGATGGATAGAGCTCTTAAGGATAGCGGAGTGAGGGGGTATGGGGAGAAGGCAGGAACGGTGTACTGATTGAGAGTGATCAGCCATGATCGCATTGAATGGCGGTGCTGGCTCGAAGGGCTGAATGGCCTACTCCTGCACCTATTGTCTATTGTCTATTGTCTATTAGACCGCTGCATGCTAAATGGTTTACTATTTCAATATACTGTTATTTCACTTCTTTTGAGAGGTTTCACAGTGGGGTGATAAATGTTCCAGTGAACCAGGTAGGATCAAAGAGACTGGAGGAAACAGTAAGTTTCAAAGCAGTTCAGGAAACAGAACCAGGTGAGTTTCAAGGAAGTAGAGCCCGACTCGTCCATGCGGACTAAGATACCCCATCCAAGCTAGTTGCATTTGTCCACATCTGGCCTGTTTCCCTGGTGTGTCGAAGAGGGTACAGTAACCAGTTCAGTTTAGTTTATTGTCACGGATACCGAGGTACAGTGAAAAGCTTTTTGTTGCATGCTAATCAGTCAGCAGAAAGACAAAACATGATTACAATCGATCCAGTTACAGTGTATGGATATGGGAAGAACGTTCAGCAAAGTCTGATCAAGGATAGTCCGAGGGTCAGAGCCCTAGTCAATGTGGAGCTCGAGAACTGGCCCCACAATAAGTGGGAAGGGAGTGTAAACATCCCCTGTTGAGCCAGTGAACCATCAAAGATTTCCAAATAGAGACAGATCATGAACCATCAAGAGTTTTATTGCAATATGAATTCCCATTCCACTGGTGCCATGGCTGGAAATGAACCCAGCTGCTTAGATTGGTGATCCAAGCCTCTTAAAAGCTAATCCAATCATTTAAACCCTGTCCCCCAATAGATTAATTGTGTTATTCTCAGTCCTCCAACTTTCAAAATCACACCCCAGCTAATAATATAGGTCAAAATCCACATTTACACTTGTTGATGCTGAGATAGATCAGAAACGAGGCATGGAGCAACCACCTTCCTCCACCCTATTTTCTGACTTAGCAACAAATACAAGTTATGTGCTCAGTCACATCTCCATTATGGAACAAAAGAAGCCGGAAGCTGTCTGCTTCACATTGCAGACAGTTATCAAAACTCCCACTTTCACTATTACCTTGGTGATTAAATCAGTGTTTTCCACTACTGGCAGTGCCTGTAAATTTCCAAGAGTTATTTTTCTACAGCAGCCTACAGTGCAAAATGCCACATTACTCTTGCTCTCCTTTCCAAACACAGCTCGCATGCCCCTCTTCAGATTCACTCCCCTATCTATTGACATAACCAACATGCCTCTGTTAACATCACTCAAAGCACACCTTATGTCATGGTTATTCCACAGTGCCTTTCCCAGTCCTTCCAAACTCAGCCATCACTCTCCCCAGCACTGTTACACTGGGCCAGCCCCTTCCAATGCTCACACTTTCCAAACTCTGTTACTCAATCATTAGCACACCCTAAACTTCTCCCAGCACCCACACAAAACAGGATTCCTCCCTTTGCTTTAGACATTTCTTGTTATCTTTCTCACTTTTACATCGCACCAAACAATCTAAATGCCCCATCCCAAAATGTTTTTTCTGGTTCTGCCAAACTTCACACTTCCTCCCCACTCTTAATTAGTCCACAGACCCAAAGTGCCATCCTCAGTCAAGGGCGGCCCAGTGGCGCAGTGGTAGAATTGCTGCCTTACAGCACCAGAGACCCAGGTTCGATCCTGAGTACGGGCGCTGTCTGCATGGAGTTTATACCTTCTCCCTATGCCCGCATGGGTTTCCTCCGGGTGCTCCGGTTTCCTCCCACATTCCAAAGTCGTGCAGGTTTGTAGGTTAATTGGCTTGGGTAAATTGTTCCTAGTCTGTAGATTAGAACTAGTGTATGGGTGATTGCTGGTCGGTATGGACTTGGTGGACTGAAGGGCCTGTTTCTATGCTGTAGCTCCAAAACTAAAAACTAAGACTAAAACCCTGCTAGCAAACCCTAGAATCAACGTTTCACTCAGCTCTTCCCATTTCAAACTGTTCTTACACCGTCTACCTATAACACAATCACCACCATTTCCTTCCCCCTATTCGAGCTTAATAAAATAGATGAAGCAAACTCTTAACGGCATAACAATCTAACACACTGATTTATGATTTTGATCCAAGCGCCAACATAATTACAGAAGCGAAGGTGGATGTATCCATCATTTCAATGGTAAATGCAGCGTGATTTTTGTAATCACTGTTGGGTGCCTTGATAATATATTGTACGCCTTGCAGCATGTTCAATTAAATAAAAACGGTTTTGACCTCTGCTGCTAAATTTACTCCTAGAACTGACTTCATCTTTCTGAGCCTTTACACAGTGATGCAAATTTGTCGCAACACGTTTAAGCAGTCAATAATAACTAATTCCAAATCCCAGTATCTGAAGGTAGACACATAAGCTGGAGTAACTCAGTGGGTCAGACAGCATCTCTGGAGAAAAGGAATGGGTGACATTTCAGGGTGAGACCCTACTTCTTCTATCTGAATGTTGGCGAGTGCTATTTCCATGGCCACGCTTGCACTAATCAGCTAATAAACTACAATTTCTTTGTTCTTTTAGTACAACCTTTCTTGTTTTAAACACAAAGAGGATTCATGGGCCAATTAACAATAATTAGTCCTGAAGTGAGCAGCAAAGCCATTTTAAAGGTTCCAGTAAGTACCCATTTTGTTTAAACCTACCGAAGAGGAACATTTTGCAGTAGCATAATTTTCTTGTGCTAATTTATGAGGCTGGTCCCAATTAGTTCACATCTATATATTTTTTAATTCTTCAAACTTCAGGTCATGAAATTTCAAGTGATATGTTTTGAATTGCAGTTAGTAAATAATGATGAAATGAACAAAAACTCATTAGATACTCATTATACTGGTGATTCATACATGACAGTTATGAAGCAGGCTGTAGGTATATTAATGATTCATACATAACTGCTATGAAATGTAGTTTCTCTTTATTTTAATGATTATACATGACTGTCATGATACACAATTAATTGTCTCTTCAAAATCTACAACTACGATAATTTACACCCACATCTTTCCCAGCAAGGTGAGGTGTTAAATACATCATTTATTTGGTTGTGTTTTTAGTATGGTACATTGTTCATCATGTATGTGAACTACCTGACATTTTTGATCAAGGATCAATTTTCTGATCAAGGAAATTCCATCACAATTTTAAAATCATGCACAATTTAAGTATTTAATATAATAATACTTGGAACCAAGGGAACAGTCTACCATACATGACATAAGAGATTATGCCTCTTCTATGAGCAATCTCCACTTACCAAATAAAAATCTATCAACATCAGGTTTTAAATCATTAACAATTGATCTGGCAACAATTGTATTTATATAAGAATGTCCCAAATTTTCTTCAAGTCGATGGACTTTCGAGCTGCTTGCATTTACCACTGGCATCCTTCACAACAGCCTAATCTGGTATTGACTCCATATCTCCATATGCTTGGTTAGTTGGTTAAATGTCCTATGTAAGAAGGAAACCTTATGACACCGGAGCAGAATTAGGCCATTTGATACATCGAGTCTGCTCTGCCGTTCGATCATGGCTGATCAATTTTTCGCTCTCAACTCCATTTTCCTGCCTTCTCCTCATCAGCTCTGATGTCCTTACTAATCAAGAACCTATTAATCTCCACTTTAAAACAAGGTGATGCATGAAGAGCTAAGCCGAGCCAGAACCTTGTGTGAAGTCTCATCCTCTCGATTATACTCAGTTGAAGACACAAATGAAGCCCTGCTGGATATCAAAACTGTGTAGGCGGAAAGCCTGGGTAGATACTTCCAGAGTTGCTACAGAACCCAGGACTGTGACACAAAGCACATCAATTGCAACAGTTTTCACCAGCATTCTACTGGCGGAGTTCCGGAGGAGTGACAGGAGTCCAAGGCCCTGCCCAAATCCAGAAGGGGTGAGGTGGATCAAATGGTACCAGATACAAATATTCATTAGTTCTTGTTGCAAGCTCATGGTGCAGTTCTTCCTGGAAAGGGGAAGATCCCAGGACCTCAGGATCTCAGAAAAGCAAGCCGGCTTTATAGATGGCAGTAACTGCCTTGAATAGTTGCTGGCACTGGCAGATCATACAGAAGCTCAAAATCAACAAGAAAAAAAGCTTGCTGGACATAGATCAATCATTCCTCTGCAAGGTTGAACATGAACCTGAAGCTATCTTGGCTGATGGCTCTCAAGCTCTCATCAATCCAATTACAATGTGTTAACCAGAAATCGAACATTCTACCTGGCAGATGAAACCAGCCATGTGAATGACAGATTGCCACAGAGTTCTGACCCGGCATTAATCCTTATTAATCTTTATGCCAGTGACATTTCTGAGACCAGACCCGACAACACAATTTCATGTATCCAGTTATTGCACTCTGCAAAATGACAGGGCTCTATACAAAGATGATCTGCCTCTGTTGGAGTGTGAATTGAAGAACAGCCACTCAAAACCTTAAGCCTGACACCAAGGCCACAAGCTCTGGGAGTACCCGCCTATCATTCCCTTGTACCCACCTAACTTGTACCCACCTATCATTCACCAGGCTTTACACTGCCACTATCTGCCACTTTACACTGCCGCTTTCCAGCTTTCTCCCACACTACCACAATCAGTCTGAAGAAAGGGTGCCGACCCGACCCGACCCGAAACATCACCGATGCATGCTCTCTAAAGATGCTGCCTGGCCATCCGAGTAATTCCAGCACTTTGTGAGATTTGTGAAGGTTTTTTTTCCTGGCAATGCTCACACTTTCTGGGCACTGACGCAAGTGTTAGTCTGGTAAGCAATGTAATATAGTGTGTTCCGATCTGTGCGAAGGTTCAGATGCATAACCCACTGACGTAAAAATCAAAGCTACAGTAAGAATACTTAGCCACATGCCCCATACAACCTCCGTGGCTACCAGATCTCTCCAAGATCCTACACTCACACAACAGGACAGATGCAGCCATCTTCAAAAAGATCAGGAAACCCTGGCTAACCTACAACCACTCTTTAAACCAGAGCTGTGTATGTTAATTGCGCAATGAAGATTGGCAAGCCTGACTGGAATCAAGTGGAAATACTTTTGTTGGTCCAAATGTACATCAGTGAACAGGAACCTGAAGCTGTGTGGCCTGGAAAATTGCAATTAACCTCTCATCTTGTAAAGCCAGACAGGAATTGCCTGGATTCAGGCTGTCATTCAGAAGTTATGTTCTGCTCTCAACTGAGATGAACTGATATGGCTCCATCCTTCAGAAAAAAAGCAGAAAATGTCGCTCTGCAGGGAACGTGAAATGCAATTTGCGCATCACATAGCCAAACATTGCTTTCTACACACTTACAGAACACCAGTACTATATATCAAGTTCTGAAGATGTTGAAGAGATTATATTGGCCTTTCATTTAATGAACGCACAAATGCACCATATAAAAAAAGCTGCCATTGATAACTTCTTCGTTCCAAAATGTAAAGTCTACAAGTTAATTAACCACAACTGCTTACATGAGATGTAATCATGGTTTCTTACCTTCAGAGTTTCTTTGACAGGCGTTAGTGTCATAGTCAGGCAGCACGGAAGGGGTCCTACGGCCCAACTTGTCTATGCCAAATTGAGCTAGTCCCACTTGCCTGTGTTTGTCCTATATCTCTTTAAACCATACCTTTCCCTGACTCAGTCCAAATATCTTTCAGATGTCGTCATTGTACCTGCCTCCAGTCCAAAGATCAAAATCCACCATCGCTCTCTGCTTCCTACCAGGAAACCATTTCTACATCCAATTAGTAAGCTCTCCATGGATCCCAACCGAACAAACTTTCCAGAACAACCAACTCAATTGGAGCATCATTTTAGTAGTTCCCTCAAATTTGAAGTAAGAGAGCAAGCAGAAATATTCAGGTCAAGTAGCAGAGATGCAGATGAAGAAAACTGATTTAACATAACAGATAACGAACAGATAACATTGTACTATCACAATGTTTAAGAAACATTTAGACAGGTACATGGATAGGATAGGTTTAGAGGGATATGGGCCAAATGCAGGCAGGTGGGACTAGTGTAGGTGGGGTATGTTGGTCAGAGTGGGCAAGTTGGGCCAAAGGGCCTGCTTCCACACTGTATGAATCTACGACTCCATGATTATCTGCATTTTCCACCACATTTAACGTGATGCCAGCACCAGGCATTAAATCTAATCCCATTACAAAGGAACCATTCCTCTGGAACTCCTGGATTAACACTTGCTTCTCCACCAACAAACACACAGCTTCCCATGGCCCCTTCCCAGTAGCTTTCCACTCCCCAGTGTCCACCATGTAAAAGGCTAATAGCTCCTTCCAAGTGAAGCAGCAACTCACTTGTAATTCTTCCCATTTCCACTCCTGTATTGGTACTTGTGATATTGTTTCCTGCACACTGCGGAGAGATCACCTTCACAACCCAATGTAGGTGAGGTGATCACTCCGCAGAACACCTCCATTCAGGGTGCAAAGACACCCAAGCTTCCAACTGCCCGTCAGTTTACCTGGATAGAAGGAATGGGTGACGTTTCGGGTTGAGACCCTTCTTCAGACTAAGAAGGGTCTCAACCCGAAACGTCACCTATTCCTTCTTTCCAGAGATGCTGCCTGTCTCGCTGAGTTACTCCAACTTTTTGTGTCCATCTTCGGTTTAAACCAGCATCTGCAGTTCCTTCCTACGCTGCCTGTCCGTTTACTTTGTTCACACAAAGCCCAACACAACTTTGTTGAACAACAAAATAGAAAGGTGACCTTTTGGGTCAGCATGCTTTTTCAGACTGAAGAAAGGTCCCAACCCGAAAAGTCCATTCCCTCCACAGATGCTGCTTGACTTGCTGAGTTCCTCCTGCACTTTCTTTTTAGCTTAGGATTCCAGCTTTATCTGTCTCTATTTCTGGAACAGCATTTCATCTTCCAAATCCGCATGTTATGGCCTTCAAAAATCTACATTAAATTCAACGATCTTAGAAAACCTTCCATTCTTCAACAACCATTGTATTAACCATCTTAGTTCATTCTGATATTCTCCAAAATTTGAAGAAAAATGTGGGATGTACGTTAACCCAAGTTCTTCTTACGCGGTCATCCCATAAATAATTTTTCTTCATTGATAAAAAGAGAAAATAAGTAATCTTGAACGATAATTTGTTATGGATTGTACTTAAATTCACAAAAGTCAAACACAAACAATATTAGAAAATGTCACTAGCAACTAAATGATGTAATTATCATACGAATATTTCCTGTATTCATTACATTCCCTTGCCTGGCAGTATTTTTTTCACCAAATAGCTGGAGATGAAGCTTCATGGGTTGCATTACAGATTTTTAACAATAATTATCTCTTTATAAATTAGGTACACGCACTCTCAAAATTAAGGTCATCAATTTGTTAGCACTTGACTTGCCTGATATGCAACCAGCCCATTCATATTACCTAGCTAATCAAAATCATATTGTCAGTTCACATCCAGTGCAGTGCACTTTATATGGATTCAGAAAGGAGAGGATTAAAATAAACCTCTGATATTCCAGATTTTGTAATTTGAGAACAATGCAGTCTAAAATGTCTGCCTCCCAGTATATTCCTCTTTATTTGGCGAGGGCCTTATTGGCACATGCATGAACAAAGCCTTGCTCTCGAGGCTTAATGGTATGAAATACGTTTGGGACTAATAACAATTTAATTCCATAAGCCTCTGAAACTTGATCCCATCACATTGACACCAGGAAGAAGAGGAGACCGAAGATAGGGGAGAATCTCCTGTGGGACATCCAGTGTGTCTTGACTGATAAAGAGCGGCAGCATCTCTACTCAATGACAGGAAAGGCAGTTGGCAAAGAGATTAGCAACGGCAACAAAACGAAATATAAAAGGCAAAATTAAAGGCTTTCAAGAGCACCTCTATAAAGGAATTAGTTCCACTGCCTTTTTATTTGCATTGCCAATGCCAATGTTAGACCACAATATTGCACAGAATTAAACTGTGATTGTCTGCATATTTTTCTTTTTGGCTAACACCTGGGATGATTTCTGATCTGTCCATTTGTATCAATAATATGATCTCTCAGAATTTGGTCCCTGTATGGATAACCGTGCTGCCTAACCCAATTGGAATTGTAGTAGAAATCCATACAGTGGAATGTAAGATACATGCTTTCAAATCACCCTTTAATCACTTTAAAGTGATTTCTTTCCATTATTCAGTGTCCTTTCTCACCATTATTCAGTGTCCAGAATGACACTTACAAATCCACATTGAAGATATTTATTCACAAAATGCTGGAGTAACTCAGCAGGTCAGGCAGCATCTCGGGAGAGAAGGAATGGGTGACGTTTCGGGTCGAGACCCTTCTTCTCGACCCGAAACGTCACCCATTCCTTCTCTCCTGAGATGCTGCCTGACCTGCTGAGTTACTCCAGCATTTTGTGAATAAATACTTTCGATTTGTACCAGCATCTGCAGTTATTTTCTTACACTTACAAATCCACATGTTGACTACACACTTTGTGGCAGTTTCTCAGTCTGTAAATTAGGTCTCAAGACCCGCTGCTATTCTGAAAATTATCATTAGCACCAGTGGAAAGTTGAAGAAGGACACTTTCAAATCATAGAATACTAGAAATATAGTTTTCATCACTTATGACTTTGCACTACTGCATTCTTGATATTTACAGTGGTTGTGCGGCTAAATTACGGAATTTAGCATGCACCAGAGCTGAGTATATCAACCATAAATTGACCAAATGCTTGACATAAGAGTTGCCTGAACTTCTAGGCTTGAAGGCTGAATTCAGAGCAGAGAAAAGGAATGCACAGCAAAATTGTTGCATGCAATACTGTGCGCATGCCACATTAGCACAGGAGGAAGATGAACAGGTTCAGTAATGCCAAACAACATCAATGTGTACAAGTTCTGCAAACATTATGGGTCTTAACAAGAGGGAAGCAGCCTGTTTTGACATTACACTTGAATCGTGCCTGCATTGCGGATGGAAAGTGCATCTTCTTCCAGCTTGGTGGTTGCTTTAGCTTTTTTTGTTTAGCAATTGTTCCCCTGCTTCGACGTCTCCCTTCTTATTATCATTGTCATTTGACTTTGGCGGCGTCGGGGATGAATCCGGCTTCGGCAGTGACCACACCGCCACTCGCAGTAGGGTGCATTCATGTGATATGTTTTGTTTACAGTGACCAGAAAGTCCAGGACCGCGTGGGGGCAATGTCCTTCGTTGTCAGAGCGATTGCGCGGTGGCACTGGCTCTAAAACACTTCCCAGCTCCCTGCCATTCAGTGTCAATGTCTCTTGGTTTGATTTCTCAAAATGAATCACCTCACATTTATCTGCATTCCTTTAACCAGTAGTGCACAGTAGTTGTTCTGTGCACAAGGATCTTACAACGATGGATGTTTTGTTGATGATAACTAAGGCCAAGGGCATTGAGAAATCTCCCGTGTTTTGATGTATGACCTTTCATATTTCTCTAAGATGTACCAAGGCAGCACTCCCTGAATACCACATAAAATGTCAGTTAATATTAAACGATCCTGTCATTCAAATGCGACTTAAACATATAACCTTTATACTCAAAAGCATTAGTCCAACCACAGATCCAAGGTCTACACAAAACATTGTTCTGATTTTTCAGCAGTGGTATGTATAAACTTCATTGAGATTGCCACTAACTTGGCATAACAGCATTCATTCTGCTTATCAAAAAGCTTGCACATTGGTGAAGTCTTTTCATTGAGTTTAAATATACAAAAGTCCATCTATCATAAATAGCAAAAATTCCCATAATGAGGTAATGTTTCATTTCGCAAAAGTTTGAGGTTCTTCGGATAAAAGGGGGTAGAAATCTAAGGCAGCACAGTGGCGCAGCGGTAGAGTTGTTGTCTTACAGAGCCAGAGACCCAGGTTCGATCCTGATTACAGGTGCTGCCTGTACGGAGTTTGTGCGTTCTTCTTGTGACCATGGGTTTTCTCCAGGTGCTCCGGTTTCCTTCTACATTCCAAACAAGTGCAGGTTTGAAGATAGACAGCCGTCGACACCGGGATTGAACCTGGGACCCTGCAGCCTTAAGGCAACCGCACTAAATACTGTGTCATCACACCCCATTTGTGACCCTGTTAATTCAATCAACGTCATTACGATATTGAATATAGTCTGCCTCCATTTTGGTCCTTTGTCAAATAGATGGAAAACAACTATTCAAGACATTCGTTGCTTTTCTGACTCTGAGTTAGTTTGGCTGTGGCGATCTACATGCAAATCAAAATCCTCCATTAAAACCACATGTTTTTTTCGACATATGATTCTCGTCTTAGCAACTACACATTAAGACCGCTACCAAAACACCTTTAGACAAATCCCACTATGACCTTAAAATCTGTCCTAATTCTTACCTTGCCTGCTTTTTTTTTCATTTTTAGTTATCTACTCTTATCATTAAAGACTGCTCTTCCCCTTCCATCATTGTTGCTTGCTTTCCCGTGGATCTTAGAACTTGCTTAAACCCCTGCCCGACCTTCCATCCATGTCTCTCTCCGTAATGACCATGTTACTGTGTGTTGAGTTTTCTCACATTCACCAAGCACACAGCACCTTCCAGCAGATAGAAACCAGTGATTAAATCACTATAAATTTGACGACTTTACCGTCAGCATTTTACATGTCACGACACAGAGGGTTGATTTCTCCCCTTACATTTTTAACTGTGTTGCAATTATCTGATCAAGGAATAAAAGTTGGCAGCTTAGAGAACCCTGCAGCTGAAAAATGAAACTTTTGTGGCCACATAAAATCGAGGCAATCTCCCAGTCTGTGGCTATTTATAGCTATTTTCTAACAAATGTATAATAGGCAAGTTCTTGGATTTCATCAGAATCGACTATAGTATTTTACGTTACCTGCCAGTGAATTAGGTAATTATGGGGTTTGGCATGGTAATAACAAAATAGACTCAGTTCCCATAAATGAATAAATTATTCAAATTAGATCATAAAACAATAACAATCTTCCAGTGAAAACCCACAGGTTTGGCACGAGGTGTCTGAAACTGTCATTATATCCCATGTCTGAAATGTCAAAAGCTGCACAAAACATCGTGGCAACAAATCATTCTCCGCACAAAAGGCAGAATAATTACAAAAGGATTTGCTGAAAGAAACTTAAGAAAATTCTGCACAAATCATTTGGATTTCACTGTTTGGCAGATAAAATATCGCAGTAGAAATTATAGCAAAAAAAAAAAAATCCTGACAGACCTTAAATCAGAATTCGGGATAAAATAGATCAAACGCATCCATTCCTAATTACTTCTAAATATTGATCAGCTTTTTTTTTTATGGATTAGTCTTCAAGGGGGAAACAAAACAGGCTTCCTGCTCAATTTTGCCGTCAGCTATCTTCAGTTGAGCAGTAACGTTCCTTCAATCAAAGGGTCAGGAGAGGGGCTGCTTGGCGACGTTGGGAGAGCTTTATCATCCAATTGCAATTCCTAAGATAATGATGCATTCCGTGCCTGGAAGCAACAAGATCTGGACTGATAAAATGCAAATACCAGGTAAAGGCGAGCGTTGCTGGAGATTCTTACACGCTTGTTTCAACATTCAATGACATTATCTTCACTTGTTCCCTTGGTCGTCATCCAGGGGACAACCATTGATCAAAAGGTTCAACTGTAACAAACATGCAACTGTCCCGATGTCAGGTAATGCATATAAATGACAAGGCTCAGGAAAATTGGTCACCAACTCTGTACACAAGACTGTTTCCCTCTCAGGCTCCAAGGTTCAATTGGTGCACGGCTCCAAGGTGCCGCAAAGGCACACATTCAAGACCATGTTCTACAACCTGATTGATCTCCTGCTAATACTGCACCATTAGAGCCCTACAGGATGTGGGCTTTCTGTCTTGTGTTCATTACCACCTGACACCTCAAATCCCCTTTCACAACAAACGTGTACCTCTCAACTTCTAAGGACACAAAGTGCTGGAGTAACTCAGCGGGTCAGGCAGCATCTCTGAAGAACATGAATAGGTGATGTTTCAGGTTCACTAGATTAATTCCCGGAATGGCGGGACTGTCGTATGTTGAAAGGCTGGAGCGATTGGGCTTGTATACACTGGAATTTAGAAGGATGAGGGGGGATCTTATTGAAACATATAAGATAATTAGGGGATTGGACACATTAGAGGCAGATAACATGTTCCCAATGTTGGGGGAGTCCAGAACAAGGGGCCACAGTTTGAGAATAAGGGGTAGGCCATTTAGAACGGAGATGAGGAAGAACTTTTTCAGTCAGAGGGTGGTGAAGGTGTGGAATTCTCTGCCTCAGAAGGCAGTGGAGGCCAGTTCGTTGGATGCTTTCAAGAGAGAGCTGGATAGAGCTCTTAAGGATAGCGGAGTGAGGGGGTATGGGGAGAAGGCAGGAACGGGGTACTGATTGATAGTGATCAGCCATGATCGCATTGAATGGCGGTGCTGGCTTGAAGGGCTGAATGGCCTACTCCTGCACCTATTGTCTATTGTCTATTGACTCTTCGTCAGACCAAAGAAGGGTCCCAACCCCAAACATATTCGTGTTCTCCAGAGATGATTGGAGTTTGAAATAAATCTGGGAGAACTACTACAGAGTGTCACACTGCAGCTGCTGTACATTTATGGGGGTAGGAGCAAAGCATCAAGGTGGTGCATGGTTGACAATCAAGAGCTCTGGATAGCACTGAGTTTTTAAAATCTTCTTGGGCCACCAAGTCTATGCTGACCAGCGATCCTCGCATACTAGCACCATGCTCCACACTAGGGACAATCACAATTCTTACCAAAGCCAAATAACCTACTAACCTGTACGTCTTTGGAGTATAGGAGGACACTGGAGTTCTCGCAGAAAACCCACGCCGTCACGCGGTGAACGTACAAACTCTGTAGAGCCAGCACCCATAGTCAGGATCGATCCCGGGTTTCTGGCGCTGTAAGACAGCAATTCTCTCTCTGCGCCACCGTGCCGCACCAATTTAACCATCATGTTTTTTGTATATAGGCGAGAGCAATCAATATCAGCATTATGTCACATACTTATCCCCAAAGATTGTGGTGAAGGCGGAATACAGCCAAGCTGCACAGATACAAATTCCCAGATATATTTTGTCCTGTTAAGATCACAGTGAAGGTGGCACAGTGGATGCCACAATTAGCCGAGCTCTCCTTTGGAAAAATCAATTCCAAAATAAGCACCAGTATCAAATTCCTGCAGAGAATGCATCCAATGATGTAAACAGAGAGGATCAGATTCTGCTATTATACCCCCATCGTGTCTGCTGAATTGACTGCCATGCTCTTACGCATTTGCCCATAAATTACACAAATAGGGTAAGCTGGTTTTATTTACTTTTAATGAACAATTAATACACCATTAACAAGTCAGAGAAATGATGCGTGAAGGGCTTCACAAATGCTTCTCAAGCTCGTTTTGAGATAGACATTTGTGTTGCATCAATAGTGGTAATTTGTCCACTGCAAGTTTTCTTGTAATTCTAATAACTTTTGTTATTTATCATTTTGGAAACTAGGGTCTCTTTACAACAGATGGAAAGCCTCCTGTACAATGCCTCAAATTTTCTCAAGGGCTCACCCCTTTTACTCTCTATTAATCTAATTCCTTAATGCCTCGGGTTGTTGGGACCCAGGCCACGACACCCCTGACTGATCCGTGTGAAAAGATAAACATTCTTCTCACCATTACAAATTATGATTTCTCTTTACTTATTAATGTAGGGTCGAATGGTGGTGCAGCTGGTAGAGCTGCTGCCTCACAGAGCCAGAAACCCGGATTCGATCCTGACCTCGGGTGCTGTCTTTGTATGTTCTCCCTGTGAATGTGTGGGTTTTCTCCGTGTGCTCTAACTTCTTCCCACATCCTAAAGACGTGCAGGTTTGTAGGTTAATTGGCCTTATGTAAATTGTTCTGAGTGTGCAGGGTGTGGATGAGAATGTGGGGTAAAGTAAAATTAGTGTGAATGGATAATCGATGATCGATGAGGAGTCGGTGGCTGAAGGGCATGTTTCTAGGCTGTGTCTCTAAGCTAAACTAAGCTAAATTAACTCACTGAATCTTTTTTCTATACTGTACACTTAAATTCTAGAATTTAAGAACACTCTAGAAAGTAAGTAAAAAGGAACAAATATATCGCAGATTTAATTTTTCAGTAATAACTTTGCTGCTCTTAGCTCAGAAGCAGTTTTGGTTCATGATTCAAAAGAAATGCTTTCCGACAACAGCTGGACCTCTTCATAAACTTGTCCAAAGCAAAATACCAGAAAAGACACAAAGTGCTGGAGTAACTGAGCGAGTCCATGAAGAACATGGATAGGTGATGCTTTAGGTTGGGAACCTTGCAGCCTAACCTGCTGAGTTACTCCAGCACTTTGTTTATTTTTTATTAAGCAAGCATCTGGAGTTATTTGTATCAAAAGCAAAATACTGATGGTTTTTCTAATTCTGGCATCACAAGAAAATGTATTTTTTCAAAGCCTTATCGTCTTTTGTCTTGCAATGGATTTAACCAAATTATAAACAAGAGACACAGGGCACTGCAGATGCCGGAATCTTAAGTAAAATACAAAGCACTAAAGTAACTCAGCAGGTCAAACAGCATCAATGGAGGGAATGGATGGGCACCATTTTGGGTCTCGTCCCTTCATCCAGCTGACTTCTTCTTCAGTTCTGACTCAAAATGTCACCTCCCAATTCCTCCGCAGATGCTGACTGACCTGTTGAGTTACTTCTGCATTTTGTGTTAAAGTTAATTATATTTCTTAATTTTATTATGAGATAACTCATTAGGGCTCAATATTTTTTAATCAGCTCTTTGATCCACCTCCATCTAACATTCTTCGGTAGAGTTGCTGCTTTACAGCGAATGCAGCGCCGGAGACTCAGGTTCGATCCTGACTACGGGTGCTGTACTGTAAGGAGTTTGTACGTTCTCCCCGTGACCTGCGTGGGTTTTCTCCGAGATCTTCGGTTTCCTCCCACACTCCAAAGACGTACAGGTATGTAGGTTAATTGACTGGGTAAATGTAAAAATTGTCCCTAGTGTGAGTAGGATAGTGTTAGTGTGCGGGGATCACTAGGCGGTGCGGACTTGGTGGGCCGAAAAGGCCTGTTTCCACGCTGTATCTGAAATATGAAAATAAATAAATATGAAATATTGCATGTTATTAAATTACACGAGTATTGGACCATTGTGTGGATTGTTAATGTCAGAAGGTTCTTAATGAAGTTTCCTGTCGTAAAATGAAGCTGGCTTTGTCATCCAGTATTTAAAATGAAGCTCATGTGTATGAATTATTCCGAGGAAAGAAAAATCATTGATATCAACGCAAATGCATCCAAGTTAAAGTCCCTCATAGAACTTCTCTTAAAAATACGAATTAGCTTTCACTGCAGGCATTTGAGTCCAGTCCAGAGAATTGGGATCATAGAAACATAGAAACATAGAAAATAGGTGCAGGAGTAGGCCATTCGGCCCTTCGAGCCTGCACCGCCATTCAATATGATCATGGCTGATCATCCAACTCAGTATCCCGTACCTGCCTTCTCTCCATACCCCCTGATCCCTTTAGCCACAAGGGCCACATCTAACTCACTCTTAAATATAGCCAATGAACTGGCCTCAACTACCTTCTGTGGCAGAGAATTCCACAGATTCATCACTCTCTGTGTGAAAAAAAAAATTCTCATCTCGGTCCTAAAAGACTTCCCCCTTATCCTTAAACTGTGACCCCTTGTTCTGGACTTCCCCAACATCGGGAACAATCTTCCTGCATCTAGCCTGTCCAACCCCTTAAGAATTTTGTACGTTTCTATAAGATCCCCCCTCAATCTTCTAAATTCCAGCGAGTACAAGCCGAGTCTATCCAGTCTTTCTTCATATGAAAGTCCTTTCAATGGGTTCAAATGTCTTCTTTGCAATTACTTCCACCAGTCGAAACTCCACTCCTGGAGAGTGGGGACTCAGATATCAAATGAGTAATTTGGCACTAATTAATCAGAGATTCATAGGATTGCCATTTTGGGAATTGCAAAATGTCACAGAAACGTCATAGCATGTTAATTTTGAAAATTGTTCACTGTGTTGATTTTATCCTCACCTCTAAATTGGGAAAATAATGGAGTCATAATGTCATACAGCATGGAATGGCCCTTCAGCCCAACTTGCCCATAGCGTCCCACCTGCCTGAATTTGGCTTGTACCCTCTCAACCTATCCCATCCATGTACCTGAACAAATGCTTTTTAAATGTTCTGATAGTACCTGCCTCAACTACCTCTTCCGGCAGCTCATTCCATCTACCTACCACCCTTTGTATAAAAACGTTGCCCCTCAGGTTCCTATTAAGTCTTTCCCCTCTCACCTTAAACCTATGTCCTCTGCTTCTTGATTCCCCTTCTTTGGGTAAAAGAGTCTGTGCATGTACCCCATCTATTCAAGACTCTGCATTTATCCTATTCATGTAATGCATTTATCATTGATCCATGCATTTATCCATCAGTCTGAAGAAGGGCCTCGACCCGAAAGGTCACCCATTCCCTCTCTCTGAGATGCTGCCTGACCCGCTGAGTTACTCCAGCATTTTGTGATACCTCTTATACATGTAATGTGATCAATCAACTTTCTGAAGTACAAAAGACAATGATATTGTGGCCCTTCTGCACAGTGAAGGCCAGTACAAAAGCAACACACCTGAAAGGTCTTCCTTTAAACATGGCCAACTGTGTTGTAAAAAATGGCACTCTGCACGCACATAGTGATTGCTTCATGGCATCAATAGTTGCTGTTCTGTTATATAAAATGCCCCAAGCTTTTTTTTTCAGCGTAAGGCACTGAACTCTAATGAAGCAGATGCAATAACAACTTACCGGGGGGAATTGGGTAAAGGCTTTGATGGAAAAGCTGCCTGACCACAGCAAAAGGGCAGAGAAGTGAGAAAAATTGGATAGCTCGTTCAAAGAGGCACAATAGATTAAATAGTCTCCTGTACTTTATCTGTGACTGGGAATTCTACGGATCACGTTGATCTATTCACTGAAAGTAACGGGATTTTTATCTGGAAAATGACAACTGCATGTGCTTCTATGGTCACTGCAGTGCAACTGATTTTATATGAGTTGCTTTGGAGTGTTTTTCAATCGACATGCTGGGGCGCAAAAGAAAAAATCGCAAACTCCCTCACAAAGCAGCACAGGATTGAAGTAGAGTAAATTGATATGAATCACCCATGTAGAACGCAACAGCATTATCTTTGAATTATATCAATTGTTGTGCTTGAGTACATTTGCTAATAAAGTGCTTGTTTTTATTTGTCAATTATTTGACACAGTTAATTCAAATACAGTAACTGCACGCTTTTCATATTTAACAGGTCGTCAATTGGAAAGGAAAGTGGGACGTTAAAAATAGACTGTAATCTTCAAGGGACACATGTGTACATTTTGATGCTGTGGAGAAAGCTGCACAAAAAAAAACATCGATGAAACAAATGAATGCACATAGTGATACATAGCAACAGGACGCTTCCAGGGAGTTTGAAAATAATTGGCAAGTCCAGACAATAATGGTGACAAAGCATCTCGGAAAATACCTGTCATGTTGCCAGAAGCAAAAGGAAAATAGGCCACAGTAAACAGCTTGACCCAAAACAGGATTAAAGATGAAAAGTAACCATCCAAAATTTGTCTGTTGCCTGGAAATTGGTCAGATGCACTAAATGCTAACATCAATGTCTAGAATTGACCTCCAGCATTCATTCATTGCCTTGAATTTCAGAGTCACTACCATTCTCCAATGCCATGACATTTAGCTCTACCACTGGGAATGAATTTCCGGGCAATTACTGTCTTTATGAAAAACAGTTAGGCAAATCTCTAGTGAACTTGGCATACATTACAAAGCTATCAGATATTACATGCATCAACAAACATGATCATGTTATATAAATATCATACTACATCTACATAATGAAAATGATAAATACTCTGCTGTTCATAAACAGAACAAATAATCCTCGTAACTTTTGTTTCATCACATTATTAATATCAATGGATGTCTGATGAGAGGAATTGTTCAAGTTATTGTGTCTAATGTGCACATGTTAGATGCAATAACTGCTTGCATTTGCACTCTCAATTGATTGAAGTGTGCACATCAGGAAGTTATTTTCCACTGCAAAAACAAAATTGTATATACATGCAAAGTTGTGTTTTAATTTTGGACAGCATCAGGAATCTTGAAGCCAACAGCAGAAGTCTTCATTCTTGATCAGAAAATGTGTTGTGATTCTAAAATTGCCTATGTTGTGGTGAAGAATCCAAATTGGATTACAGTTTTGGAAAGACGCGGTGGCGCAGCGGTAGAGTTGCTGCCTTACAGTGCCAGAGACCCAGGTTCAATCCTGACGATGGGTGCAGTCCGTACAGAGTTTGTACATTCTCCCTGTGACTGTATGGGTTTTCTCCGGGATCTCCGGTTTCCTCCCACACTCCAAAGACTTGCAGGTTTGTAGGCTAATTGGTTTTGTATAATTGTAAATTGCCCCAAGTGTGTGTAGGATAGTGGTAGTGTGCAGGGATCGATGGTCAGCGTGGACTCCGTGGGCCAAAGGGCCTGCTTCCACGCTGTATCTCTAAACTAAAAAAAACTAAACATGAGTAGTTTTAATCCATTCTCTATGAAATATTAGAAAGACATGTAACCTCTGGTGCCCAAATTTCAATCTCTTGTAGACAGAGTTCAGACCATCTCTGCTCAATAGAATTGAAATAGAAAATACACTCAAGACCTGACATTTACATAGTAGATCCCTTTGAATGCGCGTGCAGTCTTTGTAAAGTTCTCCTCAAGAAATAAATTATTAAGAGATTAACATTTCAGAATGTACGAGATAATAACACATGATAAATCAATTCTCTTGACCTGTTGGAAAGTACATTTGAAACAAATGACCTGGTGGAAAGTGCATTTGAGACAAAAATAATTTCATAAGCTAACCTCGAGATGAATTTCATGGGAACAAAAAAGCAATGTATTGGGCACCAAACATGAATGTGAACCAACTCTGTTTGAATTCAACACAAGTTGTCTGCATTACAGTACGTTAGCTCTTTTCAAAGTCTTTTCTAATAACATTCTACATGACTGCAAGCTGTAAATGACCTACATTCATTCCTCTCAACCAAACAAGCACCCTCTGAACACCACAGTCCTCCCACCCTGCATCTTTACCCAATTTGCTCCCTGAAACTCTCTCTTCGAGCAATCTGTTAGTTACTTTTTTACGTGGCTAGCGGTTGAAATGTTACTTGATAGTTGCTCTTGTGACACATTTTGGGCTTCTTTAATTTGTAGAAGTCTTTACATAAATGCAGGTTGGTGTTGGAAAGGGGTTTGGTAGGGCAACAGCAAAATAAATGTTCATGTTTCTTGTTCAAACCAGTACATTGATTTGGAAGGATCATTCAGTCATGTGAAAAAGCATGGATATGAGAGTTAGCTCGGGGGTGGGAGCTGCTTTAAGTCCTCGTCGTCCACCCTGGGTAGTTCTACAGAACTGGCAACATTTCCAGCAAAGCGACAACTACGGTACTCCGGAGCACCAATTGCCACTTTTGATTGTTGTAGTTGACATACGAAAGAAGAAAAGTTAGCCCCATCTCCTCTGTATGCCTTTATCCTGTTTCTGCACATGGTGGATGGATTGATTGTAATCATAAATAGTCTTTTCACTGACTGGATAACTCACAACAAATAAGCGTTTCACCATACCTCGGTACATGTGACGATAATGACCTAAACCTACAATTAAACCATAGTCTGCCTCAATTGCTTTGTCTCTTTCAAATGTTAAAACACAGTGGACTGCTGGCTAGGAAATTAATATTGGCCACACCTTGGATGATGTCTTTTCGAGTAATAATACTCCTGTGCCTAAATACCACAAACGACGAGTATGATTTATCTTCATTCGTGCATTTAATGGAAAGTGTAAGGGAAGCCGTTGGCATTTTGGATGCCACTCATGACGAAGTCTTGAACCTACTTAAATTTCTAAACCCCCACCATGCTGCTTCCTCCCGTTCATGTTTATGACAATAAAAGCGTTGCCCTTGCCACTTAGAGAGAGTCATAGAGTGATACAGTGCGGAAACAGGCCCAACTTGCCCACATATCCCAGCTACACTAGCATATGGGCCATATCCCTCCAAACCTGTCCTATCCATGTATACAGCTCACCCCCTCCATGACACACTGGTCTCCAGATTAGTTAGGAAAAAGTGCTAAGCTTGATAGTGTGCACTTCCAGACTCAGGAACAGCTTCTTCCCATCTGTTATCAGACTTCTGAATGGTCCTTCCATAAGCTAGGGTATCGTCTTGATTCTCCAGCCTACCTCATTGCAAACATTGGACTTTGTCTCTGGAACTGTGATGCTGCCATGCTGAGAACTATATTCTGCACTCTGTACCTTTCTCTTCACTCTACCTATTGTGTTTGAGTTTGGTTTGATTGTGTTCACATATGGTATTATCTGATGGGAACGGATAGCATGCAAAACAAACCTTTTCACTTTACCTTGGTACACGTGACAGTGCTGATGTGGTGAATCTGGGGATTCCATTGCCACAGAAGGCTGTGGTGGCCAAGTCAATGGATATTTTTAAGGCAGAGATATATAGATTCTTGATTAGTACGGATGTCAGGGGTTATGGGGAGAAGGCTGGAGAATGGGGTTAGGAGGGAGAGATAGATCAGACATGATTGAATGGAGTAGTAGACTTGAGGGGCCAAATGGCCTAATTCTGTTCCTTATCACTCATGAACACATAAACCTAAGTATATAACTGCCAAACAACCACACAGGAAGCTAACTCTAGGGTATCACAAAATGCTGGAGTAACTCAGCAGGTCAGGCAGCATCTCAGGAGAGAAAGAATGGTTGACGTTTCGGGTCGAGACCCTTCTTCAGACATCTCGACCCGAAACGTCACCTATTCCTTCTCTCCTGAGATGCTGCCTGACCTGCTGAGTTACTCCAGCATTTTGTGATACCTTCGATTTGTACCAGCATCTGCAGTTATTTTCCTACACTAGGAAGCTAACTCTGATCACACTAGAATGCTTCAGAATTGTTACAAAGATGAATTTGTGGAATTCTCTGCCACAGAAGGCAGTAGAGGCCAATTCACTGGATGAATTTAAAAAAGAGTTAGATAGAGCTCGAGGGGCCAGCAGAATCAAGGGATATGGGGAGAAGGCAGATATGGGTTATTGATTGTGGATGATCAGCCGTGATCACAATGAATGGCGGTGCTGGCTCGAAGGATCAAATGGCCTCCTCCTACACCCATTTTCTATGTTTCTATCTTTCTATGAGTCTGAAAAAAACCCAATAACGTTTCTTCAAAGTTTGTAGGCAGAGAAAAGATTGTAAAATGACAAATCCAACGTGATTACATACAGGTAATAAGGTTATCTCCCCAAGTAGAAAAGCAGGGCAATAACATTTATTTTTTAGTGTTTCAGACAAGGTCAGTCTCAAGAAAGTTTATTTGTTGCCAAGCATTGGTGTCAAATCTGGGAACCTCACCTTCTCGTCACTGAGTCCAGTTGCAGATTGATTAGCCCCATCCATCTTCAACAGATATGATATGAATCTTTTATTTTACCTTGAGCTAAAAAGCCCTTGCGCCATACCTACTCCATCATCTTCAATCTAGTTTAAGCTAAATTACATCAGCCTTAGCTCCAGAGAATTGGTTTCATAACAGCAGCTGCCCTGACTTGTACCGAGAAGGCAAAAATGATGGTCAGCAAACATATAGACGCAAGTGCTATTGGATTTTATGACCAAGCTCAATACAGTTTTATAGATTTGAACTGACTTGTTGGCAGACTACAAATATGACTTGTCTGAATGGATTCTGTAAAAGCAGCCTTTAAAGTAAGAAAATTGAGTCGGGAACAAACAAAAAAAAAATTCATGAAGATAAACTGTTCCCATCAGACAGATCTGGTGAGGCTTCACGTTGAGGATATTTCCAATTACGCAGGAGTATCGTCTCTTCGCCAGATGCTGTCTGCAGGTCACCAGGCAGCAGACTGAACATCAAATGGAGTGGAGGCATTCAGGACAAATGGCATGTCAGGTATTTGGGGAAGCATCTGTAAATACTGCCACGATGGACACAGAGTGAATACCTGAGGAACTGCAGAGATTCTGCTTACCCTTCCCTTATCAAACCAATTTCATGCCGTTTTACCCGCGGAGGCACGGGAAACCAATCTCAATCTCAATCTCGATTCTCAATCTCTCGTCTACGACCTTGGTGCTCGTTAAATGTCAGCATCAACCAAAAATAACCCAGGAAGGTGGAAGAAAAAAATAGTCAAGGAAAATTACAGTGTGCAAAACCAAACAGCACAATCTCTAATTGCAAAAGCAGACAGTCAAATAGGTAATCATCTTTTAAGAAGTTCTTCATCCACAGACGTATCAAAAGTCAGTCAAGCGGATGAGCTGTGAGAGTATTTTCTGCTCCAGTGTGCGTGCATTGCACATTACCTCATAACACAGTGTAACCTACGGGCTTAACAACACAATCCCCTGGCAATTTCAACGCTAAATCATGTTTTAGATGTTCTTTCTCATGTTGCTCTCCAATTTTTCATAAGCCTAAGTGAAGAGTTACTTCAGTCATGCCTAGAAATAACCAAACTGCCTGATTTTAACAGGCAGGAAATATTATAAACGAACCTCACTTTAATTAACGATATTTTCAGTTTTTAAAGGGGTATGTGCCAAACGCGGGCAGACAGGACTAGCTTTAGATGGGCACCTTGGTCAGCATGGTCAGTTTGGGACGAAGGGCTGATTTCAATCCTGTATTACTCTTTGACTCGAAAGCTTTGACTCTTTAACATACAACTCCATTGCTGAGTTGTCAGGAATGACTGGAAGGTCTACCAGTTTGGAGAAGACCATCCGGTTCCTGATGAACAGGAATTCGATGAGGTCTGGACTGCCCCTCAGGCAGAGGGTGCAAGGAATCAGCCAAAACAAGTTCACTGATTGTTTCTCTGTGATAACATTATTTACTTTGATTTCTTCTACATTGGGCACCATCACTTTATCTGCACAGTGGCATCACTATAAACTGCGTCTTTATACGTCAGACTTTCTAAGTCTTTTCAAAGTGTCAACACGGGCCACCATTTCCTCTCCCCAGAAAGTAGGAGGGTGAGTGAGAAGTCCTTCCCCCACAGGCCTGTGGAAGTACCTTCATCAGAAGGACAGCAGTAGTTCAAGGAGGCAACTCACTACCAACATCTCAAGGGCAATTCAATCTGGGCAATAAAGGCAGCTTTTGTTCATGATGCCCGGATTCCAAAAGTGAATAAACAGAAACTACTTTAGTCGTTGGAGATACAGCACGGAAACAGGTCCTTCGGCTCACCGAGTTTGTGTCGACCCATTACTCCAGCACTAGCCTCTACACACGAGGGACAATTTACAATTTTTACCAAAGCCAATTAACCTGCAAACCTATGTGTCTTTGGAGTGTGGGAGGAAACCGTAGCACCCGGGAAAACCCACACGGTCACAGGGAGAACATACAAACTCCATACAGACAGCACCCATAGTCAGGATCGAACCTGGTTCTCTGGCATCACAAGGCAGCAGCCTGAATGCTGCCCAACTGTGCCAACCTTACTTTCTCATTACTAAGAGCAGTGACATTCATCCTGTACCTCCAATTCAGACACTCACTCCTTTTCATCATGAGAAGAGCCCTGGTTAGAGAATAGAGTTGATTCAGCGTGGGTGATACACACAGCAGGAAGCAGACACCTGTGATGAAGTACCATCAGTCAGAACACCTCCAATTCGGAAATTGAAACAATGGGACAACAGTCTGCATGTCAACAGAACACTGTATTGTCTATTTATGTCCTCTGATGTCTGAGTTCAGTACAATGAGATAATCAACATCTGTTTAATTTACTTCTTCCTACAAACTTTCATGCACCTCGCCTTCTTTAACTTGTTTGGAGATACAGCACGGAAACCTAGCCTTCGGCCCACGGAATCCGCACCAACCATTGATCACCCATTAACACTGAGTCGATGTTATAGCAGTTTCTCATACACCTTACATAAGAGAGGCAATTTGCCGCGGCCAATTAGTGTACAGACCCGCACATCTTTGGGAAGTGCAAGGAAACTGGAGCACCTGGAGGAAACTTGTGTAGTCGCAGGAAGAATGTGCAAATCCCACACAGACAGCACCCAAGGTCAAGATCGAACCTGGGTCTCAGGCACTGTGAGGCAGCAACTCTACCTGCTGCACCATTGTTCTATCCTCTCCTATTCTTTTAAGTTATGGCAGCGCCTTTCACAATGGGGGTCGTGTCATCAAACAGGTTCCCAAATTCCAAACAGTTGTTTATGTATTGGATTGAATGAGTTGCTCCCTGACCCTACTCAAGACTGCAGAGTGAATAGTCTCTATTTTCTATATGAAGGCAGAGTTAGACTCACTGGTTCAGGTCAGTGAGGTCTGGTCGGTGGAAGGGTACAAAAGCGACCATGAGAACACGGATACACATGAAAATTATGATCTTGTGAACAAATACCCAGATTATTATTTAAAACTTTCATCGGATGTCAGAACAGGGCGGCATGGTGGTGTAATGGTAGAGCTACACTGCCTTACAGTGTCAGAGACCCAGGTTTGATCCTGACCACGGGTGCTTGTCTGTACGGAGTTTGTACGTTCTTCCCGTGTCCTGCATGGGTTTTCTCCGAGGTCTTCGGTTTCCTCCCATACTCCAAAGATGTACAGGTTTGTAGGTTAATTGGCTTAGTATAAAATATAAATTGTCCCTAGTGTGTCACTAGGATAGTGTTAGTGTGCGGGGATCGTTGGTCGGTGCCGACTCGGTGGGCCGAAGGGCATGTTTCCGCACTTTATCTCTAAACTAAACTAAACACCTTAGAAATAAATTATCATGCTTCTCAACGTAAATGCTTTAAGGAAACTAGGCTGGAAAGGTCATTTGAATTATGTAGATATGTGGCATCCTCCTGCTATCTCCATTCTCTTCAAGAAATAGACCGCATGTCCCAAATGCAAATACACTATTCATATCCAGCTAAATGACAGGGCCTTAATTTGTATTCTGGGTAACATAGAAACATAGAAAATATAGAAAATAGGTGCAGGAGGTAATTTGGCCCTTCGAGCCAGCACTGCCATTCATTGTGATCATGGCTGATCATCCACAATCAGTAACCCGTGCCTGCCTTCTCCCCATATCCCTTGATTCCATTAGCCCCTAGAGCTCTATCTAGCTCTCTTTTAAATTCATCCAGCGAATTGGCCTCTGCTGCTTTCTTTGGTTGAGAATTCCACAAATTCACAACTCTCTGGTTGAAAAAGTTTTTTCTCATCTCAGTTTTAAATGGCCTCCCCTTTATTCTTAGACTGTGGCCCCTGGTTCTGGACTCCTCCAAAATTGGGATTTTTTTTCCTGCATCTAGCTTGTCCAGTCCTTTTATAATTTTATATGTTTCTATAAGATCCCCTCTCATCCTTCTAAATTCCAGTGAATACAAGCCCAGTCTTTCTAATCTTTCCTCATATGACTGTCCCGCCATTCCGGGGATTAACCTTGTGAACCTACGCTGCACTGCCTCAATAGCAAGGATGTCCTTCCTCAAATTAGGAGACCAAAACTGCACACAATACTCCAGATGTGGTCTCACCAGGACCCTATACAACTGCAGAAGGAGCTATTTACTCCTATACTCAAATCCTCTCGTTATAAAGGCCAACATGCCATTAGCTTTCTTCACTGTCTGCTGTGCCTGCATGTTTACTTTCAGTGACTGGTGTACAAGGGCACCCAGGTCTCGTTGCACTTCCCTTTTTCCTAATCCCCATGCACTTCCTCCTGGCTTCAATAGGAGGGCTAAGAAATTATTCATGCAGGAAAGACATGATAGTGAAGCAACTGCAATTATCCTACATGGAATAGAGATCTAAATGAGTACAGTTCTCACACCATAATTTATCAATTCCCAATTGGACTGCACAGAATGAAAAGAACATTAAAATATTCAGCTTTGCTCTGTCCTTTGCAGACCACCTACAAATGAACCGGTTATCACTTAACTAATGAGTTCCTCATTTCTATGATGCAGACCTCACAAATTTGGAACTCAGCCCATAATCTCCCTCCCTGAGTGCACAATAAGAAATACTGTAACTCACTATCACTCTGGTCAGCAAAATACAATGGTCCTTTTTTGATTCAACTAACACCCAATGAACTTTTCCTGAAAAATAAAGTATACCGGTTAAAAAGACCTTCAGAGACATTTTCTTTATCGTATGGGGACCCCCTCGTTAATGCCTCTCTCCTTGTGCCGACCATGTGTTTTGAAGCTAAATATTGCTCCAGAATAAACATAATGGCTCTCACACATTTGAGAAGTTTTCTGGTTTTGCTTTAAACACATTTTGCTTGAATATGGTTGCTAAATATGGAATGGACAATCTATATTATTCAAACTAGTTATCCGGTCACTGGCTTGCACTAATTGATTACTAGCAAAGTATTAATGCTTGTTGCGAAGCCAGAGGAATGATGTAAACCAGGATCTCACATCTCTGTCACATACATTCCCCTTCTTTTAAAGCCTCCTGGTTTCTTACATCACTTCAAGGGGGATCCCGAACACACTTAGCCCGTGGTGATAGTGGTGGCAGCCAATGATGGGTATATTCAAGAGGCTTTTAGACAGGCACATGGAAATGCAGGAAATGGAGGAATATGGATCACATTCAGGCAGAGGAGATTAGTTTAACTGCATCACGTTCGGCATGGACATTGAGGGCTGAAGGGCCTGTTCTTGTGCTGTGCTGTTCTATGTTCTAAGTTCTATTCATACAAGTTTAATGGAGAAGCGGAAATACAATGAATAAATGTTAAATTAAAAACTCAAAATGGGTTATATTTGAAATATGTGAAGAGACCATTATCTATGCACATAAAAGCCAGATTCCTAAGTATAATTTATTCTGCCATTAAGAACTCATTCGAACCTCATACTCCAAACAACATGTACAAAATATTAATAGGGTATTGCAGTAACAGCAGTGAACATTGACAGTTTTGCCATTGAGCTTAATGTGTGCAAAATGACTACCATGTTTTTGTAAATTACAGCTATTCTCCACTCCCAAAGTTACTTCACTGAATGCTATGCAACATTCTGAGGCACTATTTAAATGCAAGTTACTCAGTCATATAGAAAGACAAAACTGTCAGGTGGATTTTACACTTGCTAGCTTTTTATAGAATTTTAACAAGAAAATAAGACACTTTAATGTAAAAGCACACCATTTTTTTTGGATGTTGGGAAAATTGAAATAAAAACAGAAAATTGTCCAAGAAAATTATTTTGATAGTTCTCTGCTCTTGTTACCAGCACTGTCATCCATTCTGAAGAAGTCTGATGTAGGGTTCTGAATCATAACACCACCAATCCATGTTCTCCAGAGTTGCTGCATAATCCTGCCACTGAGTTACTCTCTGTTGGTTTTTTGTAAACCAGCATCTGCACTTTTTTGTTTCCCCACTCATATCATCTGCTCTGTTGGTAAACCGCTTGAAAACGCAACCTCTTAAACCTCACTTTCCCATGAGTGTTGATGGTGGGGGATCTCAGGTGATGGTAATGGCATTGAATGTCAGTGTAATCTCTCTCTCTCGAGCTGGAGATGGTCAGTGCCCAGGACTTCTGAGGCACAAATATTCCCTCCACCCTTCCAACCGCTCCAACTTCTGCCCTGACCCAGCTTTCTTCAAATCTCAAATATTTGTTTATTTCCAAGTGTTTCCAGCACTGTTGGAAGTTATTAATCTAAACATTAAATTTGCTTCACTCTCCACATTCGCTACTTGATTTGCTAAACCTTTCCAACATTGTGTAAAACAATGAATTCTTCAAGTAAGACTCTTTCTCACGAGTATGCCATTTTCAGGAATGAGAAAAGGTTATTGCTACAATGTGATCTTGAGGTTGAGCAGTTGAACTAAACACAGGGGTAAAGAGACATATTAGACTTTAGAGGTACGGTGCGGAAACAGACCCTTTGGTCCACCGAGTTCACGCCGACCAACGATCACCTTGTGCACTAACACTATCCTGCACACCGGAGACTATTTTACCAAAGCCAATTAGAAACCTGTACATCTTTGGAGTGTGGGAGGAAACCGGAGGATCTCGAGAAAACCCATGCGTCAGAGAGAGAACGTACAAACTTCGTACTGACGGCACCCAAAGTCAGATTCTAACGTGGGTCTCTGGAGCTGTAAGGCAGCAACTCTACTCCTGTGCCACTGAGCCACCCCCCGAAATAGAACAAACGACAAATCACAGTGCAATCGCAATAGTCGCCCATGTAGAGCGCTTACAAAGTTACAACCCCCCCCCCCACCAGTTCCCCCTTTGTTCTTCTTCCTCCCTCCTTCACAGCAGTCCCCCCACACCAGTCCCCATTGTCCATTGTTCTATACCCCCCCCCCCCCTCATGCCAGGTCCCCATCGTCCATTGTCCGACACCCCCCAACGGCAGTCCCCCCACGCCAGGTCCCCGTTGTTCTTCCCCCTCTCTCACAGCGGTCCCCCCATGCCGGGTCCTCCATTGTCCATTGCTCTTCCCCCTCCCTCACGGCGGACCACCGCGCCGGATCCTCCTTCGTTCCTTCCCTCGGCAGCGGCGTCCTTACTTCACGTGTCCATCTCGTCCGTCGGTTGGCCACCGCACCCACCTCTCCACTAACGCTGCTGGGTTCTCACCTGAGGCCTCCATGGTGCCAACCCGGGTCCCAGCTGCGGGCTCCGTTGGCCGCTCCGCTGACCCGCGAGGCGAGGCTCCTCCGTCCAACCTGCGAGGCCCCGACCGGGCTCCAACCCGGGCTTCTCCACGGCCTTCCAGGAGGCATCGAGACCAAGGCGCCTCAATAGTCCCAGCCCCGGCCCGGCCGGAAGCCTTTTACCCAGGAACAGATTTTCCCACTTTACCATGAATAGTCTCATTTAAATATATGATCGTGCAAGCTACTTTCTCCTTTCAACACTGCATTAAACTCAATCATCTCACGATTGGTATTAGATAAATACTCATGCCTTGTTAAGCAGTTAACTAAATCTGGCTCATTGAAAGTTAGCAAATGGAAAATGTCCTCGCATTTATTGAAAAAATCATCATGATCACACTTGAGTAACTCACTGCCTTTCAGTTGCTAGTTCGTCTGCCTCTGCCAATTCAATAAAAGTTAAAAATATAACCCAAAAATACATTATGCCTTTGCGACGTGCCTGTATAATTTGTGCATTTGTGCACTCTAGCACATCTTGGCTGCTATCAAAGAAATTCTACACATTCCCTTCTGAGTCTTAAAACCTTTCTTATTTAAATCTATCCATGAACTCTGCCGTCTGCTAATCCCTTCCCGATACAGACACTCATTATTGGAATAATTTTATTCTTTATCACCAAGGTCATTGCTTCCACCACATCTTTTCCCCTCCCTTTCCTGGAGTTCTTATAAGTTGCTAATGTTTGCAGTTTCTGACCGTCTTGCAACTTTGGCTCAAATATGGCTGATTCTCTGAACTGAATATGCAATGATTTTGCATAAGGGATACTTATCAGGACCAAACGCCCGAATCTGTATTAACACAAAGTGCTGGAGTAACTCAGGCGCTGAGGAGGAAAAGGATAGGCAATGTTTTGGTTTGGGACCCTTCTTCAGTGATTTAACAGTCTGTGGAATAGACCTCACCCGAAACCGCACCCATCCATCCATTCCCTCCACAGATGCTGCCGAACCTGCTGAGCACATCCAGCAATTTGTGTTTTGCTCAAGATTCCAGCATCTGCTCTTCCTCCAATCACCCTAACCAGTCTTTCAATTCTAACTTTTGCTCACATATTTCATTCTTTTCTTTTTTCTAAATTTCCATATCTTTTACCTGTGGTGACACTCTCTCTTCCTGACAGTTCACCTTCCATCCCTCTTTATAAAAAAACATTTCAATACTACCTTGTCACTGAACATGCCACTTTCTATCATCCTAAAGCTAGCCCGTTTCTTATGGAAAAATACAAAGAAATACACTGCCAGTAGGTAGCATTAAATGGACCTGCAGTTGTACTCTGCCTTTGAAATGTATGTCAGCAGCAACCAAAAATGATATTTAGCCCCAATGACTGGTGAATGAATTTCTAGGTGACAATCCCTTCTTTCCCCAGTCTGATGCCACTACTTAATGAAACTGATTTCTCCTTGGTGTCTTTTTCGTTGAGTTTAGATATACAGCACAGAAACAGACCCTTTGGCCCACCAGGTCCACGCCGACCAGCAATCCCCACATATAAACGCTATCCTACATACACGAGGGACCATTTACATTTATACCAAGACAATTAACCCCCAAACCTGTATGTCTTTGGAGTGTGGAAGGAAACCAAATATCTTGGAGAAAACCCACGCAGGTCACGGGGAGAGCGTACAAACTCTGTGCAGACAAGCACCCGTGGTCAGGATGGAACCCGGGTCTCTGGCGCTGTCTGGCAGCAACTCTACCGCTGTGCCACCGTGCCAACAATTCTCTTCAACAATTTACATGTGGCCACGTAATAATAATTTGGACTTTGAGATCCCGGTCCTTAATTTTGTCCCTACCACATGGTCGCAAGTCCCAAACAACAACCACTGCCGACATTTTGCAATTTTGTTCGTTTTCACATGGGGTATAATGACTGGATCTCCACCTTCCCTTTTGAATATCCCATCAAATCAACCCTGGCATAGGTACGCAAAATGTAATCTAAAAAGTAAGCTTCATTCCTGACAACAAAGGATTCTATTTGTCCTATTTAATCAAACTCCCAGTCCCACCACGGCCATGAACCATCTTCCCCACCAAGTACCTTCAGGCATCTTCTACGTTCAGTATATTGAGGTCAGTATTGTGGTTCCCTTTCTAATCCTTTAATTTGCTGATGTTTAAAATGTTTCCCATTCGTTCAAAGAGACTGGCTGCTGGCAATCCTCTTCCTTTGTCTCATTTGTTTCTCAGTCTGTACACCCTACAGCAGGGTTTCTCAACCTTTTTACCCTTGCGGAACCCTTGAAATACTTTTCATGTCTCAGGGAACCCCCACATAAAAATTATGATATTTCTTTATTAATCTCTTTCTTTCTCTTTCATAAACTTAAAGTTCATAAGGCAAACACAATATATTTTTCTGATAACTGGTTTAAGCAAAAGATAACACGTTTTTCTCAAGTTTATTGACAATGCAAAACACAAAAATGACTCCAAAATGCATTTACATAAAATGCCTATTTATCACTATTTCTCGCAGAACCCCCAGCGACCTCTCGCGGAACCCTAGGGTTCCTGGGAACCCCAGTTGAGAAACACTGCCCTACTGGTTTTGACCTCTTGTGAGTGGACCTCAGTCGCGATCCCATTCCTTGTCACGGGTACTGAGGTACAGTGTTGCGTGTTAACCAGTCAGCGGAAAGACAATCCATGATTACAATCTAGCCATTCACAGTGTACAGATACATGATAAAGGGAATAAAGAGCAGGCCAAATCTGGCAATAATCTGGTGACAATCATTAAAATCCACTGAAAAATATTCTTCAATCTGGGAAAGTAATCAGTAGAAAGAGAAAATGAAGAACAGTGAATTGTGTGAAAATTTGCTCATTTGTGTTACAGATGTTATCTGGTAATATTGTACAGTCAGATTTCTATTTATAAGAGAGCCACGATATGGAAGGATAATTTTATTGTGACATTGAGAAAACTTGCAATTAGATTTGAAATCAATTCTCATGGCAAGAAGTGTGAAAAGATCAAGGCGATTAAATAGATTGATATGAGGGAAAATGATGGTAGCTTGAAAGTTTTAGACATTTGAGATTTGCAATTTGCCACAGGAGCATTTCCTTCAATTTATTTTGGTAAGAAACTGAGAAACATGACAGTAATTTCAAGGAGTTGTTCATTGAAATGCAATTCCAAATTCCAAATGTACAGTATAATTCAGCTGGAGGTCTTGCAAGAGTCAGCCCTGGTATTTTCATGGGGTTTTTTTGCAAGCAAACTGACAAAGCAGCTAATGGCAAAATAACAGTAGACAGAAACAGCATCGATGTGCAGCTAAGTCTATGTCAGCTCAGTGGGAAACATTCAAAGGAGAAACAACAAGAGTTCAAGGCCATCTTGTTCCCCTGAGAATAAAAGCCAACGATAACAAGTACAGGGAACCCTGGATGTCGAGGCATGTTGAGATTTGGATAAAGAGAAAAGAATATAGGGCTAATGTGGGCAAATAAAAATGGGTGAGGGAGAGGGTGGGGGGGGGGGGGGGTGTAGCAGTGGTATGAAGAGTATAAGATGTGCAGTGAGATTTTAAAAAGGGAAATGTGGAACGAAAATGGTTAAGGTGTATCACTGGAAGATGATTAAGGTAAATCTGAGGTATCACAAAATGCTGGAGTAACTCGGCAGGTCAGGCAGCATCTCTGGAGAGAAGGAATGGGTGACGTTTCGGGTCGAGACCCTTCTTCAGACTCATACATCGGTCTGAAGACCCGAAACGTCACCCATTCCTTCTCTCCAGAGATGCTGCCTGACCCGCTGAGTTACTCCAGCATTTTGTGATACCTTCGATTTGTACCAACATCGGCAGTTGTTTTCCTACACAAGATAAATCTGAAGGCATCTTATTAACATATGAAGAACATAAGAATAACCAGGAAAAGAGACAGTCCATTAGAAACATCACTGGTAACTGCTGGAGCACTGTGCAATTCTGGTCACCGCATTCTAGGAAGTACGTGTTAGCACTGGAGAGAATGCAAAGGAGATTCACCAGGATAAACAAGTAAAAGAGATTGGAGAGGCTACTTCATAAGTTCATAAGACAGAGGAGCAAAATTAGGCCATTTTTCCCATCAAGTCTACTCCGTCATTCAATCATGGCTGATCAATTTCTCTCAACCCCATTCTCCTGCCTCTCCCCATAATCTTTGACCCCCTTATTAATTAAGAACCTGGCAATCTCCACATTAAAAAAACCTAAAGACTTGGCCTCCACAACCGTCTGTGGCAATGAATTCCATAGATTCACCCCCGTCAGGCTAAAGAAATTCCTCCTCATCTCTTTATAAAGGTACATCCTTTTATTCTGAGGCTGCGCCCTCTGGTCCTAGACTCTCCCACTTGGGCAAACATCCTATCCACATCCACTCTATCCAGGCATTTTATTATTAGGTAAAGAGACCTGGAGCAGAGGACATTAAGAGGAAACATGACTGAGGCACATAACATGTGGGGTTTTGAGAGGGTAGTTTGCAGGAATATTTTCTGCGAAGAGATAACTAAAACTAGAGGACATAGTTTTCAAGGAAGTTCAAGAGAATTGGAGACGATGTGATGGTGCTCTTCTTCACCCATGGAGAGGTGAATACCTGGAATGCAACATTGTTTGGGACATATGACAATAAAACACTCTTGACTTGACTCCACATCACCACACAGCCTCTCCCAAAGTGGGCTGCTCCCAAAATGGCCGCTCCCCTCATGCCTGTGTCCTTTTGTACACAAGGAGCAGTCATTGTGGGAGATCAATGCCTGATTTTTAAGTCTCCCACTCTGCTCCTCCTCTCAGCTGGTCATTTGACAGTGAAAATAATCTTGCCTCAAGCTAACGGGTACTTTTTTATATCTCTCATACCACTCTTCCTCTCAACTGCCTCACACAACTTGATCCTCACCACATGTCACTCCAAGAGGCATGCAGCGAGTAGCAACAACCATTACACGTGGTCTTTATCAATCTTACAAAACTCTTTGCCTCCATGAACCAAGTGGGACTGTGGATGTGTTGTTTGGTTGAAACACCATTCTACTGTATTAGTTAAGATGCCATAAAGTAAAACAACACGATTTTGTTTTTATTCATTGGTTTTATCTGCCACTGGCTGCCTCTGTGCACAACAATTAAAAAGATATAACTGAGCACATTGATATTACAACTGGCAACAAAATCTAGCAATTTGCCATGTTGTTTTTCTGCACTCTTTCTTGTAAGTTTCATCTCATGTTGCCTTTCGCTCAACTATAATTTAACAAAACTATCCAATTTAAAATAGTATTTTTCCTTCCATTTGTTGTCCTGTTAAATACAAACAAACAACAAACCTGTTAAAGTTCATTGTTAGATTGACTGACTTAAAGACAGCCAGTTCCATCAGTGTAAATGTCTTGCATTTGTATTCCGAGTGTCTTTATTAAACGGAGGGAGCCCAAAACAATGTAAAGAATTTACACAAATAGAAAGGGGCAAATCTGGTAACATACAACCAATTTTGTTTTTGAAGAAATTCATTCTGTATGTAAGGACTGACTGAGAATGTTAATCAGTACTTTGGGACTTGAATTTAGATTACCTAGTTAAGAGTTCAACCTTGTTCAGCTTTCTGGATCAAGAGTCAAGCCTTCATGAAAAATCTAATAGCATATTAACCCTTCCTGTTCCGAAACATTTTAATCATAACTTTATGAATCATGAACATTTACAAACTTGTAGAAAATTCCTTACAATATTAATTTTAAATTACCATTATTTTTCAATCTTTCTTACTCTTGTTCATGAGGAAATGTTGCCGTGACAGTCAGAATAAATTCAATTATACATCAGGGTTGCAGGAAGGAACTGCAGATGCTGGTTTGAACTGAAGTTAGACACAAAAATGCTGGAGTAACTCAGCGAGACAGGCAGCATCGCTGGATAGAAGGAATGGGTGATGTTTCATGTTGAAACCCTTCTTCAGACTGAATCCGGGGAGAGGGAGATGCAGAGATAAGGAGATATAAGGTGTGAAAACTAGACAAAGGGGATGGAGATCAAGGAAAATGTAGAATAGATCACTGTTATCTTGGAGAAGGTAACAACAAAGCAAACAGAGATAAAATGTAAACAAGGACAGTCGGACTAGTCGGAGAACTGGGTCACTTGAAGTTAGAGAAGTTAATATTCATACCGCTGGGGTGTAAGCTTCTCAAGCAAAATATGAGGTGTTGTTCCTCCAATTTGCGCTGGGCCTCACTGACAATGGAGGAGGAGTTGAAGTGTTTAGCAACCGGGAGATCAGGTAGGTTGAGGCGTATACATAATGGTATTTTACCACGTAAAAATGCGAAATCTGGGATAATTGAGTGAAGTTTCTTCAAAGGAATGAATTGAAATGTCTGCACAAAATTCTGCAAGGCTCATAATTGTATTCAAATGCAAAGAAATAACTGTGCTAGAAATGTGGCACTGAGTTGTGTAGAAGACATCAAAGCAAAGGATACTTCTGAATTCTGAGGGTACAACTTTCAAAGGTCAAAATTTGGTGTTATTGTAACCTTCCAAAATGCAATAATGATATTTATTTATAAGCTTGGAGTGCAGGAGATCTATGGTGAAATTAGACTTTGATGATACAGGCAAGGACTGTGAGAATTTTTAAAGCGCACAGAAACTGAATATACATGAAATTGACGAGATTCAAGGAGAAAAGATAAAGAGTAGACTTTTACTGCAAGAGCCTTAAAAAAAAAAGAGACGTTGAGCTACACAACATAATCATCAAAACTCATGGTTTTCCTGAATGATTAGAGATGAGAATGATGAACATAAAATATATTAAATTCAGAAATTAGTGCTGGTAGCAACATTATACAAATCATATATCACTCACGCGGATATTCCTTCTTACAGCTTTAAAAAGCACTTTATATTTTAAAAAGGTTCCAGCAATAAAAAACAAAATACAATTTGAAAAATCAATATGTGTGATATACACATTACATCATATATCAAATTGTCATTTGTAACTGTGTTGCCTGAAGAAAACCAAATATGAAGTTTTAAGAACATTGAGATAACGCAAATCCAATTCCAACTATAAAGAACAATCCAAATGTCTTGTGCATGAATTTGCAAATGTTATAAAAGAAGAATTTATAAAACACTCATTGCTTCAACCATATGAATTAAATTGTTGAAACTGTCAATATATATCATGTATTTATAAAGGCCCATTCAAAGAAAATCATCATCTGATTAATGATATGGAAGGTAGGATTATTGACAAAGCACATCTTTAAAATGTGGCTGAGAAAAAACATACAGTCTAACTCAAAAGTATATTGTTTTGCTCAATCTAATGAAATGAGTTATTTTGAGTCGGAACTTTAAGCATGAGAATAAAACCTCACATGGTGCAATATTAATTTGTAATGCATTTCTACTTTCAAAACTATGTCTGATTTAATGCAAATACAAAAGAATAAAGGGAACCATTTAATATCTCACCTCTTCTAACCTTTGGATAGTGAGATAGAAGTGGCTAGAATGTGCTAAATGGATGCTGTATAGAGCACAAGTGTTAAATTGGAAGTCACCAATAAAATTGCAAAACTAGAGCATCCTTGCTTTAAGAAAACAATTACCCTTAAGAGCATTTAAACCCAACATAAGTATTTCAAGGTCAGGCTTTAACTCTGGAGAGGCAGCTGCTGCATTATTTACTCACTGAAGCATGGTGGATCTAATGGGGAAGCAGTGGATGAGTAATGATATCTGGGTCTCCAGATGGAATCCTTGCAGCTTTGGAGTGAGTCAACAGATTCAGGTTCCTGAGCATGTATATCTCTGTTACATGGACACAATCACAAAAATGCTCATCTACCTCTACTTCCTCCAAAAATTTGAGGAGATTAGTTTTGCTGCCGAATAGTCAATCAAACTTCCATGGGTGTCTGAAGAAGGGTTTCGACAAGAAACGTCACCCATTCCTCTCCAGAGATGCTGCCTGTCCCGCTGAGTTTTTTGTGTCTATCTTCCATGGTTGTACAATAGAGAGCATACTGACAGATTGCATCAAGGCATGTGGGTAAAGGGTTCTGACTGTCTACCCAATATATGCCTCTTATACTTTTACATATTAACATTCCTTTATGTCTCCCCTCAAGTGTGTGGAGCTTCCATGCACTGCACGTAATTATTTTATTTCATTGAATAATCGCCCTACTGCTACTCATTGTTAAGCTAATGCAATATATACTTTATGCTGTCGCAAATGATTACCATGGACCATTTTATTATTACTATTACTGGCTCAAAAAATGCTTTAAAAATGTATGTTGAATTTCTAAGTGAAGCTATAAAATGTCTTCCTCAGCCAGGTCATTTGGAACCCAGGGGGCCCTTGTATTTGATTCTATTTTATCCCTTCTCACAAACATGCAACATTATTATGGCTAGTTCTCTCAATTTATTGATTGAAAAGCCGTTTCAAAACATGTTTTATATTTAATAATTTAAATATAATTGAATTTAGGCACTTGCAAGTTATTATGTGTTCAATAAACAGTCCTCACATAATAACCCTGCCCTGCAAAATGAGGTGCCTCGACAAAAGCCTGGATGTAGAAATTCAATCAAGTTGTGCATGTTTTTTAAGTCCAACACCCTGAATTGCAAAATCAATCACCAATCATGATTGTGGCATACCACACACATGAGAACATACAAAATGGAAGCAGTAAGCCATTCAGGCCCTTGGGTTTATCCACATCCTACCAACCCATGGCTGGTCAATCTCAAACAGTATTTCCTTGCCCGTTACCCCCATTCAATCTCTATTGATCTCTTTTTACATGCAATCAATAACTTGAGACTCAATTGCCTTCCAGTGTACTGTTTCCCAAAGTTTCCCCAGCAGTTTAATGAAAACATTTCTCCTCATTGAAGAACTAAATAGAATTTCCCTTATTGGGACTCTGTGGCCTTTCGTTCCAGACGCTTCAGGCATGGGGAATCCCTCCTAGCACCAAGCCTGTTAAGAAAGTGGTGTGTGGAGGAAGGAACTGCAGATGCTGGTTTATATGGGAGATAAACGCAAAATGCTGGAGTAACTCAGCGGGTCAGGCAACATCACTGGAGAAAAGGAATAGGTGACGTTTCGGGTGGGGGCCCTTCTTCAGACTCAGAAGGTTCGAAGAAAGTTGTATGTTCATCGAGGTTAATTCCATTCCCTTAAACTGTGGAGAACATAGACCTAGCCTACTCAATCTGTCATCGTATCACTAACCCACCATCCAAGAAACCAGTCTGATAAATCTTCGTGCACTCCCACTATGGCAAGTGTATTGTTTTTAAGTAAGGACACCTACATTTCTCTGTGGTCTCATCAAGTCCCTCTGTGAATATGGTAGGCCATCCTCATTCTTGTACTCAAATCTACTTGTAATAAAGGTCAATGTACAACCTGGTTTCCTAATTATCTGCAGTGCACACATATTTGCTTCGAGTGACTTGCGAACATCCACATTGCCTTATCTCTTTTCACTTTCAAAAAATACTTAGCGGTTTTAATTTTTCTACCACAGTTTCGAACATCACATTTTTCTACATTGTTCTCCTTCTTCCATGCTGTCATCAGGTCATACAGAATAGGAGTAGAACTAGGCCATTCGGTCCATCATGTCTACTCCGCATTTCAATCATGGCTGATCCATGAATCATTGAATCCATGAATCCAATCTTCAAGCTTACAATCTTCAAGCTCTGAAGAAGGGTCTTGACCCAAAACGTCACCCATTCCTTCTCTCCAGAGATTACAATCACAATAAAACTTTAGACAATAGACAATAGACAATAGACAATAGGTACAGGAGGAGGCCATTTAGCCCTTCAAGCCAGCACCACCATTCAATGTGATCATGGTTGATCATTCTCAATCAGTACCTCGTTCCTGCCTTCTCCCCATACCCCCTGACTCCGCTATCCTTAAGAGCTCTATCTAGCTCTCTCTTGAATGCATTCAGAGAATTGGCCTCCACTCCCTTCTGAGGCAGAGAATTCCACAGATTTACAACTCTCTGACTGAAAAAGTTTTTCCTCATCTCTGTTCTAAATGGCCTACCCCTTATTCTTAAACTGTGGCCCCTGGTTCTGGACTCCCCCAACATTGGGAACATGTTTCCTGCCTCTAACGTGTCCAACCCCTTAATAATCTTATATGTTTCGATAAGATCCCCTCTCATCCTTCTAAATTCCAGTGTATACAAGCCTAGTCGCTCCAGTCTATCAACATACGACAGTCCCGCCATTCCGGGAATTAACCTAGTTAACCTACGCTGCACGCCCTCAATAACAAGAATATCCTTCCTCAAATTATTAGCCAAGTATGTTTTGCAACATACGAGGAACTTCATTTGCCGTACAGTCATAACAATAAAAAGCAACAGGACACACAAAATACATTTTAACATAAACATCCACCACAGAGACTCTGCCACATTCCTGACTGTGATAGAAGGTGAAAAACAAAGTTCAATCTCTCCATTCTTTGTCCTCCAGTGGTCGGGGGCTCTAACCTTCCGTTGACGGGATGATCTTGACTCCCATAGCCGGTGGCAAGCCTTCCTCGTCGGGGCGATCAAGCTCCTTCATCGGGGGGGGGGGGGAATCTCAGCTCCCCCGCACCCCGGGTTTGGACCAGTCGAACCTCGTGCAGCTTTTGGAGCTCCCAACCGGTCTCAACCCGAGACTGCGAGCTCCTGATGTTAAAGTCTGCAGGCTACATTGGAGTGTTGATCCCAGGCAAGGGATCGCAGGCTCAGATGATAAGTCCACGTCCCCGCGGGGAACTCAAGGTCAGTCCCGGGCAAGACCTCCAGCTCCGTGATGTTAGGCCGCAGAGCGGCCAGAGATACGATTCGGGAAACAATCGCATCTCCGGCAAGGTAAGAGATTGAAAAAAAGTTTCCCCCGACCCCCTCTCCCAGCCCCCACATAAAACAAACCTGAGAACATTTACACAAACTTTTAAAACTTACCAAAAATAACAAAAAGAGTTTGAAAAGGACAGACAGATTGTAGGCGAGGCAGCCATCGTGTGGTGCCCCCTGGTGGCATGGTGACAGATGGCATGGTGGCATGGTGACAGATGCTGCCTGTCCCACTGAGGTACTCTAGCATTTTGTGTCTACCTTCGATTTACACCAGCATCTGCAGTTCTTTCCCACACTTCAAGCTTACATTCTATTTCTGGCTATTTATGTCTTTGTCCTTCGATTTAGTAGTAGTCTACTCAAATCCCTCAAGACTACAATTTGGAGCTTCGGTGGATGTTGTAGTGTTTTTGAGAGTGGACCAACTACAAGGAAGAATCTACCCCAGTCATCACAAAACAGCCAACTCCATGAATCAGCCGGACTTGCAGTAAAAATCTGATGCGGTGACTTCTGTGCACATTGTTTACAGTGAGTGTTAGAAATGTGTCAAAGCTCCCTCCCCATTGCAATGGACCAAATCACGGGCTTCCCATCGCAAAAAAACAAGGGGGGCTGTCACTTGCGCAGCGTAAAGCCTGCAGCGTGGCGAACATCAATCAACCTCCTCAAATCAAAATGGTCTTTTTTCCTGCTTGATTCACTGTGCTGAAGCTGTCTCCAGAGAGGCCAAGTTCAAAGCTCCACAGGCACAAACACTGCAGGATGCTGGAAGATGGAGCCTGAGCAGCCTGTGCTGACTTCCCCCTGACATCTACCAGTCACCTGGTAATCAATAAAGCAAAATCCAAGTCTATGGAATGGTATAGTTACTGTTCTGACACCGTCACTTCAATGACCCCTTGCTGCATATATCGTGAAAGTCACATCCCAGCAAATCAATGTGCCAACCATTTTCATCATTCATGTTAGGAGCAAAATCATACAGGCGTGGATGAAGTAAGTTTGTGTGTGGTGTCGCCTCACTAAGTGAATTCAATGTGCCTTTCTTTGCCTACGACTTCTACACTTTCCCCAGTGTTTGGAACTTTGATGGAGGATGTTTCAAATGGTTGTATTTCACAGGATGGGAAACATATTCCCAGTCATATAACAACTGCAATCACCAGTGCTTTACTATCTAATATATAGGCCATAGTGGGGGTCACATTTGGTTTTGCAGTCTGCGCTTGTGCACTTTAAATAATTTTAGATACTTTTCCTTGATGTCTAAACAAACCATTTCTTCTGGTGGCTTTTATTCAAATAGTTCTGAGCAACAGGGTAAATGTTAGTGAGATAATGGGTGTGAAATTTGTAATGAGCCTTATTGCTTCAGGAACATTGCAATTGCATGCATGGACATCAAGAAAGCAACTCACTTTCACAGATTGTAGGCTTTTTTTTGTCTTCCAGAATTTTTATAAATGAAGTCAGCAAAGAGAGGAAAAAAAGCAGAAACAAATCCAGCATTTTGTGTCTATCTTTGGTACTCCAGCATTTAGTGATCTCATCCCATGTCAGGTTAATAATAATAATAATAATAATGCATTACATTTATATAGCGCTTTTCATACACTCAAAGACGCTTTACAGGGATTTTAAAGAACATAGGGAAGTGAATAAATAGATAAATAAGTAAACGAACAGAGAAAGGAGACAGAAGGTGAGGTGACCTTCAGTGGTTGAAGGCAGTACTGAACAGGTGAGACTTCAGTGATGTTTTGAATGTGGTGAGTGAGGAGGAGTCTCTGACGGTTTGAGGTAGTGAGTTCCATAGGGTGGGAGCAGCGATGGAGAAAGCCCTGTCCACCCAGGATCTGAGTTTGGTCCGGATGGGGGGGATAGGAGATTGGCAGCAGCAGAGCGGAGGGTGCAGGTGGGAGTGTGCCTGTGGAGGAGGTCAGTCAGGTAGGATGGGGCCAGGTTATGGAGGGCTTTGTAGGTCATGAGGAGGATTTTGTACTGGATTCTCTGGGGGATGGGGAGCCAGTGGAGTTTGTAAAGGATGGGGGTGCTGTTGCAGTAGTCCAGATGGGAGGTGATGAAGGCGTGGATGAGGGTTTCTGCAGCTGTGGAGGAGAGGGATGGACGGAGACGGGCAATGTTTTTGAGGTGGAAGAAGGCTGTCTTTGTGATGTGTTTGATGTGTTTGTCGAAGGAGAGGGTTTGATCAAAGATGATTCCAAGATTCCGGATGTGAGGGGAGGTGGATACTGGGAGACCATCAATATTGAGGATGAAGTTGGGCGGCACGGTAGCGCAGCTGGGCGGCACGGTAGCGCAGCGGTAGAGTTGCTGCTTTACAGCGAATGCAGCGCCGGAGACACAGGTTCGATCCTGACTACGGGTGCTGCACTGTAAGGAGTTTGTACGTTCTCCCCGTGACCTGCGTGGGTTTTCTCCGAGATCTTCGGTTTCCTCCCACACTCCAAAGACGTACAGGTATGTAGGTTAATTGGCTGGGTAAATGTAAAAATTGTCCCTAGTGGGTGTAGGATAGTGTTGATGTACGGGGATCACTGGGCGGCACGGACTTGGAGGGCCGAAAAGGCCTGTTTCCGGCTGTAGATATATGATATGATATGATATGATAAGTTAAGGTCTATTTTATGAAGTGGTAAGGAGTCAGTAAACAGGGAGGGTGAGAAATGGAGCACACAGTTCTAATTGCATACTTGCAAAAATACAAAAGTGCTGGTTTTACCTCATTTTTAGGTTTTTGTTTAGGTTTATTATTGTCACGTGTACTCATGAAAAACTTTGTTTTGCATGCCATCAAAACAAACCTGATAATACTACACATAAAGACAATCAAGTCAAAGTCATGTACAATAGAAAGAGCAAAGGGGAAGATGCAGAGTGCAGAATATATTGTAGCACATCAGTACCAGAGACAAAGTCCAATGTCCACAATGGGGTGGAGGTGAATTGGACATGACTAAGTATTACGCGCTTTTATAACTGTTGTCAGAGTTTTAGATAGAAGGGGCTGAAAACCATTTTATCAGAAATAAAAATAGAAAATGCCGGTAAAATTCAGCAGGTTATTTTCTTAACATGTTTTGTTTTTATTTCAGAATTACACAACCTGCCGCTTCCTACATTTCTCGATTGTAATATTCGACGATTAAGTGCATCTTACCAGCAATGTAACATTTTGCTGTTCAGCCTGAATTTTACAATTGCTGTCTTGACTATTCCCCTTTTACAATGTTCTTATTGTATAATATCCCCACAAAACACCAGAGAGGTACTTTCCTGATTTCAAACACAAGGATTTCAAAACAAAATGTTCATCAAGTTAATGGTTCTATTCCATTGAGGCAAGAAAACAATCATTTGATCTTTTTCATTGTGCACATGACAAAGGATGTGGTCAGCCTTTCCAATTAGAGTAAATATAATTTGAAAATAAAGAATGGTTACATGAATTCTACAACTGAGAACACTTAAGCACTGATAGAATCTAACTTCATCTTTTATACATTATAACATTTAATCTAGGGATTTTCCTTCTCGGCCTCAGTAATTTGCTTAGACTTTTAATCCGAATATAATTTCCGTGCAAAATTTAAATCAAGATAAAAATCACAGCTTTCCAAAGGGGAATTAGATCTATGGCGATTTCTTCTTCTAGATCATCTTTTTAAGTTTAGTTCAGAGGTACAGCATGGAAACAGACTCTTTGGCCCACCGAGTCCGTGTCGACCAACGATCACCTGTACACTAGTTCTATCCTATCTAATCTACAGAAACCAATTAGCCCGCAAACCTGTAGGTCTTTGGAATAGAGTCATCGAGCATGGAAATAAGCCCAGCGACCCAACTTGCCCACACCGACCAACTGCACTAGTCCCACCTGCCTGCATTTGACCCATGTCCCTCTAACCCTATCCTGTCCATGTACCCGTCTGAATGTTTCTTAAACGTAGCGATTGCACCTGCCTCAACTACCTCCTCCGGTACCTCTTCCAAACACCCACCACCCCTTGTGAATGTGGAAAGAAACCAGAGCAGCTGGAGAAAACCCACGTGGTCACAGAGAGAACGTACAAACACTGTTCAGAGAGCACCCAAAGTCAGGATCAAACACGGGTCTCTGGTGCTGTAAGGCAGCAACTCTGCGCCACTTATATTTTTAAACATCTTTATTCGTCGTATTATGTGATAGTGCAAATAAAGAAACAAGGAGAAGGGTCCAGAAAAAAAGAAGATTCAGAAATTTACTTTTCTGTGTCCTACATCAGAGATAGATTTATTCGTTACCGTTCCCAACTAACCTCATTCCAACTCCAAACACGGAATAAAGTCACAAGAAGCTACCAAGAGTCAGGCAGCTTCTCCAGAGATGCTGCCTGTTCCGCTGAATTTCTACAGCTTTTCGTAGTCTTCTTTTGTAAACCATGGTGGTGCAGTGGCACAATTGCTGCCTTAAAGCCCCAGAGATCTGGGTTTGATCCTGATTATGGGTGCTTGTCTAAACTAGTATGTATAGGATAGTGTTAGTGTGTGGGGATCGCTGGTCTGCATGGATTCGGTGGGCTGGTGAGCCTGTTTCCACTTTGTATCACTGAACTAAAAATAACATACACCTGTTCCTTGGCTTCACATGGAATAAAGTCTAATTGTTTTTACAATCCCTTTCCCCAACTTCACTCAGCCCCAGCAGGGCCACTCCCCAGTTTTGCTTTGTTGATGCTACATTTAAAAAATATATTTCCTTCAATGTTATATGCCTCTGAATCCTACTTATCTGGAAAGAGCACTTTTAAGAATGCTTCCGTGGTCTTTGGGCAATAGCTCAACTGAAGTTGAAAACCGTGACCCGTCATGCAAGGATTAATGTCACGACTTGCACATCCACATGGCTAACAGGTGACCTGTGGCGGTTGCATGAAGAATTGAAACGCCTGTTCTAATTTCCCACTTTCTATCAATCTCCCAATGAGTTGCAATTCTGCTACTCAACGCCCAGAGTCAATAGTGCCATCAGCACTGAAAGATATTTCAAGCCCGTTGTAGGTAGGTAAGCAACAGGAGTGTTCGAATATTGGAGACAATAAAAAACAGTACAATAGAAGCATTAAGACAACATTAGAAGATCCCACATCGTTGAGATTACAATAATTGCCAGCCAAGATTAACTGCTGTCCAAGTTATAAAATGGTGGAGTGTCTAATTGTTATTTTCCATATTCTCAGCACATTTCTAACATTGCATGTTATTTAGATACAAAGAAAGTGATGCATTTGATTTAGATACAGAGGAAGTGGGGCGGCACTGTGGCACAGCATCAGAGACCCAGGTTTGATCCTGTCAATGGGTGCTGTCTATGTGGAGTTTGTACGTTTTCCCTGTGACCACACAGGTTTTTGCCGGGTGCTATGGTTTCCTCCCGCATGCAGGTTTGTAGTTTAATTGCCTTCTGCAAATTTCCCCACGTACGTAGGATATGGAACTAATATACGGCTGATCGATGGCAAGCATGGACTTGGTATGCCGAAGGGCATGTTTCCACACTGTATCTTGAAGCTAAGCTCAACTAAGAAAGTGATGCTCATTACAATAGACAATAGGTGCAGGAGTAGGCCATTCGGCCCTTCGAGCCAGCACCGCCATTCAATGTGATCATGGCTGATCATTCTCAATCAGTACCCCGTTCCTGCTTTCTCCCCATACCCCCTGACTCTGCTATCCTTAAGAGCTCTATCTAGCTCTCTCTTGAATGTATTCAGAGAATTGGCCTCCACTGCCTTCTGAGGCAGAGAATTCCACAGATTCACAACTCTCTGACTAAAAAAGTTTTTCCTCATCTCTGTTCTAAATGGCCTACCCCTTATTCTTAAACTGTGGCCCCTGGTTCTGGACTCCCCCAACATTGGGAACATGTTTCCTGCCTCTAACATGGCCAACCCCTTAATAATCTTATACGTTTCGATAAGATCCCCTCTCATCCTTCTAAATTCCAGTGTATACAAACCTAGTCGCTCCAGTCTTTAAACATATGACAGTCCCGCCATTCTGGGAATTAACCTAGTAAACCTACGCTGCACGCCCTCAATAGCAAGAATATCCTTCCTCAAATTTGGAGACCAAAACTGTACACAGTACTCCAGGTGCGGTCTCACTAGGGCCCTGTACAACTGCAGAAGGACCTTTTTGCTCATATACTCAACTCCTCGTTATGAATGCCAACATTCCATTGGCTTTCTTCACTGCCTGCTGTACCTGCATGCTTCCTTTCAGTGACTGATGCACTAAGACACCCAGATCACGTTGTACGTCCCCTTTTCCTAACTTGTCACCATTCAAATAATAATCTGCCTTCCTATTCTTACCACCAAAGTGGATAACCTCACACTTATCCACATTAAACTGCATCTGCCATGCATCCGCCCACTCACACAACCTGTCCAAGTCACCCTGCAACCTCATAGCATCTTCCTCACAGTTCACACTGCCACCTAGCTTTGTATCATCGGCAAATTTGCTAATGGTACTTTTAATACCTTCATCCAAGTCATTGATGTATATTGTAAATAGCTGCGGTCCCAACACCGAGCCTTGCGGTACCCCACTAGTCACTGCCTGCCATTCTGAAAGGGACCCATTTATCCCCACTCTTTGCTTTCTGTCTGTCAACCAACTTTCTATCCATGTCAGTACCCTACCTCCAATACCATGTGCTCTAATTTTGCCCACCAATCTCCTATGTGGGACCTTGTCGAAGGCTTTCTGTAAGTCGAGGTACACCACATCCACCGTCTCTCCCCTGTCAATTTTCCTAGTTACATCCTCAAAAAATTCCAGTAGATTAGTCAAGCACGATTTCCCCTTCGTAAATCCATGCTGACTCGGAACGATCCTGTTACTGCGATCCAAATGCTCTGCAATTTCGTCTTTTATAATTGACTCCAGCATCTTCCCCGCCACTGATGTCAGACTAACTGGGCTATAATTTCCCGTTTACTCTCTCCCTCCTTTCTTGAAAAGTGGGATAACATTAGCTACCCGTCAATCCACAGGAACTGACCCGGAATCTATAGAACATTGGAAAATAATTACTATTATTTCGATGCGGAAAAACTGTTGCTCATTATATAGATACAGAGGAAGTGATGCACATTATTTCGATCCTGACTACAGGTGCTGTCTGTACGGAGTTTGTACGTTCTCCCCATGACTTGTGTGCATTTTCCCTGGGAGCTCCGGTTTCCTCCCACACTCCAAAGACGTACAGGTTTGTAGGTTAATTGGCTTTGGTAAAATTGTGAATTGTACCTAGTGTGCGGAATAGTGTTAGTGTGCGGGGATCACTAGACGGCGCGGACGGTGGACCAAAGGGCTTATTTCTGCGCTGTATCACTGAACTGAACTATAAACAAATTAAATACAGAGGAAGTGAACCACTTTATTGAAATACAAAGAAAGTGATGGAATGAAAACAAATATTTACAGCTGAAACACGGCAGTGAGCAACCCATTGGAAAATATTCTGAAGGACGATATTAATCTTCATTTCAAAGGGAGCCCGTGAAATCATCAGGTCAGATTGCACAGGCTTTGTACTGGGAAGGTCACGTCTGACTAATTCTAAGAGCAGAGACAAGCAGCATCGACACGGGGGGCACATTTGATGCAGCCCAGCATGGATTTGAGCAAGGCTGTTGACAAGGTCCCACAAGACAAGCTGGTTAGCAAAAGTGACAAGAGAAAGCATGAAGTTCAATCCAAATCTTGCTCTGTGGCAGGAGGCAAAGGATAACGGTTGACAGCTGTTATAATGACTGGAAGGCTGCTTCCATCCAGTTGGGTCCCACAGAACACAAAAACTGAATCTGCGGGCTTTTCATTCATCAATAATTTAAGCATAATTTTAAAAATCTGCAGATGACACAAAATTCAGCACTGAGGTTGATAGTGAGGGGGGGGGGGAGCTATATAATGCAGGAAGATATCAATGCATGGCAGATGGTCAAACAAATAACAAAGTGAATTCAAACCACTGCATGTGAGGTAATTGTCCTTGGGGAGCGTTAACAAGGTTCAATAAATGACAGAAAGATGAGATATGAAGAGGAACAGAAGGACTTCTGACTATATTTGCATGGATCATTGAAGTCAGCAGGAAATGCATAAATAAGTTAAGAAGACACATTGGATATTGCGCACGGCAGGGCACGTAAAAGCGGGGAGGTTCCACTGCAACAGAACTGGGACTCAACTAAGGCTGTTATCGAAAAGTATCGCGTTTATTATTAAGTCCCGAGGGCTGTGGCATGTTTAGAAAGAAGGGGAGGCTCTGTTCCAGGTTGCAGCAGAGTAGGAACCCAAAAACAGAGTGGGCATAGAGGTAGGGTTCCATATCTCACAGTCCCAGCATGTTTTCTCCACTGCCATCATTCACCTTCCCTCCCCATTCATTCTTCCGCACAGACCTATCATGATTAAGGAACATTCAATTCCTTCCCTTAGATGATATCAAAAGAAATTTGGGGCGGCACGGTGGCGCAGCGGCAGAGTTTCTGCCTTACAACGCCGGAGACCCGGGTTCGATCCTGACTACGGGTGCTGTCTGTATGGAATTTGTACGTCCCCCCCTGTGACCACATGGGATTTCTCCAGGTTCTCCGGCCTCCTCCCACATTCCAAAGAGTTGCACGTTTGTAGGTTAATTGGCTTCTGTAATTTGTCCCCAGTGTCCAGCATAGAACCAGTGTATGGGTGATTGTTGGTCAGTGTGGAATCGGTGGGCTGAAGGGCCTGTTTCCACGCTGTAGCTCCGAACTAAAAATAAAGGATTGGTTCAGCTGGACAAGCTGGGTCTCCGCCCTATCATCAACATTCTCTTTAGTTTTCACCACACCTGCAACTTTCTATAAATTAAAATGTGCTTGTTTCCTCCCTTGAACAGTTCTGATGAAGATTTATTTACTTGAGGCATTAACTCCATTTTGCTGTGCCCTATATGCTGAAAATTCCAGGATTTTCTATTTAGATTTCTGGTTTATTTGAACTCATTATTGCTGGATAAGGAGTCTCCGATTCGTGGCTTTCAAATTAAATGGACGCATTTATTCTTACAGCATATGTATTGAGGGATAAGGAAGAAATGCTACAGTTTCCAAGATGCCAGCAGTAAAATCTGCTAAAGGAAGTCTGAAGAAGGGCCTCGACCCGAAATGGCACCCATTCTTTCTCTCCAGAGATGCTGCCTGTCCCTCTGAGTTACTCCAGCATTTTATGTCTATCTTCGGTGTATAACCAGCATTTGCAGTTTCTTCCGACACATCTAATAAACCTATGTTATTTTATTGTCATCTTCACCAGGGTGCAATGAAATTCCTTGTTTGCATGATGCTCCAAGAGTAAACAGTATACATACAGTAAAGATGGATATAACCATAAACTCAAGACCAAATGAAAAAACGCAGAACAATGCAAAGATTCTAATGCAGTTTGAAGCAGGGCAAAAACAAATGCAGCTACAGATCAACGAATGATGTTGAGTTAAAAGGAAGAGTATGTAACAGCACCTCCCAAATGTGTTTAGTTTTGTTTCGTTTTTTTAGTTCAGAGATACAGCGTGGAAACAGGCCCTTCGGCCCACCGAGTCCGCGCCAACCAGCCATCCCTCCACATTAACACTATCCTACAAACACACTGGGGACTAGGGTAGCTGGGACATTGTTGGCCGGAGTGGGGGAGTTGAGCCAAAGGGCCTGTTTCCAGACTTTATCAATCTATGACTCTATGACTCTAACATTGCCGTGATTCATTGGTGAACTTCAAGATCGATTTGCATTGTACTTGGCCACATAGTAATGGATGTACAGGGAACAGAGCAGCGGAGTGAGCACAAAACCCAGAGGAGCATAGTGTTGAGGGTCAAGGTGGAAGAAATGTTTTGACCAATTCTATCTAGCAGGCAGTCCAGAGGCTAGTTGCAGATGGAGACCCCAAAGCTCAGGACCAGGAATTTAGAGATGAGCTTATTCTGTATTATGGTGTTGAAGACCAAGCTGCAGTCAATGAATAGCATCCTGACATAGGTGTCCTTAATGTCAAGGTGATCTAGAGCTGAATGTAGTGCCATGGTGAGGACACCCACAATGGATTTATCTTCTTTTTGGCAAATTGCAAAGGATATAGATTGACTGGAAGACTGGCACAGATATGGGCCGTTACCAGTCTTCCAAAACACATTATTATGGTTAATGCATGAGCTGCTGGGCAGTAGTCATTGGGAAAGGTGACTATTTTTCTTAGGAACTGGCACTCCATCGTAATGCACGGAGTATTTGAAGAATTCACTCCAATGGGAAGCTATTCAGAAAAATATTGCAATTTCCATGTGAACTGGATGAAGTCCAGAAATAAAAACAATTACATACTGAGTAAAGAACTTATTTACGGGCTAAGTTGTTCATGGTTGGTTTATTATTTTATGCCAATTATTTGTTTTGAATGGTTCTTGGAAAGGAACAGTGCTGCACAGAAAGAAATTCCTGGCACTGGCATTTTCAGTTCATCGGCCAAACGTGGACAAATAATCTGTTGAAGATTAAGTATTCTTTGAGAAGTTTTGTTGAAAGGCTGAGCCCTTTGAATTCAACACTCATTGATGGTTTCAGTTATGCAATACAATAAGACTATAGTCCATGATTAAGTGAAAAGAAACTTAAATGCATACCAGGTTTGATTATTACACTATCTATTCACCATTGTCTAAGGTCAAGCTGTTAAAATGATCATGCACTCAATTTGCATTGAATTCAGTTAAATGTGCAACTTCTGGTGCTGGGTAAAATAGTTTGATTTCACTCATTTTTATGCATATTTCCATGGATTTATTTTAGATCAGTTTGCAATCCTCAAATATCAAACAGTATTTGTTTTTAGTTGCTGCCTTACAGCGCCAGGGACCCGTGTTCGATCCTGACCTTGGGCGCTGCCTGTACGGAGTTTGTACGTTCTTCCCTTTCTCTGGGTGCTCCGATTTCCTCCCACACTCCAAAGACGTACAGGTTTGTCGTTTAACTGGCTTTGGTAAAATTGTAAATTGTCCCTAGTGTGTAGGTTAGTGCTAGTGAACGGGGTAATCGCTGGGCGGCACGGACTCGGTGGGCCAATGGGTCTGTTTCCATGCTGCATCTCTAAAATCTAAAGTAAAAGTAAAGTTTTACAGTTTGTAAAGTATTTGCATATTAAATTGTAGGTTCTTGAGCAATAAGTTACGAAAGTTTTGAGATGAGGAAAACCATAGGCAGCGACCATGCGCCCCTTATTCTCTGCAGGATTCTTCCAGTCCACGGCGCTAAGGTTTCACTATTACTCTGGAAATGTAAAGTGATTTAATAACATAAACTTATCTTCTCTAATAGCATTTGCACAACATCATGAAAATCAAGTGCAGATTGGCAATGCACATTGTTGCTGATGGCTGGCACAGTGTTCTGAAATTTTGCTGAAAGATATAACACTGTGCAGTGCAACCATAAAGCAGTTGTTCCACCATAATGAATGCACAAAATTATTCACTTAATGCAATGGGAGATCTGCTAATTGTAGATACAGTTTGCAAACCGGGTGAATTTTCATGTAGCAGCTCATCAAGAAATACCTTTAATAAGAATAATTGTAACCAGCCAGTGGGAAATGAAACACCTAAGACCAAAAGTATAAGAAAATAACTGCAGATGCTGGTACAAATTGATTTATTCACAAAATGCTGGAGTAACTCAGCAGGTCAGGCAGCATCTCGGGAGAGAAGGAATGGGTGACGTTTTGGGTCGAGACCCTTCTTCAGAATGATGTCGGGGGTGGGACAAAGGAAGGATATAGGTGGAGACAGGAAGATAGAGGGAGATCTGGGAAGGAGGAGGGGAAGGGAGGGACAGAGGAGCTATCTGAAGTTGGAGAAGTCGACGTTCATACCACCGGGCCGCTAACTGCCCAGGCGAAATATGAGGTGCTGCTCCTCCAATTTCCGGCGGGCCTCACTATGGCACTGGAGGAGGCCCATGACAGAGATGCTAAGACCAAAATGCAGCTGACTTGCAGCATTGGTATATCAGACAGCATGGAAAACAATTGAACCAAAGAGGATGATCCCAGAGTACATTTTATCTGCTACATTTTTCTTCTGTTTGTTATTTCTAAGTCTGCCTATGGAGTTATCTGCTTTGTTGCCCGTGTTCAGTGAAACTTTTGATACCAGGCATGACAATTTTATCGAAAAACGATCCGTGCTTGGAGAAAGTCGGTGTCATTGACTGCGAGGGACTTTGTTACCATGACTACTCAAGTTAAAAATGTCAGTGCCTAGCTTGCTCCTCTATTCATACAGAACATCAAATAAATGTAGGACAAGCAAAAATCTAGTCGGATGCAAGTCTGACAAAATGGACAAATAAATATCTTGAAATTGAAGCTTTGGAAAGTACTGAAGAAAAATAAGCCCCAAACATTATGAGCACATGATAAAATGTGCGGTGTTTTTCTTCTTTAAAACAAATACCATCAATTTGTCCATCACATTGCAATGCCAACAGATGTTATCGCTCAGTACACTGGCCTGTGTTTCTGAAAGTCCCCAAATTCTTCTGGATAAGGTCAAATGCGATTTGGAAACTGTGCGCGCCAGTGCCCACGGTATCTCAACAGACCTCTGACAATGGGAAAATACATTGCACATTTACAGAATCCCACAGAGAATCCAACTATCAAAAAGCTTCGACCTGCAATTTAAAAGCAAAATCCTTCCGCATTATTACTCCTTCACTGAAAAGCACAGCTGGATGTGCAGCTTCATAAGCAAGATAACAAAACTCTACGAAGGTCGGGATATATCCAAACGAGGTGCCACCTTCATGAGAAATAAAACTGGTTGCTTTATTCTGTGCGCCAATATTTAGAAAAGCTAAATTTATATGCATCCTCACTACCCTCTGTCAAATATGGATTACATTTTACTTTGATTTGTTCCTGGATAGACATTCAGCTTTGGCCTGAAGTTGCAAAATTATACCTGCTGGAAAACGTAGTCCAAATATTGCAGGTACTAACGCAATGTTTAAGAAACATTTGGACAGGTACACGGATAGGAGAGGTTTAGAAGCATATGGGCTAAATGCAGGCAGGTGGGACATGTTGATCGGAGTGGGCAAGTTGGGTCAAAGGGCCTGTTTCCACGCTGTGTGGCTCTATTAATCTACGACACTGCCCAGAACAGGCCAAATATGTGGAGGGAGATAGGAAATAAGGAAAATTAACAACAGCAATAATAATTTTAAAAGCTTGTGCCTCTGGACCAATGGATTCAGTCACATCCTCCCCACACAGAAGTTATCCTGGTCATCAATTGGGGAGAGCTCACAAGTTCACTGCGATCACCAGAAGCACCATTTATGGTTTTGATAGAATTGATACAAAGAAAATTATTCCACTTATTGTTTTGATGTGTTTATGCTTTATTCTTAATTGTTAACTGTATGTTTGTGTTGTCACTTGTGAGCAGAGCACCAAGGCACATTCCTTGTATATGCACATACTTGGCCAATAAACTTATTCATTCATTCATTCATTCATTCATTCATTCATTACCCGAGGAGTGCGATGAACATGGAACACTCGTGCAACAGCAGGCAGTTCATAGAGTCACACAGTGTGGGAATAGTCCCTTTGGCCCAACTTGCCCACACCAACCAACATGTCCCATCTACACTAGTTCCACCTGCCTGTATTTGGCCCATATCCCTGTAAACCTGTCCTATCCATGTAAAGTAAGCAGTTAAAGTAAGTGGTGTTGATGAGTTTAAGAGGAGGCTGGGCATGTACAAAAAGTTATAGAAAAGGGAGGGTTATGCTGATAGATCTAAAAGTAGAAAGAAGGAGAAAGAAAGGGGGGATGTTTGAGTGCAGCAGTGTGGGTGTCAAGGGTTAGTGGGAGAAGTCAGGAGAATTAGGTTGAGAGGGAAAGATAGATCAGCCATGATTGAATAGCGGAGTAGACCTGAAGGGCCGAATGGCCTAATTCTGCTCCGAAAACTTATGAACTTATGAACTCCAATTCTCAATTTTAGTTCGATTCACTTTAACGAAACCAAATTTCACAAAGAGACAGCAATGCATGAGATGAATCCCTCCTCCAAAGGGTTTAATATTTTAATTAAGACCTGAAATCCATCTTACTTATTGTCCTTAGTGTGTGTAGGGTAGTGTTAATGTGCGGGGGATCGCTGGTCGGTGCCGACTCAGTGGGCCGAAGGGGCTGTTTCCACGCTGTATATCTAGGCTAAACTCAACTAGACAGCATGAGGAAATGAATCACTGAAATGCTTTAAACTATGCAAATGTGCCGACTTTAGTGATGCAAGGTAGATGGCAGAATGTGGTGTTACAGACCCTTATTTCAGTATGTTGTTGTTCATGGAGACGGTGGTGAGCTCCGGGTGGACCAGAAGCTCGGATACTCTGGAAGTCCAGCACGCACTGATGCACACTTTAGATTAGGACAGTTCCATGGGCATCTACTGCCCAGATCCAAGCTTGCATCAGTATCTTTCTAGGTAGGAAGGAGGTGAGGAAACTGAATCTCGAAAATATAAATGATACATCAAAGTACAGAGTCTTTTACCCAGAGTAGGGGAATGAAGAACGAATGGACATAGGTTCAAGGTGAGAGGGGAAAGACTTAATAGAGACCTGAGGGTCAACTTTTTCACATAGAGTGAGGTGGGTATATGGAATGAGATGGCAGTGGAGGTTTTGGAGTGACTAGGCTTGTATACACTGGAATTTAGAAGGATGAGAGGGGATCTTATCGAAACGTATAAGATTATTAAGGTGTTGGACATGTTAGAGGCAGGAAACATGTTCCCAATGTTAGGGGAGTCCAGAACCAGGGGCCACAGTTTAAGAATAAGAGGTAGGCCATTTAGAACGGAGATGAGGAAAAACTTTTTCAGTCAGAGAGTTGTGAATCTGTGGAATTCTCTGCCTCAGAAGGCAGTGGAGGCCAATTCTCTGAATGCATTCAAGAGACAGCTAAATAGAGCTTTTAAGGACAGCGGAGTCAGGTTGTATGGGGAGAAGGCAGGAACGGGGTACTGATTGAGAATGATCAGCCATGATCACATTGAATGGTGGTGCTGGCTCGAAGGGCCGAATGGCCTACTCCTGCACCTATTGTTTATTGTCTATGTGAGGCATGTACAATAGCAACATTTAAAAGACATTTGGACAGTTACCTGGTCAGGAAAAGTTTGGAGGGGTATGGACCAAAAGCGGGCAGATGGAACTAAGGGGTTGATGGAGCATCTTGGTTGGCATGGGTAAGTTGGGCTGAAGGGCCTGTTACCATGCTGTATGACTCTTTGACATGATTCTTTGCAGAAATTAGAAAAAGGAGCAAGAAGTTTCCAAAGGATGGCAATTTTTATTTCCAAAGATTTGTGTGCTGCTTTGATTCTGGAATCCTTTATGATTAATGTAACCTTTCTCTGAATGCATGAGCAGATCCAAAAGATATGGGAGGCTGCATTATTCTGAAGCTCAGCAGGGGAAACTAAAAGTAATACTGTGTTTGTGCCATGGACACAATCTGTCAGCATCACTGGTCTCTGCAGCAAGGAAGGGCTGACAATTACCCATGAGACAAAGAGTTGCTGCTGTTAGCTGTGTGGGAATGAGCACGTGATACAAAAAAATGGGAACCCATGCAGCACCAAAACCAGAAAAAGCAGTAGATAAAGAAAATGTGGGATGGAGCGGGAGGAGAAACGTGATAGGTCAGAGTGGATGACAAGGGATTAAGGAGGGAAACAATGTGGGAAAGAATTACGCAAAAGTGGTAAAAGAGTCTGAAGAAGGGTCTGAACCCGAAACGTCGCCCATTCCTTCTCTCCAGAGATGCTGCCTGTCCCGCTGAGTTACTCCAGCATTTTGTGTCTATCTTTGGTAAAAGACAAAGATTATTCGAAAGACAGGATAAGAAAGTGAATGAGAACATAACGGAACGATACAGGAAAGAATGGGGACAAATGGAGAGCGCCAAAGAATTTATAAAAGACCAAGTGGTTAGGACGCACTAAAGGGGGTTGGAACTGAGGTAGATGACAGTACCTTTCATCCCACTCGCCTCCATTTTCAACACTTCATCCTTTGCCGCTTCCACCAACTGCAATGTGATCCCACCACTCAGAACATCTTCTCCCACCCCTTCTTTCTGTCCTGCACGGGGACCACTCGCTCCGCACTTGCTGGTCCAACCCCCTTCCCCCACCCACCCCTCACCATCCACAGCACTATCCTCTGCAACGACAGAAAGAACACTTGTTCTTGCACCTCCTCCCTCACCGCCATCCAAGGACCAAATCAGCCCATCCAGGTGAGGCAAAGATTCACTTGCCCCTCCTCCAACCTTATCTACTGCATTTGGTTCTCCCAATGTGGCCTCCTCAACATCAGCCAGACCAAACACATATTAGACAACCAACCTGCAGAGCACCTACACCTACATCCCGAGCCCCCAGCTGTCTGCCATTTCACCTCCCCATCCAATTCCCACACCAACCCGTCCATCCTTGGCCATCTCCATTGCCATGACGAGACCAATGCAAACGACAGGAACAACTCATATTCCGCCTGGGTAGTCTGTGACCAAATGGAACTATCCAATTTTACAAAATCCTTACCTTCTGCGTTCCCACCATCCTTTTGATCCCCCTTAGGTCCTCCCACATTTGTCCCCTTTTCCTTCCTCCAGCCCCCTTTCCACCCCTCTCCCTCCTGGTTCCATCCACCTGATATGCCCATATTTAACCCACCGCTGCCCCCCCTCCCCTGCCCCTCTGCCATATGGTACCGTTCCATCCGCTGTACACCTCTACTCTAATGCTTCCCATTATCAACATCATTCCTTATCAGGTTCTAGCAAGGTAGCCTTTGTGTACCTTATCCCCCACTTCGATGTCTCCACTTTCACACCCCCCTCTCCTATCTGTCTCAATTGCCTGATTTTTTTTGTCTGCCTTCCATCCATCTGCTTCTGCTTCCCAAACCCACTCCTCCCCTTCCCCAACATGGCCCAACCTGCCCATTATCCTTGGTGCCTCCTCCATCCGCTAATCACCCACCACTGTCTCTCCACTCCCCACCTCCCCTTCATAATGGGCACCTTCTCTCTCCACTCTTTGTCCTGATGCAGGGTTTCGACCCGAAACGTCGCCAATTCCTTCCCCCTCAATAGACGCTGCTTGACCAGCTGAGTTCTCTCCAGCAGTTTGTTTGTTGCTTGGTAATAATGATGCAGTCAAGGATTAATTTGTAGAAAATATACACTCTTTATTCACTCCTTTGAACTGGGTTACTGGTTTACATTGATCACTTTACCACATAAAATAGACAATGCTTCATTATAGAAAGACATTATAGAATGGCTTGCTGCAAAGGATTTTGTATGTGGTCCAATTGATGCTTTGCTGAAATAATAAAAATGCCAAGACTGAAAGGTAGTACCATTATCAGTTATGTTGAGAGCAGATTACAGACAATATTTCTGCAACAAAACATTTAAAAGTGCAAAATGTCATCATTCAGGTGAGAAACCAGAGAAACGGATTAAAACAATTGCAAGACTGCTGCAGAGCTGATGGGACAGCCACTGAGTGAACTGCTGCACCTTAATGAGCACCTTTGGGAGTGCAGGTCAGGCAGAAGAGAGGGAATATTTACCGGAATAACAATTCCAACAATTGTCTCGTACTTTTTTGTTGCTGATGAACGTAACCTAAAAAAATGTATTACACAGAATAAAAGTCAATAGTGGAATTACAACTTATGTAACAAAAGGAGATACTTGGCAGATGCAACGGCAAAATAGACAATAGACAATAGACAATAGGTGCAGGAGTAGGCCATTCAGCCCTTCGAGCCAGCACCGCCATTCAATGCGATCATGGCTGATCACTCTCAATCAGTACCCCGTTCCTGCCTTCTCCCCATACCCCCTCACTCCGCTATCCTTAAGAGCTCTATCCAGCTCTCTCTTGAAAGCATCCAACGAACTGGCCTCCACTGCCTTCTGAGGCAGAGAATTCCACACCTTCACCACCCTCTGACTGAAAAAGTTCTTCCTCATCTCCGTTCTAAATGGCCTACCCCTTATTCTTAAACTGTGGCCCCTTGTTCTGGACTCCCCCAACATTGGGAACATGTTATCTGCCTCTAATGTGTCCAATCCCTTAATTATCTTATATGTTTCAATAAGATCCCCCCTCATCCTTCTAAATTCCAGTGTATACAAGCCCAATCGCTCCAGCCTTTCAACATACGACAGTCCCGCCATTCCGGGAATTAACCTAGTGAACCTACGCTGCACGCCCTCCATAGCAAGAATATCCTTCCTCAAATTTGGAGACCAAAACTGCACACAGTACTCCAGGTGCGGTCTCACCAGGGCCCGGTACAACTGTAGAAGGACCTCTTTGCTCCTATACTCAACTCCTCTTGTTACGAAGGCCAACATTCCATTGGCTTTCTTCACTGCCTGCTGTACCTGCATGCTTCCTTTCATTGACTGATGCACTAGGACACCCAGATCTCGTTGAACTCCCCCTCCTCCTAACTTGACACCATTCAGATAATAATCTGCCTTTCTATTCTTACTTCCAAAGTGAATAACCTCACACTTATCTACATTAAACTGCATCTGCCATGTATCCGCCCACTCACACAACCTGTCCAAGTCACCCTGCAGCCTTATTGCATCTTCCTCACAATTCACACTACCCCCCAACTTAGTATCATCTGCAAATTTGCTAATGGTACTTTTAATCCCTTCGTCTAAGTCATTAATGTATATCGTAAATAGCTGGGGTCCCAGCACCGAACCTTGCGGTACCCCACTGGTCACTGCCTGCCATTCCGAAAGGGACCCATTTATCCCCACTCTTTGCTTTCTGTCTGTCAACCAATTTTTTATCCATGTCAGTACCCTACCCCCAATACCATGTGCCCTAATTTTGCCCACTAATCTCCTATGTGGGACCTTGTCGAAGGCTTTCTGAAAGTCGAGGTACACCACATCCACTGACTCTCCCTTGTCAATTTTCCTAGTTACATCCTCAAAAAATTCCAGTAGATTTGTCAAGCATGATTTCCCCTTCGTAAATCCATGCTGACTCGGAATGATCCCGTTACTGCTATCCAAATGCTCAGCAATTTCGTCTTTTATAATTGACTCCAGCATCTTCCCCACCACTGATGTCAGACTAACTGGTCTATAATTACCCGTTTTCTCTCTCCCTCCTTTCTTAAAAAGTGGGATAACATTTGCTATCCTCCAATCCACAGGAACTGATCCTGAATCTATAGAACATTGAAAAATGATCTCCAATGCTTCCACTATTTCTAGAGCCATCTCCTTAAGTACTCTGGGATGCAGACCATCAGGCCCTGGGGATTTATCAGCCTTCAGTCCCATCAGTCTACCCAAAACCATTTCCTGCCTAATGTGGATTTCCTTCAGTTCCTCCATCACCCTAGGTTCTCCGGCCCCTAGAACATTTGGGAGATTGTGTGTATCTTCCTTAGTGAAGACAGATCCAAAGTAACGGTTTAACTCGTCTGCCATTTCTTTGTTCCCCATAATAAATTCCCCTGCTTCTGTCTTCAAGGGACCCACATTTGCCTTGACTATTTTTTTCCTCTTCACGTACCTAAAAAAACTTTTGCTATCCTCCTTTATATTATTGGCTAGTTTACCCTCGTACCTCATCTTTTCTCCCCGTATTGCCTTTTTAGTTAACTTTTGTTGCTCTTTAAAAGAGTCCCAATCCTCTGTCTTCCCACTCTTCTTTGCTATGTTATACTTCCTCTCCTTAATTTTTATGCTGTCCCTGACTTCCCTTGTCAGCCACAGGTGTCTCTTACTCCCCTTAGAGTCTTTCCACCTCTTTGGAATAAATTGATCCTGCAACCTCTGCATTATTCCCAGGAATACCTGCCATTGCTGTTCTACCGTCTTCCCTGCTAGGGCCTCCTTCCAATCAATTTTGGCCAGCTCCTGCCTCATGCCTCTGTAATCCCCTTTGCTATACTGTAATACCGACACTTCCGATTTTCCCTTCTGCCTTTCCATTTGCAGAGTAAAACTTATCATGTTGTGATCACTGCCTCCTAATGGCTCTTTTACCTCTAGTCCCCTTATCAGATCAGGATCATTACAATAAAATCACATTTGAACAAGATTTAATTATAAAACATTACCTTTGAGATGGAGTCTTGGAACAGGAGAGGTAAGTCATTTGATTTTATATTTGATGGCTTTCTGTTTCATCTTCACCACCAATTACCCACAACCCCAAATCTATTCCCCATTCTTATTTTTTTACTGAATGTCAAGGTTTTTCTTAACTAAGCAGTCAATTCTAATCACATCACCAGCAAAAAAAACCTGGTTTTGAAGAACTGCTGCTTAGTGGCATTGCAGACCTGAATTAACTCTCAGATATGAAGTGATATAATTATTGAAGCACATTCTGAAGATTAATAACTGCATTTGCACTGATGTTAATTTAGGTCTTTCACACAATTGAACTCAGCAACTTCTCTACCTCAGTTCCCCAAGGAGATAATTACATTCACATTTGAAGCAAAAGCCTTGCACAGATATTAAAACATCCGGAACAGAAAATACCCCAAGTACAAAGCAGGGTATTCAGCATTTAATTGAGAAAGGAAAGTTAACCTTCTTGATATGACCCTTTTTTTAGCGCCTCACATTCTCTACTCATGTAGATGCTGGCTGAACCACTTTCGAGCTTTTATTACAAACTTACATCTAAAATTTTGATCTTAATGATCTCTTCAACAGTATTACTGCTCTATTTCGGCTCAATCCCAATGCAACAACTCGAGTTATAATTCATTGCAATTCATCTTAATTGAAGCTGGACCAATAAATTGCGTGATCCTAAAGAATCGTTTTCCATACGAAAACAAAGTAAAATTATAACATACGATACATGCACACCCTTGACAGCTTTGCAAATTCAATTGTTCCAGAACATCTGGCGTCTACCGCACAACACATTTTTCACAAGTCTTTGGCAATTTAGATGTTGGCAAAACAGCCAGAAGGTATGGGAGTCTCAGTGTAGAAAGTGTTGTTAATACCTTTACTGAATTTGTGAATTGATGTTCGTATATTATAGTCACGTGTATGGAGATACACTGAAAACATTTGTTGACTTTAGGATTTATTTTCTTCTACGAGGCCATTTCTTTTAAAAGCATGACTTTTCACATCTTGACTGAAAAGAACGGCACACAATATTCAAGGTGGAAACCATAATTATTTAACACAATGACAAGTAGAGGCAGAGACAGGTGAAGTAGTTCATTTGGGAGGATGAATGAGGAGAGATAGTGTCAACTAACCAATAGTTTTATGAAAGCTATCGATTCCTGGCTTTCCATTACAGATGGCCTTAAAATGAAGATGTCATTGAAAAATGGAATTGCAGAATAACTCGGCAGATCAGGCAGCATCTGTGGAAAGTGAAACCATCAACATTTCAAGTTAAAAACATTTCATCTAAACTGATACTGCACAACCTGCTGAGTTGTTCCAGGGTTTTTTTTGTTTATATTTGTGATCTTCAGCTTCTGCAGATTTTTCATTAAAGATATTAAAAAGATTTCTTAAAACAAAGCAAATAAATCTTTCTTCACTTTGCATTTAAAATCACTGATGAAGCAATTGCAAAGCTGTTGCCAGTGACAAAAGTTTGGGTTGCAGAGAATATTTAAGACGGAAATAGTATACTGAAAAGGGGAATCAAGAGGGCAAAAAGAAACAGTTTTGGCATATAAGGTAAAGGGGAAGAGATTATATAAGCATGTTAAAAGAAAAAGGATAACAAGAGAGAGAGAATAGGTCACTTTGGATCAATGTAGTTGTCTAGGTATGGCACCACAGGAGATAGTAGAGGTCTTAAATGAATATTTCTCATCTGCATTTAGCTTTAAAAGATCATGGGTGTTGGAAAATTCAGGGGAGAATAGTGATGTCTTGAAGCACATCCACAATAGAGAAAGAGGTGCTGGTGGTCTTAAAGTGCATAACAATGGATGAATTTCTGGGGCATGGCCAAGTGTATACTTGGACTGTGGGTAGCCAGGGATGAAATGACATGGGCACTGGCAAAGATATCCGTATCATTGATAGCAACATACGAAGTTTTGGAAGACTGGAGAATGGCGAATATTATGCTTTTATTTAAGAAGAGCTGCAAGGACAAGCCAGGGAACTGCAGGCCAGTAAACTCAAATTCAACGGTAGGAAAGTACTGGCTCCACTGCAGTTTGTCATCTCTATTAACGATTTAGATTAGAATGTAGTTGGCATGGTTAGTAGATGACACCAAAATTGGCAATGTAGTGAACATTGCAGAATATATCTAAAATCACAACAAGATCTGAGCGCCACAGTATTGCAGCTGGCAGAGCTGCTGCCTCACAGCACCAGAGACCAAGTTTGATCTTAACTTTGGTTGCTGTTTGTGCGGAGTTTGCATGTTCTCCCTGTGACCACGTGGGTTTCCCTGAGTGCTGCGGTTAACTCCCTTGTCCCAAAGACGTGCAGGTCTACTGGTTAATTGGCCTCTATAAATTGTCCCTAGTGTGTAGAGAGTGGTTGAGAAAGTGAGGTAACATAAAATGAGTGCCAATGGGGGATTGATGGTTGGTGTGGAATTGGTGGGCCGAAGGGCCTTTTTCCATGCTGCATCTCTAAACTAAACTAAACGGAAAAATAGATCAACTGAAACAGTGGGCCAAGGATTGGCGGCTGGAATTTAACTTGGACAAATACCCAGTGTTGTATTATGGTTAAGTTAAACCAGGGTTGGACTTACACAATAAATGGTAGGGATCGAGAATATGTTGTAGTACAGAGAAAGACCACGGTTGTAGTACTGTGTGCAGTTCTGATTGCCAGCGAGAGGAAGATTGTTGTTATGCTAGAAAAGATACATTAAAAAATCAGTGGTATGTTATTGGGATTGGAGGGCATAAGTTATCAAGGGATATTGGACAGGTTGGGGCCTGATTTTTACCTTATAGAAGTATATAAATTTGAGAGTAGCAGAGATACGGTGTATTGTACCAACCTTTTCTTTTTACACAAGGCAAAACAGTCCAGAACTGGAAACCAAAGGTTTAAGGTGAGAGAAGAAGGAATTAAAGGAGGGACAATTTTTTTCGCACAGATGGTGGAGGAAATGGGGAACAAAATGCCTGCAGAAGTGGTAGTGGCAGGTACAATTACAACATTTAAAAAACATTTGGACGGGTACATGGACAAAAAAGCTTTAGATGGATTTGGGCAAAAATGCAAACAATGGGGCGAGCAAACAATGCAACAATGGGACAAGTAACTTGGTCATCATGGACAAGTTAAGTCAAAGGGCCTGATTCCATTCTGTACAACTTTATGACTCTATGATACAGATTTAAGATGATTTGCAAACAAAAAACAGCGGCGTAATCTGGAAAATCTTTCTAGCGCTGCAAATTGTTATAATCAGACATTCTTAAAGGGAACTGAGTAGCAATATTTAAAAACTAATTGAATACATGCTACTCTGCACAAGGGCCTGGGGAAAGAACGTGAAGATAGATGGATGGTGTGTTTTCAAAGAGTCGTCTCACTTTGTGCTGAATTGTTCCTTGATTTACAATATCCAACTAAATTTGAAGTTATCTTTGCAAGATGTTTTGAAGTAAAAGTTTAATTTCTAGTTCTAAACTTTGACATAGAGCAGAGAGTTGATCAATCGGAAAATAATTGCCCCACTCCAGTAATGAGCTTAGGCCCAAATATTCTCGTCCAAGAATTCGGCAGCCTGGTGTACAGATCAAATCTCAGGCAATTACGATGTAGGTTTTTCTCCCAACCTCTCCCCCGGGGCCAGGGAACAATTATCTTCCAGTTTATTATGTCAATCTTCTGACAGAAACAATAATTAAAGTCCAACGTTTATGCAATACAGCCTTAAGCAAAGTTTTAATATGCAAGAATTAAGTGCGGGTCAATCAAGCATAATCTGAGCTATTATGGGCAATGTTTTGCCATTGTCATGACCTAAGCCTAAAACTGAGGAAAGCACATCAGTATTGTCACCAAGCTTATGAAGAATACAACAAATAGAAATGGAGCCTTTATGTCTCTTTTTGATGTTCTGCAGTAATGTAACCAGACAAATCCCATTTTGTCTGTTCATTAGTATGTCACTAAAACATTACTGAAATACAATTTCCAGATCCAATCCAATTTTGAAAGACTCAAGATACATTTCCATGTACTCACTGTGATTAAACTTGTGCTTGCAAAATCTCTCTGCATGTGCAAAGGATTTTTGCTGCTCAATAGAAATAGAGAAACTAATTGTCTAAGTAAGTGTGACCAGGTCATATAAACAATTTATTTTGCAGAAACGTGGATGCAAGGAACTGCAGATGCTAGTCTACAGACATCAGTCTGAAGAAAGGTCTCGACCTGAAACGTCATCATTCCATGTTCTCCAGAGATGCTGGATGGAGGTGCTAGTTGAGTTACTTTGTTTCTTTTTTTTTGTTTTTAGAAACTCCTGTTTCAATGTTCAGGACTGCCAGTTATCAATATGAGAGTTAGAATAGAGCAGACTAAAAATGCAATATCAACAAAGTACAGTATATTTCTCTACTGGTCACTGTGATGGGTTCCAGCATAGAAGGTGATTTTTAGTTTAGTTTAGAGATGCAGCACAGAAACAGGCCCTTCGGCCCACCGAGTCTGCACCAACCAGCGATCCCCATATGCTTGCACTATCCTATCCTACACACTACAGGCAAAAGGTATAGAAGTGTGAAAACGCACACCATCAGATTCAGGGACAGTTTCTTCCCAGCTGTTTTTAGGCTACTGAATCATATTCCCACAACCAGAGAGCAGTACTAAACTACTATCTACCTCTTTGATGTCCCTCAGCCTATCCTTGACCGGACTTTGCTGGCTTTACCTTGCACTAAATGATATTCCCTTATCAAATAAATGGATTGATTGTAATCATGTATTGTCCTTCTGCTGACTGGGTAGCACGCAACAAAAAGCTTTTCACTGTAACTTCAGTACACGCGACAATAAACTAAACTGAAACTGAACTGAAACACTAGGGATAATTTTACCATTTTTACTAAAGACAATTAAAGTACAAACCTCTACGTCTTTGGGGTGGAGCTTTGAAACTGGAGCACCCAGGGAAAACCCACGCAGTCCTGGGGAGAACGTACAAACTCCGCACAGACAGCACTCGTAGTCAGGATCAAACCCGGGTTTCCAGCGTTGCAAGACAGCAACTCTACCGCTGCACCATTTTGCCGCCCCGATGTTTAAAAAAAGAAAAATTCAGGAAGAGGTGATAATGCTATTGAAAATTAGTATTTTGGAAAGCATGGAGGCAAGCTATGACTACGGGAATATGTTGCACCTTGTCAATACTTATCCCACAATCAACATAGGTAAAATCACAGAATTATTGTATTGCTGTTTGTGGAAACTTGTGTGAAAACTGGCTAATGTGTTTCTTACATCACAACAGTGACTCCAGTTCTGCCAAACCCATCGATTGTAAAACACTCTGTAATGTCCTGAAGGTTACAAGAGGCAGGATATAAATGGAGGGGTGGAGGGAGGCCAAAGTAACTAATGAAAGCTGTATTTAGACTGATTGCTTTTGTAATGAGATGTGACAATGATAGACATAAGGAGTTATATTAATTAGCAGGGCTCAATATTCCCTTTTCCTGTATGACATGCAAGAAAATGCTTTTATTTGCACCAAATGAGGTGTATTGTGGCACAAATGCAAATTAATATTAGATAATATCCATTAAGTGTTCCTCATAATAACATATACTCTATGCTTAATTGACAACAGAGAAGTTTTTGTATCCAATATATGGGAATAATTATAATCTCACATCGACAGTAGAACCACTCATCCAGAGCAGTGTCATGACAGGCGTGTAGAAACGGTGAAAGCTTGCACACACAAAATACGATATGGCTCCTCCAAAGTGTTTAAAACCAAATGCTTTGCAGAAAGACAATAAAATAACTTAAATTTCTCAAAGGTCAAAGCACAGTGACATGAATTTATCCAAACCATCGTGATTGCTAATGAAAAAACATATACTATGTGGCTGGTAGCAAGTATTTCTGACAACTACTTTTCTTCCTTGTTTAATGCAAGATGTCCAAAATATGTCAGTGTAGCGACCATAGAGAATGGTCCAGGTCGTCGAACCCTCGGATTGGCCAGCGAGGTCACGTGTGAACGCGACCATGGGGATTGGTCCAGGGAGCGACATCGCTGATTGGCCAGCGATGTCATGTGCGCTTTTGGCGCCCGAAATAGACAGTTCGGCGAAGTCTTCGAAGAAGACAGTAAGTTTTTGATGGTTGTCCTTTACCTTGTTGTTTAACTCTGTATTCGAATATTGCGGCTGCAATAAACTTCTTCTACAACCAACAAGTTTTCGGACTCGCCATATTGGTGACCCCGACGTGATCTGGACGATCACCGACTAAGCAGGAACCCGACGCCTCGTTGACGATGACCGCGCCGGGCACACCGGAGTTAAGCGCGGCAAGCGTTCACCTTCCGTTGTTTTGGACGCACGCACCGCAAGCTTGGTTTATCCACACCGAAGCTCAATTTCATATAAAGAAGATATCGGACGAATCCACGATGTACTACTACCTCGTCAGCGCTCTATCGCTGGACACGACCAAGCGCGTGATGCGGTTCATCGTGAATCCACCTGCGGAAAGTAAGTACGAGGCCATGAAGAAAGTATTACTGCGAATCTTCGGGTTTAATAAGCATGGTGGTGCGGCAAGACTTCTGCACCTACCGGATCTTGGAGACCAACTGCCTTCCGTCCTCATGTCCGAAATGATGATGCTAGCCGGTGAGCATACGGATTGCCCTATGTTCGAACAGGCATTCCGCGAGAGACTTCCTGAGGATGTCCGACTGCTGCTCACGGATTGTTCTTTTAAGGACCCCGAAGCATATGCAGCGAAAGCGGACGCGCTCATAGCGGCAAAAAACAAGGCAAGCGGTTCGATCAACAAGGTCTCGACATCAGTGACCACGCCACAGCGACGGCAAGATGGCGCCACGTCTCCCGCCAATTCTCCGAAAGCCCGCCAAAAAGATCCGCACAAGCGCGGCTGGTGCTATTATCACCTACGATGGGGTAGCGAATCCCGCAACTGCCGCTTGCCTTGTACCTTCGCGGGAAATGCCTCGGCCGATCGTACATAGGGGCAGTTACGATTGGCCAGAACCGGCGCCTCTATGTCCATGATCGATTCACGGACACAGAATTTTTGGTGGACACGGGAGCCATCGTCAGCATAGTGCCGCCGACCGACCTCGAAACCAGATCGGGTAAGACAGGTCCCACCCTCATCGCGGTTAATGGCAGCCCAATTCGCACTTTCGGTATACGGAAGATGTCCCTTGTGTTAGGCCTCCGCACGTACGAATGGCCATTCATCATAGCCGACGTCAAACAAGCGATCCTGGGCGCAGATTTTCTCGGGCTTTTTCACTGGTCCCTGATGTCCGCGGTAACGACCTCCGACCCTCCGCCGAAGATGAGCACGTCGCTCCGACAATCGCCTCCTCGCCCAGCCCTACTGTCCAGGCCGTCGTCGCGGCCCCCGACTCATATGCTGAGATTCTGGCAGAGTTTCCAGAGCTGCTCATTCAACGTTTTGACACGCCTTCGGCCAAGCACGGCGTGGTCCATCACATCCGCACCGAAGGCCCTCCCGTTTTCGCTCGGGCCAGGAGACTACTGCCAGACAAACTGGTGGTGGCACGGGCGGAGTTCAGGAAGATGGAAGAAATGGGAATTGTCCGTCAGTCTGACAGCCCGTGGGCCTCGCCGTTACATATGGCCTCCAAGGCATCTGGGGGGTGGAGACCATGTGGCGATTATCGGCGTCTCAATGCTGTCACCACGGCTGATCTCTACCCCATACCGTACCTACAGGACTTTTCATCTGGGCTGGAAGGAGCGGTGGTGTTTTCCAAAATCGATTTGGTGCGAGGATACCACCAGATCCCGGTGCGACCGGAGGACATACAGAAAACTGCAACGATTACTCCGTTCGGGTTGTTTGAATGGTTGCGTATGCCTTTCGGTTTAAAGAACGCGGCACAGGCTTTCCAACGACTGATGGACCGCGTGGGCCGGGGTTTACCCTTTTTGTTTATTTATTTAGACGACATCCTGGTCGCCAGCCCCTCAGTGCAGGAACACCAGGCCCACTTGCGGACCGTGTTCCAGCGGCTCCAAGACCACGGGCTCATTATCCAACCCTCCAAATGTCAATTCGGCCTTCCTGCTCTTGATTTTCTAGGGCACAGAATTACCCCTGCTGGCGCCTCCCCTTTACCCGAGAAGGTGGAGGCTATCCGGGCATTTCCCAGGCCCACCACAGTAAAAGGGCTACAGGAGTTCGTTGGCATGGTTAATTTCTACCATAGGTTCGTTCCGGCAGCTGCGCGAGTCATGCGCCCACTCTTCCAATGCCTTGCAGGGAATCCGGTAGAGTTGATATGGTCCCCGACCGCAGAGTCGGCTTTTACAGCAGCTAAGGCAGCCTTGGCAGACGCCACCACGTTGGTCCATCCGAGCCCCTCCGCCCCCACGGCCCTGACGGTTGACGCCTCTGACGTGGCGGTGGGCGGGGTTCTGGAGCAGCAGGTCGGTGGCCGTTGGCAGCCTTTAGCGTTTTTCAGCCGGCAACTAAATTCGGCCGAGCTGAAGTATAGCGCATTTGACCGAGAGCTTCTGGCTCTCTATTTAGCTGTTCGTCATTTCAGGTACTTCCTCGAGGGCCGCCCATTTGTGGCCTTTACGGACCACAAACCATTAACATTTGCTTTTTTGAAATTGTCTGACCCATGGTCGGCCCGCCAGCAGCGGCACCTGACTGCTATCTCCGAATTTACCACCGATGTCCGTCATGTCGCGGGTAAGCTTAATGCCGTTGCTGACGCCCTGTCTAGACCCACTTTTCCCCCTATTTCGGCGGTGGACTGCGAAGTGGATCCTGAGGAGCTTGCGGAGGCACAGCTTCTAGCGGATACCGTTTCGGCATACCGGTCCACCACTTCGGGATTGAAGTTGGCCCAGGTAGCTTGTGGGTCGGAAGGCACAAAAGTCTGGTGCGATGTTTCTCTTCCCCGTCCCAGGCCGGTAGTACCGCCCTCCCTTCAGCGCCGGGTTTTCGATGCCATTCATGGGCTGGCGCACCCGTCCATCCGCTCCACCTCTGCCTTGGTAGCAGCGAGGTTTGTCTGGCATGGCCTACGGAAACAGGTAGCGGGTTGGGCACGTTCCTGCGTTCCCTGTCAGACCACTAAAGTCCAGCGCCACGTCCAGCCCCCCGTACAGGATTTCGAGGTCCCAGCAGTTCGTTTTTTCCACATCCACGTGGATTTGGTCGGGCCTTTGCCTTCCTCCCGGGGCTACACCCACCTCCTCACGGTGGTGGATCGGTTCACCCGGTGGCCAGAGGCTTTCCCATTGTCTGATATTTCGTCAGCGTCTTGTGCTAGGACTTTGGCCCTTCATTGGGTAGCTCGTTTCGGGGTCCCGGCAGTTATTACCACTGACAGAGGGCCACAGTTCACTTCGTCCCTCTGGGCCGCGCTCGCAGAACTGTACGGTTCCAAGTTACAACCCACTACTGCATATCACCCCCAGGCAAATGGACTCGTAGAAAGGTTCCACCGTCAACTTAAGGCATCCCTCAGTGCAAGGCTTGAAGGCCCGGACTGGGTAGACCAGCTCCCTTGGGTTCTTTTGGGCATCCGGACTGCTCCTAAGCTAGATCTCGGTGCGTCGTCCGCGGAGCTAGTATATGGCTCGACACTTCGAGTACCCGGAGATTTGTTTCCGGACCTTTCAGACCAGCTGCCTACAGTCCCATCGGTGTTAGCATCTCTCCGGGAACGGGTGGGCTCCCTGGCCCCAGTTCCAACTTCACGTCATGGGTGTCCCATGGTACATGAACCGCCTTCCCTGAAGGACTGTGAGTTTGTTTTTCTGCGAAAAGATGCCCATCGCGCCCCGTTGCAGAGGGTCTATCAAGGGCCGTTCCGGGTTTTGCGTAAGGGAACGGCTACCTTCACCTTAGACATGTGCGGCAAGAGTGAGCTCGTCTCGGTGTCCCGGCTCAAACCTGCACATTTGGATCCGGATCAACCAGTCCTGGTCGGTCAAACCCCTAGGAGAGGCCGACCTCCGTTAGTTCCGCTCAGTCCAGGACCCCCCGTTCCGACAGTTCCTCCAGGACCCCCCGTTCCGGTAGTTCCTCCAGGACCTCCCGTTCCGGCTGTTCCGCCAAGTCCGGAACCCCCGGCTCCTGTGGTTCAGGCTGTCCCTCTCCGTACTCGTTATGGTCGCGAAATCCGGCTCCCTGCTAGGTTCCGCACCTCGGGTTCTGGGGGGGGTCATGTAGCGACCATAGAGAACCCTCGGATTGGCCAGCGAGGTCACGTGTGAACGCGACCATGGGGATTGGTCCAGGGAGCGACATCGCTGATTGGCCAGCGATGTCATGTGCGCTTTTGGCGCCCGAAATAGACAGTTCGGCGAAGTCTTCGAAGAAGACAGTAAGTTTTTGATGGTTGTCCTTTACCTTGTTGTTTAACTCTGTATTCGAATATTGCGGCTGCAATAAACTTCTTCTACAACCAACAAGTTTTCGGACTCGCCATATCAGCATCAATACATGTTTACAGCACTGTGGACTGTTGCTTTGTTCCAAGGACGGTTGAAACTAAAGAAGTTGTACTCTATCAATCCATCTCTGTTAATCTGGAGGTAACTTTGATATATCAAATACCATTCTTCCAATGGGACATAGCCTTGAAAATGGTGAGAGGCAGTCATCTAGATATGGTGCCGTTGGACACATCTTCCCCTCACTCCAGTTTCCTGAAAGGATTGTTCTCTCCAGGATGAGCTGATTGGTCTTCCCTCCAGGATGAGCTGGTTGGTCTTCCGTCTCCACACTTACTTGAGGACGGCACAATGGAGCAGCGATGGAGCTGCTGCCTCACCACACCAGACACCAGGGTTCGAACCTGACTAACGGTGCTGGCTGCGCATAGTTTGTACGTTCTCCCTGTGACCACATGGGTTTCCTCCGGGTGTTCTGGTTTCCACCCACAATCCAAAGACATGCAGGTTTGTAAGTTAATTGTTTTTTTGTAAAATGGGCCTAGTGTGTAGGATGCGAAAGTACGATAACATGGAACTAGTGTACGGGTGGTTGATGGTCAGCACGGACTCGGTAGGCCGAAGGGCCTATTTCCATGCTGTATCTCTAAACTAAATGAAACTAAAGAGGGAAAAATAGATTAGCTATGATTGAATGGCGAAGTGGACTTGATGGGTTGAATGGCCTTATTCTGCTCATAGAACTCATGAACTTCTGAACTAAATTTACCCAATGTCCATCTCACAACACTTTCTCTTGCAACCACTGGAAATGTAGCACCTGGCTCTGTCCATCACACAAGGACACAACTGCTCCTTCCAGGTCCGAAAGATTCGGCTTGAGCTTCCAATTTCCTGTTACTTTAACTCTCCATCCCACATCCCACTCTTCACATTTTATGCTCAGCCTCTTGCACCATTTCCATTGAGGTTCAAGAGAAGCTCAACTTCTGACTTGGCACTTCATAGCTATCACAACACAAAATCAAATTCAATAATTTCAGATAATCAGAAAATTCCAGTCCTGCATCTCGCATTTACATTTTTGTCTCTCCTCATTTGACATTTCATTTATCTCCTTCTATTTACAACTGCTCCAAATGCACCTTTTATTACCCATGAGTGTTACAGACCAACTTTCATGTTTAATTATATGTATGCTGCTAACTTGATGTCACTTTATCATTGCAGCATAAATAGCTGTGCTCCCAATTATTTGAAAACCTAAATCTCGCCCATGATTTCAACAAACACAAAAGAATTATCAGGCAAACAGAATTTAAGCCTTAATGGGTAAATGGCTACCTAGTTCAATAGCTTCATAATGAGACTTGAAAGGTCTCAGTATCGATTTGATCAATACTTTAAATAGATTAACAAATTAACAATCGAATAATAAAGGAAAAATAACCTCTCCAATTGCTACATAATGAAAAAGAAATGGATTTTGGTATCCTCCTCTGGTTGCACAGAAATTTACTTGAAAGGAGATCATAGATGTGTGATACATATTGAATTTAACATAACCTTGTCTTGTTGAAAGACATTTATATCATCGAAAAGCTGAGACCATTATTGGATGCAATTGGGCTTTAAAGAAAAGATGACTCAATATGAAGGCACTGCTAATGGAGTAAAACCAAGAACATACACAATGTAAAGTTGACCACTTTCGGAGGACACATATTTGCTCATAGTTATCTCATACTATCCTTTTATATAAAAGGGTGCATTTTGGCCCACCTTGACCATGCCATTTCTCAGAGGAATCCCAACAATTCTATTCCTCCATTTATTTCTCCTCCCACATGCCCATCAACTCCAACATTAACCCCGAATCTCCACCAGTCTATCTGCATTAGGGCTGATGTTTTGCAGCCAGTGAACTTCTGCACTAGCAAGCCATTGGATGTGGGAGCAACATGTGGAGACACTCAAACATTCAACATGAATGTGTGAACTCCACACAGGTAACACCAGAGGTCAGGATGGAACCCGGGTTGCTGCAAGGCTGCAGCACTATCAATTGCCAGCCTAAATGCGTTGCTTCTGCCCAACAGTTCCAGTCAGAAGATAGACACAGAAAGCTGTAGTAACTCAGCGGGACAGTCAGCATCTCTGGAGAGGAGGAATGGGTCATGTTTCGGGTTGATTCCCTTGTTCAGACTGGACCCAAAACGTCACCCATTCCTTCTCTCCAGAGATGCTGCCTGTCCCGCTGAGTTACTCCAGCTTTTTGTGTCTATCTTCGGTTTAAACTAGCATCTGCAGTTCCTTCCTACACAGTTCCCGTCAGAACCACCGGGACAGTATCAGACAAACTAATCTGTTGGTTTACTTCACTATTGGACTCTGTGTGGTGTCTGGGAGGGAGGGGCAGTCTTTCTGAGAGTTCACGGCATTACCCTGGCAAAATCGCCACTTGGATTCCATGCCCAGTCACACTCTGTGTAAGGGCCGAAACCTCTGATTTCAATGGGTCCGTAAGTCCCAGACTTACAGTGTGAGGAAAGTAAGATGAAAAGATTGTGTTTTATTTAAGATATCATTGTTTTTAATCATTACCATTAAGTATTTAATGATATAAATGTAGTTCAAGTACTTCAGTTTATTTTGGGGTGAAGTGCCTGGCGTGAGGAACCAAAATGGGATAATAATGAGTTGCTGGAGGACAAGGAAGAAGACGAAGTTGAGAAGTAACAGGAACCCCACAGGAGGCTTCTCTGAAATCAGACATCTTGTGAGTCAGCAGTTGATTCAGAAAAGATTTTCAAACCATCCAAACTCACCTTTCCTTCTTAAAGCAGTCATACATGTTCAGGGTATTCATAGCAGTAAAGTACTAAGTAATAATCTTCATGTAGTAAGTTCAATTCATTCCATCCCATTGTACAACCGTATCAGAATTAATAATGATTTCGACAAAGTTACTTTGTTGAAATCGATGAAGAATTTTCTCTCCCATAAAATAAATGCTGTAGTTCCAAATTCAGTTCTCATACACAAATCACTGCAAAAAAAGATGTACTCAGAACAAAAGATTTATTATTTAATAAATTACTACCTCATTGCCTTGCACAAACATGAATGGCTATTCCTCATTATTCAAAACGTCCTCACATTTTCCAATGTAATGCATGTAATATCTTGACTCATATCAGTAATGACTTATATCATGACAAATAATTCTACCCATTTACAAATCTTATTAGTGCTCTCAAATCACAGACTTAAGAACAACATATGTACTAATGGATATTTAGGAACAAAATTGGGCTATTCAATGAGGTCACTCGCCAATCTCTTGGTGATTCAATTGAATGTTTGCATTTCAAATCGATGTCATCATCATTTCATTTGATCTAGAAATAAATTCAGGATCCACCAGGTCTCATGAGAAATTGATGTCAAATATCGAAATATGTTGCCCACAAAAAGCATAAAGTGCTGGAGTATCTCAGTAGGTCAGGCAGCTGGGTTACCCCAGCACTTAGTATCTTTTTGTGTATTTACCAGCATCGGCAGTTCTTTGTTTCTAAATATGTTGTCCATTTATCATTCCAATCTTCAAACCAGAGATTCATGACAGCCACATACAAGTTAGAGTACTCCCCACAAAATCTCTGCAAAAAAATAAATGGTGGATTTGTTCAACTATGTGTTTCCAACAAGTGTATATTATCGCCATCCAGCTGACAGCAAAGAACTTTGAATGTCTTCAACAGCAAGGAATGAAGCAGAGACTGCTCTTCAGACGCTTGGCATCTTGTAACTCAAACACAAAATTGACATTATCCGCACATTTCCTAAGTTGTCTCAACGCTATCAAATTCACCTTCGCATTGTTCTCTACTACACTGAAAATAAAACTTGCTTCGGCAGCAAGTAAGCATTATAAGCATTTGAACCATCTGCATGAAGCCCGTATTACTGATAACAACAAATTATCCTGGTTTAATTAATCCAATAAGCCATGGCTGGCACCATTGGTGCAGAAGCAGCTTGAGTAACTCCATCTGGCCTCACAACATGACACTTTTGACTTCTCTCAAGCAGCTAGGCTTATGCCTTCTCCTCACAATGATCCCATGATGATTATCCAGGGAACTTACAAGCAGCACACAAAAATGAAATTTCATTTGTTAGCTGCATATAGATGACAAATGGATGCAAGTCATACCCGAAGACATGGATTCGTCATGTGCCTTGCAGTGACAGCAGCACAAGCATTTCAATGCTGACATCTAGTTTAACTTGGTGAAGCAAAGAGAATAGAACTAACAACAAGAGTGCAGGGAATATGTACGGGCACAATACCAGAACTTGAGTGCCCGATCTATAGAAAGATGTTGGACAGGCTAGGACTTTAATCCTTGGAGAGCAGGAGGATGTGGTGTGATCTTATAGAGGCATATAAGATCATAAGTGGAACAGATAAGGTTGATGCAGAGTCTTTTACCTACAGTATGGTATTCAAGATCCAAAGGACAAAGGTCTAAGGTAAAAGAGGAAAAATGTAATAGGAATCTGAGGGGTGACTTCTTCACAGAGGGTGGTGAATATATGGAAAGAGCTGCCAAAGGAGGTAGTTGAGGCATAAACTATAAAGCATTTAAAAACCATTTGGTCAGGTGGATAGGAAAGGTTTAGAGGGGTATGGTCCAAACGTGGGTAGGTGGGACTAGTGTAAGGTGGAGAGGAGGGGAGGGGAAGGGAGGGGAGTGGTGGGGAGGGGAGAGAAGGAGGAGAGGAGAGGAGAGGAGAGGGGAGGAGAGGAGAGGGGAGGGGAGGGGAGGGGAGGGGAGGGGAGGGGAGGTGAGGGGAGGGGAGGGGAGGGGAGGGGAGGGGAGGGGAGGGGAGGGGAGGGGAGGGGAGGGGAGGGGAGGGGAGGGGAGGGGAGGGGAGGGGAGGGGAGGGGAGGGGAGGGGGGAGGGGAGGGGAGGGGAGGGGAGGGGAGGGGAGGGGAGGGGAGGGGAGGGGAGGGGAGGGGAGGGGAGGGGAGGGGAGGGGAGGGGAGGGGAGGAGAGGGGGAGGAGAGGGGGAGGAGAGGGGGAGGGGAGGGGAGGAGAGGGGGAGGGGAGGGGAGGAGAGGGGAGGGGAGGGGAGGAGAGGAGAGGGTGCTTTTGCTACTAGGGTTGTGTAGAGAATAATTTACATGGAATATAAGGAAATCAAATTGATGGGATTGCTGTGAGCCGGCAGATGTTCAACGGGCCAAACGGCCTCTTTCTACATCATAACTAAATAGAATAAACTCCGTTTTATTATTTTCATTTTCAATTTGGAATCTGAAACACCATGTAAATTGGTGATTTTACTGCAAAAATGATGCCTCCACAGAGACCACAAGATTGAAACAGCGGCTCGGAAATCACAACACGAGCCAAACAAAGCATTTAAATTATCTAAACAAAATATGTGAATGTAACAGATAACCACAGTTGAAATGTATTGCAGAGTGTATTCGGTGTTACATGCTCTCAAAGGAAGGACAAATAAGCAGTGTGTGTGATTCACGTAAAGTATTGAAATATCTTGAATCAAATTAGATAAGGATCCAGGAGAGCCTTGAAGAACAGGTCTAGCCAATTCAGAGCTGCAATCAATAAATCCATTGTTATTGAAGTAAAAAGCCACACCAGGTTGAGCAAAATCAAAGTCTTCACCAGGCTGTGGTGTTTTCAGCAGAATTGCACCTTTAGACTTCCCTTTAGACTTTGGAGATACAACGCAGAAGCAGGTCCTTCGGTCCATCGAGTCTGCACTGACCAGCAATCAGTAGTATTATGCTACACACTAGGGACAAATTACATTTTTACAGAAGCCAATTAACCTATAAACTTGTACGTCTCGGTAGTGTGGGCGGAAACTGGAGCTCCCAGAGAAAACCCAGGCAGGTCACGGGCAGAACGTACAAACTTTGTACAGACAGCACCTGTAGTCAGGATTGGACCCGGGTCTCTGGCGTTGTAAGGAAGTAACTCTACCGCTGCACCAACTAGCAAGCAGCCAAACATTCAAACCTCAGAGGCACAAATGGAAGCAAACTCTAGTTAGGAGTTATGAAGGAAGACTGGAGTTTCTCAGCTGGGAAAGACAGCATTTTGCACAAAGGAAAATGGTAGTAGTCATTGGAGACCAATCACATCACTTCTCAGTGCTGGATCCAGCAATCTTCAACAATTTCATTAAAACCATTCCTCTAATCAAAAATTCAAAAGCAGCAATGCTTGCTGATGATTGCACGATCTTAAATTACATTTCAAACTCAGAAGATAAAGCAGTTCTCGCCTGAATGCACAGGACCTGGACATGATTCAGACATTGGATGAAAGATGCCACACGAGCAGCCAGCAATGGCACATTCCAGCAGGGAATAGAGTTTATTTATGTCTCCTTGACCTACAATGATAGAGCCATCACCACATCACCACAATTAACATCCAAGTGGTCGCCATTGATCAAAATATGACTCAACTAGCCACATGCATAGAACAGCTAAAACTGGTCAGAGGCTGGGCATCTTGTGGTGAGTGACTCATATCCTGGCCTTTCTCATCTCCATCTACAACACACGCCAGGAGTGCGTTTGAATACTCTTTTATCTGAATGAATAGAGCTCCAGCAATACTGAAGAAGCTCAATGCCTCCTCAAATAATTGACTGAAACCACATCCATTAGATCATTCATTCATTCTGTTCACCACCAATGCAGTGCAAGAACTACAAAATGAAGGTGGCACGGTGGCACAGCGGTGACGGTAACAAATTCACGTTTGTTATTCGTAATATCTTTAATATTTGTAAGACTGCAAATGATAAATCAAGTTCATTACCTTCTGTCTGAATAATCACACGTAATACTGGATGAGCACATCAGATTTATTCCACCATGGGGTTCTTCCCGTGACGATCTCCAGACACAATACTAGTGTCTGAAAAGATCTCAACGCAGGGGAGGGGAAGAACAACTTTTCCACGATTGTTTACTTTTTTATACAGAAAGGAAAAAGGGGCGTAACAGATAAAATTAAGGACCAATTACAAATCTAATACAATTCCCATGGTTACAGAGAAAACAAAATCATTAATACAGGTCACATGCTCAGAAACCAAACCATTAATATAAGTCAATGTGTTGTTAATTTTGAGGGAAATATACTTGGGAGATATATTTTTAATTCAACATATACACAGAAATGTCGAGTTGCTGCCTTACAGCACCTGACACCCAGGTTCGATCCAGACTACAGGTGCTCTCTGTACGGAGTTTGTACACAGGTCTCCCTGTGATCTGCATGGGTTTTCCCCAGTGCACCTGTTTCTTCCCACATTCCAAAGACGTACAGGCTTGTAGGTTAATTTGGCTTCTGTAAACTGTAAATTGTTCCTCGTGTGTAGGATAGTGCCAGTGTAGAGGGCAATCGCCGGTCGGCACAGACTCTGTGGGCCAAAAGGCCTGTTTCCATGCTGTATCTCTATGCTAAACTAAACCTCCAAAACTCACAATCTCTGCCATCTGGAAGAACAAGACAGTAGGTAAATAAAACATGATCATCTACAAATTCCCCCTTGGTTCCACACAATCCTGATGTCAAAATGTATTGGCATTCGTTCACTGTCATTGGGAACTCTATTGTGGCACTGTGGGAGTGTCATCACCAGAACATTGAACATAGAAAAGTACAGGCACAAAAAGCTGGAGTAACTCGTGAACTGAAACATCACCTATTCCTTTTTTCCAGAGATGCTGCCTGACCTGCTGAGATACTCCAGCATTTTGTGTCTGTCTTCGGTTTAAACCAGTTCCTCCCTACGCATAGAATAGTACAGTACAGGGCAGGCCCTTTGGCCCAAGTTTCTGTGCCACACATAATACCAAGATAAACTAATCTCATCTCATGATCTCTAATCTCTAATAATCATCAGATCTCTAATCTAATCTCATCTGCCTGCCTATCTTATCCCTTGATCCATATCCCTCCATTCCCAGCATATTCATGCAACTAACTAAAAGCCTCTAAGATGCCACTATCATATCTGCCTCCATCCACTACCCCTGACCGTGGGTTCCACACACCCAGCACTTACTGTGTAAAACCTTGTCTCGCTCATCTGCTGCTGCGCTTGAAGAAGGCAACTCATCGCACAACCTTGACAAGCGGAAACCGTGATAAGCAGCTGTACAATTCTGCAATACATTAACTAAGGAAAATGACGCTCAACTAAATTTTCATCAAGTAAAGTTCTGTTGATCCTTTTTTTTAATGGATGTTTTCCTAGAAGACACATTTAAGACTCATTGCTCATTACCGTACAATGAGCTTTAAATGTGGCTGAGAGAACACAGGTAATGAATTTACATGTGCAATTAAACACACGAAGATGACTGTGAGACCACTGCTCAATGGCAATACAAAAATAAGGCCAAACAATGGCCTCCAAGCAAAACAAATGCCGACAAACCCGGACCAATCACTTCACAGCCCTCAAAACGCACAAGAATATAGATTATCCAGTCAATGCAATTTATGTATTAAGGAAAGGACTAATGAGGGAAAGAAAATACATCCAGAATCATTTTCTGCAAGGCATGGAGCTTGGTAAAATAGTCTCTGTCATTTAGTCAGAATTAACTCAAGCAAATGAGGAGGGAAACATGCCAGTGGCAACAATTATGAGAACTACATATTCACATTCCATATCCTAACAATATTGTTCTGTACGTTTTCAGTCAGATGTTCTTGACAGCTGTCACTTTAACACCTGTTTGCAGAAGCTAAAATGGAGAGCGAACCAGCAATTGCTAAGCAGGCGATGGAGGCCCAGATTTTGATTTACATCCACACAAAGGTCCACATGACCTACAAACCCCCAACCCTCCCCTACCCCACGTGCATTGATAAACTGTCAAACCTAAATAATCAGTGTTATTATGCCATTAAATGGACAGACTTTTGAACTTTGGGACTTCAAAGGTAACAGAGGACAGGCAGGAATATAGAGCTAAGGCCAAGATCAGATCAATTATAATTATATTGCACATTGGAAAATACTCGAGGATCACATGGCCCATTCGTGCTCTTTTTTCTTAATTCTGAGTAGTCAAAAGAAATATTTTCATTCAGAACATGAATTAATCAGGTAAAACACAATTTGCACTAAAAGTACTGCTGGATAGACATCAGGTCGAACTTAACAAGATGGATCGGACTTAGAATCAATTCAGTTCAAGTATCACCAAATGCTTGCTGATTACATTGCCTCAGCGACACATCAAATATAAAGATTTCATCCTGTTGTCAAGCCTTAAGCTTCAAGCTTTTTCCACTGATAGATGTAGCCTCGATGGCAGCCTTGCCAACGGTCTGTCTGTCGTTTCGTCTTATTTGTTATTTTTAGTGTGTTTTAAAATGTTTGTGTTAATGTTCTCTGGTTTGTTTTATGTGGGGAGTGGGGGAGGGGGGCGAGGGAAACTTTTTTTTCAATCTCTTACCTTGCTAGAGATGTGATTGTTTTCCGGATCCTATCTCCGGTCGGTCTACAGCCTAACATCATGGAGCTGGCGGCCTTGCTCAAGATTGACTTTGAGCCCCACTGCGGGGCCGTGGACCTACCATCGGAGCCTGCAATCCCTTGCCTGGGATCGACACTCCAACTGCGGTCTGCGGATTTCAACATCGAGGAGTTTGCAGTCTCGGATATTAACTGATGTCGGGAAGCTCCAAAGTCGCAGGGGAGCTGAGACCCCCCCCCAATGCAGGAGCTTGATCGCCCCGACATGGAGGCGTCGACTACCGGCTACGGAAGCCAAGATCGCCCCATCAACGGAAGGCTCAAGGCCCCCGACCGCGGGAGCACAAAGAAGGGAAGAGATTGAACTTTTTTTTTCGCCTTCCAGCACAGTGAGGAATGTGGAGGAGTCACTGTGGTGGATGTTTATGTTAAAATGTATCTTGTGTGTTTTGTTGCTTTTTATTGGTATGGCTAGATAGAGCTCTTAAGGATAGCGGAGTCAGGGGGTATGGGGAAAAGGCAGGAACGGGGTACTGATTGAGAATGATCAGCCATGATCACGTTGAATGGCGGTGCTGGCTCGAAGGGCCGAATGGCCTCCTCCTGCACCTATTGTCTATTGTCTATTGACTGTATGGCAAATCAAATTCCTCGTATGTTGCAAAACATACTTGGCTAATAAAGTATGATTATTATGATTATGATTATTATGTTTCTAATGTAGATGATTTCAGATAATAATGTCAGGATTAATAATAAGGTGATTTGGTATTATATGCATTTATAGATAGAAAATCTATCTGTGAAAGCAGAAACAGCAAGTTAAATTGGAAGTCAATTTCCAGGTTGCTAGTTCAACATCTTGCACAAACAAATCGTGCTAAATGCTCCATAACAAGAGATTTCAATCGCTGACCACACTTTACAAATTCTCTCAGAGAATTTTGCAAACGCCATGGATACACCATTATGAAAAAATGCTCTTTCAACTCCTTCATTTGAAAGCAAATGTTTTGACATCTTGCTAAAGTGGAGATAGTGCTGAATATAACCATCTGGAAGAATATTTTTGTTGGATGCTCTTGAATTTCCAAGTTTTAATTTAGTTTAGAGATACAGCATAGAAACAGGCCCTTTGGCTCACCGACTCAATGTTCACCTGTTCACACCGGTTCTATCTTAACCGTCTGCCGGTGCGGGCGGGGCCTCCAGACAATGGAACATCTCCTGAGCTGTGACATGCTGCATGACACATTCCCTATAAAGGATCTTGCAGAGGCCAACGACGTGGCACTAAAATCTGCTCGCTATTGGCAAACAGCCGTGTGATGACACGAATAAATAAATATCTTAACCCACTTTCACACCCACTCCCTACACACTAAGGGGGAATTTACAAAGGCCAATGAACCTACAAACCCGCTCATCCTTTGGATGTGGGAGGAAACTGGAGCACCCGGAAGAAGCCCATGCGGTCGGTCACAGGGAGAATGTGCAAACTGCACAGACAGAACCCAGGTCTACGGCCCTCTGAGGCAGCAGCTCTACCAGTAGCACCATCATGCTGCCCTGGTTTAGGTATTAGTTTTATCTACAGTAGATTGCACCATAATTGCTTCTGGGTGATATGTACCATCAGGATTTTGGACAGGACAATCCAGAGAGTTGAATTATGCTTATGCATTTGACATTTCCCAGCATCAGATGCACATCTAGTATATCGCCAATCATGCTACGCCCATTTCTGCCCTTCCCAACATAGATTGGTGTTTAAAGGTGCAATCTGCAACCACTGTGGAGCAGTCTCAGTAAAACTAGGAGCTCACTCTGCAAGCTAATTATGGATTCTCACTCTGAAAAGAGAGACCCTGGCCACACTCTCATTTTGCTCCTACCTTGGAGGAAGAAGGTACAGGAGGACGAAAACCGTGACAACCAGGTTCAAGAACACCTTCTTCCCAACAACTATTAAATTCTTGAACGTTACATAACACCACCCTCAGCAACTCTGAACCTCTATGGACTGGCTTTAGTTGCATTATGGACTCCGGGGGGGGTTTTGCACGAGTATTACAATTATTGATTTATTGAATTTGTCTTGAATATCACATTTACCTCTTTATTGTACTTATGGGTCTGTTAAGCCACTGCAAATAAGAATTTCATTTCAGGACCATTGTCGGTACATATGATAATTAACACACTGCTGAGATCAAGACCCTAATTCCGTTCAGACGGAGTGTGCCAAAGTTGTTGGACACACATGCTGGAGGAACTCAGCGGGTCAGGCAGCATCTCTGGGTGAAAAGGATGGGTGACGTTTTGTGTCAGATCCCCTCTTCAGAATGAAATGGAGTGTGAGTATTTTCTTTGGCATTTAGCTGCTGAGTTATTCATTCAATGGGCACCTCTGTAATGACCAACTGGTATCATATGAAGAACCATAAGGAGAGCCAGAAGAGCAGAGGCGGCACAAAAAGCAGTTTGCGAGGAGAATGTCTTTGTTCAGTATCCACAGCCTCATCCACTGGCTGAGCCCAGTACACAAGGAGATAGACACAACATGCTGGAGTAACTCAGCGGGACAGGCAGCATCTGTGGAGAGAAAGAATGGCTGACATTTCGGTCGAGACCCTTCTTCAGACTGAGAGTCATGGGAGAGGGAGATGTGGAAGGGTAAAGTATGAAAACCACAGATCAAAGCAGATGGTTATCAAGGAAATGTACATTGTTGGATGAGGGGAAGGTAACGACGAGACATACAACCAGTAAAATTAACTAGGAGGGCAGTGAAATTAGAAGGCGAATTAGAGTGGGGGAGGGACAGAGAGAGGGGGAAAGCAAGGGTTACGAAGTTAGACAATAGGCAATAGACAATAGATGCAGGAGTAGGCCATTCGGCCCTTCGAGCCAGCACCACCATTCAATGTGATCATGGCCGATCATTCTCAATCAGTACCCCGTTCCTGCCTTCTCCTCTTACCCCCTGACTCCGCTATCCTTAAGAGCTCTATCTAGCTCTCTCTAGAATGCATTCAGAGAACTGGCCTCCACTGCCTTCTGAGGCAGAGAATTCCATAGATTTACAACTCTCTGACTGAAAACTTTTTGTTCCTCATCTCCGTTCTAAATGGCCTACCCTTTATTCTTAAACTGTGGCCCCTGGTTCTGGACTCCCCCAACATTGGGAACATGTTTCCTGCCTCTAACGTGTCCAACCCCTTAATAATCTTATATGTTTCGATAAGATCCCCTCTCATCCTTCTAAATTCCAGTGTATACAAGCCTAGTCGCTCCAGTCTTTCAACATATGACAGTCCCGCCATTCCGGGAATTAACCTAGTAAACCTACGCTGCACGCCCTCAATAGCAAGAATATCCTTCCTCAAATTTGGAGACTGCACAAAACTGCACAAAGTACTCCAGGTGCGGTCTCACTAGGGCCCTGTACAACTGCAGGTTAGAGGTTAGAGAAATCAATATTCACACCGCTGGGTTGTAAGCTGCCCGAGCAAAATATGAGATGTTTCTTTAATTTGCATTTGGCCTTTGACTGTACTGTCAGTGAGGCCATTGTACATTTCCTTGATCATCGTCTCTTTGATCTGTTCTTTTCCCACCTCACAGGTTCCCTAGCCTTCCATTTCCCTCACCCATTCCTTCTCTCCAGAGATGCTACCTGTCCGGTTGAGTTACTCCAGCATTTTGTGTCTATCTTCAGTGTAAACCAGCATGTGCAGTTCCTTCCTATATAGTATATAAGAAGCTCCCTACAAGGAATTGCTGTCTCCCAAATCTTTCCATTCTCTACGTGTCAGGATTGAGGTCAAATGTTGCCCATCCATTTGAATGATTGCAGCTCCATTAACATCAAGGAAATTTAACACCATCCAGAATAAAGCAGCACACTCCACTCACCAAGCTGCCCCACATTGATTTCTTCAGTACATTGTGTCTACACCAATTGAATTTCTCTCAGAGGGTTGTGAATCGACAAAATTCTCTTCCTCAAAGGTTGGTGGATGCAGAGGCTTTGAATATTTATAAGGCAGAGGTAGAAAAAGCCTTAGCAAGCAAAGGAGTAAAAGGTTACTGTGAGCGAAAGGTTACCGTGGGTCGAGGCGAATGTGAAATCGAGGTTACAATCAGATCAATCCTGACCCTGGTTGAAGTACAGACCAGCTCGAAAGATCAGATAACCCGCTCCAGCTCCTCATTCTTATGTTAAAATGTATTAAAACTAGAGTTGTCTGTAGCTTACGTGAGGTCTGAGCACCATCGTGGATCAGTTTGGCCTCTTTTTTTTTTTGCTGTGTATTCAGACACAGTTTGAAACAAGGATATTCAACCTGTTAAATCTATATACCAGCACTATGCAAGAGTTATGCATCAGATCTCTTCCATCATTCTGAAGCCTGCAATCAGCACATTTTATTTCCAGATCGACATTGCTTCCTTTATATAAATTGTTTTAATCCTTTTCAGCCTTGTGAAAGATATCCTCCTTTTTAAATCTTTAGCATTAAAATAAGCACAAAACTCAACTGAAGGATTAATCATTAAGTTAATCATTTCAGGGGTTAAAATGAATTACTGACAACATTGGTTGAAAATGTAATCTTCAAATTGCTATGGGAAGTCAGGGGAGATAAAAAAAATGAAGTCAGAAACACCACTGACCACAGCTGAACAAATTTATAAAGGACACGGTAAGAAAATATGATTCTTAAATTTAATTAAAAGACAGAAGAATCAGAGACTTTAATATTTATACCATTAACAGAATCTACAGTACATTGACAAGGGTTCAATGTGCTACTAAATCACAGAGATGAATATGTGCAATGAACCTGCGCTCATCATAATGGCTGGGACTGAGCAGTATAGTGTTGAACCTGTCATTTAATTTCCATTCCAGAAATTGTCAGTAATCTTGATTTAGTACAATACCAAATGCAGAAATAAGAATTTGCTTATCGAACAATATAACTGTATGGTGCAGGTTTGTCGGGGTACTTTGCTTCTGAGTTGAATATTTGAATACATTGTCGCTACGGTAGAGTTAGATGCGTATCTAACTTATTTAATAATATAGACAATGCTTTCTGTTCCCACACATCGAAAGGGCTTCAAGAGACAAAAGTTCCAGTTTTTAATCAGCGAGAACAAATTTATCTGACATTTTCATCTCATCAATTTTGTTGTCAGTAAAGAAATCCTCACTGTAATGAGATCACTGATATTGAACATCTCATTGTATACTGTAACAAAGGTTTTGGCACAACAAAATCTCGATTGGACGTTCAAGATATCTGTGAAATTTTCAGCTTTCAAACTGGTTTGAAGTCGCAACCCACAGTCCTGCTCGATAAGTCACCTATCCATGTTCTCCGGAGGAAGAAGGGTCCCGACCCGAAACATCACCTATCCATGTTCTCCAGAGAGGCTGCCTGATGCGCTTTGCCCAACATTATGTGTCTTTCTTTGGTAAACCAGCATTTGCAGCTCCTCGTTATTACATAGTAAAAACTTCACAATTTCCCCAAATGTTTTGGAAAATCCTTTTTGTTCAGCAAATGAAAGTTGTTAAACCAAACGTAAGAAGCAATGCAAATTTCATGGATTTTAACTGTTTATCATCCTGAATAGACTTAATTTCACATTCAATCCCATATCACAAGGACGTTAAGCAACTGAGTTTGAGTTGGAGTTGAATTTGTTGTCATGTGTACCGTGAACCGGGTCTGTGAAAAGCCTTCGTTGCTTACTAATCAGTCAGCAGAAAGACAACACATGATTACAATCGAGCCACCCACAATGTACAGATACTCGATAAAGGGAATAACGTAAATAACGGTTAGTGCAAGATGAAGTCCAGTAAAGTCCGAACAAATATATCTACTATTCCATCTCCACTGATAGCAGCTGACTAAATGCGACCTAAGGTGGATCAATATCATATTTTCATTCTACCATCAAAAGATAAAATGGAAAAGGGATTGAAGGATTGCTGAGAAAGAATTGAAAAGAAATAATTTTCCAGTCACTACTTTCAAATTTATTCATTCCATGGTTCACAACACAGCTTGACTAAGTACAAAACTCTTCATACTGTAGCACAAAGGTTTGACTTCATTGATAAAACAGAGCAATACTCAGCCTAACTCTACAAAGTGAGTAGCTTTTTTTGACTTACTTAACACTTGAGCTCTCTGAAGAACAATTGACAATCAGGCTCAGTTAAACAACAGATTTTCCCCAGATAAAAGCTGCACATTGCAGGTAAATTCTCATGATACTCCTACTTCTAAATCCTTTGAAGACAGTCTATTCATGTAAACAGTTCTGGTTATTAACTCCAAAGTTATTTCTGTCAAACATGACTTCCTGAGGTTACTGCTCATTACATCTGTTTAAGATAGGCTTTATTCAACTTTTTTCTTCTATATTACAGTCAGCAAGATCACAATTTCTGTTTAATATCTTAGCCACTACTGTAAGATTCTAAATGTTCTTGCTTGATGCCATTACTATCATTTATTTCTACTTCAAAGCCATCCTATTTATTTTGGAAAGTGATTTGCTCCATGATACAAACCAGTTCTGTGATTAACCCTCCACTCCCCCATGTTCACTGCCTATTAAATGTTTGAAACTTAGTCCACAGAATTATCTTTATCTTTGTCGCATTTCAACAAACTACATCACCACACAATTTTCAAGATCCCTATTCTCACATCATCATTGAAGTTTACCATCATGTCTGCTTTCTTCTCCATATATTTATTTGAACAAGCAAACCTAGGAATTTCTGAACGAACTATCTGCATAACCACAAGAAAAGCTTTAAAAACATTCTTTTCTATGCAGCATGTTTTAAAGTTGCAAAAGGTTCAAATTGACAGTCAAACTGAAATCTTACAGCACACATACTCCAGCCACTGTACACTGATGCAATTTGCAGTATAGTAGGTTACATCAGCGCACAGTGACAGTAATGTGCACCATTTACAAATGCATCTTAGTTGTTTGCCTTGGTTACTTCCACATTGGGATCTCCCTGTGTCACTCACTTGGAAATTGAGTGTCAGACCCCTGCCGGGTCTAAGTCCTGGAAATACATAACCTTTGACATTTGTTGGAATTGACAGAGAAACATTGGAGGTCAGCCGTTCAAGGAGTCATCTCACCATGACCCTCTCAACAGGGTTAAGGGATATCTAAAAAAACTGCTGGTGTTGTCAACTCTCCCCCATGTAACATTTGCATCCAATAAAATAATTCAAAAAAAGATATGGCGTTGCTTTTGCAGTACATATCCATTCATGTTAATGTTTACATTATAACAGCACAGTAAATCTGCTGTGCTAAACATTTAATTAACAACCTCTACAGAATCTGTTTTAAGCAACACCTTGCGGATCTTGTCAGACGACTACAGTTGGAATACTGCTTTTACTGCACCTGAAGAAATAATTTCACACCTCTCACAAAAGTTGTCAATCTTTGCATTTCCTCTTGATAAATCCACTTGCGTTGGAAATGAAATAACTAAGATCTTGCACATTTAAAGTGGTGGTTTTATTTTGTGCTCTGTTTAGTTTTCTCGATTTCAACGGATTAAAGATTTCATAAGTGCAGTGTAATGCACAACCAATCGGTAAAACAAAGCACCAGGGCGATAATCTCTACCTCAAATATACTTACTAAGACCTAGAGTGGACCAAATTTCAATGTCACTGTGGCATTTTTCACTCCGAGGATAGGAGATGTCAGAAATATAACATTTAGGGAGATGCCAACAGAGCTGGAAGGAGAACACAATATTATTTCCTTTCTCAGACTGTCTCTGTTCAAACTCTTCAGCACCACTAACTTTAGACTTTGGAGATACAGTGCGGAAACAGGCCCTTAACACTATCCTACACACTAGGGACAATTTACAATTTTTAGCGATGCCAATTGACCTACAAACCTGTACATTTTGGAGGGTTGGAGTAAACTGGAGCACCCGGAGAAAACCCACGCGGTCACAGAGATAATATACAAAATCTGCAAAGACAGCACCCATAGTCAGGATCGAACCCGGGTCACTAGTGCTGCAAGGCAGCAACTCTACCATAACAAACGTTGCTATCCTAACTGTAGGCATGCTGGTGTACAGTTTAAAGATGCTGGCAGGATCTTCAATAGTGCCATCCAATTTCCTCTCCAAAATCTTTGGAACATTACCAGCTTTCATCAATTACGAGGGGCCATGGATTAAATATGTAGTGTTGCTTGTTTTTATACAGATAACAATACCCCTCTTTGTTCTTCCTCCACTAAAACTTTGATCCATTTTTTGACAACAGCATGCTTGATTTTTCTCAAGGCTGCCTTTCCTGGTCTGGCTTTTATTTTCCATTTTCCCAGACGCCAACTGGTCACAAACAATACAGCCTATTCTATTCATGTAGGTATTAAACACTGATCACATTATACACAGGTGCAAGAGTTTTCTTCCCTCAATGCATTATATTTAAGATCCTGGTGCACATCTTTAAATTACTCCAGGTCAAACCTCAATCAATGTTCTTTTCTTTCCCACACCTTTTGATCCTCTGATTCCACTGCACTTCCACCCAACAGCCACCTCCATTCATCACTCCATTGGCAAATAATTTTTCAGCTGCTTGAACTGTTACCTTTCAGACTCTTTCCCCAAATTTATGAATCTCATTCATAGCTCAAAAAAAAAAGAAATGAACTCTCGTGCTCATACAAACCTTCAGTGAGATCCCTGCTATTGTTAAGTGTCCCGGGATAGCTGGTACATTAATTGTGCCCACAGAGGCCCCCAGACTGCAGCTGGGTGCATGTACGGTGGCGAGCTGTAGAGTTGCTGCCTTACCGCGCCAGGGACCCGAGTTCGATCCTGAACACGGGTGCTGTCTGTACAGAGTTTGTACATTCTCCCTGTAACCTGCATGGTTTTTCTCCAGGATCTCGGTTTCCTCTCACACTCCAAAGACATACAGGTTTGTTGGTTAATTGGCTTGGTACAATGGTAAATTGTCCCCAGTGTGTGTCGCATAGTGTTAGTGTGCGGGGATCACTGCAGACTCGGTGAGCCAAAGGGCCTGTTTCCACACTATCTCTAACCGAAACTAAACTAAACTAAACTAAAGATAGATACAAAATGCTGGAGCAACTCAGCGGGACAGGCAGCATCTCTGGTGAGAAGAAATGAGTGACGTTTCAGGTTGAGACCATTTTTGACCCGAGGGTCTCAACCCGAAACGTCACCCATTCCTTCTCTCCAGAGATGCTGCCTGTCCCGCTGAGTTCCTCCAATATTTTGTGTCTATCGTAGGTTTAAACCAGCATCTGCCGTTCCTTCCTTCACATAAAATAAATGAAAGTGACATAACACCAGCTATGCATGTCTGGGTCAGGGGAGCAGAATATGGAGATGCTGCTTGGGGGGGAAATCATTCTTTCAGGTTGCACTGGCCAAATGTTTGCACTGAAGTAGGTGCAATTCTCACAAATTATCGTAGATAAGTCAAATCTGAACAGCTGTCAGATCTACTTTCTTTGCAAATAATGAAGCCAACATGTGAGATTGTTTTATTTCATCATTGCATTTATAGGGTTTATAGTTTCCCACTCATCGTTAAAGTTAATGGCCTGGATTCTGCAGTTAGCAGTGCATCCATGATGCTCATTGTTCATTCGGTTTCAGCATGTTGGAGGAGCTTCTGTGTGTTTTCACATCGCAAGTTATTGAGGAAAGCAGTGCAAGGGAGATGGAGAAGCTTTTCATGTCATGGGCTGCGAATTTCCTCAACCCATAAGAATGAAAAATCGGTAAAGAGTGAAGTTGAAACCAAGCAGTGTAGTTTATAATAGTGAATTAATTAAACGATAAAACCTACCCACAGAGCAAATAAGATGGGAAACAGACAGAAAGAAAACATTTTCAAAATATTCATCAATAATTAAATCTGGATTAAAACTCGACACATGTTGAAGTATTCCAGATTCAGGGACAGTTTCTTCCCAGCTGTTATCAGGCAATTGAACCATCTCACCTACAACTAGAGAGTGGTCCTGAGCTACCATATTCCAGGCGCTTAGACTATCTTTAATTGGATTGTACTGGACTTGCACTAAACATTGTTCCCTTTATCATGTATCTGTACACTGTGGATGGCTCAAGTGAAATCATGTATAGTCTTTCCACTGCCTGGTTAGCATTCAACAAACGCTTTTAACTACACTAAACTAAAAGTAAATTTCAGTGTACTGAGTTTGTTTGGCAGTATGTGAAATTCATCACACCATTGAAAAAAAGACTCACATGCGATTGTTACGATGTTTTGGTGGGTATTCAGTGGCAAGTATTGGAGCTATATGTGCTTTCACGCGTCTGAATGCTGAGATATCAGATTTAAATAGTGTATGAAGAAGCAGAACAATTCAAATGGACACCAAGCAATTAAACAGACACTGGAAGCTGGCAAATGGGTTACTTTTAACAATGGCCAACGCTGATACCTACATCAATCTTGTCATTGCGAAAGCCAGAGCAATGTTTCTGCTGCAATTGTTTTATGGTACAGTTCATAAATGCAATGCATTGTGATGGTGGCACTCCTCAGATATTGTAAATCGTGACACTGATGTCTTAAAAGGTAAAAAAAAAAAAAGAACTGCATGTAATAATGCAGACCTGTGAAAATCATCACGAGTTCATCTTGATTTCTATATCATCTGTTAAACGTTTGAAGCAACACCCCATGTGGATTATCAAAAGGGCTGTTCAAAAATCAACAGGACAGAAGGGCTTGGGTCTACATCAATGGAATGCGATTTGTCGTGCAAATCATTTTACACTTTGGAAGCCTCTGCTTCAATGGAGGTGGCCCAGGACAGTAAGGTCAGTATGAGAAGGGGAAAGGGAGTTAAAGCCATTCCCATTCTGACTTCTCTGCCCTGGGCCTCCTCCATTGCCAGAGTGATGCTGCATGCAAACTGGAGGAACAACATCTCATATTGTGTTTGGGTAGCTTACAACCCCATGGTATGAACATTGCATTCTCCAATTTTAGGTATCAACAACCACCCCTTCCTTCTTCCCCCACACCCCCTTTCTTCCCACCACCCCTCTCACCCCTGTGCTCCACCTGGACTCGCACCTATTTCTCCCCTGCCTCTCCCCTGCCACCTACATTCCTTTCTCTAGCTTCACAATTCACAACTCTTCAATCCTTTTGTCTCACATCTACTGTCCATTCATCTCTGGCCTTTGTCCAACCATCCGCCTATCAAAGATGGACGTTGGGCCGAAGGACCTTTATCCATGCTGTATCGCTAAACTAAACTAAACACATTAAAAAAAACACTTAAAGTGAAACCGGTTCTAGAGTCAGACTACAAGTAGTGGTGAAAATAAACACACTCTTATTCTGCAACTACCTTTTCAAAATGGGCAGCATGGTGGCGGTAGAGTTGATGCCTTACAGCGCTAGAGACCCGGGTTTGATCCTGACTATGGGTGATTGTATGGAGTTTGTACATCTGTACGTTCTCCCCGAGACCTGCAATGGTTTTCTCCGGGATCCCCAGTTTCCTTCAAAGACGTACAGGTTTGTAGGTTAAGTGGCTTGGTATAATTGTAAATTGTCCCCAGTGTGTGTAGGATAGTGTTCGTGTGCGGGGATCGCTAGTTGGCGCAGACTCAGTGGGCCAACCGGCCTGTTTCCGAGCTGTATCTCTAAATTAAAAAATGAATTATTGGCCACAGTGTGTGTTCCAGCCAGACAGAATCATATTATTACTGGTTAACCTGTCGGGCTGGAACATCGATCACACCGCTCCATGGAGAGTGCTGGGTAAAACTGGAAGAAGCTGGGGCAGTGTTGCTTCAAACAGGTCAAAATGTTTGCACAGCATAAACGCAAGAATCCCTTCTCCAAACATTTGAATTAAGGACCCGAGAGTACATGTTGTCATGGCCAAAAAGAGGAGTATTTGACTCTGGTTTCATGCAATATCTCATTCCAAATCACGCCATAATGGTGTGACATCTGTCCTCCTGCATCAAGGTACAGCCAGGTCTCAAATTAGATTTTCATTGCAAGCCCGAAGCTCATTTACAATCAAAACTAATTCACTCCGATGCTATGAATAATCATCATAATTGCCTGTGTTTACTGTGTGCTTTATGATTACCATAGCAAAGCTCTTTTATTGCAATTTTACAGCTTATTTCATTGAGCGTGTGAGCTGTAAAACTGGAAAGCATAAGCAATGTGGCAATCTTACAGTTGTCAACAGTAGGTTCGGCAGCTAAGGGGGGCCTGGTATGCACTTCCACTGAGACAGGAATTCACAAAATCAATCTAGTTTAAGTGCGCAAAGTGCATGGTATGGACAAATTGAGGTGTCGGGCCTGATTCTGTGATGTATAAAGTTATGATTGTGAATAAAATGAACAGCAATACAAGTTAACAGATTTATGTTTGCTCGCATAATAAGAACATAAAAATGCAAGAAACGGGCAGCACAGTGGCGCAGTAGTAGAATTACTGGAATTACAGCGCCAGAGACCCATGTTCGATCCTGACTACAGGTGCTGCCTGTACAGAGTTTGTACGTTCTCCCTGTGACCGTGTGGGTTTTCTCCGCTTGCTCCAGTTTTCTCCCACACTCCAAAGACATACAGGTGTACAGTTTAATTGGCTTCTGTTAAAATTGTAACTTATTCCTCGTGTGTTGGATGGTGCTAGTGTACGGGGTGATAGCTAGTCGGTGAGGACTTGGTTAGCCAAAGGGCCTGTTTCTGTGCTATATCTGTAAAGTAAAGTCTAAAGTCTAAATCGGAGCAGGAATGGCTGCTTTGATCCCCAAAGAAAACCAACTGTCACCTCTCGTCATCGACAATAACTTCATCAGCCTGCACCATCCCCATAACCCCTCCCGATTTCCAAAGTATGTAGAGAATTATCAAACTCGGTTTCAAATGAAGTCAATGACTGATCTACCTTATCTCTCCAGAGAAGAGAATTCCAATTTTTTACCACCCTACTGCATGAAGAAATATTCCATCATCTCAGTCCTACGAGGCTTACCCTCAATCTGAGAACGTGGCACTGGTTCTGGGCTCATCGGTCCCTCATCAAGCCGTGTAAGAATGTGGAGAGAGATTCCATGAGATTCTCAATCTTCTAAACATAATGGAATATCAATCATAGTAAGATACCTCATTTTGACCATGCTTATATATGTTAATACATTCTTCCCATGGCCTTGCGAATGAAATTATGAACACAGAACACAACTATGATTTTCAGATATTAATATACACCATAAAACTGCACTGTAATATTACAGACCTTTCTCTTCCTATCCCCTCCCCACCAACCTCAATACTAAATGTTTTACAGCAGCATAAGGAAGGACCTTCACATTCTGCCTTGAAAAGAAAATCAAACGAGCCCTTTAGTTTAAGACTAGCTGCATGATGGCAGCTTTACAACTGTGAAGACTTATACCAGATTAAGTCCATGGGCAAGCAGCTATAGATATGTTAATGCCTGCATTTACTTTCAAGATAAATTGAAATTTCCACTTAGGGCCTACTATATTTCAATTTTTGAAACAAAAGTGAAATTCAGGGCACAAGTTTTAACGTTTCACCAATGCATGTGATACATCACTTAAGGGGGTAGAAAAGGCTTTCTAGTACATTGTCTGACCTCTGCGAATACTTTCATTGATTAAAGGATTGCCTGTCCAATTCAAGACCAATAAACATAATTATTTTGAAATTGGAGCTTCCCTTTGTTCCTGCACCAAATGTGAGCTCTGTATAATTGCTTACATGGCTCTTCAGAAAAAGGGGGGGAATGGGCTGAGATTGATTAAAATTAGAGCTGTGGGTTCTGCACACTCATTCGTGTCCAGGAGCAGTGAAAATTGTGTCAGGAGCTGTCTGCAGAGCTCACAGCTCGCTGTGCTGTCCACAAGGAAGGTGATTGGACCTTAAAGATCAAGCTCCATGGCAGCCACAAGACCAGCTGCAAGACAAAAAGGTTGCCATGGTGGGAAGGTTCGGGTGGGGGAATGACAGGGTGGGAGGAAGCGATAGTTTTCTGGGAGCATTGCTACCCCTAATGCAAACCCATACACCACAACTCTGCAAGTGTAAGCTTGTAAGTTCACTTGACAACACAAGATCAGGCACCAAGCTCCATGACAAGAACCTCCTGTAATAAATACAGATCAATGACAAATCTATATGTCTGAGGCAGCGAGTTAAACATCAACGTAGAAACAAAGAGCTGCATATATAGGTTTATACCAAAGATAGACGCAAAGTGCAGGAGTCATTCAACAGGTCAGACAGCATCTCTGGAGAAAAAGGATAATTGACGTTTCGGCTCAGAATCCTTTTCCAATTTTGTTCACAGTGATAGCTTTATACAGCATGGAAACAGGCCCTACACCTATTTTTTTTTAACAATATTTGCAATACAATAAAACAAAACAGAACCCCCCCACCAGAATACAATACAAACAAATATACCAAATGAAACTATTATACAACTATATTACAATCCCTATCCAGGATGCATCCAATCCAATCCCCTGTGGTACCCAGCGGTCCCGGAAACCCCCCAGGGTTCCCGTGGACAGCGCATAGTCCCTCTCCAACACCACCCGGGCGCCGACGTAACCCGTAACCTAAAGGGGTAGGCAGCTGTCTCGGGCAGAGCCCTCTTCCGCCTGGCGCTGTGAGTCGCGGATGGCCAGCTTGGCCAGGCCCAGGAGCAACCCAACCAGGACATCTTCGGCCCTACCCTCCCCCCTACGCACAGGATGTCCAAAGATGAGGATGGTGGGTGAGAAGTGCAGCCAGAAGGCAAGGAGCAGCCCTTTTAGATATTGAAACAGGGGCTGCACCCTCACACAGTCCATATACACGTGGTACACAGACTCACACACTCCATATACACATGGTACACAAGGCCCTACACCTATGGGGGCAGCACAGTGGCGCAATAGTAAAGTTGCTGCCTTACAGTGCCAGAGACCCGGGTTCGGTCCTGACTATGGGTGCTGTCTGCAGGGAATCTGAAGAAAGATCCCGACCTGAAACATCACCTATCCTTTTGCTCCAGAGATGCTGCCTTACCCGCTGAGTTACTCCAGTATTTTGTGTTGAGCCTAGTTAACCATCAATGGTGCATCCAAAAACATATTATATTTTATATATATATTGTTTTAATTATTACATATATACTTTATATATTTTATAGAAAAAATTGTATTTTTGCCCATCACCCAAGCAATTTGCTTCATGCTTTTTGGGTATAACAAACTGAGCTCACAGGTTGTGCCTTTGTACACCAATTTTGTTCTGTGATCATAGCAATTCCCTCTTTGCACAGATGACGTCATTAACTGTTCAAATGATAACATGCAGATCTGGGCTGCACAAAGGAGAATTGCAGGGTTAGCACAATCTACCCCATAAGAAAATGCTATTATGCAAACACATGCAACCGGGTCCGATTTCTCGACATATATTTGCCTTATCAGCTTTTATGAGTCGTGTACGATTAAGAATATCGCCGGACAATTTGGAGTAAATACAATGGAAAGTATGAGCAGGTCAGGCAGCATCTGGGAGAGAGGGAATGGGTGACGTTTCTGGTCGAGACCCTTCCTCAGTCTGAAGAAGGGTCTCGACCAGAAACGTCACCCATTCCCTCTCTCCTAGATGCTGCCTGACCTGCTGAGTTACTCCAGCATTTTGTGATACCTTCGATTTGTACCAGCATCTGCAGTTATTTTCCTACATGGAAAATATGAGAATGAGTGAAAAGGTGTTAATTGATTTTTTGGCAACGTAAAGCAAAATGTTCATGGATAGTTGATGTTTCGTGTCAGGACCCTTCTTCAGACTGATCAGTTAAATTGCTGAGTTACTCCTGCACTTAGTGTCTTTTTGTTGTAAACCAGCATCTGCAGTTCCTTGCCCCTCTGAATTTTTTTTTTTTCGTCATATTTTTAATGCAAGTGGTCCAGTAAAATTTTCAAACCCATCTTTTAACATTTACAAACTAACTTTCCGGCACGCATCTGCTCAAGAGTTACTAGCAATTCCCTACTTAATTTTAATATAAAGCTTTAAGTGGCATCTAAGAGATTGGAAATAATGCTTGCAAACTATTTCAAATGTACTCGACTGTTCACAAAGCTGATTTAGATCTCAAAAGTTTTAATTGAAAGCTAAAATTAATTTCGGTGGAGCCAAACAGAAATTTTCTTCTGAAAAATGTCAATTTTAGTTAACATAATACAATTTAAGCCACTTGCATTCGAAAGGACTCTATTTTAATCAGGTGTTGAATTTAAGATTAAACAGTCAATAACATGCCTTGATACATAATATTGCAATGAAGAACATTTGCTTTCCCTGACACCACACAAAGATAGATGAACTTGAATGACAAAAACACATGCAATGCATGTATGGCCATTGAACCGTAAATGGAATGAGAGCTTCAGCTACAATTTATGAGTCTTATTTTAAATGCAGTAAACTGACTACTATATGTGTCAATTCTTTGTCTGGTAAGAACTGGCCCCACCAGCCACACATTAAACCAAGAGAATATTTACCATAATAGTCCCTTGGGCTTTTCGATCCACAAAGAAATTTTGCTAAAATGACAGAGTACTGTAACACATTCAGAATAACACATAAAGGATTTATTCTGTTATTCTTGATTTAAAAATTAAAGAATAAGACTTTTTTAAAAATCAATGATTGACATTTGCCATGTTCATTTTGTGAGTGAGACCAATGCTGCTGCACAGCGAATATGTTTAAATTATGGAGCACAACCTAAAGAAATGCCGTGAACCACACCACTCAAGAGTCATTTTCTTCCATTAAAGGTCTTTTCAACAAAGCTCTTTTGAAAGGGTAATCTATACTTAAGACATTACAGGAAATATGCTGTGGCATTTTGTTTCCCATAATCAAAATCAAGTTCCAAATACCTGTCCAGTTGCCCAGGAAATTTTCCACAATATCATCATATCATATCATATATATACAGCCGGAAACAGGCCTTTTCGGCCCTCCAAGTCCGTGCCGCCCAGTGATCCCCGTACATTAACACTATCCTACACCCACTAGGGACAATTTTTACATTTACCCAGCCAATTAACCTACATACCTGTACGTCTTTGGAGTACGTCTGTACAATAGTGGAAACAAAATTATTTCATTCTGAAAAAAACCCCAACTAAATTTAGATGCAGCAAAAAATTCAAATGGTCAAAAAAATTGGATAGCTATATTGTTTCATTGGGGAGTTTTTTTTATTCCAATGTACATTTTTAGTATTTTCATCACATTTCATCATATTTTCAAAGTAGTTCATATTTGATAATGGCTGTGGAAATGGGTTTTTTTTTCTGGCATGAAAGCAGCTTCCAAACTACCCCTTCATGAATCGTCCCCACATAAAATGTCTACATACTGCTTTTTGGCAAAGGCGTTAGAGAGGCAGTGTCAAAGGATGGCAGATTTAAGTTCTGTACAGGCTTTCATCCTTGTCTCATATTTCCCTGTGGTACCAAAGGACACAGCACTGCATACAGTGAGCTGATGACGATTTGGATTCATCAAAGACAACATGGGTCCTGGATGGAATAGTCTTTCTGGTATTCTAGGTAAAATTTGTAAAGTCCGATTCATGATTTTAAAATGTCCCAAACACTTTACATCCAAATGTAAATATGTGGAGAGGAAACTCCCACTGAGAGAAATAATCTCCTTTTGAAGCAATGCTGATTGAGATAAATAAATACTGGCCTTTTTGGTAAGAAATGATTTGTGACATCCTTTGGCCATGGTCTACGATATAAATGCACATTCTTTAATTTGAATTAAACCTTAAATTTAAAAGGACACCAACTGTTAATGGTCGGATCTGCAACACAATTAAGAGGAAGTACAGGAAAGAGATCGAGAACCTGATTTTATGGAACCAGGACAATAAGCTAGCCGTTAACATCAGCAAGATGAAAGAGGTGGTTGTTGACCTGAAGAAACGACCCAGTACTCATCAAAAGAGCTGCAGTAAAGATGGTTGACACCTTCAAGTTCTCAGGCATCCATAAAAGCAGCAACCTAACCAAGTCCCATCATGATGATGTGGTGATCAAGAGAGCGCATCAGCATATTTACTTTCTTAGGAACCTGGAAAGATTTAGCATGTCCACAAGGATTCTCTCGAATTTCTCAAGATGTGCCATTGATAGTATTCTGATGGGATGCACCTCAGCCTGGTCTGACATTGGCTCTGTTCTTGATCGCCTGAACCTGCAGAAAGTGGTGAACTCATTCCCAGTGCCCTTCCTTCCATCCAATCCAGCTTTACAAAGTTCAGGAAAACCGTTTTGTACCGTCAAAATGCCTGCAATCCTGGCCATTCCCTTTTCTCTCTTCTAGGAGAAGATACAGGAGCTTAAAAGCTCAGATATCCAGAATTAAAAACAGCTTCTTTCTCACTGCTAACTGACTTCACCTCTTTCATACTCCACTTCCGGAGAAAGTCACATACTGTTACTCTTAACTCTCGCTTATTTATTTATTCTTTTATTTCCACTTTTTTGTGGCACGACATAGATTTTGCACTACTAGTTTGCGCCATTCTGCTGTTTTGCACAGGTCATTGTATTTATTGTTGAATTTATCATTACTGAATTTATCATATACTGTTTCACCTTTGAACATCACGAAAAAAAATAATTTCATTCCACCCTCTGTATGTAATAATAAATTAATCTAAATCTGAGGTGACTTAAAACTCGGCATATATGGTGCATTCACAAACATTTGATAGAAGTACAGTACACTGAGCCTGAAATTTTATTTTCCAAATTGTGCTTTGCAGAAGACTAATGCTGGCCATTACACAAACCACTACACTTTTCATGGAATCATAGATTTCCCTGGGTAACCTTTTCCAAGTGTGAATAATTAAGAGGGCATCATAATAAAGGGCAAGACCTTAGGTTAACTTGTCAAAAAAAATCAATATCCCAGACTTGTTATCATTATGGTACTGCAGCCAAAACCAATTAACAAAACTTCCTCTGTCTGGTACGTCAAAAAATATTTAAGTGAAATCACCTTTTTAATTGTAACCCAGCAAGAACACAGCATATACTGGTGCCCTAAAAGCATGTGATTTTAGTCCCTTACTTTACTCCCGGTACACTCACAACTGTGTGGCCAAATTCTGCTCTAACTACATTTACAAATTTGCAGATTACACCTCCAGAGCAGCCCAGATCTCGAACAATGAAGAGACAAAGACCGGGAACGATATGGAGAGCTTAGTAACATGGTATCAAGACAACAACCCCTCCCTCAATGTCAGAAGGACAAAGGAGTTAATCAATGACACAGAAATTGGGATGCACTACACTTCCCAGTCAGCATCAATGATACTGAAGTGGAGATGGTCAGGTACTTCAAGCTCCTGGCCGTAAACATCACCAACAACCTGCCCTGATTCAATCACATTGACATTGCCAAGAAACCATACCAATGCCTCTGCTTCCTCTGAAGGTTAAGGAAATTCAGCATGCCTTCCACTTTTACCAATTTCTACAGATGCACTGCAGAAAACATCCTATTGGGATGGATCAAAAACCTACCGCCAACATTATCAAGGATCATTTAAGCCCCAGTCATTCCCTCTTCTTCCTGATCCCATCAACACGAAGATACAAAAAGTTAGAAGCACACACCACAGATTCAGAAACAGCTTCTTTGACACTGTTATCAGGCTACTGGATGGACCTGTCATAAGCTAAGGGTGCAGCCCGATCTCCCAATCTACCTCATCGTGGCCCTTGCACATTTTATATCTACACTTTAACTGTGGAGCTATTACACTATAGTGCTGTTACACTAGATTTTGCACTCTGGTATTTTTCTCTTTTGTCCAACCTCTTATACGTAGTAGGATGGAACTGCAGATGCTGGTTTAAACCGAAAGGTAGAAACAAAATGCTGGAGTAACTCAGCAGGACAGGTAGCATCTCTGGAGACCCCCGTCTCGGCCCGAAACATCACCCGTTCCTTCTCTCCAGAGATGCTAGCTGTCCCTCTGGGTTACTCCAGCATTCTGTGTCTATCTTCTCTTCTACTTGTATATGACTTGATTATATTTGTATGTGGTATGTTTTGACTGTTGGCATGAAAAACAAAAATGTTCACTGTTATCATGTACATGTGACAATATTAAACCATTCTTATTCAAAATAATAAGGTCAGAAAATATAACTGTATCATATGCATCTCTGAGGACGCAAGTTCAGATTATGGTTGGAGGTTACTTCATGAAGATCATGATCTCTCATCCAGATTGACTACTTATCAACGATATCATCTTCATCACTTCAGAAATAATTCAGCTCCAGATACAAGCTGGAAGTTCTCATCAACCAGAAGAGCCAAACAGCTGAGACCCTTATTATTTTGTCAGCTTCAGCATGCTTGCTTCAGCCGCACTTATCCATCTGATAAAACAGGGGTAACACACAAATGCAAAGATAACAGTTATACATACAACTTGAGAGACAGGGAGGACGACTCAGAATAGAATTGCAATACATCCAAGCAATGACAAACAAATTACGATAAATAGTGTAACATTCCCTCTCATTCAACTTCCAAAAATCAGAATAACAAGAGACACTGTGAAACTGCTTTTTCTGAGTCACATTCTTTATTGAGGCATTGAAACTTCTTGTAACTTATGACTTTTAACCCAGCAAGTCCTCAGTTGATCTTAAAGGAACATGCAACCACGCAAGTAACACTCTTCCAGCTAAATAAGGATTGCTGCCACTCAATGAATGGATTCTGAGATAATGGGAAGAGAGTGGGAAAATGCTGACAGGGAGTCAGCAGGAACTGTATAAGGCAGTGAAGAACAGAGCCTGCAGAAGCTACGATTTTTGTGCAAGGAGATTAAGAGACCATCCTGGGCTACGGCCAAGTGCTGCTGGCAAGGAGTTGCCAATGAGATCTGTGAATGACTGCTTTTGGAGCCAAATGATTGTTCCCACTCTGCCTGCTCCCGTGGACTGAAGGAAAAAGCGGATTGAATTCTTCCCATTTTTGCAATGGAGCTCAGGTCAGCTCCCAAATGTAGATGTGGGCAGCAAAAACCTTGGAGTAAATATCACCAGCAACCTATCCTGGACTAGCCATATCAAAGCAATGGCCAAGAAAGTACAGCAACACTTCTACGTCCTTAGAAGGTTTAAAGTTCAACCCTAGAGGCTGTTGTGGCACTTGTCTCGGAGGACAGCTGATGTGTGGCCCAATTACACATACTCTGTCTGATCCCCATGATACTTAACTTAACACAAAACTCTACAAATTCAGATTTACAACTGATAATTGATCCATCGTCATTTTCATACTCAAAATATACTACTGCTGAAATTGGACATGGCGCAGTAATGGAATGTATTGTCTGCCCCTGACCAGATGCACTTGAGGAGGTCAGTGGCCTTGCTGATCTCTTGCTTCACGAGTCTCTGGACTCCTCGTTAGTCTCTCCAGGCATCTCTGGCTGTTCCTGGACTCTCCCTCAGTTCCTCTACTCTCCCTCTCTTCTCAATTTTGCAATCTACTGCAATTCACGGGAAGCAAATAATGTTACTTTTCCATATTGCTGCAATATTTTGAAAGTCATCCTGCAATTTATATGGGGTTTATCAACAATGAATATCTTTGCAGAAGGAAGTTCCAAATCCTGCACGTAGAATAAAAAAGGTCTTCTTACTTTCAATCGTTCCATTTACCAGCAGCAGGAATAGTTCACAGCAGATCAATTTCCTTTAACAGCTTGAAAACATCGACCAATTCAACTCTTAACCTTCCAAATTACAAAGACTTAATCAATTAACACTCTATATCATAATACTTCAATCTATACTGCTAAAATACTGCTTATCATTATATTATCAGAAAACCTCTATGCATAACTATTTTTTCTCCCAGTGTCTAATCATGAAAGAATAGTTGTGGTGCCAACACCACTAAGCATGTCCTGCCAATTTGATTTACAAACTCACAATGCTGCAAACACTCAAGAGGTCAGGCAGCATCTGTGGAAAGAGAAACAGAAGTTAACATTTCAGATCGTCGATCCTTCCCCGGATCTGGGAAAGAGAGAAAGACTGGTTAGTTTTATTTTGTAGAGAAGGTTGGGAGAAGGATGGGACAAAATTAATGTGTGACAGGTGAGGCCCAGGCTGCTGTTGCGATGTACAGATCGATGGATTAATGGTAACAATGGGAATAATAAAGTGTTGTGAACTTCAAGATTGCTGGTCATGCCCAACAGGTCATGACACACTAATGGATTGAGAAAACTAAATCAATATCTCAGACAGATGGAGACACAAAGAAACGCAGATGGCGGTTTACAAAAAAAGACACAAAGTGCTGAAATAACTCAGCGGGCCAGGCAGCATCTCCAGAGAACATGAATAGATAGTTTACAGCTGAAATGGCCTGTTGTGACACAGACACAGACAGGGAGAGTAAATTCTCAGTGAACGTAAAATTCAACATTGAGCATAGGAGGCCTCAAAGTACCTTGGTGGAAGATGAGGTGCTGTTCCTCAGGCTTGCATTGAGCTTTGCTATTACAGTACTAGGCGAGCACAGATAGGTCAGACTGGGATGGAGATTTAATATGGCAGACAACAGGAAGCTCTGGGATTGAACATTGATGCTCCACAAAACTCTCATTAGATCTGCATTTGGTTTATGTACCGAGTTACATGATTTTTGTTTTGCATGCTATCCAAACAGACCTAAAATGCCATACATGGATACAATCAATTCAAACACGTACAATAGATAGAGCAAAGGTGAAGCTACAAAGTGCAGTATAGTTCAGAAGCCTGAAAACAGAGGGGAGACCACAATGTGAGCACTGACAAATCACAGTGGACAGAACAAGTGTTGGTAAATTTGTTTTTCTTTCCAGATGCTACCTGGCCTGCTGAGTGTTCCCAGCATTTTATCATTTTGTTTCAGATTTCCAGCAATTTGAATACCTGCCTATATTATCCTTGGTTTTTAACCAATTTTGGAGACAGATCAATAATTTCTCTATAATCCCATGGGATTCAGCTTTAGCTAACAGTCTCTTCAAAGAAACATTATCAAATGCCTTCAGAAAGTCCATACAAATAACATCTATCTGTCTCATGGAAATCAACATTGCTCTCACCCTGGTTAATCTGAAAAACGTCATTGTGCTCCGTCACTCAATTCTTAATTACAGACTCTAATAATTATAGACTCCTCTAATTTCCTGTCAACAGATGTTCATCTAACTGATCACTCAATCTCTTTTTTCACTCTCTCTATTTCATAAAATTACAATTTACTCAACCCAATTTTTAACTTAATGGAAGAGTTCCCTTCATCAAGCGAATTTTAGTTTGTGCAATGGTGCGGGTTCTGTCAGTTTTCAATGTCATTACAATTTTTTTTTAAACAGCATCCATTTTTGGGCGCCTTGGCTCTGATTCATCCTTTATTTCCTTGGGATGCTATCTTCATCCTTTAAACATTGTCACAAAGTAACCCATTCAAAATGGTTATCACCTCTTTATTTTTATTCACAATTTCAACTATCTATTTTTAAAGGGCCTATATTGCTCCTGACAATTCTTCTTAACACAATTGTAAAAATTAAGTTTGATTGTTAGAATCGTTCTTTGATTTTGATATCTATTGCAATCTTATGGACCTTCCTACCTGTGATTTCTTACTCTCTCCCATTTGTTAGATAACCAATATATTTTGCATTCTGTTCACATTTGCCTTTAACCTGGTGTCCGGCACCTCTTCTCTCATCAAAAGTTGTTTCTCTTCACAAGAAGGGCTTATGCCCCTTTTGGCCATAAGCTGTTCCGACATCATGTTAAATTACTTTTGGAAAACCTCCCACAGGAAACCTGTGGTGTTGGTCGTGAGCAAGTAGGCCCAGTTCATCACGTATAGCTTCTTCCTCATTACATGGTACAGCCAACATCCCGATCTATGCTCTTCACAGTGGTTTAAAGCTGCTAATTTTTTAATGTTACACATTGGGGTCAGTATCAGACAAATATTCATGGACTGTTAACTAAGTCTGGGTCATTTTCCAATACTAACCCTAACATGCAGACATAAGGAACAGCAGATGCTGGTTTACAACTCTAACATGTCATGAGGTATATTAGCTTCGTTTTAGTTTAGAGATACAGCACAGAAACAGTCCCTTTGGCTCACCGGGTCCGCACTGACCAACGATCCCCGCACACTAGCACTATCCTACACATACTTGGGACAATTTTACATTTATACCAAGCCAATTAACCTACAAACCTGTGCGTCTTTGAAGTTTGGGGGGAAACTGGGGATCGCATAGAAAATCCACGCAGGTCACGGGGAGAAAGTACAAACTCCATACAAACAAACAGTCAGGATAGAACCCGGGTCCCTGGCGCTGTAAGGCAGTTACTCTACTGCCACACCACCGTGCCACCCAGATTGTCGCAGAAAACTATTCTAAACATGCATCAAGAATTCACTACCTTTTTAGATGTGAACCAGCTCTTATTCCAACCGTTACAAGTTAAAATCCTCAATTAAAACTAGTCTTTGCCAAATGCTTGTTGATTTGCAGCTTCTCTATGCAGTATCAGTGTGCTGATGCAACCAGAAAAATTATAGCAATATCACTTTCGTCTTAAATCCTTATCTGTCTCTTTCTACCCATAAATTCTTCATATCTGCAAACCTCTCATAATATGCACATATGTACTTTCATGCATAATTTCTAAAGAAACTCCTCCTTATCTATTATTTTTCTTAACTTCCTTGCATAAGCCGCACTGAATTTCAGGTAGTTTGCAACCAAGTCTCAGTAATGCCTTTCATGGTTTAATGTTTTTTTTGTAAGCAATTTTGATACAGCGGGAGAAGTAAGTTCTTCTAATCCCAACGACTGTGGTCTTGTCCGTAAGGAAAATTCTGGTCTTTCACAGAAGATGAAATCATCGCGAACAGAGTGAGCATGGAATTAAAGGCTGAAAGGAGAACATGTAGCAGACTGACAGCTGCAGCACAGTGATAAAGAGTACCCTTTCAAATCCTCATATGAATACTGCAAATTTCCTCAGGGATTCTCCCAAACAGCTCCCATGAATTCAGCTGAAGATTAGCTGGGTCTCCAGGTCAATCTGCAAACAGGTTAGCAGTTGGAATTACAGCAGCCAATTGGGAGAAGTTGCAAAGAAATGTATTCCTTTGGTAAAAGGTGATACTGGTAACTAGTACTAAAGGTACACCATAATAGAAGTTACTCAGTCAGTATTCCAACACAAAACTAGTGTACTGTATAACATCGGTGAGTGAATCAAAGGCAAACAAACCTACATAACGCGTAAAAAAAGGCGGGTACTTTTATCCTTCGGTAAATTGCAGAGACTTTGACGGAGATAATTAAAATAGAAATGATCAAAAAAGGGTTAGAAAGAAATAATGATAAACATGGTGTGCTGGTAACAGCACAAATCCTGGAAGAAATCTCCTTGAAACGAGAAGCCCATGATATCATCAAGTGTTTTTCAGGGGAGAGTGAACAAGTGGGGGTTTCATTCAAAAATGTTAAAACCATTACACAACGCAGCCTTAAACTGTCAGTTATCGTGTAGAAATGAAAATGACAAAAGATGTCCAAATGTCTGGCGATATTTTTAATACGTTATTGTCTTCAACAAACACTCTTTTCAATAGCCATATTCCAATCTTTCACAGCAGTAAACAGAAAACGTAAAGCAAACAATCAACATGAAGCATGCTATCAGGTTGAGTAGCACATCTTGACTCTGGAGAGTCGGAATAATCAAGGAAAGTGCACTGTCTTATTTGCACTTAAAAAAGGAAAGCATTCGAAAACTGACATGGCCTGCAAGGCATGTTCTCCTCTTTAATACCAGAAGTGCAATAAACATGAAGGCATTATAATTTATACCAAAAATCTCTACCATGTGAAAAAAAGTCACCCCAATGTCACCATGTCCATAAATAACTTTAAGATTAATATCAATTAATATCAATTCTAGAATATATTGTGAGGACCTAAAGAATCATACTGGAACAAGAAAACTGTAGATCCCTGGAAAGAAACGGAGTCATCATCCAATCTGAGTTTGTTTTTTACCATGCAGATGAGATGCATCATGGCCACTATAGAGAGAACAACTTGTTATCAGGACTAGAGGGTCTGAGCTATAGGGAGAAGTTGAGTAGGCTGGGTCTCTTCTCCTTGGAGCGCAGGAGGATGAGGGGTGATTTTATAGAGGTTCATAAAATCATGAGAGGAGTAGATCGGGCAGATGCACAGAATCTCTTGCCCAGAGCAGGGGAATCGAGGACCAGAGGACATAAGTTTAAGGTGAAGGGGAGAAGATTTAATAGGAATCCGAGGGATAACTTTTTCACACAAAGGGTGGTGGGTGTATGGAACAAGCTGCCAGAGGAGGTAGTTGAGAATGGGACTATCCCAACGTTTAAGAAACAGTTAGACAGGTACATGGATAGGACAGGTTTGGAGGGATATGGACCAAGCACAGGCAGGTGGGACTAGTGTAGCTGGAACATGTTGGCCGGTGTGGGCAAGTTGAGCCAAAGGGCCTGTTTTCACATTGTATCACTCTATGACTCTGATAAAGAAGTGCAAGTGAATTAGTGTTAGACTTGGATGGACTGGTTGTGTGATTGGATCGTGATAAGGGCACTTGTTGCTTGTCTTGCAGTTTAGTGGGAAGGTGCCACGAGAAGAGGAGTGGTTGATGGAGAAGGCAGAGTGGAGTATGGAATAATAGAGGGAGCTGTCTCTCAAAATGTTGAGGGGGAAGGAGAGGGAAAGGTGAGTCTGGTGATGAATCCCAAGCTGAAATTATAGATGATCCATAAAAAATGAGGACGTGGGCTTCGTCCTCTCTCTCGGAGAGGGGCGGTAAGAGAGAAGGAAAGCACAATGTAGTCACGACTCGTGGAAAGACCCTTAACAGCATTGTGTAGGAAAGAACACTTTCACCACCTCCAAAAGTATCCCACTACTGGCCACATCTTCCCCTCTCCACCCCTTTCTACTTTCCGCAGAGACCATTCCCTCCGCAACTCCCTGGTCAACTCGCCCCCTTCCCACCCAAACCACCCCCTCCTTAGGAACTGTCCCCTGCAACCGCAGGAGATGCAACACCTGTCCTTTTACCTCCCCCCTCGTCTCCAAGGACCATGACAGTCTTTTCAGGTGAGGCAGAAGTTCACTTGCACCTCCTCCAACCTCATCTATTTTATCCGCTCTTCCAGGTGTCAACTTCTGTACATCGGCGAGACCAAGCGCAGGCTCTGCTATCGTTTCGCTGAACAGTCTGCCTTAACTTACCTGATATCGCGATTGCTCAGCACTTTAACTTCCCCTTCCATTCCCAATCTGACCTTTCTGTCCTGGGCCTCCTCCATTGTCAGAGGCCCAGCACAAATTAGAGAAACAGCACCTTATATTTCACTTGGGTAGCTTACACCCTAGTAAAGTGGAAGGAGATGTAGTTGAGGAAACTGTGGAGAATCAATGGGCTTTTATTTATTTTGCAACTTTTACTTTAGTTCTTTAAATGATAATCATTGTTATATCTTTCAAAGCATTCTTGCAATCTATCACATTTAAAGACATTATTGTGTCTCTTTGAATTCCTTGACTTACATTTAAAACACAAGTTTCTCAGTGAATGATCACTTTGTCCAATGTCCAATATCATATTATGGTCACTCTTCCCCAAAAACTGCTCAACAAAATTACCAATTCACCCTTCTTATGCACTTAAGACCCAGAATAGTCTTTTACCCTCGTTTGTTCCTCAACATTTCATACACATTCCATAAATTCATCTTCCACCTTATTTGTCCATTACATATGTAGGTTTTAATCTCTCACGATTACTGGATTATCTCTGTTACACTTGCCTTTAATCTCATGATTTATGTCATTCCAATACCACAAATACTATTTACTAGTCTGTAAATAATTTTTACCAATGTTTTCTGCCCGTTGCTATTTCTCAACTCAACCTTAAATTGATTCCAGTTCTTGATTAGGGTGTCAAGCCAAAATTGCTAATCACTGTACTGAAACAGAATAGTCATACAGAAAGGCTGTTGCCTTTCAAGAGATAATTGTATCAACGTGGAGAACTGCAGATGCTGGTTTATCCCAAAGATAGACATAAAATGCTGGCGTAACTCAGCGGGTCAAGCAGCATTTTAGGAGAAACCCTTCTTCACTCTGAAATGGCACACATTCCTTTTCTCCAGGGAAGGGTGAGATGACCCATAGAGTTACTCCAGCATTTTGTGTCTACCTAATAGTGTCAATGGTTGTGCTGTCTTATACTCTAAGATTGGAAGGCTGATGATAGGGTTTCAAATCAGTGGAAAGTTGAAATATTGTCCACAGGGTGTACATGGTTCATGGAGAATGGAGTTTCCAGCAATTATCACCACTCCAATCTGATAAAAATGTAAAATATAGCTCAGTCTACAGATATTGAAGAGACATAATAAAGACTATCGACAGTTGCAATACAGCGGGCCAAAATGAGTGTCTAAAGCTAAAGCTATACCCAGGAGCACTCATGTTGACACCAACTGTTGGAACATAGATCACTAAAGCACAGGAGCAGGCCCTTCAGCATACAACGTCTGTGCTGAACATGATGCCAAGTTAAATTAATCTCCTCTGCTTGCACCTGATCCATTTTCTCACTCCCTCCTTCCCTCCCCCACCTCTTTACTACTGATGACAACTGTTTCACATTTGTAGTATTTTTTTTAAACTGAGAATCTATCTGTCTCACATTGGTGGAATGATCAGATTGGCTATTTTCAAAACCAAGATTTGCATTTGTGTTCCAACATCTATCAAGAGGTGGGAAACAAAATACAGCCTGCAATCATCTGCCTTTTTAGTTAAGATTTGCAACGTGTTCGGCATGCACGACCTGCCACGCCTCCTTTGGTATCAATTCTGCTGTCAGATTTACAAATTGAACCTTTGAAGATTCATTCCCCGTTGAAATGTGCTGGAAATTCAAACATATCAATCAAACACCGGTGCCTGCAAAATAAAACTGAAGATTTTTTTTTTGGATCAACCTTTCGGATGAGACAATAATAAAGGCCACAGTTTAAGAATAAGGGGTAGGCCATTTAGAACTGAGATGAGGAAGAACTTTTTCAGTCAGAGAGTTGTGAATCTGTGGAATTCTCTGCCTCAGAAGGCAGTGGAGGCCAATTCTCTGAATGCATTCAAGAGAGAGCTAGATAGAGCTCTTAAGGATAGCGGAGTGAGGGGGTATGGGGAGAAGGCAGGAACGGGGTACTGATTGAGAATGATCAGCCATGATCATATTGAATGGCAGTGCTGGTTCGAAGGGCCGAATGGCCTCCTCCTGCACCTATTGTCTATTGTCTAAAGCTGGAGAAATCCCTGTCCGTGTGTTTAACCAACAAGTGAGAGTTAAATCAAAGGTATTTATTCACAAAGTGCTGGAGTAACTCAGCAGGTCAGGCAGCATCTCGGGAGAGAAGGAATGGGTGACGTTTCGGGTCGAGACCCGTCCTCAGACTGAAATAGGTTATTTAGCTTGGACTTTAGTTTGCTATAATAATGGAACACCTCTCAGTTTATTTCACTGGTTTGTTACGTATCCATGTTAGGTTTAAGGAGCTGCTCCCATGTTATTGTTTCTTTATTGTCTGAAGAAGGGTCTCGACCCGAAACGTCACCCATTCCTTCTCTCCCGAGATGCTGCCCGACCTGCTGAGTTATTCCAGCACTTTGTGAATAAACACCTTCGATTTGCACCAGCACCTGCAGTTATTTTCTTATACTAAAGTAAGAGTTAAAATGTCAGGTTGCCACGCAACAAACTGCCCACTTTGCAATTAATTGTGCACGGATTCCAAGTCTTGGTTCCTCTCCAACTTTTCCTTCCCAAACATACTGCAGGTACCCGACGCTGGTAGCTGCGGGCGTCCTGTGTGTGTGTGTGTGTGTGTGTGTGTGTGTGTGTGTGTGTGTGTGTGTGCACCGTCCCCAGAGCTCAGGGGAGACGGTACACCCTCTCTCACCCTCCAGGGATTACAGCCCGACAGTGTGGGGCTTGGCTTCGAGCTTCGTGAACAGATACACCGCGGGAATACATGCTGCGAACATCTACTCTTGTGAGCCAACGCTTTAAAACCCCGTGCGGTCCCATTCAAAGGTGTGAAAGCGACCCTGCAGACAGTCAGTCAGTCAGTCCAGCCCACCTTGGATGGAGGAGCGGTCCCCACACACACACACACACACACACACACACACACCAGGGACAGCTGGACACCTGTGGCTCTCGGCCGCACATCCACCACTCCCTGCCCGGGACACTGGTCACTCTCTCCCCGGGACACTGGTCACTCTCCGGGGCTCCTTCTCGTAACACCCTCCACTCCCTCTCCGGGACACCCTCTCTCTCTCTCTCTCTCTCTCTCTCTCTCTCTCTCTCTCTCTCTCTCTCTCTCTCTCTCTGTGTGTCTCTGGACTCTCTCTCTCTGGAGCACCTCTCTCTTTCTCTCTCTCCCTCTCCCTCTCTCTCCCCGGACCACAGGTCTCTCTCTCCAGATCATCTCTCTCTCTCTCTCTCTCTCTCTCCCTCCCCCTCTATCCCTCCCTCTCCCTCCCTCTCTCTCTCTGCGGGCACCTGTCGCCCTCTCCCCGGACCACCCCCCTCTCTCTCTCCAGATCACCCTTCCCTCTCTCTCCGTCTCTCTCCGGACCACCCGTCCTCTTTCCCTCTCCCCCTCTCTCCCCCCGGATCACCCTTCTCTCTCCCTCTCTCCCTCTCCCTCTCTCTCCCCCTCTCTCTCTCCCTGTCTCTCTCTGCGGGCACCTCTCTCCCTCTCCCCGGACCACCTCCCTCCCTCTCTTTCTCCAGATTACCCTCTCTCTCCCTCTCTCCCTCTCCCTCTCTCTCCCCCTCTCTCTCTCCCTGTCTCTCTCTGCGGGCACCTCTCTCCCTCTCCCCGGACCACCTCCCACTCTTTCTCCAGATCACCCTCTCTCCCCCTCCCTCTCTCTCCCTCTCTCTCCCCCTCTCCCTCTCCCTCACTCTCTGCGGGCACCACTCTCCCTCTCCCCGGACCACCTCCCTCCCTCTCTTTCTCCAGATCACCCTCTCTCTCCCCCTCCCTCTCTCTCCCCCTCTCCCTCTCTCCCTCTGCAGGCACCTGTCGCCCCTGCTGTCCCCAGAGCCACTGCAGCCGCTGGCAGCGACCGCGCCCCAGGACAGTAAATGCAACGTTCAAAGTTTCCCAGCCGAGGAGCCGGCACTGCCCGTGATGTGTGTGTTTCACCAACACACTCTGGACGTGACAACCTCCGAGGAGCCTCCCCTGAACCGCACAGGTCAGACCAACCCCTCCACGGTGTACATTCTTTTAAGAAAAGGATGTACCTCCTCGTCTTAAAAATGACCCCCCTACCTTTGGCACTGTCCGAGTAGGTAGGTAGGTACACACCCTCAATATAACGCGGCCAGAGCTGACTCGGGACGCGGGCTGGGTTCCTTCTCCAACAATCTAGGGGAGGGAGGGGGGGGGGGGGTTTCAAGGAGGAGGGGGGGGGGGGGGGGAAGAAAGAAATGAATGAATGAATGAATGAACAAATAAATAAATAAACAGACAGACTGGGAGAAGTGCCACTAGGGGCTGGGTGGAAAACTATCTAAATAGCTCGACGTTGCTGCCAGCCAGCCAGCTCAAGGCTGCTGGTGTGTTTCCTCGGGCTGGACAAAGAGGGGGGAGACCGACCGACCGACCTCACCGTGACTCGCAATCAAATGGTTCGCCTCTGCCAGCGGTTTGAAGGAATCCATGACAACGTGCCAGAAGGGAAAACAGGAGGGCAAGAATCCCGAAGAAAGGCTTCGGGTGGGTGGGTAGGTGGGGAGGGGTGCAAGAGGGTGTCTCGGTCGACGTGGGCTTTAGATTTTTTTCTTTTAATCCCAGCAAAAAGGGAGGGGAGACCCCCACGAACAACTGGAATTTCAGGGCAAGGAAGGAGGAAACCCCAAACGTGTTACAAAATAGGGCATGTGGTCAAGTGCTCCCCAAATCTGCCTTCGGTCAGTTTTTTTAATTAAATCTTACAAATTGTGCATGCTTTTACACCGGCTCTTTAAAATAAATCTTGCAAATTGTGCATGCTTTTACACCGGCTCTTTAAAATAAATCTTGCAAATTGTGCATGCTTTTACACCGGCTCTTTAAAACAGTGCAACCAACAAAAGCAAACACTGAGCATCTTGCTTCTCATCCATATCTGTTCAACCCCCTCCCCAGCGGGACCGGGTTTAATTATTTCAGCGACTTAACAGCGACTAAACCTGCACAGTTTAACAATCTTCGACAAACAAGAATAAGAGGTTTTTTGTTATTGTGCAGAGTTCACTGCGTAAAAAAATCGTCCTTCGAGGGGGTAACGCGAAGAAAGCATTGCACATGCACACATTGCAACAACTGATGAATTTTAATATTTTTGGAGGAACATGTCTTGGTCCGATTTGCATTCATCAGGTAAGGCAGGAGTTCGTTCCTGTTTTACGGCATTGCAAGTCTACAAAGGGCGTGCACAGCGAGCAATTTTGTTATTATTTTTAATGTAAGTATAGCTAGTTATTTCTGCACCAACCTGTGAGCCGCCTCGCCACATCCACCCATCCTCACCGTCAAATACCGCTCTGTGCAACCCAGATGCCGCTTACGTCATCGAGGTGTCAGTCAGGGCTGGGCGCGTCAAGGCGTCTCCTCTCCTCACCCCCCTCGGCAGCACAGAGTGGAGCAGCCCCATAGATGCCCACCTCCCTGGGCAGCAAAGCCCTGGAGATGCCCACCCCCCCCTGACCCACCCAACACACCCCCACAGATGCCCACCCCCCTGGGTAGCACAGAGTGGAGCAGCCCCATAGATGCCCACCTCCCTGGGCAGCAAAGCCCTGGAGATGCCCACCACCCCCCCTGACCCACCCAACACACCCCCACAGATGCCCGCCCCCCTGGGTAGCACAGAGTGGAGCAGCCCCATAGATGCCCACCCCCCTGGGCAGCACAGAGAGGAGCAGCCCCATAGATGCCCACCCCCCTGGGCAGCACAGAGTGGAGCAGCCCCATAGATGCCCACCTCCCTGGGCAGCACAGAGTGGAGCAGCCCCATAGATGCCCACCCCCCTGGGCAGCACAGAGAGGAGCAGCCCCATAGATGCCCACCCCCCTGGGCAGCACAGCCCTGGAGATGCCCACCCCCCAGGGCAGCACAGCCCTGGAGATGCCCATCCCCCTGACCCACCCAACACACCCCACAAATAGACACCACCCTGACCCCCCCCCTGTGCAGCACAGAGAGGACCAACCCCATAGATGCCCATCCCCCTGGGCAGCAGAGAGGGCCAGCCCCTGAGATCCCCACCCCCCCTGGGCAGCACAGAGAGGACCAGCCCTGGAGATGCCCACCCCCCTGACCCACCCAACACACCCCCATAGACAGACACCCCCCCCCCTGGGCAGCACAGAGAGGGCCACCCCCATAGATGCCCACCCCCCTGGCCCACCCAACACCCCCCCCCATAGATGCCCACCCCCCTGGCCCACCCAACACCCCCCCCCCCATAGATGCCCACCCCCCTGGGCAGCACAGAGAGGACCAGCCCTAGAGATGCCCCCCCCCCCTGACCCACCCAACACACCCCATAGATGCCCACCCCCCCTGGGCAGCACAGAGAGGGCCACCCCCATAGATGCCCACCCCCCTGGCCCACCCAACACCCCCCCCCATAGATGCCCACCCCCCTGGCCCACCCAACACCCCCCCCCCCATAGATGCCCACCACCCTGGGCAGCACAGAGAGGACCAGCCCTAGAGATGCCCACCCCCCTGGACAGCACAACACGCCCCCCATAGATGCCCACCCCCCTGGGCAGCACAGAGAGGGGCAGCCCCTGAGATCCCCACCCCCCACCCCCCCCGACCCACCCAACACACCCCCATAGATGTCCACCCCCCTGGGCAGCACAGAGAGGGCCAGCCCTAGAGATGCCCACCTCCCCCTGACCCACCCAACACACCCCACAGATAGACACCACCCTGACCCGGCCTGGGCAGCACAGAGAGGGCCAGCCCTGGAGATACACACCACCCCGACCTGCCCAACACTCCCCACAGAGAGAGCTCACTCAGCGCCCAACACGACGCATGTTGGCGACCACCCCGACCCATCCAACACGTCCCAGAGAGAAAGCCCATTCAACATCTCACACTCCACTCCACACACGGAGGGAACCCACTCCCCATCCAACGCTCCCCACAGAGAGAGCCCACTCAGCGTCCAACACTCCCCAATGATAGTGATCACCCCGACTCGTCCAACACATTCCCAGAGATAGTGACCACAGAGGGGAGCAGCCCTGGAGGTAGACACCACCTCCACAGAGAGAGAGCCCATTCCCATCCAACACATCCCCATAGATAGACCACCCCTCCCCTTCCTACACATTCCACAGAGAGAGCCCACTCCGTCTAACAATCCCCAATGATAGTGATCACCCGACCCATGCAACGCATCCCCATAGGTAGACACCGCCCCATCCAACACACCCTAGAGAGCCCACAGCATCTAACACCCCATGGAGAGTGACCACCCCGAGCCGTCCAACACATCCCAGAGATAGAGCCTCTGATAGAGAGCCCTGGAGATAGACACCACCTCCACAGAGAGAGAGCCCATTCCCATCCAACACATCCCCATAGATAGACCACCCCTTCCCATCCTACACATTCCACAGAGAGAGCCCACTCAATGTCTAACACCCTCCCCCTCTGGTGGAGAGAGAGCCCACTCCCAGCGCAACACATCACACAGAGAGGCCACTCAACCTCCGGCACATAGAACACACTCCCCATCCAACACAACCCGTAGATACAACCCTCTCAGACCTAACAGACCTCCACCCCCTCACAGAGGGAGCCTAGTTCCTATCCAACACATCCCATAGATACAATCCACGCAGATTCTCACATTCCCCATAGAGAGAACCAACTCCTTATCTAACACATCTCACAGATGGTCACCACCTCTCCTCGTCCAACACCAGCCTAGAGATAACTGCCACCAATTCCCATTAAACACATCCCATAGTGAGAACCCACTCAATGCCTGACAACCCTCCCCCCCAGAGAGCACCCACCCCACCTGTCCAACACATCCCACAGATGGTCACCACCCCTATAGATAAACACCACCCTTTGCCATTTAAAACATCCCCATGGATAGAAATCACCCCTTCCCATCCAACTGAACCACATAGACAGAAACCAGCCCCTCCACCACCAACACAGGGAGAAACCACCAAATCTTCCCCTACATAGAAAGACATACAGCCAACTCACAGAACTTGTGTGTGTATATCACGTCAAAACATAGGACTCCACAAGTCACACGTACACACAGACGCCTCCACCAGGCACTCATGTTATGTATGCATAGACACCGAATGTGCACAGATCACATCCCATATATCGAAACATGGAGGAACCCCTCCCACACACATTTATGCAGACATACTCCAAAACATGCTTTTGTACAGACAATGCCATCATACCGCTCATATATAGACACCCCCAGCACAAATCGTCATGCACTGACACATTCACACGGAGCCTCACATAGATAGAAACCTCCAACGTACATCCTCACCCTCACACTGATATCAACACCTGCTGCTCATACCCCACAGAGAGATCCCCCCAACACACATCCTTGTACTGTCAGAATACACCGATATAGATCCTCATGCAGATTCATCCCCAACATCACCTCATCTTAGGCAAACTATAGATACACTCCCCAAAGTACATGCAAAGATATCACCTTCTTATCATGAATAGAGGCCCCAACAATGCACATCCTTACAAACACACTGCCTCCACATACACGGAAGTAGACATTGTCTCCCAACTCCCCCCTACGCCAACACACACAGACTCTCGAAATTAACAGACATCCCATCACACAGCCCTAGATCAATTGACACACACCCAACATATATGTGCACATACACACACACAGCCTCAACCTCTCCACAGTACCTCATCATTCTCCCACTCAAACACAAACAGATCCTGTTTGTAAAGGGATGGCAGGTTATTTTACCCAGGGGCAGCCTCTCAGTCATCTGGGAGTTACTGTGTCTAATTTCCCCACAGTAAAAGAAGCTATTAAGTTCCTATTGTTCTGTCGTATACAACTCAGATTGGTGAGATTTATAATTCCAAAATTGTTTCATCTCTTCAAGTGGATGTTAACACATTACACTTCCCTTTGCCTTGCTAAAGCTGATACCTTGTTTCTCCCCCATCAGAGAGCATAGGTATAGGTGAGAGGGGAAATGATTAACAGAGATGCATGGGGCAGGTTTTTTACACAGAGCAGTGGGGGCCTGGAACACATTGTTATTGGTGGTGGCAGATACATTAGTGACTTTTAAGAGGTTTTTGGATCGGCATTTGGAAGCGCAGGGGATAGAGGGGTATGGATCATATATAGGCAGATGAGGTCAGTTTAACTTGGTATCATGTTCAGCACAAACATGGTGGGTCGAAGGGCCTGCAATGTTTGTGCCAAAGGGCCTGTCCCAGTGCTGCATTGTTCGATGTTGTATGTTTTATTCCAGTTTTTGTGCATCCTCACCTGCTTTTCCAGGTCACTGGGCTCCCGCACAAATCAGCCAACTTCCACTCCCCTTGCTAATCATCCCACGACACACTATTTCTTCCAGTACACATGGATACACCCCAATGAATATGTTATAATTGCACATCTATTTTTTGCCATAGTCAAAAGTGTTTTTCAGCTCAAAGACAGTGTTTCTGTAGGTCTTGAATGTTCAACAAATCTGACTTTTCATCTTTAATTTTAGTTAAAGACTAATTTTACTAAGATTAATTTTACTGTTTGTACACCCCATTGTCACCTTTCCCTCTGCCAACAATGAACCCATTCTACATTTCCTTGATCATCATCTGCTTTGGTCTGTCGGTTTAACACCTTAAATTCTCTTCGTACCCTTCCACATCTCCAGTTCCCCTCTCCCCTGACACTGTCTGATGAAGCGTCTCGACCTGAAACGCCACCCATTCCTTCTCTCCAGAGATTCAGCCTGTCCCGCTGAGTTACTCCAGCATTTTGTGTCTATCTTTCATCTTTAGTCTTCAGTTCGTCGCTCCTAATCTTCTCCTTGTCACTGCCAACATTCTTCACTCACTCGATCGCAAATGAAACTCTCAAATTGCCAGTGATAAATCTCTTTCTAAGAATTTCATTATCCCTTCTCTACTAATACTTCATCCTGTAAAGCATTCCTGTAATATCTCAATCCAATGTATTTAATGGAAAGCTAGATGTGAATGCAATGCATCCTGACACTGATATTAACTCCTACAGAAATCGGTGTCAACAGAGGCAGCAGATACTGGGATTGCAGGCAAAAGACAAAGTGATGGAGGAACTCAGCAGGCCAGGAAGCAACTGTGGAGGGAAACCACAGAAGAGAGAAGAAATTCTTCAAAGTAGGCATCCTACAGTGGAGCAGTAAAATGCAGACGCAAGATACAGTTAATCCTGACAATATTCTTTATTTTATAGAATATTGATGGAATAAAACTAATAGAAAAGATGTATTAGATAGCAAAGAGTAGTGGGAAGCCAGAGGAGTGGGTAACTTTCAAAGGACAACAGAAGATAGCAAAAAGGGCAATATGGGCTGAAAAGACGAGGTACGGATTGAAGCTGGCCAAGAATATAAAGAAGGACAGTAAAAGCCTCTTTAGGTATGTTAAGAGAAAAAGATTAGTAAAGACAAATGTGGGTCCCTTGAAGGCAGAAACAGGTGAAATTATTATGGGTAACAAGGAAATGGCGGAAGAGGTACTTCGGATCTGCCTTCACGAAGGGAGACACAAACAATTTCCCAGATGTACTAGTGGACAGAGGATCAAGGGAGGCAGAGGAAATGAAAGAAATTTGCATTAGGCGAGAAATAGTATTGGGTAGACTGAAGGGACTGAAGGCTGATAAATCCCCAGGGCCTGATGGTCTGCATCCAAGGGATCTCAAGGAGGTGGCCTAATTTGGTCTACTAATTTGAGGAAGGACATCCTTCCTATTGAGGCAGTGGAGCGTAGGTTCACGAAGTTAATCCCTGGGATGGAGGGACTGTCATATGAGGAAAGATTGGAAAGACTGGGCTTGTATTCACCGGAGTTTAGAAGGATGAGAGGGGATCTTATAGAGACGTATAAAATTATATAAGGACTAGACAAGCTAGATGCAGGAAAAAAATTCCCAATGTTGGGGGAGTCCAGAACCAGGGGACACAGTCTAAGAATAAAGGGGAAACCATTTAAAACTGAGGTGAGATGAAACTATTTCACCCAGAGAGTTGTGAATTTGTGGAATTCTCTGCCACAGAAGGCAGTGGAGCCAATTCACTGGATGAATTTAAAAGAGAGTTAGATAGTACTCTAGGGGCTAGTGGAATCAAGGGATATGGGGAGAAGGCAGGCACAGGTTACTGATTGTAGATGATCAGCCATGATCACCAGGAATGGCAGTGCTGGCTCGAAGGGCCAAATGGCCTCCTCCTGCACCTATTTTCAATGTATCTATGTTTCTATTGTTTCAAGGATGATCAATGCATTGTTATGTCATGGAATGTATTTCTCAACTCCATGCTGTTTGGTTTCCTCTAAGTCACCCCTCAGTGAGCTCATGACTGTTCAAATGCTCTTTGGTCACTTGAGTATTCCTAATTCCTTTCATAATGGATATCTTGTTCCCCTTCAAATTCATACAATACGATACAATACAACAGAACTGAACTTTATTTATCCCAGGAAGGAAATTAATCTGCCAAAAGCACAAAATATATGAAACATGAAATTAAAGAGACAAGTGGAAAGGATTGGGGATGTGCAAAGATTGGGGTGGGGGAGTGGGGGGTGAGAAGAGTCAGTCTACCCCATGACAGAAGGGTGAGGAGTTCTACAGTTTGATAGCCATAGGAAAGAAGGAACTCCTGTGGCGTTCTGTTCTGCATCTTGGTGGAACCAGTCTGTTGGTGAAGGTGCTCCTCAGGTTGACCAGTGTGTCATGGAGGGGGTGAGCTGTGTTGGCCAGGATGCTCCACAGTTTGAGGAGCATCCTCCCCTTCAGGACCATGAATCCATCTCCGCCCTCAGGATGGAGCCAGCCTTCCTGATGAGTTTGTTAATCCTATTGGTGTCCGCGGTCTTCGCCCTGCTGCCCCAGCACACAGTAGCAAAGAAGATGGCACTGGCTTCCACTGATTGGTAGAACATCTGCAGCATCTTACTGCAGACGTTGAAGGAGCAGAGCCTTCTCAAAAAGTGCAGCCGCCTCTGTCCCTTCTTTTACAAGGCCTCAGCGTTCCGAGACCAGTCCAGTTTACTGTCCAGGTACACTCCAAGGAATTTGTATTCCCTGATAAACTGCACATCCACGCCATTGATGGAGACAGGGACAGCGGTGTTCCTCTCCTCCTAAAGCCCACCATTAACTCCTCTCAATAGGTACAATAGGCGTCAGGGGTTATGGAGAGAAGGCAGGTGAATGGAGTTAGGAGGAAGAGCCATGATTGAATAGCGGAGTAGACTTGATGGGCCGAATTGTGCTCCTGTCTGTCACCTATGACCTTATGAACTTACTGTGTGGATTCTTGATTGAGAGAGGCTCTAAATAATTTCCATCTACAGTCTCTCTGAATCATTTGTCAGAATATAATAGTTACTTAATAGCCTTTTAACTTGAAGTTTGGCCAGTTAAATTTGACGGGGGTTGTACCACAGTCTCTCCTAATTGATAGAGACAAAGGATTTCCTGGAGTCAAAAAGGTCATACATACTGACTGTTGCAGTTCCTGCATTCTTCTAAGTGATGTGTCGAAGATCGTGTCCACTATGCCTTGAGAGGGATAGAATACTACTGCATTGAAGTTCTGGCAGCAATGCTTCCACTGACGATGTGTTAGAGCCGGGTTGATGGAGATAATGCAGATCAGCAGGTAGTTAGTCCAGCAATCTTCAGTACTCTCCTGGCATGTTTGATGTCGTTATCAATGCATTCTCTCACTCAGACCAGGTTATAGTCTAACTGGTGTCAATACTTGGACTAGGGGGATCTTACACTAATCCGTCTGATGAACTGGGATGTTCATTATGACAAGGCCATGCTCCAAGCATTTCATCAAGGGAAGGACTTGAGTTAGCTTTACCTCTTCTTTCCTTGTCAATGGCCCATTCCCAGAAGTTTATGTTCCTTCCCTGACTGGCTCAAATCTGTCTCCCTTTGAGATGCACATCAGGATTTGTTCAAGCACAGAAGCCTGGTTTTGCCTCCTGTGAGGTTTTTTGGACTCTGTCTGTACTGATGACCGTAGCATGTTAGAGTGAGCTGAAGGTACATAAAGCATTCACTAATTCTGCAGTGGGAGCAGCAGAGACACCAGACTACCTCATTCTTGAAGGCAAAGCCCACTCCATGAAGATGGTGTTCCTTTTTCCACACTACCCCTATGAAAGAAGGTGTAACCACCCCCATGTCTGAAGAAGGGTCTCGACCCGAAACATCACCCATTCCTTCTCTCTAGAGATGCTACCTGTCCCGCTGAGTTACTCCAGCTTTTTGTGTCTATCCCATGTTCTTCAACTTTGCCAAGTCCTGCCTGTCAGTGCAGATATGTGGATTGGTGTGCAGTCAGGCCAGGAGTGAGGAATGGGACAGCATCGGCAGCTGTGCTCGGATGTTGCAGAGTGCAGCATGCGATGGAGGGAGGGTGAAGGGAAAGGGGGGAGGGAGGGAGGTGCATGTGTGCATGGGAAAATGCCACGTTTGTCACCACAGGCTACATATGATTTTTGTTCTCCATTTATCATGTACAGATATTTCCTGACCTCTTCCTCTATTGTCTTGTCGATCATTTCAGTCTCATCCAAATTTTGAGTAAAATTAAGACTAATAGGATTTATTTCCCGGTTGATTCCCTGAGTCCGAGTCTACCCATCACTATTACCCATGATTTCTGGGCCAGGAAATTCAATTTTGCAGTGCCTATTTATTAAATGCGACAGGTCTGAATTATAGCAAACTGTCAATTGTGAATTGTCATCAGTTGCTTTAACATGTACAATACCAAAGGGTGCAGAGAACACGGTGGTAATGTCAGTCACTGTTCAATACACAATCATCTCTCTCCCCTCAATGCCCCTCGTGGGTTTGCTGAGCCCCCAAACATGCAGGCACTCTTTGATCACGATGCATAGCTCAACATTCATTCAACAGGTTGTCCACTGCCAGGGCTATGCTCCTATTCTTAAGAACAGTTTACCTCAAACTCCACACAATGACTATGAGCAATGGTAACAGTCAATGCTTACGCTGCACTTAATATGTACAGGCACGACATGATTTTATGGAATTAATTTGAGCTGTAACTGGGCACACAGGTTTTTCATCTTCAGTATGCACAAAGAGGAAGAGTATTAAAAATGTAATTCCCTCAGTCCATGGGTTTTTAATGCAGTACACAATTACAAATACAAATTCCATGCTACTGGGACCAGAGATACCTATCACTCCCCATTATCCTTTAATGCATGCTTTAATGCTGATAAGATTTGTAGATACTTATGTAAAATTGCAGCATTTTCCACAGATAGAGTGAAGCATGAATTTGGAAGCTGCAACACTGATTTTACTTTGCCCTATCGATTCTTAATATATATTCAAGCACAAGAGAATACATGATAGGATTAATGATGCATAATGTGGAAATAACCATATGTATTGGGAAAGGTTAAGAGATAATTCTTCTTATGCAATTAAAAAAATGTTTTACCTGCAAACTTATGATCTGTATCAGAGTCTGTTTATCATTTTACTCATGTTTGGTGGAAGAGCTAAAAACAATGTACATATGTTTTCATGGAGGAAGTAAAATTATACAAATGATTTATTATCTGTAACCATAGGGTTATAGATTACAGATTTTTCCCCCCATCTAACTGTCAATTAAACAAAAATTGCCTTTTTGTACTGGATTCTAAAAATTACAAATCTAGTGTAAAGCTCAGCCAGAATTTTTGCAGTTTTGCACATTTATCTGTCCACTAAGTTGGATATTCAACAGAATGAACTTCTTTTTAATTAATTATGAATTATCATAATGGATAGATGATCCCATTACACAGGCATTGATAGTTTCAATATTTTAGGTGGATTTACTGCTGCATCTCAGAACTATTTATCCCAAAGTCACTTACAGACCACATGTGACAGGGTTAGATCTTTTTGCCTCATTTGCCTCAGAATACAAAATGGTTTATCAGAGGTGGAGTAGATTATAGCTTATGTCAGCTCGTGATACATATTAATGGTCGTCGTAATGTCATTGCACTTACCTCCTCTCTGATATAATTACTCCACAGATCCCATGGCTGAGATGAATGAGGGTCAGGTTCGATTGGGGCTCTTAAATGTCATATAATCATAGGAATTTGCAGGAGAGGAGGCTATTCTGTCCATAATATCCTTGCCTATTTTGTGCTTCTCAATCACCTTGACAACAGAAACAGAGGTTTTCCATCCCATTCATTGCCTGTCATTTGGTGTATCCATAATATGGTGAAACTAAAATACCCGCAATTAGAAAACTTTCATGAGGCTTAAAATAAGAAGCATTGTTTTAAAGACCTTTTACAGCCGACCAATTCGGTGGGTGAATATTTCAAAATATACTAATTTGGAGCAGCACAGTCGCACTGTGGTAGAGTTGCTGCCTTACAGCACCATAGACACAGGTTGAATCCTGACAACAGGTGCTGTTTGTATGGAGTTTGTACGTTCTCCCTATGCCCACATGGGTTTTCTCAGGGTGCTCCGGTTTTCTCCCACCCTCAGCTTCTGGAAATTATAAACTGTCCCTGATGTGGAGGATCGACCTAGTGTATGGCTGGTCGGCGCTGACCTGGTGGGCTGAAGGGCCTGTTTCAGCACTGTATCACTAAAGTCTAACAGTAAAATAAAATTGAAATATCGAACAGAATTTGGAACCATAGCATAGAAGAATATAATTCAGCTTCTCGTGTCCATGCCAACCAAAGAACAACTGTTAAGACCAATCTCGCTTCCAAGAATTTGCTCTTTTGCCTTATAAAACTATACATTTCTTTAATTTGAATCCAATGGCTCTTGGCTTGTTAGAACACGTTTAGACATTCTGCAAATGCATCATGCCAGAGAGGGTATTCCATTTGTAATTTGGTTCACATTTTTGCTATTCAATAGGAAGAAACATTGATGAATAAATGCAAAGGCTTTACAATAAGAGGGAGAATAAACAGAAGTTTGAGTAAATTGTGACCATCATTTACTGTCATCGATCATGTGTAGACATTTGAACTCAGCTGGTCAAATGACAGATGAGTATTCATTGCCAAAAGATGTGGATTGATGGCATGCTTCTTGACTATATTTTACAGAGCAATGTGTCAACTTACACGCAACTGGCAATAATGTATTCGCAGTGACTGTGAAACAAAATTAAAAACATCCAGCAACATAGATTCACCCTACCATGGCAATACCTCATCCTTCCTTGAACGAGAAATAGAAAAAAAAATTGTGTTTTGAACACAAAAAGGTTAGATTATAATCTCCAAATCATTTCTACAAGATATTAATCACTGTATATATACATGGGACGATACTGAAATGTTCTATAATAGGCTGAAACTCAGCTGGTGGACGGATGGATTTATTTTACCATGACAACATTTTAAAGACAGGATAGATTTTGAGGGAAATGGGCCAAAAGCAGGCAAGGTGGGACTGGTGTAGATAGGGCATCCTGGTCAACTTGGGCAAGTTGGGTGCAAGGGATCGTTTCTGTGCTGTATGGCTCTATGCCTCTAAGTATCCCAAGGTCCTGTATACATCACTTGTATCCTTAGAATGGTGTTTTAACTTTTTTGTGACCTACTTCATTTTGTACAAAATTGTTTCACACTCCCAAATACCAGCGACTTGCTTGAGAAAGAACTTTAAAATTATTCTGAGACAGTTATATGGGAGTTGCTTGCTAAGCTCTGGCAGAGAAGTGAGACAAGAATGTCGATGACATAAAATGTGCTTATGCAAACATTTTTCAATGATTAATAAAATTAAACTTTTTTTTTCACAATTCTTATTAGCCAGTTGATCCATTAAGATATCCATTAAGATGTCAGCTAGTCTCACATCTGGAGTTTGAACTGGATCTAATCTTCACAAGAAACCAAGTAATATCAAGGGTTTTGGTGGCTACGTTGCTCATGTTTAATCACATGATTAACACATGAGGAAGACATTGTGAACCATAAATAGTAAATAATACTATTCCCTGTTAGTTTTTAGTTTTAGAGATACAGCGTGGATACAGGCCCTTCAGCCCAACGAGTCTGCGCTGACCACGATACCCGTACACTAGTTCTATCCTATGCACTGGGGACAATTTACAGAAGCCAATTAACCAATAAGGCTGTCTGTATTTGGTATGTAGGAGGAAACCGGAGCACCTGGAGAAAATCCATGTTGTCACAGGGAGACGTGCAAACTCCATACAAAGAGCGCCCATGGTCAGATTTGAAACCAGGTCTCTAGCACTGGAGGACAGCAACTCTACTGCCATGCCACTGTGCCTTCCTGTTAATGTCACCGACCTAAATGAATCTAAAATGTTTGATGTTACTCTCTGATTCAGAGCACATTATATTTAACTTATTAATTTCTTAATCTTCCCTTTTTCTGTTATTTACAGATAATTTTTCAATCTTGTGTGTTAGGACGCTGACTACTTTCTATGACTTTATACAATATAGTTCAACAATTCCGAACATAGCTAATTTACACTGAGTTCTGAGTCCGAATTATTTGGTCATTATGCGCACCAATCCTCAGGTAGTCTTGTCAGTTCCTTTTGGCACCCTGTCATAAATGCTCCAGGAAATTCTCTTTGTTAACTTATTCCCCACATAAAAGACTTTTAAGTCTTCAGTAGCAATGGCAGCATTTTCTAATCTCTTCAAAATGTTGTTGGTATGCCCTCAAAAAATTAATGGCTTTCGATTTGTGTATTAATGAAGAAGATGGAGAACCTCATAATCTGGTGCCAAGACAACAACCTTTTCCTCAGTGTCGGCAAGACAAAGAAGATTGTGATTGATTTCAGGAAACGAAGCCGGACACATATCTTGGTATTCATTGACAGTGCCGAAGTTGAGATGGTTTAAAGCTTCAGGTTCTTCAGAGTCAAGTCAAGTCAAGTTTATTTGTCACATACACATACAAGATGTGCAGTGAAATGAAAAGCAATAGAGCAATAAAAATAAACAATTTCACACACAATCACAACCAACACAAAACAAAAAAAAAGAAACATCTATCACAGTGAGTCTCCTCCAGTCACCTCCTCACTGTGATGGAAGGCCAGAATATCTTTTTTCTTCCCCTGCCGTCTTCTCCCGCGGTCAGGCTGTTGTAGTTGCCACGTTCCAGGCCGCGCCGGACGGTGAAAGGTCTGCAGCAGGCCGACCCAAGCCCCGCGATCCGGGGTGGGTGAAGACGCCGCCACTGCACGTTGGGGTGGTCGGGGCTCCCGACATTGAAGCCCCCGCCGAGCAGAGAAAATCCCACGGCCTATTTCAGGCCGCACCGGACGGTGAAAGGTCCGCAAGCAGGCCGACACAAGCCCCGCGATTCGGAGCGGGCGAAGACGCTGCCGCTGCCATAGCTCTCGATGTCGGCCCCCACCCAGGGGGCTACGAGCTTCCGATATCCACGCGGCCCGCGCCGAAACCTCCGAAGGCGAGTCGCAGTCGCTCTCGCAGCGCCACCACAGCCTCCGAAGGCAGCCAGCTCCACAGATGGTAAGTCCGGTCCGCGGGCTCTGTGAACCAGAGCCCCAGGTGGTCCCAGCTGGAGGCCGCCAGCTCCAGGTAGGCCCCCCCTCCCCACCCCACATAGTACACAACCACAAAACACTACATCACATCTAAACACTACAATCAAGGCAAAAAAACAACATAAAGCACCAAGACAGACGGACTGCAGGTGAGCCGCAGCTGTTGGGGCAGCAACTTGTCCTGGATCAGCCATATCAAAGCAATGGCCAAGAAAGCACACCATAGCCTCTACTTCCTTAGATGGCTTTATTGCCACCAACAATTCTTACCAACTTCGACAGATACACCGTAGAAACCATTTTATCGGGATGCTTCACAACATGGTTTGGGAATATGTGCAGGAGGAGGCCATTCGGCCCTTCGAGCCAGTACCACCATTCAATCTGATCATGGCTGATCATTCTCAATCAGTACCCCGTTCCTGCCTTCTCCCCATACCCCCTGACTCCGCTATCCTTAAGAGCTCTATCTAGCTCTCTCGAATGCATTCAGAGAATTGGCCTCCACTGCCTTCTGAGGGATCAGCCCCTTCCATCATCTATGAACAAGTTTACAAATCACGTCGACTTGAACACAAACGTTTCACATTCCACCCTCGTGCATTCATTCCCTCGATGTTTATCACCCACCCCCTTTTGCTTTTCCACTCCAAAGACATACAGGCATGTCGGTTAACTGGTTTGGTGTATGTGCAGGGGTGCAGTGTTGCCGGAGCTCACCGGAGCGCCGCTCCGGCACCTCTGTAAACAATAAGCCAAAATAAACAACGGGGAATTGTAACTTTTTAGTGGAGAATTTAACAGCGGCCCCTCCGGCACCAGAGACAGCTCCGGCACCTAAAACATCAGCACTGCAACACTGTGTATGTGTAAAAACAAATGTCCCTAGTGTGTGTGTGGGATAGTGTTAATGTGCGGGGAATGCTGGTCGGTGCGGACTAGGTGGGCCGAAGGGCCTGTTTCCGCGATGTATCTCTAAACTAAACTAAGCTTGCCCCAGTGCTGCTCCATGTAACAGTGACATGGTTGGTGAAAGCTTGCTGAATGCATAAGAGGGACATCATATGGAGAATAACGTGAAGCAGGTCTACATCCCTCTTTATCACCGTCTATTGTTTTAAAGACCTTTTACAGCCGACCAATTCGGTGGGTGAATATTTCAAAATATACTAATTTGGAGCAGCACAGTCGCACTGTGGTAGAGTTGCTGCCTTACAGCACCATAGACACAGGTTCAATCCTGACTACAGGTGCTGTTTGTATGGAGTTTGTACGTTCTCCCTATGCCCACATGGGTTTTCTCAGGGTGCTCCCTGGCTAACATAAGAAATGTTATGGTGGCTAACATAAGAAATGAAATTAATTCTCCAGAAAGTTATTGCGACTACACCAGTGCAGTGTCTCAAACACTTCTTATAATTTCTTGTTATACCTTTTTGAATAATAATATCCACACACACACACCTGGCAACAGCTGATAGTATAGTTTAGTTTAGTTTACTTGAATTTAGAGATAGGGCGTGGAAACAAACTCTTCGGCTCACAGAGTCCCCGCCACACAAACACTATCCGACACACACAAGGGACAATTTACAATTATACCAAGCCAATTAACCTACAAATGTCTTTGCAGTGTGGCAAGAAACCGGAGCAACCGGAGAAAACCCACGCAGGTCACAGGGAGAACTCTGTACAGACACTGTACAGACCCTGTACAGGTCCCTGGCGCTGTCAGGCAGCATCTCAACCACTGCGCCTATATGGATGAACTAAAACTGCTTGTCAGAAGACTGAACCACATCAACATTCTAAAACTGGATGGCGTTAAATACTGCATGGCGATTAGCTCCTCAAATGTGATCGTGATTGTTCCTTGCTGGATAAGTTGATCTCCAAGCTCCACATAAAGCCACATGCATGGTTAATGATGGTAGACACAAAATGCTGGAATAACTCACCGGGACAGGCAGCATCTCTGGAGAGAAGGAATGGGTGGTGTTTTGGGTCGAGACCCTTCTTCAGGCTGATGGTTAATGAGCTTCCCTTCCCTCCTTGTCGTTATCTGCAGCCTCTCCGACAAGTCTCACGAGATTGATTCTTGAGAGGATGGGGTTGCATGCCAGAAAGGATTGTGTAAGATCAGCCGGCATTCACTGGAGTTAAGAAAAATTAGAATTACTGTCTTGAAGTCGGATAAAATCCAGAGAGAGTGTTTCAGGTTAGAGGCTGGCAATTCTGAAAACCAGTATCCTCAAGGTGAGTGTGAGTGTGTGTGTGTGTGTGTGTGTGTGTGTGTGTGTGTGTGTGTGAATGAGGGAGTGTGTGTAAGAGTGTGTGTGTGTGAGTGTGTGTGTGTAAATGTGTGTGTGAGTGTGAGAGTGAGTGTGTATGTGTGTGTGTGTGTGTGAGTGAGGGAGTGTGTGTGCAAATGTGTATGTGAGTGTGTGAGTGAGTGTGTGTGTGTGTGTGAGAGGGTGTGAGTGTAAGAGGAAGAGCAGGTGAGGGAGTGTGAGAGAGCGTGTGAGAGTGTGAGTGTTTGCGTGAGAGAGAGAGAGAGAGATAGAGAGTGTGTGTGTGTGTTTATGTATGTGTGGGGATGGACGGGGTGGGGATAGGGAATGTGGGGTGGGGTGGGGGGGATGGATGACAAAGGTGGTTGTTAATCTTTTCGGTTTCCTACTGAAAAACTCTGCAGATGCTTGTCCGTTGAATATGTTGAAGGTTGAGATCATTAGAATTATGATGATGGTGATTAAAGAAATCATAGAAAAGCAGACATGAGAAACAGGACCTGACATGATGATATGATGGAACAGGCTTGGGCAGGATGAGCCACCTGTACCTCTGTCCCTTGCTTCTTTTCTTCTCCGGATTGCCCACATACAAATCTTCTGTGCAGATCACAAAAGACATTGTGTAATGACAGGCTGGCACATGTTTTTCAGAGAGATCTTGGCGACCAAATCCATTACCGGAATGGATAATCCAGAACAAGGGGCCACAGTTTAAGAATAAGGGGTAGGCCATTTAGAACGGAGATGAGGAAGAACTTTTTCAGTCAGAGAGTGGTGAAGGTGTGGAATTCTCTGCCTCAGAAGGCAGTGGAGGCCAGTTCGTTGGATGCTTTCAAGAGAGAGCTGGATAGAGCTCTTAAGGATAGCGGAGTGAGGGGGTATGGGGAGAAAGCAGGAACGGGGTACTGATTGAGAGTGATCAGCCATGATCGCATTGAATGGCGGTGCTGGCTCGAAGGGCTGAATGGCCTACTCCTGCACCTATTGTCTATTGTCTATTGTCTATTATCCTAAAAGTGACAACACAATTACATAGAATGGTTAAGAAGGCATATGGTATACTTACCTTCATTGGTCAAGGCACTGTGTATAGGAATCAGGACGGTATGGTGAAACTTTATAGGAATTTGATTCGACCAAATTTGGAGTATTGCGTGAAGTTCTGGCTGCCCAATACAGGAAGGGTATGGAGGATTTAGACAGAGTGCAGAGGAGGCTTATCAGAATGTTGCCTGGATTAGAGAGTAGGAGCTACAAGGAGAGGTTGGACAGACTTGAATGGTTTTCTCTGGAACCCCAGAGGTTGAGGGGTGATCTGATAGAAGTATATCAAATTATGAGATAATAATGGAAATATCAAATACTGGAGGGCATAGTTTTAATGTGAGGGAGTCAAAATTTAAAGGGGATATGCAGGGCGAGTTTTTTTTATACACAGAGGATGCTGAGTCTGGAACACACTGCTCAGGATGGTGGTGGAGGTGGATGGTAGCGCAGCGGTAGAGTTGCTGCTTTACAGCGAATGCAGCGCCGGAGACTCAGGTTCGATCCTGACTACGGGTGCTGCACTGTAAGGAGTTTGTACGTTCTCCCCGTGACCTGCGTGGGTTTTCTCCGAGATCTTCGGTTTCCCCCCACACTCCAAAGACGTACAGGTATGTAGGTTAATTGGCTGGGTAAATGTAAAAATTGTCCCTAGTGGGTGTAGGATAGTGTTAATGTACGGGGATCACTGGGCGGCACGGACTTGGAGGGCTGAAAAGGCCTGTTTCCGGCTGTATATATATGATATGATATGATGATATGATAGTGTTTTTTAAGAGGCTTTTGGATGGGCACATGGATATGCAGGGAATAGATATGTGCAGGCAGGTACGCGTTTATCTTGGCATCATGTTTGGCACAGACATTGAGGGCCATAGGGCCTGTTCCTAAGCTGTGCTGTTCTATGTTTCTCCGTGGTGAGAAGCGGTGGATGATAGTGCAGGGCTATGGAATTTGCTGGTTTGTTGCTGATGATGGTGATGATCGCGTGCATGTACTCCCACAAGTGCCACACAAATTGCTTGGGTGATTTACCTGTCATATATGAATAGGCAGTAGTGGCAAACTATGAGATGTGGGTGGGTGACTTGGAGCAGTGATGTGTGTTGGTGAGCATATGAGTTCTAGTGCTATTGTCAGTGACTCCTGGCAGGTGGATAGTGGGATGCGGTACATTGGGCTGTCGCAGCTAGTGGGAGATGCCTTTTGATGATGTATTCACTGACCTTGACTGCATGCACGAGTCTATTAAATCTCTTGTGGCAGTGCAACAGGTCCTCAGAGACAGATTGCTTTCACTGTATCACGGTTATCTCTTTCCATTGCCTTTGCAGCGTTTTTGTGAGAAGCCTTCTGGCCCCCGGTACAACATTAGAAACCAGAGGAGCCTGCTCTTACTCATGTTGTGTCTTTCATGAAAGCTTCCCACATCACCTTCGTTTCCACAATGCATTCCAGCACCTGTTCATGTCTCAGGTCACAATGCACCTTTCCTTTAATAGGAGCAGGATGGCTTTGAATTAGTGCAGGCTAGCTTTGACTGGCACAAGCCATTCACAATACTGGGATTGCTGCTGAAGCAATGAAACTAACGAACAGTCGGTGATGGCCAGGCAAGAAGTCAGTTAAATTCACAGCGAATGCAAAATTGACACACTGGAACCCATGGATGGACATTAACCCTTCATCCAAATCCTAATTAACTTTTTGTTTCGAAGCCATGCTGGGTGCTATTTACTCAATAATATAGATCATTGTCATTTATTCACAAAATGTTGGAGTAACTCAGCAGGTCAGGCAGCATCTCAGGAGAGAAGGAATGGGTGACGTTTTGGGTCGAGACCCTTCTTCAGATTACTGTCATAGTTGATCTTATAATTCATAGTATTAATTAACCAATCATAGAAAGAATCAGAAAGATTTACATGACAAATTTCCTGGCAAATGCCTCAAAGTATGTTGACTTGCGGAGCAAAGTGCAACACCTTTTGTTCACAAAGGAAGACTCCACCACTTAATGGGATGAACGGATACGAATGTAAGACAACAAAATGTAATTCTTTATTTTGGTAAAAATGCATTCGCTTTCAACCAAACTTGCTGGTCTTCAAATGCATTGTGTGACCCACAGGATAAGTGTGCACGGTTGTTAAAAAAAGGGACTCAAGTGCCTTCCTTTGATTTCTTTGATAGATTTCATCCTTCCTTTTGAATTTGTTATACAGTGTATAAGCTCGTTAAGAACTTGTCACATGTTAACATCTAAGTCCATTAATCAACTTACATGCCCTGCGTAATCAGTTGAATTACAATTATTAAAGTGGATGAATGCTTGCTTTAAAATAAATGTACTAGATATTTTCTAGTTGTCTATTACACATCTTCCCAGTCAATTAAAATGAACGTGGGGTTCTGTGGAGTATTTTTTCTTACACATGCAGAAATGCTTGTCATTTATGCTTCTGTTATTTTGATTAAAACATTTTCAGATTTGTTGCTATTTTACAGTTCCACAATTTGTTGCCCATCAAAACAATTAAGTGACCATGGTGTTAAGTGTTTAAACAACCCCATCATTTTTGATTGATGCCACATTTCTGCAGAACTGCTGAGAATTGCTTTCCAATTAAACAGCCCAGTCAGTAGAGCATTGGAATAAAACACAAGTTGCTGGAGTAACAAGCATCTGTCAGACAGCATCTGTGTAGGTTCGGGACACTTCTTCAGAATAATTTGGTGGAAAGACACCCAACATAGAATCCTATGGGATTTTCAACCCTCTGACATTGGTTGATTCCCTTGGGAAAGCAAAGGATGTTGTATCATATTACTCTGTTGTTGTATCTGCCTTTTTGCATCCCTGATGAAAATTTAATCAGATATTAGCACCGCACACTTGAAATTCATAGCCAATGGAGACGTTTGTGTAGGTATTTCCTTCTTCATGTTAGAACATAGAACAGTATTTAGAACGGAGATGAGGAAGAACTTTTTCAGTCAGAGAGTGGTCAAGGTGTGGAATTCTCTGCCTCAGAAGGCAGTGGAGGCCAGTTCGTTGGATGCTTTCAAGAGAGAGCTGGATAGAGCTCTTAAGGATAGCGGAGTGAGGGGGTATGGGGAGAAGGCAGGAACGGGGTACTGATTGAGAGTGATCAGCCATGATCGCATTGAATGGCGGTGCTGGCTCGAAGGGCTGAATGGCCTACTCCTGCACCTATTGTCTATAGCACATGATCAGACCCTTGGGTCCACTATTTTTGTATTTTGTCATCTGCGCGTATGAGTTGCACAACTTCGATGATTTCCTTAAATTTCCAGTCATCAGTGACTGTATCTTTTGGGTACCATCCCAACATTATCATCTCTACAAATGAACTAACCCAAACCAATCATCTCCATGATCTCCCTCCCCCCACCCCCCCCCCCCCCCCCCCCATCAAATATACACCGATCAACCAAAAGATTATGACCATCTGCCTAATATGCAGTTGGTCCTCCATGTGCAGCCCCATACACAGCAGGGTGCGATACACTGTGTATGGTGACACATTCCTCCCGTGACCACCATTAAAATTTTCTGTGACTTGTGCCACAGTAGACCTTCTGTCAGTTCGGATCAGATGGGATAGCCTTCGTTGCCCTCGCGCATCGATGAGCCTTGGGCACCCAACACCCTGTCTCCGGTTTGTGGTTTGTCCCTCCTCGGACCACTGTCGGTAGGTACTCACCACTGCTGACCGGGAGCACCCCACAAGCCTTGCTGTTTCAATAGATAAGTCTGTGCCGAACATAATGCCCACACTATCACGCATGGAACCCATATCCCTCCATTCCCTGCATATTCATATGCCTATCCAAAGGCCTTTTAAATGTCACTAACATTTCTGCCTCAACCACCACCCCTAGCAGTTGGTAATGGCACTCACCACCCTCATGTAAAACTTTGCCCCTCTACCTTAAAGCTCTGCCCTCTTGCATTTGATTTTTTCCATCTTGGGAAAAAGATTCTGACTGTCTACCCTATCTATGCCTCTCATAATTTTATATAATTTTATCAGGTCTTTCCGCAACCTCCAGCGTTCCAAAAAAAAATCCCAATCCAAGTCTGTCCAACCTTTCTCTGGAGCTAATTCCCCTTAATCCATGCATCATTCTGGTAAACTTCCTCTGCGCCCTTTCCAAAGACTCGGCATCCTTCCCGTAATGGGCGACCAGAACTGCACACAATTCTCTAAATGCAGCCTAATCAAAATTCTCGGAAGCTGCATCATGATTTCCTGACTCTTATATGTAATGTCCTGATGTCTGAAAGCAAGCATAACATATACCTTCTTTACAATTCTTTACATTTCTTTCTGATATACATAATAAATTTGATTGATAGAAAAGATAAATATATCTCAGAATAGAGACATTCTACTACATAAGATTAGGGTGAAGGGGGAAATATGCAATAAGAATCTAAGGGGTAACTTTTTCACACAAAGGATGGTGGGTGTATGGAACAAGCTGCCAGAGGGGGTAGTTGAGGCTGGGACTATTACAATGTTTAAGAAACAATTAGACATGTATATGGAAAGGATAGGTTTGGAGAGATATGGGTCAAATGCAGGCAGGTGCGACTACTGTAGATGGGCATTGTTGGTGGGTGTGGCCAAGTTGGGCCGAAGGGCCTGTTTCCACGCTGTATGACTCTATGACTCTCCTGTTTACTGAAGTTATAGCGAACCTACATAAAATGACCAAAACTATTTCTCATTCTGATCTCAAGGGCACAATACCTACACATGCCTACAAAACCCTACGGCTGCAATTTTCAGATACCATTGAAAAACTACTGTTTACCAAATTATCGGTTCATTCTCAAGTGTGTAATCATGCTTTAAAGCTCTGAATATTACTAACCCAATCCCATCATTTACCCAACTTTCAAATCGATTCACCACTCCACAAGTCCACAGGATTTAAATGCTATAAAATGATTAGCCGTCCACGGCTATCATATTTTCTCAGGATTCACGAAGGAATTTAATTTTTCGTGCTCTTGAGCACAGTACAAATAAAATAGGGTATTTGCACAGTTTGATGACAAAATAAACGGATACAAAAATGCATCGCACAGATTTATCATGCATCATTCTGACCATAATGTTTCTGATGCGTTTCCAGCAAGCTGCGAGATTTTGCAGTAAAATAAAACTCGAGCACAAAACCTCTCTATATAAATCTAACCTGAAATAACCTGGATCCATCATAAATCCATATGTTCTATTTATCACACAGAAATTGAGATATCCACACAATGGCACTGAAGAATTCACTGCAGTAAGGCACCACGTGATATTTATTATTAGTTCGACCTTTCTCTGCACAATTATTACACAATGGTTTGTGTACACATTAGTTTGAGAGCAAGATAATGGCAGAAATAGGCCACAAGACATCTGGAACCTTAGTGAATGACAACAACATCAGTGATTCTGTTTTATCAATAGGATTTAATGATTGATCGAACGAGATAAAAACTCAGGAAAACAATAAGTTAGATCTAAGTAGATAAGAAATGGGGATGTTTCTCAGAAATGTATCCCCTCAGACTGGAATAAAGCTACGCAACAACATAAGAAAATAAGAGGAGGAGTAGACCCACCACTTCAAGCCTTACTATTCAGTGTGATCAGGGCGAATCTGACAGAAGGTAGACACAAAAAGCTGGAGTAACTCAGCGGGACAGGCAGCATCTCTGGAGAGAAGGAATGGGTGACGTTTGAGGGGTCGAGACCCTTCTTCAGACTGGTTAGGGATAAGGGAAACAAGAGATATAGACGGTGATGTGGAGAGATAAAGAACAATGAATGAAAGATACGGGCGGCACGGTAGCACAGCGGTAGAGTTGCTGCTTTACAGCGAATGCAGCGCCGGAGACACAGGTTCGATCCTGACTACGGGTGCTGCACTGTAAGGAGTTTGTACGTTCTCCCCGTGACCTGCGTGGGTTTTCTCCGAGATCTTCGGTTTCCTCCCACACTCCAAAGACGTACAGGTATGTAGGTTAATTGGCTGGGTAAATGTAAAAATTGTCCCTAGTGGGTGTAGGATAGTGTTAATGTACGGGGATCACTGGGCGGCACGGACTTGGAGGGCCGAAAAGGCCTGTTTCCGGCTGTATATATATGATATGATATGATATGATATGATATGCAAAAAAGTAACGATGATAAAGGAAACAGGCCATTGTTAGCTGTTTGTAGGCTGAAAATGAGAAGCCAGTGCCACTTGGGTGGGGGAGGGATACAGAGAGATGGAATGCCGGGGGGACCTGAGGTGACAGAAGTCTTCTTCACCTGTGCCAGATTCCCATTGCCCTCAATCCCCCGATATTTCAAAAATGAGTCTACCTCTCCATTACATATTTCCAATGACCCCTCTCCACCCTCCACTGCGCTCAAGGGTCGAGAACTCCAGAGATTCATTACCCTCTGCAAAAGAAAATTATGAGCACCTCCGTTTTAAATGCTCAATCTTTAATCTTGTAAGAGACTCTCCTTCACTATAAAGATGCTGATGGAGATATGGCCAAAGTACAGAAATGTTGATGGCCAGTGGGACATTTGTAGTGAGTCACTACAGTTACAGCCATCGACTTCAATGCTTCAGGAGCAGAGTTCATCTGCAATGCTTCACAGTCTGAAACATCATACAGCCTCAGTGAGTTCAAAGACACTCACTGTAAAACTCATCTCCTTCTCCCTTGCCAGAGGAGACCAGGCTGCAAGATTCGTGTGGATTCATTCGGCTTGCTGGCAGAATTGTGCTTAAACCATTTTGTTCCAAATGAAAATTGAGATATGCCTCAATATTTAAGGCTAGGATGATCAAAAGAGATACAGCCGAGTGGCAAAAACGTGCACCTGGGACAAAATCAGCAAGAAATTAGTCCTTGGATTAGTAACAGAGTTGTGTGATTACATTTTGTTCTGCTTGCAAAATCCACCTCCATTGTAGGTAATGGAAGGAATGTACAATGTACAGATAATAATATACCCTACATTTTCCAATACCGATCTAAAGTTAAATTTCTCCCCCCGGTGGTTCAGTTTTGAATTATATAATTGAAAGATTGAATTAAAAATTGAAGGCGACCAAATACACTTCATTTTTTTGTGGCTCAAAGATGTGCAAGTTTGATTATGTTTAATTATGTGACACTAGATCTGACGTTGCCACAGCATGTACTACTTATTTTCCCTTAAAGTTAGGTACTACCTCCTAACCATCTGAACAGCAATGCTAATATCATTTTTTTTCACTCAATTATCATCTGTCTCTCTTACTCCTCCATCTCACCGCCAGTGTGTTAGGAATTCATGAGCCTCTTGGCTACTAAGACTTGGACCTTTCATTCATTTTCTTCTCCAATTCCTCGTTGAATTCAACATGCTTGTGTACCCTGAGGCTTTCTAACCTTGAGCATGCATAATTCATCTTCAGCTTCTTTCTCTCCCATAAATCTGTTCTTACTGCATTTGCCGTGAACGACCTTCTGTTCCCGAATCCCACAAAACAATTGACCTTGCAAATTTCTTTCCTGCCTCCACAAGATGACTATCTTGGTATCTGGTTCCATCACCCTTTTTCAAGATACAGTATTGTCATTACAAGTTCCTTAAAGGACCCACTTTTGACTTTTCTAACATTGCAATTTACCAGTCCTTTTAGTTGCAAGAAGGATTGAGTGCAAAAATAGGGAAATTTTAAATCAACTGCACTCAATCTCATCAGTGAGATTTCATCATCAATCTCATCAGTGGTGAGATTTGTTAAGTCCTGCAAATAATTTCTCTCAAACGTCAGGAAAAACAGCACAGAGAAGGTTCCCTAGATTGATTACGGTGGCAAAAGGGTAGTCTGATGAGGAAATGTTTGAAAGGATTAGGTCTCCATTCTGTGAAGTTTATATGAATAAGAGTCAATCTTTTTAAAACATAAAAAGATTCTGAGGTCCCTTAATAAGATAGATGCTGAGAGGGTGTTTATCAGGAATCAGGGGAATAATCACAAGACAAACACAAAGTGCTGAAGTAACTCAGCAGGTCTGGCAGCATCCCTGGAGAACATGGATAGGTTGGGGTTGGGACCCTTCTTCAGACTGGAGAAGGGTCCTGACCCAATGCATCACCTATCCATGTTCACCAGTGATGCTGCTTAACTTGCTGTGTTACTCCAGCACTTTGTGTCCTTGTTGGCAAGTCAGCATCTGCAGTTCCTTGTTTCTATGAATAATCACGCGATATGCTTAAGAATGACAAGGGCCATTTTTTTTCTCACATAGGATTGTGAGTCTTTAGAATTTATTTCAGATTGTGGAGGGTATCAAGTATATTTGAGGCTGGAAAGGATGTGGGCTGTGAGAGAATGTGATAAAGCCAATGTTGAAACTATCACAATCTTACTGAATGATGGAAGAAACTCAACAGAAGCATATGTCCTACTTCTCTTCCTGACTCTCATATTTCTTCCTTCCTCTTGACGTTTGTTGATGGCACTCAAATCCTTACAAGTTTGTCAAGAAACAAACCTGTTTAATCAGGGCAGGGGCAACAGAGTCCCTGCTGAACGAACAGTTGTGCATACTCAGATTTCTAAGCACTGTGTCTCCAACCATAGGTCGAACCTATTTGAAGTTGAACCACAGAGAATATATCAGAAGTAGGTACTGAGTAAAGTTAAAAGATTTTGTATTTGTGTTTCCTTGCTGCTGTGATTGCAGCAATTCAGCAGAAAACTTATATTCCAGACACTTGCCACATCAGCAGAAACTAATCCGGTTACAAAGATAGTACCGCACTGTGAAGCAGAACCGTACAGTAATTGAGTGGGTGTCACAACTTGTAACTTGCATATAATAGCAATCTCATAAGTGAGAAGCAGTAAGGTTCGTTTTCCTTTTGTTTGAATTAACTTTCATTCCTCTCTTGCTTGCCTCATGATGTCACATCTTCTCGAAACTACAGGCGAAAACACAAACCATTCTCCAAACTGGCGACATAATTATTGCCGGTGTTTTGTGGGTGATTTTATAATTAGAACAATTGATCTCAGTAGCTGGAATAATAAACTACTTCTGAGATATTTACACATTTATAATTTAGGTAAACCATGAAAAATGATATTGCAGTTGACAATTATGACAGCTGAAGCAAGAACTTCTAATCAACTTTAATAAATTATGTAAATAAAATCTGCAAATCTCATTTGCCCTGCTATATTTTGAGCAGACACAAGTTAATGAAACATTGGAGTCATAACCCGATTGCCGTGTTCATTTGGTATCTGGGTGACACCAGCAAGCCTGCATTATTGCTCCTCCAGAGTTTACACTGAAGATGAGGCAAACAGTTAGCTTAGCTTATCGATACAGCATGGAAACAGGCCCTTCAGCCCACCGAGTCCTTGCCAACTAGTGATCATCCCTGCACTAATTCTGTCCTACACACTACGGGCAATTTACAGAGGCCATTTAACCTGCACATCTTTGGACTGTGGGAGGTAACCGGAACACCTGGAGAAAACCCATGTGGTCATAGGGAGAATGTGCTAACTCCACACAGGCAGCACCTGTAGTCAGAATCAAACCCAAGTCTCTGACGGTGGAAGGCAGCAACTCTACCGCTGCGCCCCTGTGCCACCCACTTCAGAGTTTGCATTGTACAATTATTAAAGTCATGTGTAGACAGGAGCCCGTGCTGGAATGCCTGTGTGTGTGTGCCTGTGTGTGTGCATGTATGATTGTGCGAGTATCTGTACATGTGTGCATGCACGTACGATCGAACTGAGTGAATCCTTGCTCTGCACATTTCCTCGATGGATATCATTAATTCAGTTAGGTTATTTGGGTTATTTTAAATTTAATTATTACGTACATTTTGAAATTATTAATCAGCTCTTCATCATTAAAATTACATTTATCCAATGGCTAAAAATCATTTATGAAGAGGATTACCGAAAGAGAAATTCTCTGTTACAAATTTTTGTTGCACTGGGATATGTTGAAAAAATGAGAATGCATCTATGTGCTTTTCAACACATCCATGTATTTAGAGAGTAGAGAGTGTAAACAATGTGATTCTAAACCATGAATTTGGTGGAAAAACATGTTGATGCAAATTTGGTTGCAAATGGTCTTCCTGTGTAAGAATCATGCAGAATGTTACATCTGATGGGAATCACTGAATTTTAAAAAAAATCAGGATTCCCACCAGCTATTGGTTATCTAGAGTAATTTTTTTTTTTCTTGATTCACATTAACAAATATTAATTAACATTTGCACTTGCAAAATTCTGACCAGCAATGTTTGATTTTGGTTCAACTTGGCATCCTCAGAGCTTCAAAATTACAGTAATGGTGTAAAAATGCACACACGCATGCACACGCAAGTACATCGCACGCACACGCACACACCGCATGCACATGCATGCACATGCGCACACACCACATGCATACGCACACATGCTCGCACGCACATGCTTGCACACACGCTCACACACACGTTCACACTGAGTAATAACCCTTATTCGCGAGCGCAATGGCCCACAGACAGTGAGCAAACGCCCATCAGAAGTGTTTGTGGATCGGCAGATAATATCAATTGTTAACCTTGCATTGCTGAACCTGTGTTCAATTGTAGGAAGCCGTCACTATTAATGCTTTCTGTGTTTGTTTCAAATCACCGTATTCTAATAAATTTTTGATGATTGGCTTTGGCACGTGGCTTTGTGAAGGAGATTACACATACCTGCTTTGAGCTAGATTAGCAGCAGGTATCAACTCTGCCTTAAAGGGATTCCACCCCTTTCTGAGCCAGTTGGTGTGCCAAAAACAGATTTCCTTACAGCAGTCATGATGCTTTAGACTTTACTTTAGACTTTAGACAGAGCGTGGAACAAATCCACACCGACCAGCGATGATCCCATACACAAGAACTATCCACCACACAAGGGACAATTTACAATTTACAGAAACAAATTAACTTACAAACCCGTATATCTTTGGAGTGTGGAGAGAAACCAGAGTACCCGGAGAAAATCCACATGGTCACAGGGAGAACTCCGTACAGACAACACCCAAGGTCGGTATCGAACTTGGATCTTTGGCACTCTAAGGCAGCAACTCAATCGCTGGGCCACTGTGCCTTTATCCCCTGTCATAGAGTCATACAGCAAAGATATAGTCCTTTCAGCTCACCATGTCCATGCTGATCAGAGATCATAGAACGTAGAACAACACAGCACAGTAGCGGGCCCTTCCACCCATAATGTTTGTACCAAACATGAAGCCAAGTTACACTGATCTAATTTGCCAGTACATGATCCATATCTCTCGATTCCGTGCACCTATGTGCCTATCCAAAAGCCTTTTAAACGGCACTATCATATCTGTCCCCAAGAGAAAGGCTAAGAGAAAAGTTGTCAGTTATTATCATGCAATGTATTTGCTAATGTGGTTATTATGGTTGACCTACTGGCAAATGCAGAGTGTGTGGTGTGCAGTAGTGTTAAATATGCAAGAGCAGGGATATATTAGCTGTGAGTCCAGAATGATAGAAATGTATTTGCAGGTGAATGTATTTAGAGGTATGATTTCATGTTTAATTTAGTTTAGTTTAGAGATACAGTCCATGCCAACCAGCCATCCTCGCACACTATCCTACGCACACTAGGGACAATTTACAATCATACCAAGCCAAATGGCCTACAAACCTGTACATCTTTGGAGTGTGGGAGGAAATCAGAGATTCTGGAGAAAACCCACACAGGTTACAGGGAGAATGTACAAACTCCGTACAGACAAGCACCCATGGTCAGGATCGAACCCGGGTCCCTGGCGCTGTAAGGCAGCAACTCTACTGCTGTGCAACAGATTGGTCGTGTAGCTGGCATTTGGTGATGGTGACCATTCACGTGAAATCGCTCTCATGTAACTCTTGTGCAACGAAGATCGACACAAAAAGCTGGAATAACTCAGCGGGGACAGGCAGCATCTCTGCAATGACCTCTGTGGATATCAGTTTGCCTTGTATTGTGAGCATGTGACTAGATAGCTTCAGAAACCTGGAACTCATCCCAATCTTGCACCATTCTTTGTTGTTTCCAACATCACTTTCACTTGTCGAATTGATAATATAATCTGATTCACTGACGGGCATCACTCATTTAAGAAATGGACTCCAGATTTCTCCATTTTAGGTGGTCCTTTGCTGGTGTTGGCTGCCAGAGAGAGAGAGAGAGATAGATTCAAGAGATAGCTAGATAGCTAGATGGACACAGATTAATCACACAACATTACCCCTACACCCATTTTAAAATGTAATGTTTGCATTCTTGGAATTTTGAAGGGACGCATCACCCAAAATATTACAAATACTCCACATGAAGGGCGGCACGGTAGCGCAGCGGTAGAGTTGCTGCTTTACAGCGAATGCAGCGCCGGAGACTCAGGTTCGATCCTGACTACGGGTGCTGCACTGTAAGGAGTTTGTACGTTCTCCCCGTGACCTGCGTGGGTTTTCTCCGAGATCTTCGGTTTCCTCCCACACTCCAAAGACGTACAGGTATGTAGGTTAATTGGATGGGTAAATGTAAAAATTGTCCCTAGTGGGTGTAGGATAGTGTTAATGTACGGGGATCGCTGGGCGGCACGGACTTGGTGGGCCGAAAATGCCTGTTTCCGGCTGTATATATATGATATGATGATGATGAAGTCAGCTAACCTTGAATTGAGGAATTACGGCCCATGTGTATGCCAATGCATACAGGACAAAATGAGCAGTGTATTGCAAGCCAAATGCCAGGTTAATTCAGCAGCAGTTAGTATCAATGTCACACCCACACTCTTCAACCACCTCTCATTGCTAGTTTTATAGCTGTCAGAATGAATCATATGATTGCTGTTTGCGGTAGATGGCTATCACATTTTCCCAACAGTACCCTTGTGACAAATTTCATGAAACCTTGCAACAGAAATAACAACATATAACAGAACATCAAGGCACCCAGCATTGCTCCACACATTGGAGCTCTCTACATGAAATATCTGAGTGCCTGCAAGAATATGAATGCGTTTTAACAACCATGTTACCTGACAGGAATAAAAAGAAATTGACTGATGCAAGAGTACCGGAAATAACAATAAAACCTGGAAAATAGTTGAAGTAGTATCACCTGTATTACAGAAGGTAGGGGGTTGCTCAAAGCCATTACTACCGGATCCTTTTAACACAGTAGTTTCTAAACATATTTAAATAAAACAAATGACAATGATTCCTGTAGAGTGACTGCATTCAATCAACAGTTGCAGAGTCAGACGTTCATAAGTTCCGATGTCATGGGAGAAAAACTAGGCCATTCGGCCCATCAAGTCTAATCCACCATTCAATTACGGCTGATCTATCTTTCCCCCTCAACCCCGTTCTCATGCCTTCTCCCCAGAACCCTTGACGCCCTTACTGCAGCCACGGTGGCGCAGCGGTAGAGTTGCTGCCTTAGAGCGCTCTCAGCGCCGGAGACCTGGGTTCGATCCCGACTACGGGTGCAGTCTGTACGGATTTTGTACGTTCTCCCCTGAGCACGTAATTTTTCTCCGAGATTTTCTGTTTCCTCTCACACTCCAAAGACGTATAGGTTTGTAAGTTAATTGGCTTGGTGCATGTGTAAATTGTCCCTAGTGTGTGTAGGATATGCTTAGTGTGCGGGGATCGCTGGTCGGTGCGGACTCGGTGGGCCGAAGGGCTGTATCTCTAAACTAAACTAAAAACACGAAACTAATCAAGAATCTGTCAATCTCTGCCTTAAAAACCCAACGACTTGGCCTCCACAGCTGTCTGTGACAATGAATTCCACAGATTCACCACCCTCTGACTAAAGATATTCCTCCTCAGCTTTCTAAAGGTACATCCTTTTATTCTGAGGCTATGCTGAGTCCTAGACTCCAACACTAGTGGAAACATCCTCTCCGCATCCCCTCTACCCAGGCCTTTCACTATTCGGTAAGTTTCAATGAAGTTTCGATTCCCGCTCTCATCCTTCTTGTGGTGATGGATAGCTCCAGCCACATGAAAAAAGCAACAGTTGGATTTCAACTGGAAATTCAGACACAAAAAGAATATGGACTCTGTGAAAATCAACATGACTGCACTTGGAATTAACACGCAAAGAGTTTTACTATTACAAAATGGTCACTGCAACACATGCACAATGACAACAAAATAAGTTGCACAAGTTCAGAAATGGCCATTACTACACTTATCAGGGATTATTATAGACTATAAATTACATGCCTTACAGAAGTGGAATGCTACTTTCTGCAACCACATACTTCTCCTGAACAGGATTCACTCGTTTGGTGGAAAATTAACAAAAGCCATTGCAAGAATCTTGGATAACTTGCATTTTAATATCTATATGCTCACAACAACATTTCCAGCAAAAGAAAATTCTATCCTGCAGTGCTTATAAACAAGACCTTATTGTCAACACTCCCTACATTTTGCAGTTTTTGCATTTTAAAAAAGAACAGTAACAAATTTGTTTTCTAATTTTATCAGAAAACCATTACCTGATTATATTTTATTTATTTATGCCATGGTTTGAAAACTCACCTCAGTTTTCAATTTTAAAAGCTGCAGCAGAATGAAATCTAAACTTTAAAAATATATATATTTGGGAAGGTATCTGAAAATTAATTTTGATTTCTTTTCTATTTTTAAACCAATTTGGAATTCTTATTTTAAATTGGACATGATGAAATATTGCATCATTTCTGGAACAGGAAAAATATGGATCTTTATTAACAATTGTGTGCTGCCTGTTCACCAAAACATAGTTATCAGTTGATGAATAACATTACTCAGCCTAATATTTCACTCTCCACTGTGGTAATATTATCTGGAAATGGGATCATACACTCAAGTACTCTTAGATTTTTTAAGTTAGTTTACTTGAGCACTAAATTACTTTAAAATAAATGTATGCTTCATTCATTTTTATACCATCTGTTAACAATGTGCATTGTTCTTCCAAGTTGCTGATACACTGTTTTTACCTTCCTAATGTTCCATATAACAGGAATTTAGGAATAGGAATAAAGCATATTTTAATGCTTTATGTTTAGTAAAACAAGTCACATTTTTACGTGCAAGAAAAAACAACTGTAAAAAAATGTGCTGACAAATATTAATTTGGATCGGCATCAATCTTTATTTTTATGTTAAAGGCAGGATGGATATAGTTTGCCTTTCTATTGTAAATTAAGTCACTGAGTTAGTTAAAAATAGCATAGAGACAACATTAGCATACAATGATTTAAAACATTTAGTTGAATTTAAAATGTTGCATCAGTGGCTAACTAAAATAGAAGGCAAAAACTTTTTGTATGAATATATTAATGTTCACACAGATTTAACATTTAAATCATTAATTCATATCCATATAGAGGCCAGCTGTGCCTATAAAACCACACAGCATGTGTCGTTGTCTTCAGGGAGGAGAGTGAAACTTTAACATGAAAAATACTATTTATAGATTCCTCCTCCTATTACCTACATAATAAATGATGATCTTTCGGAAGACCGGTCAAGTTTGAGATAGGACGCGAATCAGCAGATCATTTGAAAGGAGTTTCCACCTTGTACTTGCCCTGATAAGGAACAACAAAGGTAACGGTCTTAATGCAACTTGCACCCGATTCTGTGATCAGAATCAAGGGAAATGCCAGGTCCAGATTGTAACTGGTCCAGTCAGAAATAATAATCACCAACAAAGCTAATTTAGAATGGATTGGGTTTTACACACTGATTTTTATCATTCTAACAGTAATTTTAAATTATTAATTTTCAGCTGCTACTTAAACTGAAAGGTTATTAATATTTTAATGAGATTACTTTGCTGGCATGACCCATGACACATCCACTTCATTCCTGAATTTTTAACATCACTGCAAAGCCACAACTGAACTGTTGTTGCTGAAACTGTAAAAATAAAACATGAAATTTATATTTCTTAACAAATCACGATCTTATGTTTTGTCTCCTGAGGAATGGAGCTAAATCAGAAGCAGGGTCAATTCACCAACGACCTACAATTCAGTCACAAAGTGAAGTAAACCAAATCACAGTCACAGATCAGTGATTCCACGCCAGTCTCCATCTGCCAACCAACCCCTCGTCACTTGGAGAATCAAGGAACTGCAGATGCTGATTCACAAAAAGGGACACAATGCGTTAGAGTAGCTCTATGGGTCCAGTAGCATCTCTGGAGAATATGGATAGGTGATGTTTTGGGTCGGGACCCTTCAGACTGAAGAGCAGCAGAGATCACAGAGGGGAAGCAGTAAGACAGAGTCGAACAGAACTGTCATCGGTCAGAGGAGAAGAATATGTTCAACGTAGGCACAATAGATTTTGAGGAGATTTTGCAGCAGAACAGTCAAAGTGTAGAAACAAGGAACTGCAGATGCTAGTTTTCAAACAAAGGACACGAAGAGCTGGAGTAAATCAAATGGTCAGGCAACATCATGGATAGGTAATGTTTCGGGTCGGGACCCTTCTACAAACTCACCTTGATCTGCCTCTCGCTTGCCAGATCACAACCCACCCTCTCTGTTCATCTCTGCACTGGTGAGTTTCCCCATGAAACTCTTTCAGTCCAGATGATCGGAAACTATTCCCAACCCGCACAGATGCTGCTCGACCAGCTGAGTTCCCTCAGCACATCTTTTGTTGCGAAGGTAGACACTAAAAGCCGGAGTAGCTCAGTGGGACAGACTAGTCTGAAGAAGGGTCTCGACCCGAAACGTCACCCAACCCTTCCCTCCTGCGATGCTGCCTGTCCCGTTGAGTTACTCCAGCTTTTTGTGTCTATCTTTGGTTTAAACCAGCATCTGCAGCTCCTTCCTGCACATCTTTCGTTGCTCCAGATTGCCGAATCTGCAGCCTCTTGTGTATCCACAATAGCTTTTAAAGTCCAAATTATATTTATACATATATGCATATATATATATATATAGGCAGCATCGCTGGAGAGAAGGGATGGGTGATGTTTCGGGTCGAGATCCTTCTTCAGACTAGTCTGTCCCACTGAGCTCCTCTGGCTTTTTGTGTGAATATATATATATATATATTTTTATTTTTTATTTTGGCAGAGCAGGGTCATTTCTTGCTGTTACTGCCCCAATTGTACACCATCTTTATTTCCAAAGAACCCTTTTACTTTATGAAAAAAAAGTAAAGTCCTCAATTGCAACATTTTTTCTCCGTTTCCATGCAAGTCAACTGCTTTTGAAATGCTGCACATATTGTCAGCAAAATGTTTATAAGTGAGCTCAGTGAAGAAACATTCCAACACATTCAATAAGCAATTGGTGCTCGACACAAGATTTCAAACAATCCTCCCCATTTAGCCCAATCAACAAACCCTGTTATTCTATCCTTAGTCACCCAGTTCATACAATTGCCTCTATGCTGCTCAATTTAATAGCTGTTCTTATTGGCCTGCTCTGCATTGTATTTCTCTGGGAAATGGGGATTTTCCTGAATTCCTTTCTTGAAAATGAGTAGTTTTCTTTTATTTGTGGCCCCTATTCTGGCCTTGCTTACAAGTTCTCTTTTTGCAGCCACAAAGGAACCTTCAAGTCCTTCATTACGCAGATATGTTGGCAAATCTGAGAGATACGAGCAGTCTCAGCCAACTGCTCCTAAAATGAAACAATCGTGATTTGATATCTTCACTGCTTTTTAATTCTTTTCGGTACAGCTGGGAAACAGTAACGTCATACAACTTCCCAACAACTACATTGGGAACTCTGCTAGATACACCACTTTTCCTGATCCCTTTTGCCTGATCGAGAATTGCTGTGACCTCATACGATTGTTGCTTACACCACAAATCGGTACAAATTGGCAACAGGACTTTGTCCCTGATAACCATCAGTACACAGGAGCACCTCAAGGCTGTGTACTCAGCCCCCTGATCTACTCACTCTATATCTAATGATTTTGTAGCCAGACGCAGTTCCAACTCCATCTTTAAATGTACTGCTTTTGGATGAACTACAGGTAATGTTGAGTCAGAGTATAGGAGGGAAATTGATTGTCTGATTGAATGGTGGCAGAAGGACAACTTTGCTCTTGACATCAGCAAGTCTAAGGAGCTGATTGTTGACTTTAGAAGACGAAAGCCGAGAATCCACGAACCTGTGTTCGTCAAGGGTTCGGTGGTGGAGAGAGACAGCAACCGAGTTCCTGGACTGCACACCACTGCAGATCTGTCTTGGGCCCAGCACATTGATGCAATCAAGAGAGTCAAGAGTCGAGAGTGTTTTATCCTCATATGTCCCAGATAGAGCAATGAAATTCTTACTGAACTTCTACATGTGTACAGCATGTTGACTGGTTGCATCACAGCCTGGTTCGATGATTCCAATGCCCAGGGCTGAAGGAAATTAGAAAAAGTGATGGACATCGTGAGTACTGACCTCCTCATCATCAAAGGGAACTAGAGGAGGTGCTGTAGAAGGGTCTTGACACGGAACAACACCCATTCATTCCTTCTACAGATGAGGCCTAACCTGCTGAGTTACTCCAGCCCTTTGTGTTTTCCTTGAGATTCCTGCATCTGCAGCTCCTTGTGTCTCTCTTTATTGTATAGTCTACTTATCAAAGAATTAGGATGACAAATTTAGATTTGGAAACACTTCAGCTGTAATTTTGTTCCCTAATTTTACATGGTTGTACATTTGTATCTAGTGTAGCTGTGGAAACACAGCCAAGAAAAATGAATTGGAAAGAATCTTTAATCACCTACACGAGGATTAACCTGACCCGGTAGACGCAAGAACTAAAAGTTAATGAGCACAATGACCAAAACTAAATCATATGTGTTTGCTGGATCCTGAAAAACGACATGAAGTTTCCCTGAAATACATTTGATTGCAAGAACAATATTGGGCAGTGCAATTTGACTTTTTTTTGTCATTCAATATTTATTGGCCAAACTGAGTGACTGACGGCAGGAAAAATTAAATAAAAATTGATTTGCTTTTTGTCGTTGCACTTTACTCTCAGGTTAGCATGACAAGTGACTAATTAGAATGATTATTGGATATGACAAAATTGGCTAATTTCAGGCATGATCAGCTATGCCGAGGCTGCAATTAGCTGGTAATTTGCGTTTAATTCCATCTTTATCACCCAGCTACAATTTTTGCTCCCAGCTCTGTGCAGAATTGGCAGGCAGACAACTTGTTTCCCACATTCCTCTCAATGCCATAGGGAAGTGATGAAAGGCCAGGTCAACTCAACCATCCACTTTTGCCTCCTCTCTGGGGAAATAATTCAGCTTCAATAAGCACCTCTGCTTGATGGTTCAGACAAACCATGTGGGTATGAGATAATATCACATCTGCGGCCTGATTTTTAAGTACATTTTTAATAAAAGATGTTATTGAATGTCAGGGTCATTCTGCTCGGGGAAGGACATTGTTTGTCAAATATATCCCCTTAGCGTGGGGTGATCTTTGTAAAAATATTAAAACTTTGCAATTAAAATAGTTACGTTGATACCAAAGCATTAAAGATAACATCATGCAAATGGCAATGGTATTTGTTTACAGAGAGAGAGATACACAAGAGACTGCAGATGATGGAATCTTGAGCAGAAAACAAACTGTTGGAGGGAATCAGCGGGCCAGGCAGCATCATCGGGGGGGGGGGGGTAAAACGGACAGACGACATTTCAGGTAGAGACCCTTCTTCAGATACATAGATGTAAAACACTAAACTTTTGATGAGAATCAAAAATTAGATTTATTCTAAGAAATTCTTCTTATCGAGTCCACATCACTAGATTAGAAATTGTTCATCCAGAGCTGAACACACTTCTCGGCATCTGCATACAATGGAGTCTTGCACTTTTTGTGCTTCTTGTGCTTTTAGATTTTTTTTTTAGATTTAGAGATACAGCGCAGAAACAGGCCCTTCAGCCCACCGGATCCGCACCGCCCAGCGAACCCCACACATTAACACTATCCTACACCCACTAGGGACAATTTTTACATTTGCCCAGCCAATTAACCAACAAACCTGTACGTCTTTGGAGTGTGGGAGGAAACCGAAGATCTCGGAGAAAACCCACGCAGGTCACGGGGAGAACGTAAAACTCCGTACAGACAGCACCCGTAGTCATGATCGAACCTGAGTCTCCGGCGCTGCATTCGCTGTAAGGCAGCAACTCTACCGCTGCGCCACCGTGCCGGCCCTTCTTGTGCGTAGTGGTGTAAAGATTGGTGGAAACAGGGCCGCGACGTGAACGCTCTTTCCTTGACCCCTCTAAGAAATTGATAAGCAGTTTATGAATATAATACTAAATTACAGGAAAATATGTGAAATAACTGTAAAGCTTAATATCTTAAGTTGGGGGAATATGTTCTAATATGTTCTAAAGGAACAATCAGCATTTTTGATCTAATACTGCTTTATAGAAATATTTTCCAAGACAATATTGAACTAACTTTATGAAATATAATTATATACTCTCATATGAGTCTGCATTTAATAATCAGCAGAATGTGGTAATTACGTTTTTTCTTTACCAACTTACTTTTCTGGTTTCATTTGTGATCTTACAATATTTCTGTTCCCTGACAAAATATCAATATATTTTTCTGATGTTGGTTGTCAGCACTTTTTGATTTCTGAAGTCAGAGTTCTGTCATATATTTCAGAATTATCTTGCGATTGTGTTTTGCTTGAAATTATCATTTGGTTTGTTCGAAAATGCTGCATTGTGAAATCTGATTTTGCAAGGATATCAATAAGGATTGGCTCCCAAATGCAGTCTCAGTTTGAAATACAAATTTCACAAATAACCATAATGTATAATTCCATCTCATTGAATCATTTAAATACCTTCATCATGATATCCTGTCCTCACCTTCCCTTCCACAGCGGTATTGCCTTTTTGCATTTGCTGCCTCATTGGTTGAGTCCCCTTACAGCTGTTACATGCCATTAACTATCTGCGATTTATGCTTTTATTAATCGCATTAAAATACCTTCAACGCTCCATTTGCAGCATCATGACACTTTGATCCCTACGGTTGGTTGCCAGCAACAATTCCTCCAATTTGACCACAAAGAAAAACAAGTCAGCTTTTTGTTTTAGTTTGTTTCAGATCCCAAACATTACGCAAACTTCTCACAGCTGAGTCTGAATCATATCATATCATATCATATATATACAGCTGGAAACAGGCCTTTTTCGGCCCACCAAGTCCGTGCCGCCCAGCGATCCCCGTACATTAACACTATCCTACACCCACTAGGGACAATTTTTACATTTACCCAGCCAATTAACCTACATACCTGTACGTCTTTGGAGTGTGGGAGGAAACCGAAGATCTCGGAGAAAACCCACGCAGGTCACGGGGAGAAGGGATCTTAAATCAATTGAAAGTAGAATTGTGGAACGTTCAGCATGAGATGGGCTCTGATGCTGTACATCCAGCATTATCCACCCTGTCTACTCTTATGCTATTTGCCCGTATTAGGTGTGTGTCCCTCTACCCATTACCTAACTAAGTACCTGGCGAAATGTTTTTTACATTTTGTAATTATATTTGTCTCCACTACCTCCACTGACAGCTCATTCCAGATATCCACCAGTCTTCTCGAGGCTCACCCAGTGACAACAATAGTTATCCATCAGTCTTCCGGGACTTCACCTGTGGTTAATGAAGATGCAGAAACCAACATCGGATCCCCAGCAACCTCCTCCCATGTTTCCCTTACCTTTCCGGGATTGTATCCCTTAAGCCCTGGGGATTTATTCACCCTCTTGTGCACAAACATTTCTAGCATATCCTCCTTACATGACCCATAATATCGGCGTATCCTTGTAGGATCTCACTCATATCTCCTGGCACTACACATAAATTGTACCTGTTGTCACTGAAGGGACCTATTCCTTCCTTTGCAATGCTCTTGCTTCTAGTGGACTCATTGAAGGTTTTAGGATTCTCCTTCATGTGCTTTCCAAGGTCATTTCATGGCCCTATATTTCCCTCAAAATTCCTTGAAGTTTTATCCGATATCCCTTATAAACCCACAAATTGATGCCAGCCAATGAATTACCAGTAACAGCCCATAACAAAAAAAAACTAAGAACACTTTCAGCAAATAATTCTCTACAAAAGAGGATTGTGAAGGTTACAGCCCTCACTGGAGTATATTCAAAACAAAATGCTGGAGTAACTCAGCAGGTCAGGCAGCATCTCGGGAGAGAAGGAATGGGTGACGTTTCGGGTCGAGACCCTTCTGATGAAGACATCTCAGTCTGAAGAAGGGTCTCGACCCGAAAAGCCACCCATTCCTTCTCTCCCGAGATGCTGCCTGACCTGCTGAGTTACTCCAGCATTTTGTGAATAAATATTCAAAACAAAGATTTACAAATTTTTAGCTATGAAAGAAATCAGTGGATATGCGGTTAGTGCGAGGAAGTGGTGCTGAGGGAAAAGATCAGCCACCATCTTATTGCACAGCTGAACAGGTATAAGGGCTGAGTTGAGCCTGCTTCAACGTCCATTTCTTATGTTGGCCCGTAACAAGTTGTTGCTCCAATTTGCTGTGTTTCCGTGCTGGTGAAAGAAATTATCAAACAAAACAATCCACTTGATGTTGCCCATAAAAATCATTTTTCCAATGCATTTAGAATGGACAGAAATAGCTAAATGTATGTGCGGTGTGGTGTGTGTGTGTGTGTGTGTGTGTGTGTGTGTGTGTGTGTGTGTGTGTGTGTGTGTGTGTGTGTGTGTGTGTGTGTGTGTGTGTGTGTGGTGTGTATGTGGGGTATGTGTGTGATCATAAGGTCGTAAGAAATAGGAGTAGAATTAGGCCATTCAGCCCATCAAGTCTACTCCACCATTCAATCATGGCTAATCTGTCTCTCCCACCTAACCCCATTCTCCTGCCTTCTCCCCATAACCTCTGACACCCGTACTAATCAAAAATCTATCTATCTTTGCCTTAAAGATATCCACTGACTTTGCCTCCACAGCCTTCTGTGGCAAAGAATTCCACAGATTCACCACCGTCTGACAAAAGAAATTTCTCCTCATCTCCTTCCAAAAAGAACATCCTTTAATTGTGAGGCTATGGCCTCTAGTTGTAGACTCTCGCACTAACCAAAACATGTGTGTGGCCTCTTTGTATCGTCCAGCTGAAAAACATGCAATGAAGGTTTAATTAATTTTAATAATAAAATACTACAAGGGAAAATCTTTAAAAATTTTCAAGAGAGGTATATCAATAGCTCGTAAATGCTGCTGGAAAAAAAGTTACTTTCAGTGTCTCAACAGAAGTAATTTCTACCAAACAGTCTTTCCAGGTGAGGCAGAGATTCACCTGCACCTCCTCCAACCTCATCTATTGTATCCGCTGTTCCAGATGTCAACTTCTCTACATCGGCGAGACCAAACGCAGGCTCGGCGATCGTTTCGCTCAACACCTTCGCTCAGTCCGCCTTAACCAACCTGATCTTCCGGTGGCTCTTCACTTCAACTCCCCCTCCCATTCCCAGCCTGACCTTTCTGTCATGGGACTCCTCCATTGTCAAAGTGAGGCCCAGCGCAAATTGAAGGAACAGCATCTCATATTTCGCTTGGGCAGTTTACACCCCAGCGGTTTGAACATTTACTTCTCTAACTTCAGATAGTTGCTCTGTCCCTCTCTTTCCCCTCCCCCTTCCCAGTTCTCCCACTCGTCTTCCTGTCTCCTACAACATCCTAACTTTATCCCGCCCCTCCCCTGACATCAACCTGAAGAAGGATCTCAATAGACAATAGACAATAGACAATAGGTGCAGGAGTAGGCCATTCGGCCCTTCGAGGCAGCACCTCCATTCAATGTGATCATAGCTGCTCATTCTCAATCAGTACCCCGTTCCTGCCTCCTCCCCATACCCCCTGTCTCCGCTATCCTTAAGAGCTCTATCTAGCTCTCTCTTGAATGCATTCAGAGAATTGGCCTCCACTGCCTTCTGAGACAGAGAATTCCACAGATTCACAACTCTCTGACTGAAAAGGTTTTTCCTCATCTCCGTTCTAAATGGCCTACCCCTTATTCTTAAACTGTGGCCCCTTGTTCTGGACTCCCCCAACATTGGGAACATGTTTCCTGCCTCTAACGTGTCCAACCCCTTAATAATCTTATACGTCTCGACCTGAAACGTCACCCATTCCTTCTCTCCCAAGATGCTGCCTGACCCGCTGAGTTACTCCAGCATTTTGTGTCTACCTTTAATTTCTACCAACCTCAGATGAAAAAATAACTGGCCCTTTATGTTGCTGTTCTGTCCTTGTAAGGACCAAAACAGAAATGCAAGTTTGGCACTTCACAAAAAGTGAAACCACGTGGGGTAGCAAAGGTATCAATTACTCACTCGATCTTCACAAGATGGGCAAGTACATTGTTAAAAATTCATACGCATGTATAATGCTCCCCAAACTTTTGCAATAACATTGTAGCAATCATTAGGCACTCAATCTAAATGTTAAACATGAATGATACCTTGCACACTGACAGTAAATGGCTCTCTTGACAATCTCTGCCATCATAATGCAAATATAATGAGACACTTCTCTGGCTATAATAAAAAGATTGGTTTAAGTTGAATATCATTGGGAGGTGGTATTCTTAATGGAAGGGAGTAAATCCGTTAAATATTGCGCCAATGGAAATAAAAAAAAGTGCAGATGCCGGAAATTTGAAATCAAAACAGAAAAAGCTGAGAACACATGGGTAAGGCAGGAGATGGAGGGATATGGATCCCATGCAGATTAGTTTAACTTAGCATCATGTTCAGCACAGACATTGTGGGCTGAAGGGCCTGTTCCTGTGCTGTACTGTTCCAGGTTCTATATTCCAGATGCTGGAATCTTCAGAAAAAAATAATTGCTGGAGGAACTCAGCAGGTTAGACAATAGACAATAGACAATAGGTGCAGGAGGAGGCCATTCGGCCCTTCGAGCCAGCACCGCTATTCAATGTACAAAGACAGCATCTGTGGAGGGAAATGGACAGACACCGTTTCGGGTCGGAACGCTTCTTCAAGGCACTTTGGAAAAGGGAAATATGCAGTCATCATTCTAAAGAACTATTATACAGAATGATTTTGAATGTATTTATTAACCTTAATGTTCTAAATCAGAGGAATATACTAATAAAGTCATAGTTAGTGGTCAGAACTTTACATTTCTCTTGCAGTCACATGGAATTCTAAATAGTTCGGAGTGCACTGTGAATCAAATCAATTTTCCTTTATATAAAGATATTAATTATATTACACTTGCAGTTTCTGTCAATGCCAGTGGTCCAAGTTTTGTTGCTCCAGAACAGCAGTCATTTTTAATGTCCTTGCGACATTCGTTAAATGTCATTGAGACAAGTCCTTTGGTGAAATGGCATCAACAATACTTTCACAAAACGTCCTTTGTTGAACTGATAGGAAGCAGCCTGAAAGCATTTCCTCTGATCAACTATCCAGAAGCACAGCATCTCATGATGGAAATCATACAGTGATGGCCAACTCGATGTCACAGCAATGTGTTACTACCACAACAGCAATGGAAAAACAGCTGAATTGTGGAAAGCACTGGCAAGATATTTTAGCTGAAGGATTTAATGGCTCGCTTTCTCATGGATATAAATACTTTCATTCATTGCCATGAAGCAATGCTTTCACCAAGCTGCACAGTTGAATTCAGTGTTCCCTTCATTTGACCCCCACTATTAAAAGTTAAAAAGGCAGCTGAGAAAAGAAATGCCTTTCATTTCAGCCGTTTGCCAGGGGTTCACTCCACAACTTCAAAATTATAGAATTACAGAAATCAGTGATCTCAAAATTGAACACACATCACAGCAACAGGACATCTGTCTTACATTTAAGTGGTCAACACAAATGGCAATATAGAAATATCTTTAATCCATCGACAAGGCTCCGCATCATTCGACAAGGTTCCGCATGGTAGGCTGCTCTGGAAGGTTCGATCGCATGGGATCCAAGGAGAGATAGCTGAATGGATAGCAAATTGGCTCCATGCATGGAAACAGAGGGTGATGGTGGAAGGTTGCTTCTCAGACTGGATGCCTGTTACTAGTGGTGGGCCTCAGGGTTCGGTGCTGGGCCCGTTACCGTTTGTCATCTACATCAATGATTTGGATGAGAACATACAGGGCAAGATTAGCAAGTTTGCTGATGATACAAAAGTGAGTGGTTTTGCAGATAGTGAAGATGGTTGTGAAAGATTGCAGCAGGATCTGGATCGATTGGCCAGGTGGGTGGAGAAATGGTTGATGGAATTCAATGCTGAGAAGTGTGAGGTGTTGTATTTTGGGACTTCAGGCAAGGGCAGGACCGACACCGTAATTGGTAGGCCTCTGGGAGGTGTTGTAGTGTCGTAGAGGGATCTAGGAGTACAGGTGCATGGTTCCTTAAAGGTCAAGTCGCAGGTAGATAAGGTGGTCAAAAAGGCTTTTGGCACTGATTTTGGCAATCAGTCTGGAAAAGAGTCCCGACCCGCCACATCACCCATCCACTTCTTCCATAAATGCTGCCTGACCCCCTAAGTTACTCCAGCACTTTGTATCTTTTTTTTTTTGTCTTTGAAAGTGTTGTGTTCACCCTGATGAAGTTATTCTACTATGCTGTTGGGAGATGGATGGGGAATTCCAAGGTTTTGAAGAATGCTTCAGAAGAATGAGAGGTTACCTCACTGAAATGCCAAAGTTTCTTGCACGATAAATGCAGAGTTGATGTTTCCCCTGACTGGGTTGACAAGCCCCAGGGGTAACAGTCTCAAAAGGGATTCAACCATTGAGGACTGAGACAAAAACAAATGTCTTTACACAGAGCGTAGATAGTCGTTGGAATTCCCTACCCCAGAGGAGGATCAGTTACTCAGAATATTCGTTGCAAAGATTGATATATATTTTTAGTTTTAAGGAAATCAAGATATATGGACTAAATGTAGGAAAGTGGCAATCAAGATAAAAGATCAGCCATCATATTGGTATCATTTTTGTAAAGCAGCATCTGCAATTCCTTGTTTCTAGGAGCCTGAGACAGTGATGGATTAATATACCTTCTGCTCTATAACTTATAAAACAAACATGGAGAAAATTCTGTAGCTATTCACCTTCTACACTGTACTGTATTTGTTTCTCATAATTATATATACTTCTGCAATGTCACCCCTCAATGCTCCAGGGGGAAAGAAAGATGCGGCCTATCCTGCCACTCCTTCCAACGTATGCAGTTCAGACCCGGTAACATCCTCGTTAATCTTTTTGTACCCTTTCTAGTTTAATGACATCCTTCCTATAGCATGGAACTATGTACCTGACCTTACATCTATCTGTTCTTCAACACTCTCCAGGACAATACCGTTTACTGCACTGTGTAAGTCCTGCCCAGTATGTGGTGGAAACCAAGTAAATTAGCCCTAGCAAAAGATTTGATGGGTAGAAGAAATATACTTTGCAGACCAAAGGAAAAAAGAGAGGAAATGGTACAAAATGCTTTGCTGTGCAATGGCCTCTATCTGTGCCTAATGAGTCAACAATCCTATGAGTCTATACTGATGCAGTTAAAAAATCAAGCTCATATCTATGGTATGTTGTATTAATAAAAGGAGGAACATTATAAACAAAAACTTAACATGGCAAAGAAATGTACTATAGAAGAACATTATAGTAACATAATTATAGATACATCATTCTAGCCATTGATAAATATGTTGTATTGCGAAGGTAGACACAAAATGCTGGAGTAACTCAGCGGGTCAGGCAGCATCTCAAGAGAGAAGGAATGGTTGACGTTTCGCGTCGAGACCATTCTTCCTCGACCCGAAACGTCACCCATTCCTTCTCTCCCGAGATGCTGCCTGATCCACTGAGTTACTCCAGCATTTTGTGTCTACCTTCGATTTAAACCAGCATCAGCAGTTTTTCTTTCCTACATATGTTGTGTTGCGATATACATGCAGAATTCTCAAGATAAACTAATACAACATAGAGGCATAGAGAGGGTCGACAGATGTTTCCAAGATGGAAATATTAAATATGAGTGTCAAGAGTGTTTAATTGTCATATGTACTGAAAACAGAACAATGAAATTCGTACCAGCAAGAAGCATAACAAGTCTGTAAACACAGTGCTCAGAGATAATACAAAAAACAAAAGAAAGTTCAATAAATTAAAGAAAACAGTATTAGTTGATAAACATAAGTCCCTAGTGCAACCAAGATAGTTTGTCTGGTTTAGTTGCTGTTTGTCGTGTTCAAGAGCCTGTTGGTTGTTGGAAAGAAGGGTGGTGAATCTGTGGAATTCATTGCCACAGATGGCTATGGAGGCCAGGTCAGTGGATATTTTTAAGGCATAGATAGATGGATTCTTGATTAGTCAGGGTGTTAGGGGTTATGGGGAGAAGACAGGAGAAAGGGGTTGATGGGGAGAGTTAGATCAGCCATGATTGAATGGCGGAGTAGACTTGATGGGCCGAATGGCCTAATTCTGCTCCTATCACTTGGGAACTTATGAAGCTGTTCCTGAACCTTGACGTTACACTTACCAGGCTCCGATACCTTCTTCCCGATGGCAGGAGTGAAGTGAGAGCTTGGCCAGGGTGGTGTGGTCCTTGATGATGCTGGCTGCCTTTTTGAAGCATCGCCTCCTGTAGACCTCTTCGATGGTGGGGAGTTCAGTACTCAGGATGGACTGGGCAATGTTCACCGCTTTTCGTAATCTCCAATGAGTTGCTGAACAAGGCCGTGAGGCAACCAATCAATATGCTCTCTGCCATGATCAGCCATGATCGCATTGAATGGCGGTGCTGGCTCGAAGGGCTGAATGGCCTACTCCTGCACCTATTGTCTATTGTCTATTGTCTATTGTCATGCACTTGCAGAGGTTCATGACAGTGTTCATTGATATACCAAATCTACTTAATCGTTGAAGGAATTAGAGATGCTGATGGGCTTCCTACATGACTGCTTCAATATGCAGGGCCCGCACATCATCAGAGATATGCACGCCCAGGAACTTGAAGTTATTGACTCTCTCTACGTCAATGACGACTGGCCTTCCTCTTCTAAAGTAAACAATCAGCTTCTTGGTCTGACCGACACTGAGAGCGCGATTGTTGCAGGAAGGGCATAGATTTAAAGTGAGAGTGACAACATTTAAAGGCGATGTGCACGGCGTTTTTTTAATACACAGAGGGCGGTGAGTGCCTGGAATGCCTTGCCAGGGTGGTGATGGAGGCAGATATAATGGTGACGTTTAAGAGAATAGAAGGACATGATGACATGATGGCATTTAAGAGAATAGGACATGATGACACGATGGCATTTAAGAGAATAGCAGACGCCAAGACCAGCTCTTATCTGTCTGCACATAATCCATTATGCAGGCAAATAAGAGATGGTCTTGGAATCATGTTCAGCACAGTCATTGTGGGCCGAAAGGCCTGTACCTGTGCTGTCATGCTCTATGTTCTATGTCTCTCTCTCTCTCTCAGATTGTGTAGCTTTGCCTCTGGCTAATATGTCACAAGTAACACTAAGTTCTGGTGACGACAGAGGAACCTGTGGTGAATCTCAGATAAGAGTCAGGGAAATTGCTATTTAATTCTTTAATACTACAACACTTTCAAGTCTCCATTCTGTGTTATTATTAAATAATTTCTCCTGTTCTGTATGCATAACCAATACGTTTTTTATAAAAGCAAGCTTGTCCCTGCACAGAGGCCGCGAGACATTTCAAAATGAGCATTTTCAAAATGTTCTGGTTTACTATAAATAGAAAATGTGACTACAAAGAATAAGGCTACCATTGTCAGTCAAGATAGCAGTTTTGGGTCACATTGCTCACAACCTGATTTTTCTATCAATTGAGGTTAAACCTTTAAAACCTGCATGTTACTCGAGTAAATTGCACACAGAATTAAAATCTAACATTGTAGAACGTACAGAATGTCTAAGGATTTCCAACAAATGCAGATTGACACAAAGAACCATCTGAATAGATTAAAGATGTGTTCAATGAAGAGACCAAAGTGTAAGAGGTCTGATGGATCAAGGGTAAAACAAATAAGATTTTAATTCTATCGTTAAAGCTGTGGGCTTGATCATGCTGGATCTGGCTCAATGCCTGGACTCATTCGATGTACTACCAGCCTGTTCATACTTCCCTTTCTGGATGTGAAGGGCAGATCAAGCTGATCCTCCACATCCTTGTGATGAATGGTTTTTAAATTGTTCAAATGTTTTTGATAATCGGATACATTGAGAAAAATAACAAAAATAATTTAAATAATTTAGAATTTAAAAAAGAATAAAAACACCTTAATGCACAACGAAATAATTAAAGTTTAAAAAAATCTCATGCATTAAGCTTTTTTTAAAAATGTTGATAACATCTGCTCAGCAACTGTTTCCATCAAAACTATATTTTTTTTTTCAAGAAGAAAACCCTTTGGATAAAGATGAGAGGACAGATGGAAAGTGCATATTTTACCTCTTTTCAACAGGATAGAGTTCCATTGCTGGACCCAGCATTCATTCTCACAGCAAAGTGGGAGAATAGATGTGTGGCATAGCAATGCATCCACACATTATTATGCCATCGTTAGGTAGCTTGGACATCGCATAGTGGAAATCTTCTGAGAGTGACCATTCTCACAACCTGAACCATGAATAGCTGACCACTGGTAGTTTCCAACAGAACCAACAAGTGTCCTTAGGCTCAATTTAATCTATAGATCAAGTGGAGGAAACTGCACCAGTTCTTAGATTGCGAGCAAAGGGTGATGACCGTTCTAAACTTGGCTTTAAGATCACTTTCCTGTTCCACCATAGCACTTGACTCCTACTTAGTGCGGCGTTGTGAATCATGCCGGATTCGGCAGTGACCGCACTGACACTCGCAGTTGGGTGAACTCAGCTGATATATTTTATTTACAGTGGTAATAAAGTCCAGGACCACATGGGGGCGCTGTCCCTCATCATCGGCATTGGCATTGCCGATCTTGGGGTTGTCCAATAAGCACAGTCTTAGACTCCGAAGGAGGAGTCATGGTGATCTCAGGATACCCCCTGCAGTTCACCCTTGCCTCGAGAGGGGAGGCGCTGGCAGTCTCAGGTTTATCCTGGCGGCTCAGCTTTGGGTCTGAAGAGGCAACAATTGCAGTCTCTGTGTTATCCTGGTGGCTCAGTCTTTGCCTCTGTGTGTGGGCGCAGTCCCTCATTGTCCGTGGGCAGGAAGAGGCACAGGCATCTAAAAAGAGAAAATGCTGGAAACACTCAGCGGGTCACTCAGCGCCTGTGGAAAGAAAAACAGAATTAATGTTTCAGGTCGAAATTCGTCTGATGACCTAAAATATGAACTGTTTTTCTTTCCACAAATGCTACCTGACCTGCTATGCCAGCATGCGTTTCCAGCGTTTTGAGCCCAACCTGCGTCAGCTCTCTTCATATCTCAGCCTCTTCTTCTCAGGAATAAATCTAGTAAACTTTCTCTGCACCACCTCCTTTACAAGAAGACAGACATAAAGTGCTGGGGTAACTCAAGCAGCATCGCTGGAGAACATGGATAGGTTTTGTGTCGAGACCCTTCTTCAGACTCATTGTGGTGGGTTGGGGGGGGGGGAAGAAAACTAGGAAAGAGGAGAGGCAGGACATAGTGTGGCAGGTAATGGATGGACACAGGTAAGGTAGGGTTTTGTTAGGCAGATGGCTGGAACAAAGGCCAGCTGTTCTTCTTTGTTGACAATTAATCATTGTTTCATTTCCTTGCCTTTAACTTCAAAAGTTGAAATAGGAAGACAGTGTTCGACTGCATTTGTTAGTGCAAGCACCGATACATCATTCAAGACATCTGCCACATTCTGGGCATTTGTTACTCTATTCTTCGGAATCATTTGGTGTCTTTGTATTTTCCTCTGTTGCCTGGTTTCTCAAATATGTCTACAAACATTTTCAAGTTCCCATTAAACAACCCAAATCCTGTCACCCTTTTTCGTGCTTCCTTCCGGACACTTGCATCCTGTGCACCTTTGCCAGTATTTATCCTCTTAATTAAATATAAACATAATTCCCTTCTCATCCCCCACATTATTTCTCTTCGTCTCGATATTTCCGATCCTTTGCAAACTATGTATCTTTTTGAAAGTCTTTTATTTACTTTTCACTGTGTTTCTCAGCTTATTCTCTGTACCTGCTCATATAATGGTCCATACATATCCATTGTTCTTAGTTTTTTCTTCAATGAGTCTCATAGAATCACAAAATAAAAGTTGTCTTCCTTTTATACTGCTTCTCATTTAATAGTAACATAATTAATAGTTAGCTGACCTCTTGTTCCCTACCATTAAATAACAAATCTCTTATCTCACCCCTCCTTTCTTCGGGGCTTCAGTTGCCATTTGTCAGAGATGGACACAAGTCTATGATATGCCCTGAAACAATAATTCCTTGAGCTTATTGCTGCTGCAATATTAAAAATGAACCTGAAGAAAACTGAATCCCTAACTTGTGTTTATTTTGCATGGGAGATGTCTTAGCAGAGACATTTACTTAATATTGATTTCTCTCACTTCCGGTAGCCCCGGCATTCCCCCTCTCTCTCTCCCTCCCCCACCCAAGTCGCATTAGCTTCTCATTTTCACCCTACAAACACCTTACAATGGCCTGTTTCCTTTATCATCGTTACTTTTTTGCACATCTTTCATTCATTGTTCTTTATCTCTCCACATCACCGTCTATATCTCTCGTTTTCCTTATCCCTAATTAGTCTGAAGAAGGATCTCGACCCGAAATGTCACCCATTCCTACTTTCCAGGGATGCTGCCTGTCCAGCTGAGTTACTCCAGCTTTTTGTGTTTACTTCTCTACGTCGTTCTAAACAGATGGGGTTTTTTGGATTATTACTTTCTTTATGTCCTCCCAATTCCTTATTTGGCCCTTTCTGAAATGCTGCCTTTTTCTCATTGAAGGTCTGCTAATGGAATTCCTGTGCTTTGGCCTTCACAAATTAATTCAAGTTGCAGGTTTGTGTTGGTATTCTCATAATGCCAGAGTAGAATAATTTCTGATAAATAACATTTTATAAGTTTGTGCAATGTGAAGGAAATTCTGAAGGGGGCAACCACTACATTGCACATTACCCAACCTTAAAAGAAAAAAAAATAGTTTTGATAGAATCAATAGCTGAGTGAGAGGGAAAACTAAACTGAGTTATTCATGAACTGCCATCATAACTAATGAGTCTGCAAATGTTTTAAGTGGTATTTCTCAGCCATTTCTATCCAGCAAGTTGTAAATGGTTCTAAATACCATTCTATGATTAAAGAAAAGGAAAATTAAAGGGCATTAAGCCTTCAATAGATTTTCATATTTGATAAGCTCGTTAGATAAACTGTGCTAATGTATTATGTAAACAAGAGCCAATGCATCTATTGGCATTACAACCACCTCATAATTGTTCTGATATTTAACTTTATTTGACACAATGCAATTAGTCCACCTTTTATCAAATATATGACTGGCCTGTTCAATGAACAGTGATCAGACATAAAATCTTCAATTTCTACCAGTTATCAACATTCCCTTTCCTTCTAGGGTCCTTTCAGGGGGCAAACATATTACATACATTGATAAATGCACCATCACCAACCAATTGGATAGATTTGATAAGTGCGACAAGAATTGATATACTTCCTAAACTATAAACATATTTTAATCTGATATTTGCCATGGCAATTCCTTCTGCAGATGAAGCAAAGTAATTGAATGAAATGTCAAGAGCATTTATATTCATAGTGAAATAAGTAACTTCTTTTACCCCATATCACCAATTGAAAGCACAAATGTCATCTGTTTGAAAAATGACCAAGTTCATCTGAACAAACTAAGATATTTGCAATGCTGGACATGCATAAGATTAAAATTGATGGTTTCAATTTAGAGTCAAGTGATACTGCTCTTTCATTTACTAAGCCAATACAGTTATCAATCTATATTTCATCTAAAAAAATGCCACACACAAATGCTCACTGATATAGAATCAGGCAAAAAAAACGTCAATTGAAAAGGTTGCCTTGAAACAAACAAAGGTAATAGTTGCTCATGAATAACAATATTAAAACCCTAAGGCCACCTGGTGTGTTGTGTTGTCTGTTGTAATCGAAAGAAAGCAGTGAACTACAGGAAACTGGCCAAGAACTCATATGTTTTATGTGCAGCTCCCAGAGAACAAAAAATAAATGGGCAATAGGATCCTTCTGTATGAAATACTCGGGTGCAAAAGAAAAAATCATACTCTGACGCTCCAGAGAAAACAATCCAAATTTGTCCAACCTCCCCTTACGGGTAATACCCTCCAATCCAGGCAATATTCTGGTAAAACTCCTCTGCACTCTTTACAAAACCTCCATGTACTTCCTGTAATGAGATGATCAGGAATGCGCACAATACTCTAAACACAGCCTTACCAAAGTCCGAGGAGCTACAAAAGTGAATTAATTGTTTTGTTAAAGAACTTGCATTGCTATTTTGCACCGTGCCTTACACATTAGGTATTTTATGACCATCTATAGGTGACAAAGTCAAAGCTGTTCAGCTTACAACATCTTATATTTAGTATTACACTTAAAACATTGCATTAGTGAAATTGCATGCATGTACTTGGGGTACTGTGTAATTGGGTTCAGTTTTGGTCACCCGGCTAAAGGAAAGATGCCTCTAAGTAGTAAAGAGTGCAGAGTCCATGAATGCTAAAAACCTTATCCACCACAAGCAACCGATGTAACTATACTTTCATCAGAAAGCAGTAGCAATGTATAAGGGTATGAAACAAATTCCAAAGTAGCCTGGTGAGACGAGTACATTTCAATGGCCATCACTCATCATATTATTGTCAATTTAGAACAGCCTAGTGTTTCAGCTGGGCAAACTAGAGGTGATATTCTGGCAGTGTATAGACCCAAGGCTGAGAGGAATAAAACGCACAGTTTCATTCACAATACTGAACAATAATAGAAAGGAGGGTTTCATAGTTTGGGAGTTTCACTCAGACCATGACTAACTGGGATTGTACTGTGTCAAGCCACAAGCCACAAGCCACAAGTCGCAAGTCACAAGCCACAAGCAAGAATCTCAGCAAACAGACTTCCAGGAAGAACTGTTGATTAACCAATGCATTGGCATGTGAGTCAGCACAGTTGCAGACTCTTCAGTCATGAGTCAGGACACCTACTCTGGCGAGTGCAGCCCGACCCCATTGTCAGAAGGAATGATCAAACTGACAACTCATTCTAGTCAGGTTATAAAGATAATAGGACAAATGGAATGCAGAGTGCAACACATCATTATTGCAAATTAAGAAAACAGAAGGACCATCTCGGATAAGTTAGATTGGAAAAATGTTTTCAGCACTGACACTTCAAAGTCACACATTGATACATTGTTGGCCGGATATGAAGATATGTTCAAGGGTATTCTCCCTGATACAACTCACCTGTTCTCATCAGATGAGAAGCAAAACCAGTCGACAGCAAGCTCAAATCAATTCCAAATGCTTTACGGTGTCAAGTTGGGAAGGAATCAGAAAATAAAAGTGGAAACCAGGAACTGCAGATGCTGGTTTACAAAAAAAATACAAAGTTCTGGAGTAACTCAATGGGTCAGGCAACATCTCTGGAGAACATGGATAGGTGATGTTTCAGGTCTGGAACCTTCTTTGTTACCCATCCATGTCTCCAGAAATGATGCCTGACCCATTGAGTTACTCCAGAACTTTGGGTCTTTGTTGTAAACCAGTATCTGCAGTTCCTGACCTGTTGAGTTATTCCAGCACTTTGTGTCTTTTTTTTTTAGGCTGCAAAATATGTGGTATGCTTGTGCAATCTGTCCTGATACCCGACCATCAACAAACACAGTCATACAGAACGGAAACAGGCCCTTTGGCCCAAATTGCCCATGCCAACCAAGATGCCCCACCTACTTGCGTTTGGCCCATATCCCTCTAAACCTTTCCTATACATGTACCTGTCCAAATATCTTAAATGTTATTATACTACCTGCCTCAAATACCTCCTAAACAACTTGTTCCATACACCCATCACTCCCTATGTGAAATTGTTGCTCCTTAGCTTCCTATTAAATCTTTTCCTTCTCACCTTAAACCTATGTCCTCTTGCTCTTGACTTCCCTATTCTGGGTAAAAGACGTTGAGTATATTCACCTAAGAATTTCTAGAGATAAGAAGGGAGAACAGAGTCTTATCCATTCCTTCTCTCCAGAGATGCTGCCTGTCCCGTTGAGCTACTCCAGCATTTTGTGTCTGTCTTCGGTGTAAACCTGCATCTGAAATTCCTTCCTACACAGAGTCTTATGTATTGTTTAAGGGTGAAATATACTGTTTTACTCTGTATCTGTACTTTTGTGTTGTGTTACAATTCTATTTAACAGCAGTCAGGTGGAAAGCCTGCTACTCAAACATTGTAACAGTTTTCCAAGAGTCTGAAACATTAAGCTTGCTGTTTGAATAATGTGCTATCGTGTAACTATACCTTTTTCTCTTATCAATGCATATTTCATTTTTCTCAGTACATTCTGAATACATTGCACAATGCATTCTAAATAGATCAGCCATGATCGAATTGCAGAATAGACTTGATGGGCCAAAAGGCCTAATTCTGCTCCAATGTCTTATGAATTTATTATTAGAATTGTAAGCATTTTTTTTGGCTAGTGCATTAAGTCTTTATTAGGAACAGTAGATCGCAAAGTACTTGTTTCTCAACTAAGTTACAGATGATGAATGTGACTGCACAACTCGTGAACTTTCCACTGCTATTCTTGGCTTTGACATCTGCTCTTATTTGTAATGCATTATATCTTTCATTCTTGGCCAACTGGGATGCAAGCATCTGAGCTGGTGCAAGAGGTAGTCACCAGTCCCGTGAAAGTGCATCTTCAGGGTACAAAGCTTCTTCATGAAGTCATTGTCAATGCCATACTGTGTGTCCTTATGGGGGATTGCCCTGGAGATTAAAAGGCATGAATTGGGGCCATCAAAGTGAGAATGGTGACAGTTATCATTGGTATCATGATGAATATTCTTCACTATCATGACTTCATTCATGAGTATTATCTGCCACGTCATTGGTCGATTGTTGTGCGGTCCAGCCCACCATTCTTCAAAGGCCATCCCTTCCAACTTTCCATGCTTGTGGTAACCGTTAGATGCTGTCTTCTGCCTTATGTTGGGGTTCTATGCTCTCCTCTCAAAAGAGGGTAAGAATAATTGGGAGCAATGAAATGTTGCCTTTTGCAAATGTTTTCACAGTGATTTGGAGGGACATGATGATTTCAAAAGCAGTGGATAATCATGATCATGAGTGCGGCTGCAGAGATTATGATTGAATAAAATGCTTGAATAGAGAAGTATAGGTGTAATTGCAAGATGAGTTTATTTCAATAAGGTGTTGCAGTAGATTTAAGAGGGGTGTTCTGAGCATTGAGACAGCAGGATTTATCAAACACACTACCAGGTACACATTTGTTACCCTAATGAGGTCATTAGACTGGTTGAGGCATTTAATTTAGAGGTATGGAACAATTGTCCCATTTCTATAGCTGGCTACAACCATAGCTTCTTGGATTTGCTGCGAGGTTTCTTTGACTTATTAGCAGCAAAGATATTGTCTTTGTCAATCTTTACGAACCCTCATGAGATTTCAGCTGAGCAATCACCGTATCTAAGAACAGCCTTAGCTCATTTGTATTCTCCTTTCTGAACCCAGTTACCGTGCAGCTGAAAGACAAACCTGTCAAATGTGATTTTATTTAATGAGTCCAAAATTGAGTCACGCTCTTCATCATCATGGCTGTTCAATGCAATTAATCGGGGAGCTGGAAATAACTTTATTGCTTTGTTTAGGTTCAAAGTTACTGGCAAACGCATTGCTAGAACTTCCAGATTTTGCCCCACCCCAACACAGAGAGTACTTTCTCAAAAAGGACATAACAATGAGGTGGAAAATACAATGAAACTCACAGATACTGTGTACCTTCTTCTAACAGCTACTCTCTCAAACATTCCACCCAACTGACAAAATGCATTGGCTTCCACTCAGAGTGCGGTTCTACTAATTTAGATTTACAGGTTAATTAAATCTTTGTGTTTCTCTTCTGAATCTAACAAATGATGCAGCAGTTCCACGAGGTTGGAGGTTGAATGCTTTAGAGTTTCTCTGCGCTACTAACAAGGAAATCACCTCACAGACTAAAGGGGAACTCATGTCAGGGAGTTGCTGCACCTCACTGAAAACATGTTATGCTTTTGTAAGCAAATGTGTGCAAGAGGCGATGTACGATCAAGTTGATCCATGCAAGTTGTGAAACTATCCATTCTTTTTATTATTTGTCAGTAGCTTAGTTTAGTTTAGTTTAGTTTAGAGATATAGCAGGGAAACAGGCTCTTCAGCCCACCGAGTCCATACTGACCAGCGACCCCCTAACACCAACACTATCCTACACACTCTTGGGACAATTTATATTTATGCCAAGCCAATTAACCTACAAACCTGTATGTCTTTGGAGTGTGGGAGAAAACCGAAGATTTTGGAGAAAACCCACGCAGGTCTCGGGGAGAATGCACAAACTCCGTACAGACAGCACCCGTAGTCAGGATTAAACCCGGGTCCCTGGCGCTGTAAGGCAGCAACTCTACCACTGTGTCACCATGACGCCCAATAAGTGCTGTCAGTAATACTGTAATACATTAGTTGAACAATTCTAGTGCTGATAAATCAACCAAAGCTGTTGCAATTCGGGCACATCTGATCTTTAGAACATGTCATTATTGATGAATGGAGGATGAGAGCTAGCTTAAATAAATAACATGATGAACCATAAGAATAAGGCTCAAGCCTTGCCTATTTGGGTAAAATTGGAGTCAAATCTTATTGCATTTTCAGGTTTATTATTGCACTGGTTATAAGTTTCACAATCAAGACTGGTGAGCAAGTCTCCAAGTTAAATTTTGTGTATTAACCAAAGTGCTGTTTTATCGATGGTGGATTTGCTTTAAAGGGATTGGCATGCTTTGCTTCGCTCAAATTAACTTACTTCTTAGATCCACTCAAAATGTTGGAGTAACTCAGCGGGGATAGGCAGCATCTCTGGATAGAAGAAAGCGGCACGGTGGCGCAGCGGTAGAGTTGCTGCCTTACTGCGAATGCAGTGCCGGAGACTCAGGTTCGATCCTGACTATGGGCGCCATCTGTACGGAGTTTGTACGTTCTCCCCGTGACCTGCGTGAGTTTTCTCCGAGATTTTCGGTTTCCTCCCACACTCCAAAGACGTACAGGTTTGTAGGTTAATTGACTGGGTAAATGTAAAAATTGTCCCTGGTGTGTGTAGGATAATGTTAATGTTAGGCAGCGCGGACTGGGTGGGCCAAAGGGCCTGTTTCCGCGCTGTATCTCTAAAAAACTTTTTTTTAAATGGGTGATGTTTCAGGTTGAGACCGAGACCCTTCAGTGTAAACCAGCATCTGCAGTTCCTTCCTATATATGAACTTACTTCCTGTTGCTTTGCCTACGGTAAGCCAGTGAATGGACCAAATTATTAAACTTTGGGTTATCTCCAAGATCAGAATTTTTTTTCAGACATTATTTTCATTTCTATTCTTTTGAAGTCTTTTGCCTCCGTAGCCAAGAACTTGAAATCCCAAAATTATTGTTAAACAAGTGTATCAACACTTGATAAAAAATACAGTGGTCCAGATTTCGCAGTGAGTGGCAATCCACCTGCATTCAACGCTGCATCCAGCAGCTGAAAACGGGAGCCAAAGGTATTCAGATCTTTAGTGGTGACGTGCTGAGCAACAAATAGGAACATATCATTGTCAGTCATCCGCGACAAACCATATAATTACAAGCCCACCGACTCGCACAGCTATCTGGACTACACTTCTTCCCACCCGGTCCCCTGCAAAAAGTCTATCCCCTACTCCCAATTCCTCCGTCTACGCCGCATCTGTGCCCGGGATGAGGTGTTTCAGATTAGGGCTTCCGAGATGTCCTCGTTTTTCAGAAAACGGGGCTTCCCCTCCTCCATTATAGATGAGGCTCTCACTAGGGTCTCTTCTACATCCCGCAGCTCCGCTCTTGCTCCCCATCCCCCCACTCGCAACAAGGACAGGATCCCCCTCGTTCTCACCTTCCACCCCACCAGCCAGCGGATCCAACATATCATCCACCAACATTTCCGTCACCTACAACAGGACCCCACCACTGGCCATATCTTCCCATCCCCTCCCCTCTCTGCATTCCGCAGAGACCGTTCCCTCCGCAACTCCCTGGTCCACTCGTCCCTTCCTACCCAAACCACCCTAACCCCGGGCACTTTCCCTTGCAACCGCACGAGATGCAACACCTGTCCCTTTACCTCCCCCCTCAACTCCATCAAAGGACCCAAACATTCTTTCCAGGTGAGACAGAGGTTCACCTGCACCTCCTCCAACCTCATCTATTGCATCCGCTGCTCTAGATGTCAACTCATCTATATCGGCGAAACCAAGCGCAGGCTCGGCGATCGCTTCGCTGAACACCTGCGCTCGGTCCGCATTAACGCCACTGATCTCCCGGTGGCCCAGCACTTCAACTCCCCCTCCCATTCCCAGTCTGACCTCTCTGTCATGGGCCTCCTCCAGTGCCATAGTGAGGCCCGCCGGAAATTGGAGGAGCAGCACCTCATATTTCGCCTGGGCAGTTTGCGGCCCGGTGGTATGAACGTTGACTTCTCCAACTTCAGATAGCTCCTCTGTCCCTCCCTTCCCCTCCTCCTTCCCAGATCTCCCTCTATCTTCCTGTCTCCACCTATATCCTTCCTTTGTCCCACCCCCGACATCAGTCTGAAGAAGGGTCTCGACCCGAAACGTCACCCATTCCTTCTCTCCCGAGATGCTGCCTGACCTGCTGAGTTACTCCAGCATTTTGTGAATACATATAATTATGTGAGATGTTTAGTCCATGCTCTGCCCATAAAATCAATTGCATTTTGGTAGGACAAATCAAAATAGGACGTACAGGGTAAATGGTAGGGAATTGAGGAATGCAGTGGAACAGAGGGATCTGGGAATAACTGTGCATTGTTCCCTGAAGGTGGAATCTCATGTGGATAGGGTGGTGAAGAAGGCGTTTGGTATGCTTGCCTTTATAAATCAGAGCATCGAGTATAGAAGTTGGGATGTAATGTTAAAATTGTACAGGGCATTGGTGAGGCCGAATCTGGAGTATGGTGTGCAGTTCTGGTCGCCAAATTATAGGAAGGATGTCGACAAAATGGAGAGGGTACAGAGGAGATTTACTAGAATGTTGCCTGGGTTTCAGCACTTAGGCTACAGAGAGAGGTTGAACAGGTTGGGTCTTTATTCTTTGGAGCGTAGAAGGTTGAGGGGGGACTTGATAGAGGTTTTTAAAATTTTGAGAGGGATGGACAGAGTTGACGTGGGTAGGCTTTTCCCTTTGAGAGTGGGGAAGATTCCAACAAGGGGACATAACTTCAGAATTGAGGGACAAAAGTTTAGGGGTAACATGAGGGATAACTTCTTTACTCAGAGGGTGGTGGCTGTATGGAATGGGCTTCCGGTGGAAGTGGTGGAGGCTGGCTCGATTTTATTATTTAAGAGTAAATTGGATAGGTATATGGATAGGAGGGGATTAGAGGGTTATGGTCTGAGATGAGACTAGGTCAGGGAAAATGGTCAGCGTGGACTGGTAGGGCCGGACAGACCTGTTTCCATGTGGTAGTTGTTATATGGTTATATGGTTATATGATTGATTGATTGATTAATTGACTGAGTTACAGCAATGGAAACAGGCCCTTCAGCCCACTGAGCTCACTCTGACACAAGATCACCTGCTCATACTTGTTCCATGTTATTCGACTTTTGCATCCACTCTGTGCACAATAGGGGCAATTTACAGAGGCCCATGAACAGCCCACAGGTCTTTGGGATGTGGAAAGAAACCGGAGCACCCAGGGGACAACCACATGGTCACAGCAAGAATGTACAAGCTCCACACCAACAGCACCCGAGGTCAGGATAGAACCTGGGTCTCTGGCACTGTGAAGCTGAATAGCTGCAGGAAAACTGACACTTGGCTAAGCCGTTTCCTCTGTCTTAAGGGCCTGTCCCACTTTAAGCGATTTTAAGGCGACTGCCGGCGACTAGGCTGTCGCCGATAGTTCACCGGGTGTCGCGGACATGATCATGAGGAGTCTTCCAAAAATCGTAGTCGATCACAGCGCGTTGCTGAGAAATCATCCGGAGTGAAATTTCTCGACGACAGCTGGCTTGTCGCCAGGTATTGTTGCTTATTGCGGGCGCTGTCGCATGCTGTCCCCAGGTTTGCTAGTTTCTCTTAGATGCATTTAAAAGCACATAATATTAAAATAAGTAAAGTAATTTCAAGATACCATAAAATACTTGTGTTTAACCAATTTATTTACCGTCAGGACATTTGACAGGTAGATTGGAGGCAACAGTTTGACGGTCAGGTAAGCGTGGGAATTTTTGCGATGTTTATGCCCATCAGTGATCACATTTAAAGTGGGCTCCCAACCCAGATATGCAACCTAGAAACCAGATATGCATCTCCCGTACATTTTCAAAGAATGCCCACACATTTTCACAAAAATCCATTTAACCACTTTTAAAATTAAATGTCTTGATACTGCCATTAGTAAACTGGAAGTCAATCCAGTTTATGCCTTGTTACCGTGAAGCTTGGTTTTCAAGTAACCCATGCAAGATGTTATAATTCAAAACTCTCAAGTACTTACCAACTTGTCAGTGATTTCAGCGAAAATGAGGACGCCGGAGAAGCATTGACAGTGTGGGAATTTCGTGATGTTTCCGAAGACGGTGTAATCTCGACCTGACTCGACATTGTCGTGGTCATTGTCATCAGGTAAAAGAAAATTTTGGCGATCTGCTACGACTTTGACAGTCGCCGGCAGTCGCCTAAAAAATCGCCTAAGTGGGACAGGCCCTTAAGTCAGATGTCAAATCTGTTCAAACTTCTAAATATATTTGATTGTCTTCTATTCAGAAGCAAAAACTATTCGCAATCAATTAACTGCAAAGAAACTTATATTCAGAATCAAAAGCTATTAGCAATTAATTAACTGCAAAGAAACTAAAAGAATGAAAAGCAATTAAGAGAAGAGTCACTTAGAGAAATGTATAACACCTCAGCCATTTCCTCTTGCGGCAGTCACTTTCAGGTCAAATCATAAAGATATTATTGCAGGATTTTAAAGGCAGATACCCCAATTTAGGGCTGAAGAAATGTTATATCTCCACTCTCCAGCTCCCAATATCATAAGGGAAACTGTTACCAAATAATTTTGGGACTGCCATATTTGCAAGTGCATTTGTGGGAATCCCCAACAAAGATGCACTTACCAAAGGGAATTGTCAGTCATTCTGAATGGAACTGCTGGCTTTTCTTTGAGCCCATCTACTTCATAAACTGAAGACAACAAGGGGCACGACGCCTCTGCAACACATCTTTATTTACACTGATTTCCAGCAAGTGAATGGCTTCCTAACTAAAACTGCTTTCATTAATGGATCGGAGGGGATTGGGCCTCAGCTGTCCACAATGTACACTAACGAATTTAATGAGGGAACTGAATATAACATATCTAAGTCTGCTGACAATTCAAAGCTTGGCGGAAGTCATCTCTGAGGAGGATGCAAAGAAATAACAAAGAGATAAACGGGCTGAGTGCACAAGAATATGGCAGAGTATATTCTCTGGTGGGGAAAAAAAGTGAAGAGGGAGGTCACATTTTAAATGTTGGGAGATGGAGGTATTGGCATCCCCGAACACAAAATTCAGAAAGGTAACGTGCAGGTAAAGCAGGTGATCGGGAAGAGAACTATTAGGTTACACGTCATTACAAAAGCATTAGAGCATATCAGCATGTGGCATATGTTTGACACTGCAGCTGCAACATTTAATTGCACATAAATGGTCAACAGAGATAGGCTGGAGGACAAGCATCAGCAGTAAATTTATTGAGCGCTACGCAGTTTAAAAGGCTGAATTGTCTATTCCTGCTCCCGTCTCGTGTTCGCATGAATTTTGGAGATGTTTTACTTACTTTAATTCTTTAATGCTTTTTCAGGGAAAGTTTTCAAATAAAAATATTAGTTGCTGTGGAGAGTTAAAGTATTTGGCCATTTCTTTGTGGTAGCAATCGTTTTTTACAGAGACTGAGCCATTATTTGTTTTCCTTCACATATTTTTAAAAGGTGGCATTCATCTCTCCCTTTCTCTAGTTGTGACTGTAGAAACATTATCTCTCTTTTTCCTCCGACTCGCAGTTGATAAAATTGCATTGAATTCCTCTGCAATTTCTACTATTGCTAATAGTTCATTCCATTTAAAGAAGTTGATTAATTTAGAAGGATGAGAGGAGATCTTATCGAAACATATAAGATTATTAAGGGGTTGGACACGTTAGAGGCAGGAAACATGTTCCCAATGTTGGGGGAGTCCAGAACAAGGGGCCACAGTTTAAGAATAAGGGGTAGGCCATTTAGAACTGAGATGAGGAAAAACTTTTTCAGTCAGAGAGTTGTGAATCTGTGGAATTCTCTGCCTCAGAAGGCAGTGGAGGCCAATTCTCTGAATGCATTCAAGAGAGAGCTGGATAGAGCTCTTAAGGATAGCAGAGTCAGGGGGTATGGGGAGAAGGCAGGAACAGGGTACTGATTGAGAATGATCAGCCATGATCACATTGAATGGCGGTGATGGCTCGAAGGGCTGAATGGCCTCCTCCTGCACCTATTGTCTATTGACTATTAATCTTGTTTTCAATAATTCTAATTCTCAAAGAAATGCATATATCTTTCCTTTCACAGTCAATAATATTTCAGTCAAAATATGATAGAAGGCGAAAAAGAAGGTTGGACATGGATAGCAGAGGGAAAAGGGTGGAAAAGAAAAAACATGAAGGAGGTGGGTGACAAAATAGGGAACAGAGATCATCGAAGGAAAACATAGGTACAGCTCTATAGGACTTTGGTTAGGCTGCATGTGGAGTATTGCATGCAGATATGGGCCCCCCATACAAGAAAGATGTGGATGCTTTGGAGAGGGTGCGGAGGAGGTTTACCAGTATGCTGCCTGGAGCTACAGCGAGAGGTTGGATAGGCGGATTGTTTTCTCTCGAACGTCAGAGGTTGATGGGAGGCTTGATAGAAGTATGTAACATTATGAGAGGCATAGATAGGGTAGACAGTCAGAACCAGGGTGCAATGTCCAACACTGGAGTGCATAGTTATACGGTGAGAGGGAAAAGCTTAATGGAGATGTACAGGGCAGGTTGTTTTTAACACAGAGACAAGTGGGAGCCTGAAACACATTGCCAGGGGTGGTGGTGGAGGGAGATATGATAGGGGTATTGAAGAGGCTATTAGGTAGACACATGCAGGGAAGTGCAGGGAATAGAGGGATATGGATATATACAGACATAAGATAGTTTAACTTTGCATCACGTTCGGCACAAACATTGTGGGCCGAAGGGCCCGCTCCTTTGCTATACAGTTCGAAGTAGGAGGGAGAATATTGTTGAAATGGAATGTGACATCCTCTTAACACATATCAGATTCGAAAATTTGCAAGGAATGTAACATTCTAAGAGAAAGATCAAGCCATTGGCAACATTAGAGTAAAGATAGACACAAAATGTAACTCAGTGGGTCAGGCAGCATCTCTGCAGATAAGGAATAGGTGACGTTTCGGGCTGGAACCCTTCTTCAGCTGAAAGATAAAGGCTTTACTCTGACATTAGAGTTTTCTCTACAACTGAGTATATGGTAGCATGGTGGATAAATGACTGGATTAGCAAATTAGCAGCTAAAGTTCTGGACCTTTATCCCAGAGACACATGTTTGAATTGCGCGAAGGCATGTTCAAGGCATTACATAATTGTGGCATGATAGGTTACCAGTAAACTACCACACCAGTGTACAAACCAATCTGATTCACTCTCCAGTGTGACCTATCTGCAAATCCAACCCACAAAAGTGGCTGATCTTAACTGTCTCCTCAGTTCAGCGGCAATTAGGAAAGGACAATAATTTTCTAGCATTGCCAATGATGTTCACATTCCCTAGATGAATAAAAGGAAACAATAAAAAACTGATGATTTCTCAGTCTAAGGTATCACAAAATGCTGGAGTAACTCAGTGGGTCAGGCAGCATCTCTGGAGAGAAGGAATGGGTGACGTTTCGGGTCAAGACCCTTCTTCAGACTGATGTCAGGGGGGGCGGGACAAAGAAAGGATATCGGTGGAGACAGGAAGACAGTGGGAGAACTGGGGAGGGGAAAGAGAGGGACAGAGGAGCTATCTAAAGTTAGAGAAGTCAATGTTCATACCGCTGGACTGTAAGCTGCCCAAATGAAATATGAGGTGCTGTTCCTCCAATTTGCAGTGGCCCTCACTATTTTTCTCAGTATAATTAGGAAAACATTTGAATTCTGGAAACAAGCCAGGTCATTTGTGATACTTACTAAAATCAGTATTTTAGGTGGGAAACAAATGGAACATTAACACCCGACGAGCCTAGTTTAATGTAACTGGCCTAATTTTATATTGAAATAAAAGGTTTCCTTGTTTTGACACAGGTGAAAAGCAAAAGCTATTAGAATCATCTTTTGGAAACATCTCAATTACATCAACATTGAAGTCTTGATGGTGACCTATTGTACTTTTTGGCACAGGTTTGCAAAACATAATCCAACAAGAGATCATCAGCCAGATTGCAATATGAATGTTATACAAGTACAGGTAACTTGACTTTCTAACTCTTTGCAAAGCAAGATGAGAATTTCAATTAAAATCCATTTCTTCTGTTGGGACAAAGCAAAGAAAACGGAAGTGTTTCACTCTGCACAAATAATGGCATCACTTCATCATTAGAAGGATGAGAGGGGATCTTATCAAAACATATAAAATTATTGAGGAATTGGACAAGCTAGATGCAGGAAGCATGTTCCCGATGTTGGGGGAGTCCAGAACCAGGGGCCACAGTTTAAGAATAAGGGGTAGGCCATTTAGAACTGAGATGAGGAAAAACTTTTTCACACAAAGCATTGTGAATTTGTGGAATTCTCTGCCTCAGAAGGTAGTGGAGGCCGATTCACTGGATGCATTCAAAAGAGAGTTAGATAGAGCTCTTAGAGCTAGCTGAATCAAGGGGTATGGGGAGAAGGCAGGAACGGGGTACTGATTGTAGATGATCAGCCATGATCACATTGAATGGCAGTGCTGGCTCGAAGGGCCGAATGGCCTACTCCTGCCCCTATTGTCTATGTATCTATGTATCAGTGTATCAGCAAGGATTTCAGGCACGATCATAGATCAATGCTGCCCTTTTACAGAACCGACATTAGAGTTTTGCAAAAATATTAAAGTAGATAAACTGTAAATGCCCTTGGATGGCATAATGTCGTTAATAAAGATTAGAGTAATGCAAAAAATACTAAAGTTTACCTTTAGTTGCGCAAAATGTCCCTTGTGATCTGTACACAGCTGCATAAAGTACAAAGCATAATGTACTTTGTGGTTTGACAACCACATCTAATGTTAACTAATCATAGGATGAGGGAAAAGATTTAATAGGAATCTGAGGGGTAACTTTTTCACACAGAGTGTGGTGGGGGAATGGAACAAGCTGCCAGAGGAGGTAGTTGTGGCAGGAACATTCCAACGTTTAAGAAACAGTTAGACAGGTACATGAATAGGACAGGTTCGGAGGGATATGGGCCAAACGTGGGCTGGTGAGACTAGTGTAGCTGAGACATGTTGGCCTGTGTGGGCAAATTGGGCTGAGGGGCCTGTTTCCACGCTGTATCACTCTATGACTCTATGACTTCCCCGTTGGAAAATCAGCTTGTTTTACAGTTAGTGTTCAACCTTCACAGCAGTACAGATATGTTGCTTTGCTGAATAATGCACCAAGAAAGAATTAGTCCTCAAAAATATATATTCACCACTTTCACAGAAAGACCTTGAAACTGTAGAGAGGAAAATAGGCTACACTGCAAGTCAGGTCAAAGTGCTGCCTTTTGATTGCTGGTACTTGGCTTGGATCCAGCCTGGAATAATGTGATTTAAGTTCCTCTCCCTGCTGACTGAAAGCATATCAAATGTAATTAATTTGTGCAGTCTCAAAACAGTTCTTAATGTGCATTCAGCTGTAAAACAAACATTCAATTATTTGGAACTAATTGGTGCTAAATAAGAATGTCTTCTGTGGGAAAAAGTAGCCTCCATTCTTGTTTAAAGCATGCTAACTTGTATGTGCTTCCATTGAAAAATAAGGTGAGATTTTTCAACATCTCCAGTTTTCCTTCAAGAACAGAAGAATCTACCTAAAATGATCTTCAGCTATTATGTCGAACATAAAATTTCATTATAATTATCACGCACTAAGCTCTCACATAGTAGAGTAGCAATAAATTCAAGACGTGCAAACACACGCACAAATCAATCTTCCACGACACTGAACACAGAAGCCTTTCTCTGTTGTCTTGGTTTTACTGCTTCAGCCTCCAAATATGTCCTTTTCTTGTTCTCTCTCTTCTGCCCTTTTGCGCAACTTCTTATTTTCACCCCGTCTTCTTTCACTCCTTCATCTGTTATTAAGTCTTTACCTTCATTTCACGTGGATAGTAATTGGTGACAAAAAAAGGAATGGATTTCCTATGTTTGTAAAGTTAAGCATTTCAGTGGGAAATCTGTAGGCCCGCCTGCATCCTTCTCCCTTCATTGTTTCTATCTCACCAACCACATAGACTGCTTGCAGCTTCACCATCCCAATAACATCTCTTTCTCGGTTACCCAGGTCGTCACAATTCATGAAAATATGTGTAGGAAGGAACTGCAGATGCTAGTTTACATCGAAGATAGACACAAAATGTAGAGTAACTTTGCAGGACAAGCAGCATCTCTAGATAGAAGGAATGGGTGACGTTTCGGGTCGAGACCTTTCTTCAGACATTCTTCGGTCACCCATTCCTTCTATCCAGAGATGCTACCTGTCCCACTGAATTAGTCCAGCATTTTGTGTCTATCTTCATGGAAATATTAGACATACTTTTATATCATGTCGGAGATTATCTCTCTCAGAACAATCAGATGACGAGAGTTGAGGAATGTGGGACAAGTGTACAAAACCCAAAGACAGAAATGATGGGGGTGTGAGGGAACGAGATTAATGAGCAGAGAAAAGCAGAGTGAAGAATAATCAGCTGTAAAAGGAGTATCACATTCATGGCATGGGGACAGGTAAACACTCAAATCCCTGGACGTCATTGTGGTAGGTCTAGATATTTTAGTTTAGCTTAGTTTAGTTTGGAGATACAGTGCAGAAACAGGCCCTTTGGCCCACTGAGTCTACACTGACTGGCGATCCCCACACACCAACACTATCAGACACACACTAGGGACAATTTACATTTATACCAAGCCAATTAGCCTATCTGTACGTCCTTGGATTGTGGGAGGAAACCGAAGATCTCAGAGAAAATCCACACAGGTCACGGGAAAAATGTGCAAACTCCATACAGACAGCACCCATAGTCATGATCGAACCCGGGTCTCTGGCGCTGTAAGGCAGTAGCTCTACTGCTACGACACCACCATGCAACCCAATATTTTGATGGATCACAGAATTTCATAGCAGCAACTTCTTTGTACTGGTCTTGACATTGTATGCATTCATGAGTTCCAATGCATCATGTCCAGATTGTCACTGACGCCATTCACTGCACCATGTCAGGTTTGATTCTAGATAAACTGCATTGGATTAATTGCACGGATCAGCATGAGATTTATTCATTGTCCCAAGTTGGGATGGTTACAAGATACGTACTAGATACGGACACCAGCCCGGGATCCATTGTGGCTTTATTGCATGGAGCTGGGCTAGACATCTATTACTTAGGCACTTTCAATCAGCAGATTACAATCTCGGTGAGGGGATGGGGTAAAGGTTGATAATCCAGCTTCCCACTAGATCGTTGGCCCACTAGGGAGCCTCACTGGCTCAGCGGCTTACCAGGAGTCTCATTGGTAGTATTGCCACTGACACTTCTCTCCCAGACTGTTCCCATTACTTGTCTACTCAGGTCACAGGCGTCTCCCAGCCTTAGTTCCCACCCTGGATATGACATGTACATTGCCAGCCAGCAATCTCAATGCAGTAACATTTCCCATTGAGATTGCCAGTGCCCGGTTAAAGGGGTGGCATCCCCTTTGATCCCACGACGCTGATTCTGTTGAGATTGATTCCCACCCTGAACATCATAAAGTGCCATAGCTTCCAGGCACTCTCTCAACTCACAGGCTCCTATGTGGGCGGCACGATAGCGCAGCGGTAGAGTTGCTGCTTTACAGCGAATGCAGCGCCGGAGACTCAGGTTCGATCCTGACTACGGGTGCTGCACTGTAAGGAGTTTGTACGTTCTCCCCGTGACCTGCGTGGGTTTTCTCCGAGATCTTCGGTTTCCTCCCACACTCCAAAGACGTACAGGTATGTAGGTTAATTGGCTGGGTAAATGTAAAAATTGTCCCTAGTGGGTGTAGGATAGTGTTAATGTACGGGGATCACTGGGCGGCACGGACTTGGAGGGCCGAAAAGGCCTGTTTCCGGCTGTATATATATGATATGATATGATATGATATGTGTGGGCATTATCCTGTGATTGGCACAGGCTTGACTATACAGCAATATTCCTCAACCCAGTGGATCCACAGTCTCGAGGAAGTTGGTCTGGGAGACCAGTGGGGATAAAAACTTTAAGGTCCATGTAGTGGAGATCAGAAGTGGGCAGCCAGAATGAAGGGTTTGAAGAAAGGCCCCAACCCACAATGTCATCTGTCCATTTCCACACCGAGTTCTTCCAGCAGTTTTTTTATTGTTCAAGATTTCAGTATCTGGAGTCTCGTGTCAACTTGTGCGCGCCAGATCAATTCAATGCATGAGTACTGAATTCACCTACCTACTAAAACTCTCGTTTGTTTGTTTGATTGTTCCTGTACTACAGCCAAAATGGTACATGATGGCGCGACAATTTTACGCCCACCTTACTCACCGTTGTCCCTTTGGTGCTAATGGAAGAAGTTTTATTGAAATCGGTGTTATATTTTTAAAGTAATTCATATTTTAAAGTTTAAATCTATCTCCTAGGGAGGGAGGGGGGAGGGAGGGAGTGGAGAGAGGGGGGGGGGAGGAGGGAGGAAAAGGGGGGTTGAGGGGAATTGAGTGGTGGGAGGGGAAGGAGGGGATAGGGGGAAGGGGGAGGGTAGGGGGGAGGGGGGGTGGAGGGAGGGGGAGGGGGAGGGGAGGGGAGGAGGGTGGGGGAGGGGGGAGGGGAGAGGGGGAGGGGTGGGGGGAGAGAGGGAAGGGTGAGAGGGAAGGGTGAGAGGAAACATTCTAACTATGAAAAGGATCTCATGAGCACAATAACATGTAGATAAAGATAAAAAACATTTGTTTTACAATTTTTATAACTAGTCAATTTGGGATATATAAGAGGTACAACACAGTCCAGGCAGAAATTGTTAATGGATGCTAAACTGAAAGGCCATAATTTTATTTTAGGAGAATGTAATATAGTTTTGACATTTACATAGGAAATGCCCATTTATAATGTGCTTAAGAATTTATAAAGTTTAATAAAAATTGCAACACACTATGGCAACAAAAAACTTGGAATCATTTTTACCCTCCCACTTACAAGGTGCCTTGGCCAATTGTAAAGATTTTATAGACAATAGACAATAGACAATAGGTGCAGGAGTAGGCCATTCGGCCCTTCGAGCCAGCACCGCCATTCAATGTGATCATGGCTGATCATTCTCAATCAGTACCCCGTTCCTGCCTTCTCCCCATACCCCCTGACTCCGCTATCCTCAAGAGCTCTATCTAGCTCTCTCTTGAATGTATTCAGAGAATTGGCCTCCACTGCCCTCTGAGGCAGAGAATTCCACAGATTCACAACTCTCTGACTAAAAAAGTTTGTCCTTATCTCTGTTCTAAATGGCCTACCCCTTATTCTTAAACTGTGGCCCCTGGTTCTGGACTCCCCCAACATTAGGAACATGTTTCCTGCCTCTGACATGTCCAACCCCTTAATAATCTTATACGTTTCAATAAGATCCCCTCTCATCCTTCTAAACTCCAGTGTATACAAACCTCATTGCTCCAGTCTTTCACCATACGACAGTCCCGCCATTCCGGGAATCAACCTAGTAAACCTACGCTGCACGCCCTCAATAGCAAGATAGCAAGAAATTTTAAAATAGTGAAAGTGAAATTTATTCAGAATCTAGTGTAATCGGCAGGGGTACCATTTTTTTGCCCATTTATTATTCCCATTATGAAGATGGTGGCAAAACTGTCTTGAAGTGTAGAAACTTCTTGAAGAAAATGCTAGTTTACAAAAAAAGACACAAAGGACTCCCGAGCCGAAACTAGTTTACAAAAAAAAGACGCATAGGGGACCCAATCTGAAACGTCACCTATCCATGTTCTCCATGATGCTGCCTGACCCATTGAGTTACTCCAGTTCTTTGTGACTTTTTTTGTCTTCTGGAAGTGTTGAGTTCACTCCGGTTAAGTTACTCCAAAATGGCATTGGGAGATGGGGTGGGAAATCCCATGATATTGAAGAATGGTTCAGAAGAATGAAAGGTTATCTCACTAAAATGCCATAAAATACCTAGAACGGTAGATGCTTAGTTGGTGAGTTTCCTGGCTGAGTTGTCTAAAACCAGGGGTAACAATCTCAAAGGGGATTCAAGGACTGAGTTAAGAATGTGTCTTTACCCAGAGGGTAGAGAGTCTTTAGAATTCCCTTCTCAAGAGGACCGTGGACACTCGGTTGCTCAGTGTGCAGAGATGGACATATTTTTAGATATTAAGGGAATCAAGAGGTAAGGAATTAATACACGAAAGTGACAATTGAGATTAAAAAATCAACCATCATATTGAATGGCAGACCAGCATGAGCAGGGAAATTGCCTCCTTTGCTTATTTTTCTTGAGTTTTTATTGAGTCCCAGCAACAATGAATGAAAAGCAATATATTTCTAAGACAGGATGGTGATGTTTCCATGTATCTGAAGCATTTGACATCTTTAGTGCCTACTGTCACAAGTTTCAAGGTTTTGGCCTTGAAGCAGGAATGCAAGACCTGCAGAGAAATGTGGATTTAGGCCTGTCCATCATTGGCACAGCCCTCCCCACTATCGAAAGCATCCACGAGCCACTGCCTCAAGAAGCCAACATCTATCATCTTCTTGCTCTTATTGCCAAACAGGAAGTGCAGAAGCCAGAAAGCTCTTTCCTACAACTCTCCGGTAGTTGAACTGTCAGGCACAATCCTAATCCAACTTTGGAAACACAACACCTTCTTACACTACCACGGACTTCATTTTTCTAATTGTGTTTCATATTAATGCCTTCTTTTTGCACACAATTTTTCGTTTCACTGTCTTGCATAATTTTTGAGAATTATGTGCCTATAATTCTGAGTCTATGTGCCTATAATGCTGCCACAGGCAAGATTTTCATTATGCCTGTGTCCCACTGTACTTGTTTTTATGACAACAAACTTAACTTGACTATCAGAGTAGTGCAAGAAAGTACAATGCATTTTGTAGAAGACACACACTAGAGCCACTGTGCTTTGACGGTGGAAGGAATACCAGTCATGTGGGGTACTTTTCCCTGGAAGGGGCTGAATCTCTTGTTCTGTTGAAGCTGCACTCACACAGGCGAGAGGAAAATACTTCTTCACAGTCCTACTTGTCTTGGTAGAATGGTAGAAAATGTCACTCATCGCAGTATGTCTAAACTCTCGCTTGTTCTTGTCGGCATGGTTTACATCCAGTTGGGTTTCTGATCGATGGTGATCCCTGGGCCTAGTCACTGGTAATGTCATTGAATGTCAAGGTAAGTCTCTTGCTGGAGATGTTCACTGGAGAATTTTTCACTTAATGATACTTGCCATTTGTCACTCTCGGCCAGTACAATGATTAGATCGTGTTGCGCACAGCCATGGAACTGCTTTATATTCTGAGGAATTGCAAATGAAATTTGAACATTGTGCAATCATCAGCAAACATCCCCAAATCTGACATTATGATGGAAAGAAGATTATTGATGAAACAGCGGAAGAAGACCCTTCCCTGAAGAACTCATGACACTGATACTAGAAGGAATACCAATCCCTTTTCTATTGATGTTCACTAGCTTCAATTTTGCAAGGGGACTTTAATGCTAAACTCATCATTATTTTGCCTCCCATTTTTAAATTGGTTTGTCACCTCAATACATTTTACCACACTAAGCATGTTTGGTATCTCGACCACGCATGCGCAAGTCACAGGTTACCTGTGCTAAACATTTTCACCGGCTGAGCTACTGCGTGTGTACAGACCCACCTATCATCCGTATTTTCCAGTTTTGCTTCTTCGAGGTAAGAAAATACTGCTTTCAAAACTATTAATTAGGTGTATTTATGGTTCATTTGTAAAAGATACGATGATTTTGTTGGTTTCATTGCTTTATGCTTCGGTGAGTGTGCGAGATCGTGACGTTTTTCTTTTGCATTGTAACTTGTACCGGAGCTGCTCCTCAAGCGGGAATAGGTCGCATTTCCCAAACCATGAGTTATTCTTGGTTTTCTCAATCGTTCTTGGATTGTCGGCGATGCAAAAGAAAAACAAACGTTTGAGTGAATGAATTGCTGCTTTGTGTGGGCTACAGTCCGGAATGTCAATGGATGACCACTGTAAACTTGAAGCTGCTGTTCGTGCAACGATTAGACAGCTGCAGAGGTCAGCATCCAGCGGAGCGGTTTGTCTGTTCAAACCCTCCCTATAATATCACCCAGAAACACATCACTCCAGGAGACACAAAATGCTGCAGTAACTTACCGGGACAGGAAGCATTTCTGAAGAGAAGGAATGGCTGACGTTTCAGGTCGAGACCCTTCCTGTAGGAAAGGTGTTTGGTGTGTCTAAGCAATAGAAAGGTGGCAAATATGCCAGGAAGGAGGATGGTCATAAATTTATTTGGAGGAATGGTCTGCTCATCTTGCACTTCAGGCAAACTGCTTTGCTTCATTTGTGACAGCAGAAGGATCTAGCTGAGGAAGAAAGGGCTGGGTATTGCCACATTCTGCTTGTACACTGAATGCTTTCTAATAAAGTTACCAATGTGTACCAGTTTCATAAGATCATAAGTGATAGGAGCAAAATTAGGCCATTTGGCCCATCAAGTCTACAAGTCAATCATGGGTGATCTATCTTTCCCTCCTAACCTCATTCTCCTGCCTTTTCCCCATAACCCCTGCCAGCTGTTTATAAATAGATTGTGGAAAAATGAAGATCATTAGGGGATTCCAAAAGCAATATTTTAGGAATGAGAAACGAAGTGATTATAACTGCATCTGTGGTTAAGAAAATATCCGAGAGAGGAAAGCTGCACTCTGTTGGATAATGAGAAAAAAAGATATCAGAGGAGTTTGGTATGTCTAAGCAATAGAAAGATGGCAAATATGCCAGGAAGGAGGATGGTCATAAATGCTATATCAATATTGACAATGTGAATAACATTTCTGGTGCAATCATCAAACGAGAAAGTAAATTAGAAAGTCTCAAAAACAGAAACGTTGAAAAGATATGCATAGGTTTGGGATGCACCCACCCACTATTTTTCAAAGACGGAGAGGTTAAGAATTAGATTTTGAGAGATCAACTAACTATTCAGGTTAAGAGTTAGATATTTTTGGTCTTTAATTAAAGACTAGACTTTGAATTGATGGGATCCCCTTGATTGTGGGGGAGAATTACAGAACTTGCTGATTAAAAGATAAATCCCACACAAACAAAATAGCGTGGAAAGGTAATGGCACTGGATGTATTGGAAGTATGACATACTAATCTAAACAGATGAGTTTTGCACTCCACTGCTTAGAAAGCCAGGAAGAGTGATATTTTAATTTAAGAACCAAAAATGAATTTATCCAGTAATGCATAACCTACCTCAACACATGCAATAATGCCCAAATTTAATTTAAAATTTATGCCACATACTAAAGATACACAATAAATGCAGAGATTAAATCGTTCCCCAAGAAAAAAAAATATATCACTCAACAGTGTTATCAACATTACTGACATCTGCAAAGTCATACCTACAGTTGTGTGCCTTGTCCAGCTACTCCCTTTGGGAGATAAAAGTCTTGCCTTGCAGTTGGAATTGAACATCTTAAAAGTAATTCATTCAGAACCTTGTCAGCATAAGAAAGTAGATAAGAAAGTAGGTTTGTTACTGATTCAGAGTAAAAAATTGACAGATTGCAAGAGCAAAATTGTTTTACACTTTGTGTAAACCTGTCAGATTTGAAATTGTGTAAGGTTAGGCGAAGAAAGTTATATTGTCAGAATATATACATGTATGAATACTAATTTGCTGCCTTTATTCCACACAAATGAAACATGAATGTTGTGTTACACATGCATAAGGCTGTTGTTCAAAGACTACAGCTCAGTATTCAATACCATCAACCTTTCCAAACTGGTTACCAAGCTCACGGGACCTGGTCTCTGCATATCCGTCTGCAACCGGACTTCCTCATCAACAGATCACAATCTGTATGAATTGGCAGCAACACGTCCACCTCGACAATGATCAGCATGGGAGCACCTCTCGGCTGCGTGCTCAGCTCCCTGCTCTACTCATGCTATACTCATGACTGTTGAGCCAGATCCAATTCCAACTCTAACTTCAAAGTCGCCAATGACACCACCGTTGTTGGACGGACTACAGATGATGATGATTCAGAGTATAGGAGGGATATCGATCGACTGACAAATGATGGTGCCATTACAACAACCTTGCTCTCAACATCAGTAAAACCAACAAATTGAATGTTGACTTTAGATGAGGAAGGTCGAGTATCCACAAACCTATCTTCAACGACAGGACGGTGGTGGGGAGAGTCAAAAACTTCAAATTCCTGGGGCACATATATCTCTGAAGAACTGTCCTGGACCAAGCACAATCTTAAAGAAAGCCCATCAATGCCTATTCTTATGACAATAAAACACTCTTGACACTTGACATACTCAGGGATATATTTATATTTAAATATACAAAACCCAAAAGAAAACAATGCAATGAAGGCAGATGTAGTCTCTCCTTAATAAATGTGAATACTTTGTTTTTCATTCAGTTTTTACAGAAAGTGCAGCTCCATATTTGGTAACATTAGAAACCTAATGAGCCCAGAGCTGACAGCCAATAACTATAAGGTAACTGCCTTATTGTACAAATGTACAATTTTTGCCAGGGTTGTCATATCTATCTTTCAATTCAGCTTTTCACTTGAACCTCTTTATCTAACGCCCTCATGCATGCCATCAATTAGGCTTTATTAAGTCCAACAGACTATACGAGACCATCAACAGTTCAATATACGACTCCAGGGTGCTTTGCATCGGCATCAGTTCCCAAGCCTTAATTTTATTTGCTTCCTTTATCATCCATCAAAAATACTGTAGGGGATCATAGCATTGATATAATGGAAGAAAGATTGAGTCCAATAAATTCCAGATTATGGCACCAGACAGAAAGAAGATAACTGTAAACTGAGACAGGTATATTTTCTTCCAGAAAGGCAATTGGAAAACATTTTAGCAATTTACTGCAATCCTTTCTGATGTTTTAGAAAGCCAATATACATTGTGCTGAAACATGCTCACCTTCTGCTGACCGTTAAACAGATTCCTGACTTCCCCATCTCATCTTATAACAGGAATGACAGAAAATGGTGAAGGTTAGATGCTGGGACATCAGTCTTCCATTCTATCATTGGACTCGGCACTGCATCCAAGGCAGAACACAAGCATCCTGAGTTGAACAAGTTGTGTCCTATCTGGCTAACCTGAATGGGAAAGGTAAGTTAGGGTACATTTTCTTGAATTTCATATTAATGTTTTCAATAAGTTTACATTTGTTCTGTTTTCAAATCTGTTTGAATAATTTTTGGTTTTGTAATCATAGTCATTGAGTCATACAGTGTGGAAACAGGCCCTTCTGCCCAACTCACCCACACCGGCCAACATGTCCTTCCACAGGTCACACTTGCCTGCCCAAACTTGTCCTCTCCATTTACCTGTCTCAATGTTTCTTAAATGTCGCAATAGACCCTGTCTCAACTACCTCCTCAGGCAATCCGTTCCACACAACCATCACCCTTTGTGTGAAGAAGTTACCCCAAACATTTAACCAAGTATTTTTTAATATCTTTGATTATCAGAGACATTTAGAAACAACTGTGAATCCTTTTGGAACTTGAAATGTCCAAAGATCATCAGGACAGATTGGAGGGATGGTCTCAAGTTCTATTGACCGAGGTTTACCTGCTACTCAAGGATCATTCTGCTTCAGAGGATGGTCCAGGCAGTGTCATCTCAAGGTCAATTGGACCTTAAATGATGATCACCTTGCGATCCCCTGATGGTGGAAAATAAGGCACAGGTTGAGTTCAGCGTGATTGATCCCATTACACTAATACAGCTTAATGCAAAAGGCTGGACTTTGCTGATAAATACCTTATCTGTAACAACATTTCAGCAGTTTAGTCTGGCCATTACTAAGGGAAGTGGTGATTGTCCTTGGCTCCTGCGTGACTGTGTGCCTCACCCAATACTTAGCAGTGCCCATTGTGCAACCATGTTCAAATGCATGGATTCACACCAGGAAGGTGCAGTAATTGATGAGCAATGGTAAAACTCATGACCCAAGTCAGAATGAGATGATGCAAAGCATTACATTGAATTGTGCGCTCAGCGACTGTTAATTTCTACCAGTAGTTGAATAAAATTCTGCCCCACATCTTCAAAAATAAAGCATCAGTATTCAACATTTCAACATTCATATCTACCCTCCCACAGCCTCAGGAACGCCTGTGTGTCATCTTAAAATATTTATTTGAATTTTTCTATCTTTTCATATACCAAGATGCCAAAGTCCTACATTGTTAGAACTCAAGACATTTTATCACCTCTTTTTTCTGTGGGGAAATAAATGACAATTTTGCCAATCAAATTGAGGGTCAATAATATGGAGCTCAGCTTTCTCCTAATTTGTGCACCTGACGGGATTTCATGAAAAAATTCAGCATTCCTACTGGCCCAGGAGAAGCTCTGACCCATCATCTCTCACTGTGGAAAGGGCTATTTGGAATAGCATCGAGAACCCCAAAGCCATGCATCAGAAGCACACAGAAGTCCTGCATAAAGGGTGTAAACAGCTCACCCCCTCACAAACTATTCACTAGCCTGTCTCTTCAGTCACCTCCTGCTCCGTCTTTGGAAGAGTCTGCAGTTTCCGCATCGGTCCCACCAGTTACCTCCAAAGCCAAAGAAGTCATCCTAGATCCTGTGAGAAATGCACATAAGAATAGCACAATTGCAGTGAAATTATGACTAATTATCCCCAGTTACAATACTTAACACCGAACTATACGTTCTTCTCATAGGTAGAAGAATAAACAAAAACTAAAATTTAATTGCAGCAAAAAGAATCAGAACACCATATTATTCAGAAACAAAACAAGGATCAGTCCTCAATGGTTAAAACATCCCTGTCAGAATGATTTGTGAAAATAGCTTAGTTTCCTGATCATTGACTTGTAGAAGTCAACAATAATTATGAATGTGCTTATGTGGTTGCTGAAAATCAAGTTACTTGAGGATTTTGCATCTCCAGTTAATTAGCCAGAACTGTTATTAATGCAATTTAAAAACTCTGATACCACATAGAAATAGAATGTAAACATCATGAACTCACAGATAATAAGATTTCAGATAATTTCACATTGGTTTCCTTTACATGGAAGATTCACATTTATCATCGAATTTCCAAATTATCCAAGAATCTGAGCAAGTCCAAAACAGTCCATCAATCCATTTACATTTGTGTTTCACTTTAGTTGCCTCAATTTCGAAATAATTTTCGAAACCTGTCTCAAGCAAAGTCAAATCCAAGGCATATAGGGTTTTCATTTAGAATAAGCCAATGGCCAATAAGAAACTTGATTCAGAGTTTTTTTTTAAATTAGTTCAAAAAATGTTTAACATTGCAGCTTTGCTCACAACAACATATTAATCATAAATTACCTCAGTTAATAAAAGAGTAGTGAGTATTTTATTTATCCCTCCCTGATCAGTGTCAGCCTCTTCAAATACTGACTATTGCCTTGGACGTTACTCGGAAATACCAGCTCCCCTGCATTGAACTGCTAGCATTTCACAATGCGGCGGCTGATATGTTTCAAGCCTCTCTGTGAGTTCTGTTGGGGAATCAGCTCTCAGCTATACCCAGCATGGAATCCATCAAGACAATCATTTGAATGGGGATTGCAGAGCGGAGAACAACAATATATGTTGTTACATTTTATGTCACAATGGTGTAGCCGGTAAAGCTGCCGCCTCACAGGGCCAGATAAATAGTTCGATAGACATCGTCAGATAGTTCAATCCTGGCCTTGGTTGCTGCCAGTGTGGAGTCTGCATGTTTTCCCTGTGACTGCCTGGGTTTCCTCTGGTTGTCGAGTCCCTTCTACATCCCAAACTGCATTGTGAAATGCTGGCTGATCAATGCAGGGCTGTAGTACCAATAAAGGCCTGTATTTGTAGAGGTTGACACTGATCAAGAAGATTTATGGGTTTGTCAGTTCATTGGCCTCTCTAAATTGCCTCTAGTGCGTTGAGAGTAGATGCGAAAGTGGGATAACATAGAACTAACGCGAAAAGGTGATCGCTGGTCGGAGTGGACTCGGTGGGCCAATGGGTCTGTTTCCATGCTGTATCAAAAAAAAGCTGTGCGTTATTAATTATAACAAAAATAAATTAAATAGAAGCTTTAATATACTTTACTCTTCATCGTTTGGAATATCAGAGACAAACAGAAACATTGGACATCCTTGCCGCCTGCTGATAAACGCTGCCAGAGTTTTGTGAACAGGGCTGGTTCTGACCCATCCAATTCACGCCGCTGCATAGTTCAAGATTCTGCCAAAGCCCAAAGCCTTGGCATTCAGCTCGAGACTGCCTGGAGAGATGACATTAGTCTTCAGGATCTGGCTGAGCAAACAGTGGGACTGAAGGATGGAAGCGGGGAACCCATGCCAGTAGAGTTCAAGCCATTGTCGTGGACTGGTAGACTACATTTAATCCCTTAGCTTCCATGGACCATGGTTACATTCATTCCTCCAAATTATGACAAGTAAAAAGATAACTTTTAGTAAAGCCATTATTTTCAAGGTCTGCAAGAAGAACCATTAGCGCAAAGGCAATAAAGAAATTTTGATTAGTGTAGGCAATGTGGGTCCCAAGCATTGCCTGCACCTGACTATAACTTGTTAGCACTAACCTTGAGTAATTACTTGAGTCAGATATAATCTATCCAATTGTATGGGCAATATACATATATAAGGTCAATGCTAACAAATTCTTCTTTGGCAGTTCCTTGGGGGTGCAGGTGACCTGATTCCACTTCAGTTTTGCAGTTCTGATATGAACGATGAGGGCAATGTGGGAATTACAGGCACTTCTACAGATGCAGTCAAGTCAAGTCAAGTTTATTTGTCACATACACCTGCCATATGGAGCTGGAGTCATGTGCAGCTGGGGGCACCTGCCACATGGAGGTGGGTAGTTTATAAAATGGTGAGCTCCTTCTGCCATTTGCTCAGGGTCGCTGTGGACTCCAAGGCCTTCTCAATAGGAGATTCTCAATACCACCTTGAGAGCGGCTTCTCCACTTTGATGACCAGAGATTCCCATTCATAAATGGGGATGATGCAATTCTTCAAGGAAGCTTTGAACACATCCTTGAATTTTCCCTATTCCTGTCCACCCGGTGATTGCATCTCATGACATAACTTGAAAGAGTGCGACTGTGTTGGGATGGGCCTTACAACTCAAAGACCGCTAAAATATTATGGGAACTGAGATACACTGAAAGGTAAAAGATGGTGGAGAATGGAAATATTTCTATTTCTTTGTGGTGATGCATTTCGCTACATGATTTAGCGTAAAATGTTGAAGACTCTCATTAAGTCCTTTAACTGCCAAATTAACTTCCTCTCAAACGTCCGGTTAATATACTATGTATTTGGGTCTACAGCTGTAAACCTGCAATGGTAAAGTTTATTGATATTTTGATTGTTCACATGGAGCCCCTTTGCACCACATGTAGCTGAGTTAGCGTGTATGTTGTAATTCACCAAGTGCAGCTCACTTTATGTAGTCAGCTGCAAACATAGACATACAGACACAACCACCCAAACACAGACATACCCATTATCACCACAGTTATAACAAGCTGCCTGGAGGAAGGGGAGTGGCAAATGATTATGGCCAGTAATAAACATTAACTGAGCTTTAGCAATACTACAACTATTAAAATGAATTCAATATTAAAAAAATGTGCATAGAAAATGTTGCTTTAGAATATCTACCTTGGATAAAAATGAGCATCAATATCAAAACATGAAATATTTATGTTGATACACATATTGCCTGTAGAATTACAAATACAAACAAAGCACTTAAAAGGATCCCATATAAAGGGAAGATTACAAAAGAGGACTGGAATTTGTTGCTGTCGATCAAGGTTTCCACTACATATGATCAGGATGCAATCGCAGTGGAAGGTTTTGTTTTCAAAATGAGCGTAAAATATTACTTATAAAAATGCCCCCAATTGCAAAACATATTGAAAGTAAATATATCGCCTGAAGAATTGGCTGGCATCCATGTGAGATCAATCAAACCTACTACAATATATGGCAAATCTGCAGTTCTTAGTCTACCCACTGAGATAATGTTCACAGGCTTTGAGTGAAGATGCTTTCGTTGTTGCCTTCATCACCGTCACATTTTCTACCATTGACTCCCGATTAGCAGTCATGTTAATTCCAATCACCTTTGATGTTATACCCATAGACATGTAAAATAAAGAGTGGACAAAGAGTCAGCAGGATCATCACACTGAAAAATGACACAAAGTGCTGGAGTTACTCGGCCGGTCAAGAAGCATCTCTGGAGACATGGATACGTAACGTTTTGGATCATGACCCTTCTTCAGACAAAACAACCATCTTGACTTCTCCACTCCCTTTACCCATTTCAATCTCTCCCTCTATGAATGCACAGTCCTCCGCATTTTAAAACAACCGTGACTCTCATTACATTGAAACTAGGTATCAGAAATAAAGTTTCTTCTCTGGAATCAGTATGTGCTTTGAGATGCTTCTCACTAGATGCAAAGTGCTTTTGATATTACTTAATGTTAATTTGGTGAAGATGTACAACAAAAGAACAAATCACCGATTAGCGACCACATCTAGGGAACAGATTCATACTAAATCGGTTTCTAAGTAGCAGTGTTCTAACTGCAACCACTACAAGCAAGTTTCTAAGTTGTATTCAACCAAACACAAAGTAATTGTCTCATTGTATTTTATGGTATGTGTCAGTGCCGGATTGACCTAGTAGTAAAAGTAGCATCTGCTACAGGCCCCGCATTTTCGAGGGCCCTGCACTAAATGCTTGCAAGCTGTCTGGTGAAATCAGCATCTCACGATCTGGCAACCCTGTTGTTTACATGTCGGGGGAGCTGCATGCTACATGGTACGTAATCATTACGGACGTCATTAATAACATGATACGAATAAATAATTTCATTCCAATTTAACTTTACTGAGTTAGTTAAGTATAGGTCTGGAGTGATGAGTGTTATGTAGAAGTATGGAGTGATGTGAGAGAGTGGCGTGGATGTGGTTAGTGATGAGAAGATGTAGTGGATGTTTCAACAGTTTTATGTGGTACAACCCAGTTCATGATTCCTCACTTTTTTTCTGATTTTCGGTAGTCCGAACCAGCTCAGGAACATACGTTTGGATTAGACTGTGAGGTTCAACCTGTACTTCCCAATTGAAATGAGTTTCAATAAGCAACTAAACAGAAAATTTTCAGAACACTGTTCCTAGTTGGTTGTTGAGTGCATGTGATCTACATGCGCTCATAGCAGCAACAGTCACATACATTTGTCATTATTCACTAGTCTTTGTTGAAATCTAAGCTGCTACTTAGATTTCGTAACATACACTGTTGATATGGTCTTGGCTTGCCGCTTGCCAAATCATACTGTTGTGACCGGAGCGAAATAATCTGAATTTTTATTTATCGTACTTTTTATGAAGTTCAATAAATCGTATTTATTCACAAAATGCTGGAGTAACTCAGCAGGTCAGGCAGCATCTCAGGAGAGAAGGAATGGGCGACGTTTCGGGTCGAGACCCTTCTTCAGACTGATGTCAGGGGGGCGGGACAAAGGAAGGATATAGGTGGAGACAGGAAGGCAGTGGGAGATCTGGGAAGGGGGAGGGGAAGAGAAGGACAGAGGAACTATCTAAAGTTGGAGAAGTCATGGTCTTGTATGGTTACCAACTGCAGTGGAGAACACTCATTTTCAAAACTGAAAGGGATGAAAAATGAACAAAGGAGCACCATGGGTCAAAACAGATTGAACAATCTCACTCTAATGAGCATTGAACATGAACTTCTGCGTGAAATAGACATTTCCAATATCATCAACAAATTTGCTCAAGCTAAATCTAGAAAATGTAACTTTTAAATTGTAGTTTTGTAACATTTGACTTTTGAAATTGATACCGACATATTTGTCGTATTATCTGGCTGTGTAGCAAATGAAAAAATTGAATTAGTTTACTATGCAAGTAAATAATTTATGTTTTAATATTTATGTGTGTTTTTTTTATTTAAAGCCCCTTTATAGCATATGCTACTAGCGGGGCCTTCCATCCCCTTGCGGGGGCTGTGCGTGTCGTTTGCCTCGGTAGGGGTCGAGCTGCCTGTCCGTGGGTGCGGGGGGAAGAGAGTGGAAGTTTTGTTGCCTCCATCACAGTGAGGGGGTGTTTGGAGTCACTGTGATGGATGTTTGTGTTGGGGTCGGGTGTCCTGTGTTCTTTTCTTTTTTACTGTGTTTTGTGGCTGCTGAAATTTCGTTCGGTGTTTGTGCCGAGTGACAATAAAGTGTTGTTATGTATGTTACGTTATGTTATGTACATTCCTAAATAGGACTGAAGTCCAGCAAAAATAGTTATTTCATCTGAACAAAACACAGCCTCCACTATCTAAATATATTGTATCTTGATTAGCAGATGCAGGTTATCAAAATAATTAGTTTAGTTTAGTTCAGTGATACAGCGCGGAAACCGGCCCTTCGGCCCACCGAGTCTGCACCGATCACCCCATACACTAGCACAATCCTTCACACCAGGGACAATTTACAAACTTTACCTAAGCCAATTACCCTACAAACCTGTACACCTTTGGAATGTGGGAGGAAACTGGAGCATTCGGAGAAAACCCACGCGATCACGGGGAGAACGAATAAAACTTTGTACAGGCAGCACCCCTAGTCAGTATCGAACCTAGGTCTCTGGCTCTGTAAGGCAGCAATTCTACCGCTGTGCAACCATGCCGCTCCAAGTAGCTATTTACTGTATTTCATAATAGGCACAGAGTCGAGATAATGCCATATTTCAGCGGTTGAGAGAAAGACTGTCACAGTCTTGGAATATATTAATCAGCATATACAATATCAGAGATTCAAAGTGAATACTTTATCTTAATGTAGCAACAGAACAAATTTTGAATGATGATGTCACAAATATTAATTTCATTTAAAAATGAAAGCAACTGAAAACTATTATTGGTGTCCTCAAGTGAGCTCCTATATTTAAAGCAGATTAATTTTTTTAATTTGTTTGCATTTCTGTAGCTAGTCTGCTCAAAATTGTATGAACTTTCAATGTGCAAAATTAATTATACCAGATTCTTTGATTTACCAGACAAGTCATACTGAATTTATTTTATGGATAATCTGGGAACAAAATGATAGGAAGAAATGCATTGTCCATGAAATAAATTTAGTAAAACCCCAAATCTGGGTTTTCTCCGGGTTTTCTTCTGGGTTTTCTCTGGGTATTCCTCTCTCAGCATTCAAGTCATGCACACTCAAAGAATGCAATTTTTTTCAGTGCTCAGATTGTGTTAACCATCAATTTCATCAAGAAATATAAACCTGAATGATGGGGCTACTTTAGTTTAGATGTTTCAACAATAATAAAAAGAATAATTTAATTTTGCAATGCATTTTATTAAATGGGATAAACTGGCAGTTTCAAAAGGTTTATTCTGAAATACCTCTCTTATAAACATGACTTTGGCAAATGCCTCACATTAACCCTTAGTTGGCAGTGAAATATGCTTTTGGAATTAGCAGGACTGGTCACAATACGATCATGTGCTTACAGATTAATGAGGTAGATTGCAAAAACTATTGGTTTCCAATTATCATCTGCCTAAAAAGGTTACTGAAGTAATAAATACACAGCGCTGGAAGCATTATTTTCTGCCTTACGAAAATATGAAGATTTAAAAATAAAAGATAAATTCTAGATTAGCTCCCAATTTCCATAAAAAGACAAAAAAATGGCTCTACATTTGCACAAATTGTTGATAAAAGGAGGCAGGTGCTGCAATTGGATGCAATAAAATGTAAACTTTTGGAATTTAATTGCATTTTTAACTTGAAAGTGATACGCTTAGATCTATTGCCACTCCGATGTGAAATAGAGACTCTGATTTTGAATCATATTTGCTGTAGCCCAGGCAAATGGTCAATACAAAATAAACAATACAAATAATATATAATGTAAACTCAGTCCTCAGTCACAGAGTCAGCAAAATAAACAAATCAATGTTTCAATTATGCAGTGAAACTGTGCAAAGCGATAAACATCAATAAAATGGGTAGATTAGTTCTTCAAGATAAATCTTCCTGACTGTTCATTGTTCAATACAGTTGCCAAACCAACCAAGACAAAAGACAAAGGATGTGCAGTTGAGAAATTAAACAAGATTTTGGTCCAGATTTTGTGAGGAAATATCTACAGTTAACTGCACAACATTCAACAACTTTGATAGCACAGTGGAGCAGCAAATGGACCCGCTACCTGACACTTTAGACTTCAGAGATACAGAAATAGGCTAGCCGAGTCTGCACCGAACAATGATCACCCCGTACACTAACACTATCCTACACACTAGGGACAATTTACAATGTTGCCAAAGCAAATTTACCTACAACCTGTGCGTCCTTGGAGTGTGGGAGGAAACCAGAGCACCCGGGGAAAATCCACGCGGTCACACGCAGAATGTACAAACTCCATACAGACAGCAAGGGGTCTCTGCAGATGCTGTAAGGCAACAACTCTACTGTTGGGCGACTGTGTCGCCCTAAGCTACCCTGATTCTGTCCTGATCGCCACTGCGAGGAGATTGCACACTCTTGTAATCATCTGGGTTTCCTGTGTGTACTCCAGATTCTGACAATAACAGAGTCGGCAAGGTGATGATGGGCCAAATAACCTCTTTCTGTGCTGTAACCAAATGTATTATTCTGTTAAAACCTAAATTGTTTCTTGTTAAGAGTGGCAAGATAATAATTTTTATCAAGCTTCTCTCACAGAATTGATATCTTGCAAAACAAATCAGTAACAAATGCATTAAAAAGATTACAATTTTGACAGGAAATTTCTCACATCACATGAAGAATGCAAAATTGTTTTCGAAAATCAACTTTCTGATATTGTTTTAATTTAGACTGGACACAAACTGCATCTTGCCCACAAGTACATCGCTGCAATGATTATTTGACAGATGGAAAAGTGCCCACAGTTCTCTTTTACTTTCTACAACCTGACAGAGCATTACACATTCTGGGCGCAATATTCATCTTATTTACAACCACAGGACACATGGGTGATTTATTGCTGAGGGATGAGTGATTTCTGGCTCATCGACCCACTGCAATGGGGAGGGCACAGAGTTCACGCCAGGTTCACAGCACTACAACACACAACTCAAGTGAATATTTCATTTTCAACTGCAGGGCCAGGTACTTGCAAGTGTTTGTGCTCGAGGAGTCAGAGTTGTAAAATACATCAGCACTCTGTCCCGTTAGCAATAAGCAGGATACCAATGCGTTAACATACAAATTAGTCTCAAATTTATGTGTAAAGAAATCTCACCAGACAAACTATTAGTGCAGAACCTTGCTGACATGACATCACTGCTCAAATGTCCAGTGACTCATCCATGCACTTAACTGTTTAATCACTTCTGTGAGTCCTCTTTTCTCTCTGTAACAATGATAATGACATTTTTACGAACATTACGTGATAAGGTGGGACAAGGATGTCAATCATGGATTTGTTGTTCTGTGAAACTTGGACTGGGTAACTAAAAAAAAAAACGGTAATAGGTTGTGTCCAGTCAAAACATTTGACAGGAACCAGGACACATAACAACAACCAGAACAATAATTATGGACAAGCATCATTAAAACTAAGTTGCAGAAACTGAATTGGCAGATGACTTAATACTTTACTGTATAAAAAGAGTTTAGAATGACAAAATGAATGTTTAAGCGTTAAATATTATCGTCTTCCTGTAGTTCAGTTTCAGTAACAAGATTCTGCTTAAGCCTCTATTATAGATAACTTTGGTCCACTTGATGGTAAACAAAACAGAAGATTCAAAGTAAAAGTGGAAAATCCTGCATGTTTCTCCAGTAAAATTCTAATCTCTTTGGGGTTTCACATAAAATACATAAAGGAAGGACGTACAAATTCATCTTGTGGCTGGTGCTAAACACGCATAACATCTAATATGTTACTGTTCAAAACAGTTCACATGCAAAGACTATACTCAATGAAGCAGAAATTTAACTTTGGTCTTTAACACAAAACAAGTGCTCAGGGGTCAATGATGACTAAATCAATGGAGGATACAGGTATAACCTTTATGCGTATGAGCAGGACTGCTGTGTATTTCTGCTTTGGTCTAATATGCTAAAAAGAGCTGAAGAAAAAAGCTTGATGACAATCCAGTGCTTAGATATCATAAAGAGTGGAATGTGGTAGTTGTTGTTTCGATTGCCTCTTTGGGATACAAAATTGTGGTTGAGATTGACATGAATCAATGTACTACATGTACTTTACAAGAGAAAGGTTAACCATGTGACAACGCTAGATTGGGACTTCACTTGAAAGATCTGTCGCACTTGTCGTTAGCAAAGTAAGTATTCCACTGCGCCAAATAATAGCTAATATTATAACTATGCAGCAAACTGACTGATAGTATTACAACAAACTATCGCCAACTCTTTATCAGAACCTGATTGCTGAAACTCCAGACCCTTGTCAAAGCTCCCCAATAAACATTGAAGAGGCATGACAAAAGTTGTTAGCACAATTCTTTTGAAGTATTTTTATTTTTTTAAGTTGTTAAGTTTTTTCCTTTCCTTTTAACTGGATTTTTTTTCTCTCTTTCTCTTTTCCCTCTTCTCCTTTCTTAGCTTGCAATTCCATAGACTTTAACCACCTTCGAGTATTGTGCTCAGTGAATCCTGAACAGTGTATGTCAGGAGACCAGACAACATCAGGAGAGCATTGAAAATAGGAGGAGGAGTAGGCCACGCAAGCTTCCATCATCAACGTCAGTGTCATCATCATTGATCAGCTCCAAGGCCTCAATTCCTCTTCTCTGCTGTTTCCCATAGCTCTCAATTTCCTGACCTGTCCAAAACTTCTCTACTTTCTTTATAAATACCTCCAATCATCCACAATAACCTTCACGATGATCCAAGGCAGAGAATTCCAGAGTTTCACTAGCTTCGGCGAGTTCCTACATACCTCATTTTCATATGACCACTGGCTAACCTTGGTGTTTCTTTCAAGTTGCATGTCCTTCACCTTCTCTATCTTTCTTTCATGTTTCCTCCACTGTTGAAAACTCAAAATATCATCATCTGTTCTGTCAGATACATACCAGTCAAGCCTTATTCTGTCATTATCAAGTATGGATACATGCACGTATATTTACACAGCAGCATCTTCTGCAGGTTTAAAGACAAGATGCTTGCATTAACTCAGTTTTCCATTTCTATGTCAAAGGCAAGGGATGAGGAAAAAAGACACATAGTGCTGGAGTAACAGTGGGTCAGGCAACATCTCTGGAAAACCGATGTTTTGGGTCACGATCATTCTACAGACTGATTGTGGTAGGGGGAGAGAAAGCTGGAAGAGAGGAGGGGCAGGCCAAAGCCTGATGAGTGATAGGTGGATCAGCAGGAATCACAGAGGGGGAGCAGCGAGAGAGGGTCTCAGAGAACTCCTGCCAGAGAGAGGAGAAGATCCTCTTCAAAGTAGGCACACCATGATGAGATTTTACAGTGGAGCAGTAATATGTAGGCACAATGAACTTTAGATGCTGTTTACAAAAAAAAGATGCAAAGTATTGGAGTAACTTAGAGGGTCAGGCAGCATTTCAGGAGAACATGGATAGGTGACATTTAGGGTTATGACCCGTCTTTAGACTGATTATGGTGGGGGGAGAGAAAGCTGGAAAATAAAGCAAAGGATGAGGTTTCTTTCTCAGTTTCTCAACAGTTTAAACAATCTGCGTAACTAAGTTATCCAAATGACATTAATTCCTTTCAATTCTGTTCATTGTATCTGCAAGAACAATGTAAAGAATAATCACTGTTTAGATCATGGTTATTTGTGAGGCAATGGTCAATTTAGAATATTCTCTGAGCATCCTCATACAATCTCACTGCACTTTCTGCACTTGTAATAAAAGACAAAGTTCAAAGTTGGATATAATCGCGCTACGAGTGCACTTTATTATTAATCGTTTTTGCTTACATCCAAATAATCCAAAAGCACCAGGCATTCAACTACAAAGGGCATTCCCTTCAAAGATTTAATTTTATCTGCAGAATTGGAGCAACAGAATCATGTCGCAACATCCAAAATGAGATTTTCTTCATTTCAATGACTTCTTCAGCTGCTATATATTGCTGTATTCTGTGGTCTCAATTTCATTCACAAAAGCAAATGACAAAGAAACAATAGTTAAAAGCACCTGTTCCTCTTTCATCCTGCGGTACTTAATGATATTGAAGCAAAATTAGATGATCTTTTCCTTTGTCTCTGTCTCCTTCTGGTGGCCTGAGGTATAACTTAACATGATTTCATTCACCATGTAACCCCCATATAACCTTTGACAGATGTGAGCTTGAATCACCGACATTAGAATCACAATCTATTGTTTAAAGGTTATGGACTGGCTGCACAAATCAGAGTAGTGTTCTTGCCCTAATATCAGCAAATAATTATTTTAATTTCCTCTGCTCTCGTTTAATCAGATTTATTTTACTTGTCAAAAATCATCTGCGTTAAATCATTTTCGATAACTCTATTTGCAGATCAATCAGGAAATACTAAATCTAAGAGAGAAAACAATATAAACTCTGCAGATTACATTGGATGTTTACGTGAAGTAATTTAGCCCAAGTGCGTTTCCAATTTACACATTTCTGGACACTGAAATTAGAATAAATTGTATCATTTTTAATCAAAATCAATGCTCGGGGATGAGAGCTGCCGTGAATCAGAAAATAAATGTATTCAGCATGGGATAATTTGACCGTCCTAACTCAAGTTCAAAGTCAGAAAACTAATTATTCACCATAAAATCAACCTTCAGAACTGTGACATAAAGATGAGATGAAGCTGAAATTTTAACGCTTGATGCAGTCTTTGGAGAATCAAAAGCTAAATTCTATAATTACTATTAGCATTTTGTTAATGATTTTGTGTGTCAGACCATAAAAGGACACCATTTTCGGTAACACATCAGTGTTTCCAGTTTGCATGCATGGATATCAAGGGACTTGAACAAGCCAAATGTTCAAGGCAGAGGGGCAGTGAGAAAATATCAAATTGACTGATGGGAATACTGATCACATTGTGTCCATGTTATAGATATTCATTGCATGTTATACATAGATGCAACCTGCCCCTTTAGCAGCTTATATGTCGTACAGCACCAGCTAACTTCATGGGATCCAGGATGTTCTTCAAAATCATGTCGGTGAAACTGGGTTAAGCCTGTGCCTGAATTGTCAGGTGATGAATGCATTAAGAATATCTGAAGAAGGGTCTCGACCCGAAACGTCACACATTCCTTCTCTCCTGAGATGCTGCCTGACGTGCTGAGTTACTCCAGCATTTTGTGAAATACATTAAGATGATCGCCAATATCAAGGAAACTGGATCAATGGTTCCCATGGTTCTTTATTGTCACATGTACCGAGGCACAATGAAATTCTTTTTTTTGCACACAGTTCAGTAAAGTATTATTATACCTAAGCACAATCCCCGATTCAGTACAAAGTATATGGAAATAGTCCACTGACACAGTGCACAGGAATCAGTCCAATTCAGTCTGGTCCCTGTGCTCAGTCTTCTGGAGCGGCGCTCGATCCAGGCCTGATCTTAAATCTGATCAGATAGGACTGTACAAAAATATAATTCAGTCCAACTCAAGTACAATTGGTAGAGTAAAGGGGAGGATACAGAGTGTAGAATATAGTTGTGACTTAGAGATGCAGAATCAGTGAAACAAAGGCCTCAAAACTTTTGTGGCTCTTACTTTCTAGTCCAACTTCTGGATAACTTCTGATTTTCTTTTCCCATTTAACCTGCTTTCAGCATTCAATTATAAAATCCTGGCTTTTAAATACATGTCTATGCTGTTGCTTCCTCTTTAAAAATGTGATCACACTGCTGGGTGGTCTGGTAGCTTTGTGTTTGGGACGGGTGGATAAGGAAAGAGTCAACGACAAAATGATTACATTCAAAGGGAAAGAAAATGTCACACAGGGAAAGGTGGGTGGGATACATAAGGAGCTTGCCTACACATGATAACAACTCATAGATTTCATTATTATAGAACTTCTCTGCATCAGAAAGAATATGCACATCGTCTTCCCGGTTGGCAGAATACAAACCAGAGTGAGTTTGTTCCTTGATGTCACTTTGAATGAATTAATTTGACTGGATAATATTCACCGTAATGCAGATGGAGTCTGTAACTGACCATTTATACAGCATTTCTGGCTGAAGATTAAGTTTTTTTCCAATGGTATATTCTACCACTGGAAAACCAAACATGACTATCCTTGAATGCATCTGCACGGTCACATGAACCGTCTAATGCTCTGTGAAGTCTGGTGGTAACGATCTCACTTTCTCCTGGATCATCATCAAATTCAGAGGCATTTATTTGGATATTCTAACCACATACTATGCGTTTTCTTCCATTCTCTCAAGTATCCATGGTGGATTTTCAGAACCTAGTAAGATCAGAAGTTATTTTCCATAAGCCAATTGTGTCAATGATCTATACATCAAGATGTGAGATGCATATGTGAATGCTCACAATCACGATGCTCGAGACAATCTAGAGAAACAAGTATATTTTATTTGCAAATCTGCAGAGTTGGGTGCCTCCCCTCTCGAGACACCCCGAGGTCGGGAAAATCCCTTCTTTTTATTCACATCAATTTACAATTGTCACACCTTTAATTCCTCCCCTTTGGGCTCCTTCCAATCGGAGCACTGAGGTGCACAATCTACCGGCATCGTCCCTGTTGCCTCCCACATCATACATCGCATGTGCATTTAAATGAGACTCTTGTCATGCTGGGCGTTTTTGTAATATTCATTTATCTTATTAGGCAGGCGCAGTACAGAGTAGTTCATGCCCTTTCCCCTTGTTCTCTGGCTATCTTGCCCTCTCTCCTAGTTCTCTGGTTATCTTCTAACACTTATCCTTGGAATGTCACCATTTGTTCTTGCGGTTCTTATCTAGCCGAGCACAGTCGGGTCAGATATTTCTCAGGGTCCTTAGTCTAAATCAATTATCCCTTTTTACCCCTCTCTCACAATCCACCCTTTTTCTTATGCCACGCTACTTTGATTTATACTATTTCCTCCTTTTCTAGTGCTAGCAGCAGAGTCTTTGCCTCTCTATATTCCTCCTGCTGGTCATGCTGTGTTCTAAAGGCCATCATGGCGATGTCGTTCTTTGTCAGAGCTGTCTCTATCAATCGCTGAGACAACCCCCCTATGCAGGGAATGATGCAACATCCGAATAGACACAGCAACCCCATCATAACTATCACTGATGTTAGGGCTGATGTAAAGATGTGCTTCCATTTCCCAAACCAGGAGTCTAGAAACCCGGTCCAGGAGGTGTCTACTCCAGAGTTCTCGGCCAATTCGATAGACAGGGAGGTGAGACTTGCTAGGGCCCTTGACACGGACCCATCAAGAGCAGTGTTGTTGGGGATGAAGGTGCAACATTGTTCCCCAAACATTACACACACACACCCTTTCTCAGCCAGTAGCATGTCCAAGGCCATGCGATTTTGCCAGGCCATTAGGCTGGTAGCTGTCAGTTGTTCCGCTAATCCTTCAACCGCATCTCGAGTGTAATTTATAAAGCGTTGTTGATTGTAGTATAGGTAGTTGATCCAGTCCACATTTTTATTAATTATGGACCACCAGAAGAGTATGGACTCAAAGCCCGCAGCTATCTGGTTTCTGGCTTTGAATTCATCGGGTACCCCTCTTGGCACCCCTATTGCATCTATATAGATGTGTGTGTCGAATGATCCTCTCACCTCTCTCCTTTGTCGTCGGCCTCCTTCATTGAGTTCGACCGCATGTTCTACTGCTATGGTGAAGGGCATCGTCAGTTGTGTGAGGGTACAGGTTCCCGTCCATGACCCTGGTAGCCGGGGCAACAGGGTATTTTCTCCGCACCACCACCAGACATCGGCTCTACTGACTATCTGCTTTCTCAGCCAGGAGCTACTGAACAGTGACCCCTGTTCCTCAGCTGTTATGCTATACGTCTGATTGCAGTTTAGCACCTCCCCCATTTCCTGTCCATCTGGGTTATATCTTGTATAGCACTGAATCCCTCCTCCCCGAGGGGAATGGTGAATGGGGGAGGTCGAGGGTCTTCCCTTCAGCCCTTCGTGTTGTTGTTGCTAGCCGGGAATAGGTAATGGTAGCTCTGGCAGGTCTCATTCTTTGGTAGTATGGGATTCGTGAATAGTTGTAGTATACATGACATAGCCCCAGGTGTCCTATTCCAATTCAGGGGAAATGGTACTGGGACCAGCTGAGGCTTAGCTCCGGCGCAGGCGTAGCAATTGGTTTGTTGCATACTTCTGGCCGTGTACATCATCCAGGTAAGCCAGGTGTTGGTTCCCTTTCCCCCTGTTGGTATTCCCTCCCCATACAATTGCATTAATTCTATTTCTCCTGTTACTATCATTATCTTCAAATCCTTAGGCTCATATTCCGTGGTGACATTGCTGACTACCGGTGGTGCTGGGGTTGCCCAGGGATCCCTACTCTGACTGTCATCTATCCGGAACATTTCCCCTTCATCCTCATATTTTACCATATATCCGTCCCGTTCTACCTCTATTTCAAACCTCAGGCATGCGTCCTTCCCTGTTTTATCTGCACATATCCAATACCTACCACTTTCCTTCATTCGAACCCTCTGTATGCTTACATATACACGTCCTGGCAATCCCTCGTTTGGGTTTTGATATACTCTCCACCTATCAGTTTGATAGGTGGGCTTATGCCACCCTTCTCTGGATGAAGTGAATACCTCGCGCCAATTTTTACAGGGATGGGTGCATACATACATCCTATAACCACACCACCATTTTCCTTTACATACATCAAATGGGATGGTGGTGGCCCTTCTATTCTGTGGTATAGTGATTTTTATACATGCTACATTACTCACAAGCTGGGTAACCACCCAGCACCCGATCCACCAGCACGAAGTCTTCATTTTCCGTGCGGGGTCTTGGTGAATACCAAAGTCAATGGCTCCTTTCCTCCATGTACCGTCCACGGGCTGATATTGTCCAGTGGGGCCTCCACGGGACCCTTAAATCGACTTGCGTGTGTCCACCCTTTTTCTTTTGTTCGTACTGCTGTCTCGGTGGTTAATAACACAAGGTAGGGTCCAGTCCACCTAGGTTGCAACTTTTCTTCCTTCCACGTTTTTATTAGTACCCAGTCTCCAGCCTTGACTGAGTGAATCGGAAAATCCAGTGGCGGGCTCTGGGCCAGTAATCCTTTAGTTTTTAGTTCTGCAAGAGATTGGGATACTGCCAGTAAATAGTTCCTTAGGAACACGTCGTTCCCTGGTATTGTTGGGACCCCTTCTATCTTTCCTAAGTACGGGAGCCCGAATAACATCTCATATGGTGATACCCCTATGTCTTTCCGAGGTGCCGTTCGGATTCTTAACAAGGCTATCGGAAGGCACTTAGTCCAGGGGAGTCTCGTTTCCTCTATTAACTTGGTGATTTGGGTCTTAAAGGTGCCATTCATTCTTTCCACCTTTCCGGAACTCTGGGGATGCCATGATGTATGCAGTTTCCATTCAATTCCTAATGCTTCACATATCATTTTATATGTTTTGGAGGCAAAATGGGTCCCTCTATCCGAGTCTATTGTTTCCACAATCCCATATCTGGGTATAATTTGCTCCAATAATACCTTGGCTACCGACTGTGAGGTGGCAGTTGCTGTAGGGAGTGCCTCTACCCATCTAGTGAAATGGTCCACTACCACTAACAGGTATTTCCATCTTTGTAGTCGGGGCAACTCGGTGAAGTCTATCTGTATTCTTTGGAAGGGCCTTATTGCCAATGGTTGTCCTCCTCCTGGGACTGCTCATGATTTTCTTGTTGATTCGCTGACATATTACACAACCCCCTATGACTTGTTTGGCCATGCTCCCCTCCCCCAAGGTGTCCCCCAAGGTTCAGTTCTTGGCCCCCTCCTCTTCATCCTGTACCTGTTCCCCCTTGGTCAATTAATCCGCCGTCATGGTCTCAAGTTCTACTGCTCTGCCGATGATATCCAGCTCCTCATCTCCACCAAGTCTATCTCCACCGCTACGCACTCGACACTGACAAACTGCATCACTGAAATAAAATCTTGGCTTCAATTCAATTTTCTCAAACTCAACTGCGACAAATCTGAAATCATCATCATTGGTCCAAAAACGCTCACCAAATCCACCCACAACTTCACCCTCAATATTGATGGTCTCTCAGTATCCACCTCCCCTCACATCCGGAATCTTGGAATCATCCTTGATCAAACCCTCTCCTTCGACAAACACATCAAACACATCACCAAGACAGCCTTCTTCCACCTAAAAAACATCGCCCGTCTCCGTCCATCCCTCTCCTCCACAGCTGCTGAAACCCTCATCCATGCCTTCATCACCTCCCGTCTGGACTACTGCAACAGCCTCCTCTATGGCGCACCCTCAAAAATCATCAATAAACTCCAACACATCCAGAACTCCGCTGCCCGTCTACTCACCCACACCCCGATCCGTGACCATATCACCCCCATCCTTTACAATCTCCACTGGTTCCCCATCCCCCAGAGAATCCAGTACAAAATCCTCCTCATGACATACAAAGCCCTCCATAACCTGGCCCCATCCTACCTGACTGACCTCCGCCACAGACACACTCCCACCTGCACCCTCCGCTCTGCTGCTGCTAACCTCCTGTCCCCCCCCCCCCCCCCCCATCTGGACCAAACTCAGATCCTGGGGGGACAGGGCTTTCTCCATCGCTGCTCCCACCCTCTGGAACTCACTACCCCAAACCGTCAGAGACTCCTCCTCACTCACCACATTCAAAACATCACTGAAGTCTCATCTGTTCAGCACTGCCTTCAATCACTGACCGTCACCTCACCTTCTTTTTCCTTTTCTCTTCGTTTACTCATTTATCTATTTATTTTCTTTTATGTTTTAGTAAACCCTGTAAAGTGTCTTTGAGTGTTAGAAAAGCACTATATAAATGTAATGCATTATTATTATTATTATTATGGTATACATCCCACGGCAAGCGTAGGTCCTGAGGAGGGTATCACAGAGGGCTTGGGTTCCCCAATGGCTTTGTCCGTGCAGCCTCCCTAATAACTCCCTTATAATTTCTTTGTTCAATAGCTGCTTTCCATCCGGTGTCCACCATTTCCCATTTGGGGTACGCTCCCATTTCTCTCATGTGTTCCTGCTCTTTTTCACCAAAGATAGGTATCTTTTCCTCGGGTTCCCTTAAAGGTATCAGTGACATCATTTCTACCGTCTGATCTGTGGCTGCTCTCTTTGCCACCTCATCCACTGCCCTATTTCCTCGGGCTTCCAGGGTGTTACCCTTCTGATGCCCTGCCACATGTGCTATGGCTACCCGTTCTGGTTTCTGCAAGGCCTCCAATGTCTGTCCTATCAATTGCTCATGCGCTAATTCTTTCCCCCCCGAGCTGTTATCATTCCTCGCTCTTTCCAGATCTCCCCAAAGGTGTGTACTGCCCCAAAGGCGTGTTTTGAGTCGGTATACACTGTTCCTTCCTTTCCCTCCAATAGTTCCAAAGCTCTCATTAATGCGTATAATTCGCAAGATTGGGCTGAGCAACTACCAGGCAGCCTGCCACTTTCAATTTCCTCCATAGTTTCCCCATTCACTATACCGTATCCACGATGTCTTTTTCCATCTATACATCTGGAGGACCCGTCTATAAACCAACGGCTGCCCTCAGCCAGAGGTTGTTCTTCCAAATCTTCTCTACTATTTGTCTGTAAATCTATTATTTCACTACAGCAGTGTACTGGGTCTTCTCCCTCATCGCCCTGTCTTTCTGCTGGATACAGGAATTGGGACGGGTTAAGGTTCTTATCCGTAATTACAGTCAAATCATCTTTTTCCATCAGGATGGCCTCGTACTTTAAAATTCTAGAGTCTGTTAACCATCTGTTGGATTTCTGAGTGAGTATGGTTCTCACCGTGTGTGGTGTAGAAACAACCAGAGCTCCTCCGAAGGTTCATTTTCTACTCTCTTCCACCAATATTGCAGTAGCTGCTACCGCTTGTATGCATCCCGGCCATCCCCTAGAGACTGGATCCAACATTTTTTGAGAGGAAGGCCACCGGCTGTCGGTTCCCCCCTCTTTTCTGGGTGAGTACCCCTAGTGCCACCCCCTGTTCTGAATTTACGAACAGGTGGAAGGGTTGTTCTAACGAGGGAAGGGCCCACACGGGAGCGGTAATCAGACTGTTCTTTAATTTCCCAAATTCCACCTCCTGTTCAGGGGTCCACTCAACTTTGTCTTTTTCGTCTCCCAATCTATCGTACAGGAATTTTACCTGTCGGGCGTAATCATCTACCCATAGTCTACAGTATCCTATCAATCCCAGGAATTTTCGGATCTCTTTCTTATTCCTCGGGAGCAGTACTCCCGTGATTCCAGCTATCCTTTCGGGGTTTATTCGTCTCTTTCCTCCACTTAGGGCGTGCAGCGTAGGTTCACTAGGTTAATTCCCGGAATGGCGGGACTGTCGTATGTTGAAAGGCTGGAGCGATTGGGCTTGTATACACTGGAATTTAGAAGGATGAGGGGGGATCTTATTGAAACATATAAGATAATTAGGGGATTGGACACATTAGAGGCAGGAAACATGTTCCCAATGTTGGGGGAGTCCAGAACAAGGGGCCACAGTTTAAGAATAAGGGGTAGGCCATTTAGAACGGAGATGAGGAAGAACTTTTTCAGTCAGAGAGTGGTGAAGGTGTGGAATTCTCTGCCTCAGAAGGCAGTGGAGGCCAGTTCGTTGGATGCTTTCAAGAGAGAGCTGGATATAGCTCTTAAGGATAGCGGAGTGAGGGGGTATGGGGAGAAGGCAGGAACGGGGTACTGATTGAGAGTGATCAGCCATGATCGCATTGAATGGCGGTGCTGGCTCGAAGGGCTGAATGGCCTACTCCTGCACCTATTGTCTATTGTCTATTATCAGGTGTCCTAGGTATTTTACCTCTTGTTTTACAAACTGAAGCTTGTTACGGGACACCCTTAACCCTTTCTCCCCCAAGAAGTTTAACAGACCCTTATTTCTCCTTCTCTCTCTCCTGACAAGAGAAGGTCATCTACGTATTGTAATAGTTGCGTTTCCCCGTGACCTGGGAAACCCTCCAGTACCTGCTCTAAAATCTGGCCGAATAAATTTGGTGATTCTGTAAAACCTTGAGGGAGCACCGTCCACCGGAATTGTTGTTTCCGCCCGGTGTTAGGGTTCTCCCACTCAAAGGCGAATAAGTCTCTACTTTCGGTTGCCAGCGGACAACTCCAGAAAGCGTCCTTTAAATCTACCACACTAAACCATTTGTTGCCTGGGGGGTATCCGTCCCATGATGGTGTAAGGGTTAGGTACTACCGGGTGTCGGGCTCGAACTACCTTGTTCAATTCTCTTAAGTCCTGTATGAGTCTAAACGTTCCGTTGGTCTTTCTGACGGGTAGGATCGGAGTATTGTATGGGGACATACATGGTTCCAATACCCTGTCCTTCAATAAATTCTCAATGATTGGTTGTAAGCCTTTTCGTCCCTCGGTCGAAATGGGGTACTGTCTTACTCGTACTATGTCTGCACCGTCCTTTAAGGCTATCTGTAGAGGGGGTATTTGCAACCCTCCTCGGTTTCCTTCCTTGGCCCATACTTGGTCATTAATTCTTTTCTCGTCCTCCTTCCTCAGAGTATACAACTGGACCACTACCCTTCCCTCTACCGCTGCTGTGCCTACTCCCAATTGTATTTGTAAATCTCTGCCCATTAAATTTACGCCAGCCTGGGGTACTAAGATCAGGTCCTCTACTGCCTCCTGGTTTCCATACCTTACATTCACTCCTCCTATCTCGGGAGCTACCATCACAGTTCCCCCTACCCCGGTAATTTTTACTCTCCCTTGTCCTGCCTCCATACCTGTTGGTACTTTGGTCACACTTGATCGCTCCGCTCCTGAATCTACCATGAACACCATATCTTCTCCTTGGGGTCCTATTTTTAAATTTACCAGGGGCTCCCTTCTATAGTCCCTCGACCCCAAGGACGAGAACCCCTGACCCCCCTATTCATTTCCCATCATACTGTACGTGCGGGACTCCACTACAAGCTCAGGGCACTCCCTTTTGAAGTGTCCTTCCTTATTACAAAAATAACATCTTGAAGGGCCTGTCTTCCAACCTTGTCCCGTACCCATGTTTCCCCGGCCCCTGCCGTATCCTTCTCCATATCCCCCTCTTCCACGGCCCCTGCCGTATCCTTCTCCATATCCCCCTCTTCCACGGCCTCTGCCGTATCCTTCTTCATATCCCCCTCTTCCACGGCCTCTGCAGTATCCTTCTTCATATCCCCCTCTTCCCCGGCCTCTGCCGCCTCCTCTTCCTCTGCCTTGGGCGTAACTCCCCCGCTGTCCTGTACCTCCCTGTTCCTTGTCTACTATTTGCTTTACTGCCCCTGAGTCCGGATCTATTCCGGAATACTGTTGCATGTTTTTCCTGAGTCTTTGAAGGAACACTGTCGGGGCCTCGTCTTTCTGCTGTCCATTTTCAAATGCCCGTTCAAAATTCTGTCCTTTGGGTACTGCCTCTCTTATCCCTTTTATAATTATCTCCCGCAGGTCCTTCATATTTCCTTGCCCTGCTGCTGTTCCCTTGTCCCAATCTGGCTCTTGTACTGGGAATTTATCTTCTGCCGCCGCACTTTGCTGCCCTGGCGGGTTCCCCTGTTCCCACTTTTTCATCGCCGCTGCCCTAATCATTTGCCTCTCCTCTGATGTAAAGAGATTCCTCATAATGGCCATCAACTCATCCCATGTATAAGTGTTTGGCCCAAGGAATTGATCTAACTGTTCTGCCAGACCTAAGGGATCTTCAAGGAGGCTTTTCATCTCCTTCTTGAAGTTCCTTACCTCTGTACTAGTTAAGGGGACATTAACAAACCCCATTCCCCCTTGGGGTCCTCCCATGGGTACCTCCCTTAGGGGTCTAATTGTTACCGGTTTTTCTCTCACTCTGTCCGACCTCCTGACTCTCTCTCCCGGTAGCGGGGGTTTTAATTCATCTACCCCGGCCGCCTCCCCTCCTTCTATCTCCTTTTCTCCCTCGCTCCCGGAAGCGGGTCCGGGTTTCACCTCTTCCGCCGCCGCCGCAAGTAGTGCCTCCCCTATGGGCTCTACTCCGGGTGGTGGGTGTACATAGGGAGGAGGTAGGTTCTCCAGTATATCCCATAGGGGTGAAGGGGGGCCTGGCTGTTCAACTTCTTCTTTTAATTTTAACAAATTACATCCCGTCTCCCATACTGCGGCATACGTGGTTTCTTCTATCAACGGGTCGGGTTTATTATCCACATATACATTCAGTGCCTGCTGCACCCAATCCTCATCTGACCCATACTTCGGCCACCAGACCGAGTCTCCTTTGATCGGGTATTTCTGCCACTCAAAATAACAGAATTGAATCATTTTTGTCTTCTCCAATCCCTGGGTTTTTCCCTGCCCCCAATGGCTCAGCATTCGCCCCAACGGACTATCAGGCGGAATGCGGGGGTTGGGCTTACCGTCCTTCCCCTCCCCTTTGGGCTTTCCGTTTTCACTGCCCATCCTCCCGATCGGAATTCCCCTCCGATCTTAGCTGTAATCGCCCGAGTAGTACTTAATAGTCAGTTTTCTTACCCGGGTCCTGTGCACAAGAATCACTCGATTTAGCTCCTCGCGATTTCCTGCTACTCCCACTTGTTTCTCGAGCCTCTGGTCCAGGTATCACTCGCTCAAACCGCTGTCGGCAAGCAAGGTGTCTGAGACCGCTGAACTCAGCGGGGTGCACCGTCCCTTCTTCCGTCTACTCCCGTCAGCCGGCCGGAGTGGCGATCCCGGACGAGCCCCCCAAGCTTGTGAGATGCAAATGTGAGTGCTCACAATCACGATGCTCGAGACAATCTAGAGAAACAAGTATATTTTATTTGCAAATCTGCAGAGTTGGGTGCCTCCCCTCTCGAGACACACCGAGGTCGGGAAAATCCCTTCTTTTTATTCACATCAATTTACAATTGTCACACCTTTAATTACTCCCCTTTGGGCTCCTTCCAATCGGAGCACTGAGGTGCACAATCTACCGGCATCGTCCCTGTTGCCTCCCACATCATACATCGCATGTGCATTTAAATGAGACATCTTGTCATGCTGGGCGTTTTTGTAATTTTCATTTATCTCATTAGGCAGGCGCAGTACAGAGTAGTTAATGCCCTTTCCCCTTGTTCTCTGGTTATCTTGCCCTCTCTCCTAGTTCTCTGGTTATCTTCTAACACTTATCCTTGGAATGTCACCATTTGTTCTTGCGGTTCTTATCTAGCCGAGCACAGTCGGGTCAGATATTTCTCAGGGTCCTTAGTCTAAATCAATTATCCCTTTTTACCCCTCTCTCACAAAGAGGCATTGGATTGTGTCATAGGCGCTTGTATCAATAGGTGTGTAAAGCGCGATTTATTTCAGTGCCACTGGCTGCTTCGAGAATAGCAATCTTTATTGACAGAGCTGCATTAGTGATTTTGATCGCCCCGAGTTAATATTGTTAAAAACCCCTCTCTCTAGTCTTAAACTGGAATAACATAAACTGCTTTTTAAACACCTACTCCATTCAACGCTTTTGCATGTTACTCTGTGGGAAATGGGTCTGTGCTGCCAAAGGCATGGTTCCAGGACAGCCTGAGGTTCTATAAAGGGGTAAGGAGTGTTGTGAGAAATGAAATGAGGGCAGGCAAACAAGAACAGAGGGAGAATCAATGGGTTTTTAAAGATTTTTTTTTTTAGATTTAGATTTAGAGATACAGCGCAGAAACAGGCCCTTCGGCCCATCGGGTCCGTGCCGCCCAGTGATCCCCGCACATCAACACTACCCTACACACACTAGGGACAATTTTTAAAAACATTTTGCCCAGCCAATTAACCTACAAAGCAGTACATCTTTGGAGTGTGGGAGGAAACCGAAGATCTTGGAGAAAACCCACGCAGGTCACGGGGAGAACGTACAAACTCCGTACAGACAGCACCCGTAGTCAGGATCGAACCTGAGTCTCCAGCGCTGCATTCGCTGTAAAGCAGCAACTCTACCGCTGCGCTACCGTGCCGCACACGGTATACATACATCTACCTCATTGGAAATTATCTAAAATTCTTCATGGTTGATGGTGATTGAATTTGTTTCAATGCCAACTGCAGATACCACAAAAAATATTTTCATTTTGAGGAAATGGATTTTGTTGTCAGACTTCCACTATTCTCAAATCTTAAAGAATAGAATGAGGATGTCACAAAGTCTGGAACTTATTGGGACAAGCCATGAGAGATTTATTTGCTGTGTATCTGTACCATTGTGCAGGGTATATCATGTTGGAACATGTTATTTAGATTTCCTTGTCAAGATGTCAGCATGTTGCAGTGTGTGCTGGAAGCTTTTGTGGGCGTTATGTCAGTTATGTACAGAGACCGGCAACCCACTTTGCCCCAGGAGAATAACGTTGTTTGAGGTGTTGGAAGTGGTCGCACATCAATCCACCAGGAGAAACATTTTGTTCAAGCTTATTCTATGGCAGAAATGCGTGTGGGATGACAGAAGAAGAGAGACTGTTGCCTCAAGATTTGCAACCATCGATCCTTCCACATAAGCGTGTGACCTTGATCTCATCAGTCAGGTGTGGAAGCTGTAGTATGACAAAGGATAAGATAGCTGGACAGCACAAGGTTCTTGACAGATATCCTTTGAAGTGCAGCACAGGTTTCTTGGAAGGCATCCTTTGAAGTGCAGCTAACTATAACCTAGAGCACAAGGCGCTTGACAGTCATCCAGGGTCAAAATCTGTATAACAGCTGATAGTGCCAATTTCCGAGTACTACAGTAACTGGGACTGTGCTGCTCTCCTTGTGTACGTAAATAAAGTGTCTCTAGACAATGAATGCAAGTTGCCAGAGTCCAGTTGATCGGTGACAACACATTGTGTAAGAAAATAAGTGCAGATGCTGGTACAAATCGAAGGTATATTTTCACAAAATGCTGGAGTAACTCAGCAGGTCAGGCAGCATCTCAGGAGAGAAGGAATGGGTGACGTTTCGGGTCGAGACCCTTCTTCAGACTGATGTCAGGGGGGGGGGGGGCGGGACAAAGGAAGGATATAGGTGGAGATAAAGGGACAGGTGTTGCATCTCCTGCGGTTGCAGGGGAAAGTGCAGATGCTGGTACAAATCGAAGGTATATATTCACAAAATGCTGGAGTAACTCAGCAGGTCAGGCAGCATCTCAGGAGAGAAGGAATGGGTGACGTTTCGGGTCGAGACCCTTCTTCAGACTGATGTCAGGGGGGGGGGCGGGACAAAGGAAGGATATAGGTGGAGACAGGAAGATAGAGGGAGAATTGGGAAGGGGGAGGGGAAGAGAGGGACAGAGGAACTATCTTAAAGTTGGAGAAGTCAATGTTCATACCGCTGGGCTGCAAGCTGCCCAAGCGAAATATGAGGTGCTGTTCCTCCAATATGGCACTGGAGGAGGCCCATGACAGAAAGGTCAGACTGGGAGTGGGAGGGGAAGTTGAAGTGCTCAGCCACCGGGAGATCAGGTTGGTTAAGGGGGACTGAGCGAAGGTGTTGAGCGAAACGATCGCCGAGCCTGCGTTTGGTTTCGCCGATGTAAAGAAGTTGACATGTAGAGCAGCGGATGCAATAGATGAGGTTGGAGGAGGTGCAGGTGAACCTTTGTCTCACCTCGAAAGACTGTTTGGGTCCTTGGATGGAGTTGAGGGGGGAGATAAAGGGACAGGTGTTGCATCTCCTGCGGTTGCAGGGGAAAGTGCCCGGGGATGGGATGGTTTGGGTAGGAAGGGACGAGTGGACCAGGGAGTTACGGAGGGAACGGATTCTGCGGAACACAGAAATGGGAGGGGATGGGAAGACGTGGCCAGTGGTGGGGTCCCGTTGTAGGTGACGGAAATGTTGGCGGATGATTTTTTGGATACGCTTTCCTGGTGGGGTGGAATGTGAGAACGAGGGGGATTCTGTCCTTGTTACGAATGGGGAGAGGGGGAGCAAGAGCGGAGCTGCGGGATGTAGAAGAGACCCTAGTGAGAGCCTCATCTATAATGGAGGAGGGGGAGCCCCATTTCCTGAAGAATGAGGACATCTCTGATGCCCTAGCTTGAAACACTTCATCCCGGGCGCAGATGCAGTGTAGACGGAGGAATTGGGAGTAGGGGATAGACTTTTTGCAGGAGACAGGGTGGGAAGAAGTGTAGTCCAGATAGCTGTGCGACAACACATTAGCCTCCAATGTATAAAATAAATCATTACATTCTAGATGTGCTTCTGTTTCATTCTTCTTTGTTTAATTACTTATTAATAACAGTGATTTTCACCTCATATCCACATCATACCAACTCCACTAGTCTAATCACTCCGTGCAAAAAGACGTTTCTCCTTAAAGATCTGTTGGATTGATTCATGAGAAGCTTGTAATACGTGATGTCTAGTTTTTGATTTCCCCTTAATTAGAAAAAGCTTTGTCTAGACTATCAAATTCCTTTGTAATTTGGAAGATCTGCTATTACTAATGTTACAATTACACATTGTAGCGTATGAAGTCGAAGGTTGGCAATTGTGGATTTTGTTTTGACTGTGGGAATTGCCATCCTAATTAAGGAAGACATCAATTCATAGTCTACTTCTTCCAATCACTCACAGCAGATGGGCAGAATAATATTGTAGTGTAATATTTTCATTAGCATAAATTATATGATCATGGCCATATGATGGAATTAAAATCACATTTTGTTCAAGCTTGTTCTGTGGCAGAAAAAGATGCAAACCTTTGCAATATCGGAATTGGACAGACTATTGCCTAGAGATTGGACTTGTGTGAGCCGGCTTTTAAGTCAAGTTGAGCTTATTGTCATGTGCACAATTATGGTGAGCTGAGGGCAGAATGAAAATCTTGCAGCAGCGTCTCAGGCATGTAGACTCAGAAAACCATAAATTAAACATAAATTCTACAAGACTGAAAAGGAACTGGACAAAATTACAAGGCATGAGAGCAAAAAATATACAATTGGGAAACAAATGGATGGTAGGGCATGACTTAGTCCGTAGTGTTCCATTTCATTGGAGGATCAGAGTTATGTGGGTGCTGGTAGTTGTAGGAAAGTTGCTATTCCTGAACCCAGTGATATGGGACTCCAGGCTTCTGTATCCCTTGCCCGATGGTAGCTTTGAAAAAAAGGCATGGCATGGATGGTTCAGATCCTTGATGATAGATGCAGCCTTTTTGAGGCACCACCTCTTGTTGATGCTTTCGATGGAGGGGAGGGCTGTGCTTGTGATGGATTGGGCTGAGTCCATCTTTCTCTGTAGCTTCTAGCAACCCTGTGAGTTGGAGGTGCCGTACCAGCCCCTGGTGCCACCAGTCAGGACACTTGCTACTGTGCATCTGTAGAAGGTTATAAGCGTCTGGTGACATGCTGAATCCCTTTACACTTCTACGAGTTTAAACGGCTTACTTCTACCTTCCAACACTTTGATGGAATCATAAAGAAAGCCATCAATTTGAAGATGATGTCTGGCTACACAATCCCAAGTATAGAATGAGGGGCCTGAGCACGCATGCTTAAGGTGCTAGGTATAAGACCCTGGATATACAACTCCATGCATTTATCCTATCTATTCCCCTCATGATTTTATATACTTCTATAAAACACTGCTTAAGTCTCAGCACTGTAAGGAATTAAGTCCTAGCCAGCCTTTGGCTCAGGCCCTCGAGTTCCGGCAACATTATCGTACATTTTCTCTGCACTCTTTCCAGCTTAATGCCATTCTTCCTAGAGGAGGTTGTGCAAAACTGAACACATTACTCCATGTATGGCCTCACCAAGTCTTGTACAACTGTAACATAATGTCGCAACTTCTATACTCGATACCCTGACCAATGAAAACCGATGCACATAAAGCCTTTTTTACTACCCAATCTACCAGTGACGCCGCTTTTAAGAACCTGCATACGTGTATCTGTTCCCTCTGTTCCACAACGCTCCCCGGGGCCTATACATCACTCTCCACTGTGAAGGTTCAGCTCTGGTTTGACTTCCCAAAATGCAACACCTCACATTTATCTGCATGAAACTCCATGAGCCATTGTACAAATCATGCATTGCACAAATCATTCGAGGCACACCACGTCACAAGCCCCTAGTCTGGTAAAAATGGCAAATGAGCTTTGGGCATGAAAAATGGCAATGGACTGCAAGATATACCTTTTCCTCCACAAATTATTTTGCGGAAAGCCCAAGATATATACCAATTCCATTTGGTATGCTTGATGGGAAACTAGTGAAAATGGGTTTGGGTGATGGTGGGGTGGTGGGTGGAGATGATGAAAAAATATAATTCAACTAGAGCCTGGCACTTCGCCAATGCCCTGAATGTTACTCCCCTCTTTACATCAAAACTGTCCAGACACCAGGCTGTTTGTCATAGGCAGGCAGTTATAAGTGGAGATAAAAAAAATGAAATTGCTTCCTGCACATTGTTCAAAAGTAATTTCTTGTAAAATATATATTTTAAATGGGAAATGTGGTTAATGGCAAATGCAAGGGAGGTGATTAAGATTCAGAAGGATACAAGCCAATTGAGCAGATGGACTAGCAGATGGATTGTAAACCAGATTAAAGTAATATAATGTGTTTTGAAACATGAAATAGCAAGTCGATGTGTGCAAAGAAGGATATTGCTTTGTGCAGTCCAACTTATCTCCAAATTGGGAAATGTTAATAATTAGAAAATGGAGGTTTTATTTTACTTAGGGGGAGCAGCCAGAAGTCAATATTCAAAGATAGACACAAAGTGCTGAAGTAACTCAGCATAAAGACATAAGTCTGACATAAAGATGAGGGAACTTGGAAATGATAATGGCGATGTCTTGAAGACAGTCTATATTACAGTTGGGATGTGCTGGATGTCCTCAGATGTATGACGGTAGACAAATCAGGTACATTCAAGGATACTATGGGAAACCAAAGAAGAAACTTCAGGTATCGAGGCTGAGATATATGAATCATCATTAGATGTGGGTGAGGTGCTGGAGGAGGTACCTCAGCATGGTGGCGCAGCGGTAGAGTAGCTGCCTTACAACACTTACAGCGCCAGAAACCCGGGTTCGATCCCGACTACGGGTGCCATCTGTACGGAGTTTGTACGTTCTCCCCGTGACCGTGTGGGTTATCTCTGAGATCTCCGGTTTCCTCCCACACTCCAAAGACGTACAGGTTTATAGGTTAAATGGTATGTTACAGTTGTAGAAGATGTAGGTGAGACCACACTTGGTGTATTGTGTTCGACTTTAGCCATTCTGTTGTAGGAAAGATGCCATTAAGCTGGAAAGAGCACACCAACGATTTACAAGGATATTGCCAGGACTCGAGGCCTGAGGACTGGGCCAGCTCTGGCTTTATTCAGTGGAGCGCAGAAGACAGAGGGGTGATCTTATACAGGTATTTAACAAGGTGCATAGATATGGTGACTGCAAATACTCTCTTCGCCATGTTAGGCAAATCGAGAAATAGAGGGAATAGATTTAAGGCGAGAGGGAAGAGATTTAATTGGAAACTGGGTGGTACCTTTTTCGCACAGAGGGTGGTGGATATATGGAACAAGCTACCAGAGGAAGTAGCTGAGGTAGGTACGATAACAGCATTTAAAAGACGTTTGGACAGGGATAGGAAATGTTTAAAGGGATATGGGGCAAACGCAGGCAAATGGGACCAACGAAGAAGGGGCATCTTGGTCAGCACGGACGAGTTCGATTGAAGGGGCTGATTCCCAACTGTATGACTCTCTGACTAATATCTCAGTGAAAGTAATGATCTCTTAACAGAGGCTCTCAACAGAAAACTATCTTTTTGATACTCTGTACATCATTTAAGCAATGAAACAAGATAATGATGCATCACCATAACATAGCTGCAAAATAAATTTCTTCTGTGACATTTGTGTTTCTGAAAGGTCACAGTGCTGTTGATAGCTCTTCTGACGCCACATTAATGAAATTTTATCTGCTCCATAATTTCAGCAGCACCAGAACAGCATTATCACTCATGAGGCACAGATGCTAAATTCTTTACTCAATGCAAAATAGTGCAATACTTGCTGCAAAGGCTGGTGTTTTTCAGTGTTTAATAACAAAACATCATATCATGCAGAATACAAAATAAATTAAGGTCGAGCATAATAGAGTATTATAAAACTAACTAGATTGTGGCAATCTGCTTTTGCTGGAAATGATAAAAATCAAACATGTTCCACCGTGAACCATATCAAATTAACTATGTTGGCATTTAAAGAAAGAACAGGGATTTTTTTTAGAATAACAATCTACTGGATAACAGAAGTCAGTACTTCCCCGGTTTAATTTGGAAAACCATTTCAGAAAATGAATTCAAGTGTTGATATTCTAATGTCAGATGGTGGGTCAGAATTTTTAATGCGAAATGTCAAGGCTCATTGCAAAGAAGATGCCAGAAGCTTTTTGATTTCAGATGTGTTTAGACTTCCAACAAACACCCCATCCAAATAACTGTGACAGCTGCCGAGATTTGCAGAAACAAAAATATCGAAGACACATTTTGTTCATGTGTGATGGTACAGAAAATTTAAATTCTAGAGACTCTTTCACTCATTAAAGTTTACATTGCAGGTTTCCTGCTTAACTGTTCTTGGTAAGTCGATCGGCAATACGGTTTTATTTCAGTTAGAAGTATTGCTCGCTGTATTTACCACTGGATATTTTTTGTATACAAGGTAATAAATGACCTTCTGTTGTATCAAGTCCAGTCTACTTCGTCCAGCACATACACAATTAAGCACTCTGCAATCCCATTCCCCCTGCCCCCATTCCCGCCCCCACGAACTTACAATCTCCTCAGGGAGGGAAAGAGAAAGAACCTTGACATCTTCGCAACAACAAAGAAATAAATTGGCAGCAATTTCTCTCTTCATCTATTACTTTGATGTTATTTGATGCTCCCAAATCCCCTCCACAGATATATGAGTGAATTCAGAGCAACTAATTTATTTTCCCCTGTTAAAAATAAAATCACCTTGGTTGTTATAACAATCCTTCAAATTACAATTTGCATAACTAAATAGCTTCATAGGGAAATTATATAAACAAGTTTCTCAATCAAACAAGCCAATAGTGGTTAAAGCTTATGGGAATGAAGGTACTTTATAAATGTGACATCAAACTATATTTCATTGCACTTTGTATGAATTGCCAATTTACACTGATAGATATACCCTCTATTTGACATTTAAGCAATTGCATTGCAATGACCACTTGTGTTTCTCCATTCATTTTCTTGTTGAAACATTAGGCAAGAAAAATAAACAGAATGGAAGGAAGGAATTAGAGGTTCTGACATGTTTTTCAGGAACTAATTAATTTATTAATGGAACTATAATACTAATTTTCACTGTGAAAAAGTAATTGTAAAAGTAATTAATTAAGGTGCATACAAGCATAGATTGAAAACCTGTAACTTCAGATTCCCTGAATTACACAAAATCTGGTTCATTGCATCCAGGGAGTTGTCAACAGTGTGCTCTTAAAAAAAAGGTTTCTGATGGAGAAAGGGTCCTCGCATGTCCTAGCTATACAGGTTATTGGTGAGGCCACACTTGGAGTGCTCTGTGCAATTCTGGTTATGTTTATTATCATCACATGTATCGAGGCTTTGCTTCGCATGCTCTCCAAACAGTTCAGATATACCATATATAGATACAATCAGTTCAAACTCAAGTACAATAGATAGAGCAATGGGGAAAATGCAGAGTGCAGAATATAGTTCTCAGCATTGTAACACAGTAATTCCTTAGACAAAATCCAATGTCTTCAAAGGGAAAGGGATGAATTGAACAGTACCACAACCTATGGAAGGACAGTTCAGAAGGTTGATAACAGAAGAGAAGTAGCTGTTCCTGAATCTGGTGGTGCGCTCATTCGTGCTTCTTTACCTTCTGCCGGACACGAGTAGGGAGAAGAAGGACTGACAAAGGTGGGACAAGTTTTTGATTATGTTGGCTGCTTTTCTGAGGCTGTGCAGATGGAGTCAATGTGATGGACTGGACTAAATGTACAACTCTCTGCAATTTCTTGCCGTCTAGGGCAGAGCTGTTCCAAAAACTAAGCTGAATGGCCTACTCCTGCACCTATTGTCTATTGTCTATTGTCTATTGTGAAGCAACCCGACAGTATGCTTTCTAAAGTGCATCTGAAGAAGCCTGTAAAAGTTTGTAAGTGGTGCAGTGGTAGAACTGCTGCCTACAGAGCCAGAGACTTGGGTTAAATCCTGACTACATCCTGTGGCAGGGGGATGGGAGCTGGAGCAGAGAGACAGAGGGGTGTAAAATGAGGGTAGAAGCAACAGGTAGCAAGGTGAAAAGTAAAAGTGGCAGGCAGACAAATCCAGGGCAAAAATCAAAAAGGGCCACTTTTCAACATAATCGTATAAGGGGTAAGAGAGTTGTAAAAACAAGCCTGAAGGCTTTGTGTCTCAATGCAAGGAGTATACGTAATAAGGTGGATGAATTAAATGTGGAGATAGTTATTAATGATTATGATATAGTTGGGATTACGGAGACATGGCTCCAGGGTGACCAAGGCTGGGAGCTCAACATCCAGGGATATTCTATATTCAGGCGGGATAGACAGAAAGGAAAATGAGGTGGGGTAGCGTTACTGGTTAGAGAGGAGATTAAAGCAGTGGAAAGGAAGGACATTAGCTTGGAGGACGTGGAATCGATATGGGTAGAGCTACGAAACACTAAGGGGCAGAAAACGCTAGTGGGAGTTGTGTACAGGCCACCTAACAGCAGTAGGGAGGTTGGGGATGGCATCAAGCAGGAAATTAGAAATGCATGCACTAAAGGTGCAGCAGTTATAATGGGTGACTTCAATCTACATATAGATTGGGTGAACCAAACTGGCAGGGGTGCTGAGGAAGAGGATTTCTTGGAATGTTTGAGAGATGGTTTTCTAAACCAACATGTCGAGGAACCAACGAGAGAACAGGCCATTCTAGACTGGGTATTGAGTAATGAGGAAGGGTTAGTTAGCAGTCTTGTTGTGCAAGGCCCCTTGGGCAAGAGTGATCATAATATGGTAGAGTTCTTCATTAGGATGGAGAGTGACAAAATCGATACAGAAACAAGTGTTCTGAACTTAAAGAAAGGTAACTTTGAGGGTATGAGGCGTGAATTGTCCAAGATAGACTGGCGATTGATGCTGAAAGGGTTGACGGTGGACATGCAATGGAAGGCATTTAAAGGTCGCATGGATGAACTACAACAAGTGTTCATCCCACTTTGGCAAAAGAACAAACCAGGAAAGGTAGTGCATCCGTGGCTAACAAGGGAAATCAAGGATAGTATTAAAACAAAAGATGAAGCATACAGATTAGCCAGAAAAAGTAGCATACCAGAGGACTGGGAGAAATTCAGAGTCCAGCAGAGGAGGACAAAGGGCTTAATTAGGAAAGGGAAAATAGATTATGAGGGAAAACTGGCAAGGAACATAAAAACAGACTGCAAAAGCTTTTATAGATATGTCAAGAGAAAAAGATTAGTTAAGGCAAATGTAGGTCCCTTGCAGTCGGAAACAGGTGAATTGATCATAGGGAACAAGGAGATGGCAGACCAATTGAACAAATACTTTGGTTCTGTCTTCACTAAGGAAGACATAAACCATCTGCCGGAAATAGCGGGGGACCGGGGATCTAATGAGATGGAGGAACTGAGGGAAATCCAGGTTAGTCGGGAAGTGGTGTTAGGTAAATTAAATGGATTAAAGGCAGATAAATCCCCAGGGCCAGATAGGCTGCATCCCAGAGTGCTTAAGGAAGTAGCCTCAGAAATAGTGGATGCATTAGTGATAATTTTTCAAAACTCTTTAGATTCTGGAGTAGTTCCTGAGGACTGGAGGGTAGCTAATGTAACCCCACTTTTTAGAAAGGGACGGAGAGAGAAAACGGGGAATTATAGACCAGTTAGCCTAACATCGGTAGTGGGGAAAATGCTAGAGTCAGTTATTAAAGATGTGATAGCATCACATTTGGAAAGTGGTGAAATCATCGGACAAAGTCAGCATGGATTTACCAAAGGCAAATCATGTCTGACGAATCTTATAGAATTTTTCGAGGATGTAACTAGTAGAGTGGATAAGGGAGAACCAGTCAATGTGTTATATCTGGACTTTCAGAAGGCCTTCGACAAGGTCCCACATAGGAGATTGGTGTACAAACTTAAAGCACACGGTATTGAGGGTTCAGTGTTGAGATGGATAGAAAATTGGTTGCCGGACAGGAAGCAAAGAGTAGGAATAAACAGGTCCTTTTCGGAATGGCAGGCAGTGACTAGTGGGGTACCGCAAGGCTCAGTGCTGGGACCCCAGTTATTTACAGTGTATATTAATGATTTGGACGAGGGAATTGAATGCAACATCTCTAAGTTTGCGGATGACACGAAGCTGGGTGGCAGTGTTAGCTGCGAGGAGGATGCTAGGAGGCTGCAGAGTGACTTGGATAGATTAGGCGAGTGGGCAAATGCATGGCAGATGCAATATAATGTGGATAAATGTGAGGTTATCCACTTTGGCGGCAAGAACAGGAAAGCAGAGTATTACCTGAATGGTGACCGATTGGGAGAAGGGGAGATGCAACGTGACCTGGGTGTCATGGTGCACCAGTCATTGAAAGCAAGCATGCAGGTGCAGCAGGCAGTGAAGAAAGCGAATGGTATGTTGGCATTCATAGCAAGAGGATTTGAGTTTAGGAGCAGGGAGGTTCTGCTGCAGTTGTACAGGGCCTTGGTGAGACCGCACCTGGAGTATTGTGTGCAGTTTTGGTCTCCTAACCTGAGGAAAGACGTTCTTGCCTTAGAGGGAGTACAGAGAAGGTTCACCAGATTGATCCCTGGGATGGCGGGACTTACATATGAGGAAAGACTGGATAGACTGGGCTTGTACTCGCTGGAATTTGGAAGACTGAGGGGGGATCTTATAGAAACATATAAAATTCTTAAGGGGTTGGAGAGGCTAGATGCGGGAAGATTGTTCCCGATGTTGGGGGAGTCCAGAACCAGGGGTCACAGCTTAAGGATAAGGGGGAAGTCTTTTAGGACCGAGATGAGAAAACATTTCTTCACACAGAGAGTGGTGAGTCTGTGGAATTCTCTGCCACAGAAGGTAGTTGAGGCCAGTTCATTGGCTATATTTAAGAGGGCGTTAGATGTGGCCCTTTTTGCTAAAGGGATCAGGGGGTATGGAGAGAAGGCAGGTACAGGCTACTGAGCTGGATGATCAGCCATGATCATATTGAATGGCGGTGCAGGCTCGAAGGGCCGAATGGCCTACTCCTGCACCTATTTTTTATGTTTCTATGTTTCTATGTAGCAATAGAAGGCTGAGGGGTGACCTTATTGAGGTGTTTAGGATCCTGAGGGAAAGTGAATGCTCACTACCTTTTTCCCAGGTAAGAGGATTCTTGGAGGGCTTAGGCTTCAGGTGAGAAGGGAGAGATTTAAGAGGGAACTCATGGGCAACTTTTTCACTCAGAGTGTAATCTGCATCTGGAAGAAGCTGCCTGAGGAAGCTATAGAAGTAGATACAATTACAACTTTCAAAAGACATTTAGACAGATATATGGATTGGAAGGGTTTGGTAGGCTATGGGCCAAATGGGACTAGCTCTGCATGCCAACTTGATTGCATGAACATGCTGGGCCAAAGTTTCCGTGCTGTATATTTCTATGACTCACTGTCAACCAGCGAGTTTGCTATTTCTAAAATGCTTAGAGCAGACTGGATTTTTGAGGTTTTGCATCATTCTTTCCTATTTATTATTTCCCGATATTCATGGCAGAAATTCATATTACCATCCTATAAAATCTAAAAGCGTGTAAAATCTAGAAGCGTGTAAACAGTTCCTGAAAATAAGAATCAATTCTTCAGGAGCAATTCTTCTGCATCAACAAATCAACAGCTGACGGCATTTATGAAATGTCCAATGTACCCCCTTCACATTTATCATGCATTTTGTGAAACAAGTCCTCTATTTAGTATGCAAAGACTGTTTGAAGTGTGTTGCCAGCATCCTGAAGTTTGCACTGGGCATGAATTCAAGAATCTATTTTTTTTACAAGAAAGGCTACAGCACTATTTAATATGGAAAACAAAGAGACAAGTTGAACTTTTGTTGGAAAACTGAGATTTTGTACACATGTAGTCAAAATATTTTCTGACATTTACCCAGGCAGAAATGGAGCAACCTTTAAAGTGAGTAAGTTAACAGAAACCCTAACATCGTTATTAACCCCTACGAGAGGAGTGATATATGCCACAGAATCACCAAAAACTACAATCTTTATTAAGTACATTCTGTCAAGTGCAGGATTCAATTTAAATTTATTTGCAAAACGGTAAGACATACATTCATCTTTCCATGACAACATACTGGGATTGACACAAAGGGTATTACTCCGACAACATCACTTAGCAACAAGTCAATTATAATGGTACTCTGCGATTCTTTTGGGGAAATGTGCACAAAACACAAACATGGCCCTCCTTCCACAAGAGTAGAACATTTCAGAAGTCATGAAATGGAAAAGCTCATCCTGAAAACAAACACAGCGGAGACAGAGACTCAACTGTTACATTTGGTGCTCTCAAGGTACATCAACGAGACCAAGAGTGGACGAGGAAAGCATGTGCAGAGCACACAATTTCTGTCCGCCATGGATATTTTGTGCTTCTGATCGCATGTCACTTCAATTCCCTTTCCTTTCTGTCCTTAATCTTCTCCACTGCCACGGTGTGGACAAAGACAAACTTGAAGAACAACACCTCATTTTCCACCTGGATCGTCTCTAAATCAATGGTATGGACAACAAATTTTATGATTCCAGGTAACTCACAACCCGTGGTCTTTTCTCCCTTCAATTAAATCACCTAGGCTCTCTCTCCATCTTCATTTATCTTTCCGTCTGCCCATCACCCAAACACCTGTCCACCTGGATTTCCTCTCCAATGGCCTATCCTTTCTATCTCTCATCCCCATCTCATCTGACCACCATCCTGCAATTATCTGGTTCCATCGCACTTTTCAGCACCTCCCCCTCCCCCAAACTTGGCTTCATCTGACGCTTTCCCCCCTTTTATCATTACTAGCTCCTGTCACCCATCAGCCTGTTTCTAAACTCTCCTCTCCTCGGATGAAGGGTCGCCACTCGAAAAGTCACCCATCTCTTTTCTCCAGAGATGCTGCCAGACCCGTTGAGTTACCCCAGCACTGTGTCTATCTCCTCTCTCTCTACCTGCATCCATTTGCTAATCACCCTCCACCTCACCTGGTTCCATCTATCACCTACCAATCCCTCCCTCATCCCTCCCTCTCTCCTCTTCCACTTCCACTCTCGGGAACCTGAGCTTGATGTAGGGTCCTGACCTGAAACATTGATCTCTGCCTCCATCTATTCAGCTTGACCTGCTGAATAACATCAGCAGTTTGTTTCGTTTTGTTAATCGCTCCTGTTAAATTTCCGTGTTTTTACATTGCCCTCAAGTGGTTGTTATACAAATTGCATTCACTAGTACCATCAACACAAATAAAATTCGGGCTGATTAATCTTGCAGTTTCCGCTGCATTATTGCTCAGGTTGGTAAAGGATATAAGGCACTTCACTAACAAAAACATTAAGTAAATAGTCTGACTACCTTTTCTTAATTTTCTTTTTCACTCAGATGCAGATTTGATTTGCCTATTTTTCTGTAATGCCCCGATATCGGCCACTAAAGATTCTGAAGACAGCTTATTTTATCTTTCACATTTTCAGGCAGAAGCTCATCAGGAATGGAATCACAAATAAGAACGTGCACGTTACATTCATACATTACTAATACACCTGGTTGTATCACAATCTAATTACAGATCCACCTCCAACTGGTGGTCTGGCACCTCCTTTAATCCGGACAAAATTACGAGAGCACACTTGAAATCCTCCCCCCCCCCCCCCCCCCCCCCCGAAAATGTGGCGGGTGAGACAGCCGATCGCGACCTCATTGAGACTTCCGCGGCCGATCTAAGGGACAAAGTTGCCCCGTGTGGCCGGAGCCGGCCGATCCGTTCCTAGAGTCAACTTCCAGGGCCGAGGTTGGTATCTCCATCCCTCAGTGGCCAAGGCAGACTGTTCCAGTACCGTTGGACTCCTCTCAAAGGCCTCAACTTCAATGTGCCATGGCAAAGGTGACAGGCAAACACCAATCCTCCCTTACGCCAGGTATTATTCCAGATCTTTGAGCGCTTAATCCCCATTAATTTCAATTCTATGAAGCCAAATCATTGAAACATACTCGATGTGCATAGATCTCTGAACACAAAACAGATTGGGAGCATGGGAAGTGAGTGGCAATACAGAATAAGAAAGGAGATCACCTTGGCTATGTTGAATGGCAAAGCCGGCTCAAGGACCCAGTTTTTCACAACACATGAATTGTCTCATCATCTGCCACAAATTGCACTTGGCAGCCATCTTCTTCAGGCCACTCAGTCAGCATCAAAAATCGAAAAAAGGTGCAGATGCTGGAAATACTCATCAAATGAGGCCACATCTGTAGGAAGAGAAACAGAGTTAATGGTTCAGGTCAAAACCCCTTGATCAGAATCAGGTACGAGCCAGCAATGGTTCTGCAAGTATGACCATGTCTGGCTGTTGCAAAAACAGCCATGGGACTGCTCTCACAATTTCAGAACATCCAAATGTTGTGTCCAAATCTGATGCTTAGGATGCAGCCAAGTGGTACATCAAGTTTTATTCTTTCTCGTTGTGACTGGAAAACAACTTTTGTTTTATAGCTCACTTCAGAGGCAGTTAATTGCTGTGAGACTGAAGTCACATCAAAGGCATCATACACATCTTACATCATTATTCAAGGCCACTCAATCCATCTTTTAGACTAGACCTTACTGCATGGAAACAGGCCCTTTGGCCCACCATCCAGCGATCACCCCGTACACTAGTACTATTCTACGCATTAGAGACAATTTACAGAAGCCAATTAATCTACAAACCTGTACATCTTTGAAATGTGGGAGGAAACGAAACACCCAGCGAAATCACATGTGGTCACAGGGGGAATGTATAAACTCCATACAAACAGCACCCATTGACAGGATCGAACCTGGGTTGCTGGAGCTGTAAGGCAGCAACACTACCGCTAGGTCATTGTGTCACCCCAACGGATCCTGTACACCGGATCTCTGAGCAATTCCATACGGCAACTTATTTTCTTACACATGCACATTCATAGTGAATGATGGGGTCCGAGGGAGTGTTGGAGTGCAGAGGGATCTAGGAGCGCGGGTACATAGTTCCCTGAAAGTGGCATCACAGGTAGATAGGTTGTCAAGAAGACATTTGATACCCTAGCCTTCATCAGTTAGGGTACTGAGTATAAGAGTTGGGACGTTCTGCAACAGTGGCACAAGACTTAGGTGAGGTCACACTTGGAGTACTATGTTCAGTTTTGATCATCCTGCTATAGGATGTGTTTAAACTGGAAAGCATGCAGAGAGGATTTATGAAGATGTTGCTAAGACTTGAGGGGCCGAGTTGTAGGGGGACGTTCAGCAGGTTTGGGCTTTATTCCATGGACCACAGGAGGCAGAGGGGTGATCTCATAGAGGTATATAAAATAAAGAGGGGAATAAAATGAATGCACAGAGTGCTTCACCCAGTGTCGGGGAATCAAAAACAAGAGGACATGGGTTCAAGGTTAGATAAGCAAAATTTAATGGAAACCTGAGCAGAAACGTTTTCCCTCAATGGGTGGTGGGTATATGCAACGAACAGCCAGAGGAGGCTGGGTTACCTGGACAGTTAGCTACCTCCCTGCTAGCCACCGCTGCAGTCATCGAGCTGCAGGTTACTCGCTAGTTGCTAACGCTAACAGCTGCCCGGCTACCTCCTCTGCCTGCACGTCCTCAGCTCCCTATTAACCCTCAGGCTGCTCAGCTTCCTCGGTCCTCCTCATAGGCCTTGCTCTGGATCAGCCTGTTGTGCCTGTTGTGTCGTTTTGATCTGCTAGCCCGCGGTAGCCGGCAAACTTCTCCGGGCTCTATGCTCCTTCGCTCCTGCCTGGAATGGCACTGAAGTACTTCGCTGCGAGGCTGCTCCAGCTCAACAACCACTCCACTCCGCCATGCATCTCTGCCATCATCAACCACGGACTTCTACGACGACCCGGATACATCCACAGAGGCTCCGGACACAAGTTTGTTTACTCCCAGACCGGTCACTCCATCCCTGCACTCTGGTCAGCTGAGCGGACTTCCACTCGTCCATTACGTCATCACAATAACGCACACGAGCGTGCCCCCTGTCTACAAGCCCTGGCTAAATCACCCGTGTCCATCCACACCACACAAAGCAACATGAAGCTCACTCTGTTCAATATCCGGTCCCTCAACAATAAAAGCCACATTCTGAATGACTTCATCCTGGAAAATAAACTGGACTTCCTCTGTCTGACAGAAACCTGGCAACAACCTCTGGACTACCTCCCACTCAACCTTACTACACCCAACGGATACTCCTACATCAATAAACCACGCTCGGAAGGCCGAGGTGGTGGGATTGCCGACACGACTTCAAGATCAGCCTCATCTCCATCTCATCTGCTCCTTCATTTGAACACCTGGCTTTCAAACTCTCTGGCCACACACAATTAGTCATGGCAATTGTCTACCGCCCTCCCAAACCACACCCATCATTCCTTTCTGACCCAGTTCTGTTCTCTCTCCCCCTCAATCCTCCTCCTCGGTGATTTCAACATCCAAATGGACTCCACTGACTCCACAATAACCGCCGACTTCACTGAAATACTCAACTGCTTTAACCTCACTCAACACGTCAATTTTCCCACCCATAACCGTGGGCACAATCTGGACCTTGTCTGCTCCACTGGACTAAATCTACATCACCTCTCTGGCTCCGACCCCACCCTCTCTGATCACTTAGCCATCACCATGTCTGTCAACATTCCCACCCCAGCTCCAAGGCAAAAACGCAAAATCAACTTCCGTAAGCTGAACTCTGTTTCACCAACCTCGCTCTCATCCTCCTTCTCTGAAATAATGTCCGCCTCTCCCTTCGTTGACCTCCACAGCCCCTCTGACCTCACTGACTACTACAACCACACTCTCTCCTCCTGCCTCGACCAGCTTGCACCTACAAAAACCAAAACAGTTTCCTTCACCCACTCTGCTCCCTGGTTTACCCCCGAACTCCGCATGATGAAAACTCATGCCCGCCAACTTGAAAGACTCCGCAACAAAACAGGTCTCACAATTCACTCCCAAGCCTACAAAGACCACCTGCAGCACTACAAAGATGCCCTCTCCCGTGCCCACTCCACCTACTACTCTCAAATAATTCACTCTGGCTCCGGAAACCCAAAAACACTCTTCTCTACAATAAACAAACTCCTCAGCCCCCTGGACACCATCTCCCAATCATTCACAGTTGACAAATGCACCACTTTCCTTTCATTCTTCCAAAGCAAAATAGACAGCATCTACAGCACCTTAACCACCAACGCACCTGCTCCCCCTCAAACCACCTGCCCCCCCTTATCCTGTCAACCCCTGCCTCAGTTCTCCCCAGTCTCCACCACCGACCTCTCTGACCTCTTCACAGGAATAAAAACTGCCACCTGCTCTCTGGACCCCATCCCCTCCAGCTTTGCCAAGGCCTGCCTTCCTGCTCTCTCTCCACTTATCACTGCAACAATAAACTCCTCCCTGTCCATTGGCATCGTCCCGCCATCCCTCAAAATCGCTGCTGTCACCCCCATTCTGAAAAAACCTGGTCTCAACTCTGACACCCCAAACAACTTCAGACCAATCTCCAACCTACCCTTTCTGTCCAAAGTTTTGGAACGTGCTGTAGCTTCCCAACTCAAATACCACCTCTCTACCAATAACCTGTATGAAACTTTCCAATCCGGATTCCGCTCCAACCACTGTACTGAAACTGCGCTCCTCAAAATCACAAACGACCTTTTCCTCTCCTCCGACGCTGGCAACCTCAACATCCTCATCCTACTTGACCTCAGCGCCGCCTTTGACACCATAAATCACTCCATTCTCCTCACCCGACTTGAAACCTCCTTTAACATCACCGGCACAGCCCTATCCTGGTTCAAATCTTACCTCTCTGACAGGCACCAGTTCATCTCCATTAACAACTGTAAATCCCCCACCGCTCCCCTCCCCCAAGGTGTCCCCCAAGGCTCAGTCCTTGGCCCCCTCCTCTTCATCCTCTATCTGTTCCCCCTTGGTCAATTAATCCGCCGTCATGGTCTCAACTTCCACTGCTTCGCCGATGATATCCAGCTCCTCAACTCCACCAAGTCAATCTCCACCACCACACACTCTACACTGACAAACTGCATCACTGAAATAAAATCTTGGCTTCAATCAAATTTCCTCAAACTCAACTGCAACAAATCTGAAATCATCATCATTGGTCCAAAAACGCTCACCAAATCCACCCAAAACTTCATCCTCAATATTGATGGTCTCCCAGTATCCACCTCCCCTCACATCCGGAATCTTGGAATCATCTTTGATCAAACCCTCTCCTTCGACAAACACATCAAACACATCACAAAGACAGCCTTCTTCCACCTCAAAAACATTGCCCGTCTCCGTCCATCCCTCTCCTCCACAGCTGCAGAAACCCTCATCCACGCCTTCATCACCTCCCGTCTGGACTACTGCAACAGCCTCCTCTATGGCGCACCTTCAAAAATCATCAGTAAACTTCAATACATTCAAAACTCCGCTGCCCGTCTACTCACCCACACCCCGATCCGTGACCATAACACCCCCGTCCTTTACAAACTCCACTGGCTCCCCATCCCCCAGAGAATCCAGTACAAAATCCTCCTCATGACCTACAAAGCCCTCCATAACCTGGCCCCATCCTACCTGACTGACCTCCTCCACAGGCACACTCCCACCTGCACCCTCCGCTCTGCTGCTGCCAATTTCCTATCCCCCCCCCCTCCGGACCAAACTCAGATCCTGGGGGGACAGGGCTTTCTCCATCGCTGCTCCCACCCTATGGAACTCACTACCCCAAACCGTCAGAGACTCCTCCTCACTCACCACATTCAAAACATCACTGAAGTCTCACCTGTTCAGTACTGCCTTCAACCACTGAAGGTCACCTCACCTTCTGTCTCCTTTCTCTGTTCGTTTACTTATTTATCTATTTATTCACTTCCCTATGTTCTTTAAATCCCTGTAAAGCGTCTTTGAGTGTATGAAAAGCGCTATATAAATGTAATGCATTATTATTATTATTATTAATACCATAACCAACAAGTCTAATAGTTATAGTTTGGGACTAATTACATGCTAATTTAATTACATGCATTACTTGCATGCAAATTTAGTTTTCAAGGTACCTACGTATTTTTGGCACAATTTGAATCTTTCTATACTGAAATGTTAAATGGTATTAAATCCTTTCATACAGAATTTAGCATCAACATTTTCAAATAGAGCTTAAGTTCAATAAATTATGAGAAGCTGAAAATTTTAGAAATCCAAAATAAAATCTGAATATACAAAAGAATACCAAGGTAACCCAACACTGATAAAGACAACAGACAGATTATGAATTCACAAAGAACTGCAGATGCTGGTTTACCAAAAAAAAATACAAGTGCTGGATCAGCGGGTCAGTCAGTATCTCTGGAGAACATGGATAGGTGATGTTTCAGGTTGTGACCCGTTTTCATACTGATTGCATTGGGGAAAGAAAAGCTGGAAGAGAGGTGGGAGTGGGACAAATCCTGGCAAGTGATAGGTGGATCCAGGTGAGGGGGTTTGGTTTACATTTGGGTAGACAAAGGCCAGCAATGGGAAGACAACAAAAGGCTGTGAGATACGGAGGGAAGAGCAAAATGTGAACCCACAGGAAGGGACAGAGGCGAAGAAGCTGGGGGCACGGGGAAAATGTTTTGGTTGGTTAACTGCCTAAAATTGGAAAATTCAATGTTTATACTTTTGGGTTGCCCATGCAGTCTGGGCGGAAATATCAGAGAATGATGTGTTGGATGTGGCGGCTGGTGTCATTAAAGGTAAACTCTATCCTTGTTCTATCTGGGGGAGATGGGGAATGGCAGGCAGTGACCAGTGGGGTACTGCAAGGTTCGGTGCTGGGACCCCAGCTATTTACGATATACATTAATGACTTAGATGATGGGATTAAAAGTACCATTAGCAAATTTGCAGATGATACTAAGCTGGGGGGTAGTGTGAATTGTGAGGAAGATGCAATAAGGCTGCAGGGTGACTTGGACAGGTTGTGTGAGTGGGCGGATACATGGCAGATGCAGTTTAATGTAGATAAGTGTGAGGTTATTCACTTTGGAAGTAAGAATAGAAAGGCAGATTATTATCTGAATGGTGTCAAGTTAGGAAGAGGGGATGTTCAACGAGATCTGGGTGTCCTAGTGCATCAGTCACTGAAAGGAAGCATGCAGGTACAGCAGGCAGTGAAGAAAGCCAATGGAATGTTGGCCTTCATAACAAGAGGAGTTGAGTATAGGAGCAAAGAGGTCCTTCTACAGTTGTACCGGGCCCTGGTGAGACCGCACCTGGAGTACTGTGTGCAGTTTTGGTCTCCAAATTTGAGGAAGGATATTCTTGCTATTGAGGGCGTGCAGCGTAGGTCCACTAGGTTAATTCCCGGAATGGCGGGACTGTCGTATGTTGAAAGGCTGGAGCAATGAGGGGGGGTCTTATTGAAACATAACAGTATAACAGTATAACAGAGCTTTATTTGTCATTCGGTACCAAGGTACCGAACGAAACTACATAGCAGTCATACAAAAAAGAACACAAGACACATAACCTCAACACAAACGTCCATCACAGTGACTCCAAACACCCCCTCACTGTGATGGAGGCAACAAAACTTCCACTCTCTTCCCCACACCCACGGACAGACAGCTCGTCCCCGATCGACCCGCACAGTCCCCGAGCCGGGCGATGGAAGGCCCCGCGACCAAGCCTTGCGCAGCTAAGTCCCGTGGCCGAGCCGCACCGGGTGATGTTAAGTCCCGCGGCGAGCCGCACCAGCGATGAAAAGTCCCGCGGCCGAGTCGCACCAGCGATGTAAAGCCCCGCGGCCGAGCCGCACCGGGCGATGTTAAGTCCCGCATATAAGATAATTAGGGGATTGGACACATTAGAGGCAGGAATCATGTTCCCAATGTTGGTGGAGTCCAGAACAAGGGGCCACAGTTTAAGAATAAGGGGTAGGCCATTTAGAACGGAGATGAGGAAGAACTTTTTCAGTCAGAGAGTGGTGAAGGTGTGGAATTCTCTGCCTCAGAAGGCAGTGGAGGCCAGTTCGTTGGATGCTTTCAAGAGAGAGCTGGATAGAGCTCTTAAGGATAGCGGAGTGAGGGGGTATGGGGAGAAGGCAGGAACGGGGTACTGATTGAGAGTGATCAGCCATGATCGCATTGAATGGCGGTGCTGGCTCGAAGGGCTGAATGGCCTACTCCTGCACCTATTGTCTATTGTCTATAACTGTGGGGCACAGAGGAGACTGTTAGATGCAGAGGCTGGTGGGGTGAACGGTAAGGTCCAGTGTTGAATTCAGAGGCAGGTTGATTGAAATGTAAGGATTATGAAATGTCATCAATTTTCTTTTCGAAACAACCTCCTGCGTTGCTTGGCTGGATCATCATGGGGCACCAGGCCATCTACTCAACGAACCACGTGACCCCGGCCTGGCCCCTTGGCGCCGCTCCAGCGGTGGTCAAGCCCCTTGCTGGGCACGTGCCCCTGCAGGCGGGCCTCCCGGACGAGCCGAGTCACGCCACGCCCCCCTGGCCGGCGCCGCTCTCGGAGAGCGACCACGCCCTCTTGCCGATCACGTGACCCTACAGGCGGGCCTCCCGGACGAGCCGAGCCACGCCCCCCTTGGCCGACGCCGCTCTCGGAGCGCGACCACGCCCCCTTAATCTATAAGGGCCCCCTTAATCTACTTCTGTCTGAAGAAGGGTCTCGACCCGAAACGTCACCCATTCCTTCTCTCCCGAGATGCTGCCTGACCTGCTGAGTTACTCCAGCATTTTGTGAATAAACCCCCTTAATCTACAATGTCCCGGAGCGCGACCACGCCCCTTGCTGGTCACGTGCCCCTGCAGGCGGGCCTCCCGGACGAGCCGAGCCACGATACGCCCCCTTGGCCGGCGCCGCTCTCGGAGCGCGACCACGCCCCCTTGACCAGCGTCGCTCTCGGAGAGCGACCACGCCCCCTTTCCGATCACGTGTTCCTTTCCCTGTCTGGGCTGCTGGCGCGCAAGCGCAGCGCCGAGTGATGTGGAGGCGGACGTTGCTCGTCGCCACTGCAGCCTGGGCTCTCCGCCGCGGCCTGTTCACCATGCAGCTGCAACAGCAGCAGCTCCTCGACACGCTGCACTTCCACACCCTCTTCACCGACGGCCTCAAGTGTGTTGCAGGTGAGGTCGGGGGTAAAGGAAGGTTAGCGATGCATGGGCGCCGCCATCTCGGGGACCTTTTAATGTCCATGGATGGGCCTCGGGTCCCATTCTCCTTCCACTCCCTCCTCCCCCCTTGCCCTGTTACCTTCCCCTCCTCCATTTGCAGCAGGGGCAGGTCAGCAATGCCCGATGAGTGTCCGATCTGTGCTCCACTCCCGGCAGAAGCGGACCAAAATGCTGCTTCTACCTGGCATGTTGTTTTATAATAATTCCTCCTGCCCTTGCACCCCTCATTGCTGTTTATTCCTGACGCTTTTTGTTTACAATGATTCCCCCTCTCCCCCTTCACTGTTGCTTATTCCTGCCATGTTTTAGGCAATGATTTCCCCTTCACTTGCACCATTCAGTTGCACTTCGCGGGATAACCGGCATTTGCACTTTCCTCATTTCCTCTCAGAATTGTTCAGTAAAAACAACCACGAGTTGAGGATAGCAGGAGGTGCTGTGAGGGACTTGCTAAGCGGGAAGCAGCCAGAAGATGTGGACTTCGCCACCACTGCCACCCCTGAGCACATGAAAGAGTTGTTCCAGGCTGCGGGCATTCGGATGATCAACAACAAAGGGGAGAAGCATGGCACCATTACTGCAAGGGTAGGTCTAAACTACCACTCGGTTCTTTCATGTGGAACCGAATGTTTTTGTATTTAGATCTCAAGGAGTTTGTCAAATCTCAGCTCTGCCTTTTGGTGTCAAAATATTAAATACATTTTAGAAATATACTTACTGGAAAAGCACTGTAAACCCATTTAAGCAATTAGTATATTTATGCTTTCAAAGTAAATTAATAATGTTAATGACCAACAACTTTTAGACAATTGCCTAAAACTGGATCCGATTAATAGACAATATGTGCAGGAGTAGGCCATTCGGCCCTTCAAGCCAGCACCACCATTCAATGTGATCATGGCTGATCATTCTCAATCAGTACCCCGTTCCTGCCTTCTCCCCATACCCCCCTGACTCCGCTATCCTTAAGAGCTCTATCTCGCTCTCTCTTGAAATCATTCAGAGAACTGGCCTCCACTGACTTCTGAGGCAGAGAATTCCACAGATTTACAACTCTGACTGAAACAGTTTTTCCTCATCTCTGTTCTAAATGGCCCTTATTCTTAAACTGTGGCCCCTGGTTCTGGACTCCCCTAACATTGGGAACATGTTTCCTGCCTCTAATGAGTCCAACCTCGTAATAATCTTATGTTTCAATAAGATCCCCTCTCATCCTAAATTCCAGTGTATACAAGCCTAGTCGCTCCAGTCTTTCAACATATGACAGTCCCTCCATTCCGGGAATTAACCTAGTAAACCTACGCTGTATGCACTCAATAGCAAGAATATCCTTCCTCAAATTTGGAGATCAAAACTGCACACAGTACTCCAGGTGCGGTCTCACTAGGGCCATGTACAACCGTAGAAGGACTACTGTACAACTCTTTGCTCCTATACTCAACTCCTCTTGTTATGAAGGCCAACATTCCATTGGCTTTCTTCACTGCCTGCTGTACCTGCATGCTTCCTTTCAGTGACTGATGCACTAGGACACCCAGATCTCGTTGTACGTTCCCTTTTCCTAACTTGACACCATTCAGATAATAATCTGTTTTCCTATTCTTACCACCAAAGTGGATTTCCTCACACTTATCCACATTAAACTGCATCTGCCATGCATCCGCCCACTCACACAGACTGTCCAGGTCACCCTGCAACCTCATAGCATCCTCCTCACAGTTCACACTGCCACCCAGCTTTGTGTCATCTGCAAATTTGCTAATGTTACTTTTAATCCCTTCATCCAAGTCATTAATGTATATTGTAAATAGCTGCGGTCCCAGCACCGAGCCTTGCGGTACGCCACTATTCACTGCCTGCCATTCTGAAAGGAACCCATTTATCCCCACTCTTTGCTTTCTGTCTGCTAACCAATTTTCTATCCATGTCAGTACCCTACCCCCAATACCATGTGCTCTAATTTTGCACATTAATCTCCTATGTGGGACCTTGTCGAAGGCTTTCTTAAAGTCAAGGTACATTCCTCTCCCCAATCCATTTTCCTAGTTACATCCTCAAAAAGTTTCAGAAGATTGGTCAAGCATGATTTCCCCTTCGTAAATCCATGCTGACTCGGAACGATCCTGTTACTGCTATTAATATGTTGACCTTTCCCCACATTAAAGTATGAAATTCAGTTGTCTTTGCAGATCTCTTACTGGATTTTAATGAATGAATAGCTATTCAAGTCACTGCAAATTTACCTGAATGTGTTAACATCCAATTTACATTGTACTATTGATATCAATGAGATATAAAGGGTTTTGCAAATATTTCATTGGGAAGTTATATATCACGGAATTCTTAATACTTTTCCTCTCTGAATGATTTGAAATATACAGTTCTGTCTGAATCATAAGGAAATCTGTCCAAATGTACATAAAATCATCATTATTTTTAAACTGAAATGTATTAAAGTATGTCTGATATGACTGGAATTCATGTAGCCCTCTCTTATGAAGTTTCAGCCATTTTAATTAATTGTAACATGAATAAATCAAAATTAAGTCATTTGGAGTTTGTGATAAATGTTAATGTATCTTTTTAAAATATCTGACATAGGTGCATAATCAGAACTTTGAGATTACTACATTGCGAATTGATGTTGCAACAGATGGAAGGCACGCTGAAGTAGAGTTCACAACAGATTGGCAGACAGATGCTGAACGCAGAGACCTTACAATCAACTCAATGTTTTTAGGTATTCAAGTTTAGGCTGCATCCTCCATTGACTTCTGTTATATTATTGTGTCCATTCTACCGATGAGCCTTTAAAAAAAAAACCTCAATGTAATTTATGATGTATTGAACCCATTTTAAGTTTTCATTTGTTTCTCAGGCCTTGATGGTACTTTGTATGATTATTTCAATGGCTACGAGGATCTGAAAAACAAGAAAGTTCGATTTGTAGGTGATCCGTCACAAAGGATACAAGAAGATTATTTGAGAATAATGCGATATTTTAGGTTGGTGTAATTTTCTTTCGTTAACATCTAATTAAATGTGAATCAATTAAAAAATATCTTGCATTGGGTTGGAGCAAGTCTTGGATTTTGTCAGAAATCATAGTTGTCAGATGACCTAAAGGAACTTGTTCTCCTTCAAGTACATATAATGAGCAGGGACTAGGAGAATACGCAGGTCTACAATAATTATCAATTGTCAAGTTTAAAAATCATTCCAGGGAAGATCCAATCCATTCTTACATGATAAAATTATATTAAAAAGAGATTGGGAAGACATGAGAGACTGCAAATGCTGGAATATCGAGCAAAAACAAAGCACTTGAGAAATACACCGGGTCATGCAGCATGTGTGGAAGGAAATGGACAGTCAGTGCTTGGGGTCAGGTCAAGTTAAGATATCTGTCCCGCTGAATTCCTCCAGATGATTTTTTTGAATCCTGAAATCTATTGCAGAAGTTTGGGGGTAATTATAAATAGATTTGCATGATGCATAGCTATTTACATGCTTCTGAGCTCTTGATTTGGTTTCATTATTTGAGAAATGTAAACTTGCCTGGAATAGAGTATTTGTATGCTGTATGTTAGTCATGCAAGGTGAATTTTGCATTCAATTGATTTGTTTTCCATATGGTTGAAGTATGGAATAGCCAGACTGAAGAAAGCTGCCTTTGGGAAATTTTGTTACGGTTGAGAAAGTACATTTTATAAAATGTTCGAAATAGTAACTGAAATTTTAATGTTAAAGTATGTTTAGCGTAAAGTTAATAAACTATATTGTTTCATCACATTTGATCTGGAGTGCTTTTCCATTGTATATTTTTAAACTCGTCACCAAACCACTTTATAAATTGTTCATATTTTTCCATGTACTCAGGATGTATTGAGCTAATTGCACGCTAATGGTACCACAGCAAAATGTTTATGCGCACATAGTTAAATTCAGTCACTCCTTCAGAATACAGTTGTCCAATATAATCAGAGAGAAGGGCCCAAATATGTTATTTCTGTTGATGAAGGACTCTATATTTGTGGGTTCCCTCTGCCATCAGATTGCATCCATAAACATATTTAAATAAATTATATTTTTAATAATTATCATCCTCCTGGTCGTGTTTTAGGGCCCGCATGTTTCCAGGCCTGCTGGCAGCAGGTTTTGACCCCGGCTGCCTTTAATCCCTGTACTTTATTTTCACCCATATCATGAAATAAATTCGTGTACGTGTATGTGCTTTCACCCAGATCCACATCCACTGGTGCAGGAGATCTGACTCCCATGCTGACCTTGTGCTGATTTCCTGCATTTTTGATGCTGGCTTGATTGTAAGTGAGACCACCACCAACAAATCAATATATAAAATCAATTTTTGTTTTCTTTTTTTAAAGTGATGTTATAGTTCTACTGATGAAATTTCAATGAGAATTAATAGGAAATTCATAGTCAGGGCTTCTTGTTGATCTATGCATGGCTGCTTTCCCCCCATGCTTATTACCCTGTTTCCTCCCTCCAAAATAAACTATGCAGAACACAAATATTGGTCCAAGTGTTTTACCTGACCCTTCATGTGCCAGCATCTTTAACAAATCTTTCCCTTGATGGGGGATAATTCAATTTTTTGAGATTCTAATTGAGTCGTTTCATTGTTTTGCTATGGTAACTTGGAGCGAGGGTAAAAAAAGCATTGACTGAAGTTTCTTAGCATATTCATTCAAGTTAGCGATTATCTGTGAACAATTTTGTTAACCAGTTATCACCGGAGTGCCAAAAATCGATGTTAATTTTCTGACACATGACCACTCCATTTACTATCCACTAATTATGAGTTACTCCAGCATTTTGTGTCTACATTATGACCACAAATCTCTTCAATGTGTTTCAGTTATTTAGATTCTCTTGACAGTGAACAGGTTCTAGTAAACCGAGGGATCCCTAGAATGTAGAGTCCATCCCCTAGGAACCAGTTTAAGCTTGCCCTTCTCTCTGCAGTCAAGCCAAATAACTTAAGGCATTCAGGCCCACTGGACTTCCTCTGCCAGAGTGGCTAGACTACTGATACCATTTTGTGGGGGGTAGATAATTGCTATTCATTGGCCTGATAACTTTATATCTTTTAGGTTTTATGGCAAGATTGCCAAAGAATTGGGAGATCACGATCCCAAGACGTTGAAGTCGATCAAACAGCATGCAAAAGGCATGGCTGGAATTTCTGGTGAAAGAATCTGGTTTGAGCTGAAAAAAACTCTAGTTGGAAACCATGTTGCTCACCTTGTCAGTCTAATGTATGAGGTGGACATAGCTCAGTACATAGGTAGGCATATAAATCTGCATATTTTCAGTTGAGTCATTCATCAATTCATGTTATACACTCTGCATAATTATTGAATTGAATTATTAATGTTTTCAACCTTCAATCTTTTGCAGGATTGCCAGTCATTGAAGGCAATCTGGAAGAACTGAACAGGGTGTGCAAAAATGTGGAACATCACTCTCCGAAACCTATGACTGTTCTGGCAGCACTTTTTCGAATACAAGACGATGTTCTACGACTTGACTTAAGGCTAAAAATTTCAAAAGAGGAAAAGCAACTTGGCTTGTTCCTAGTTAAGTATCGAAGAGACTTAATAAAGGCCGATGGTCCAGATCCACTGAAACCCTACAGAGATTTCATTATAGATGTAAGTAATAAATTAGTTAAATTGAAAAGAAATGGGAGAATTATAATCCAGAACTTTGGATTTGTGTAAACCTGAGACGTTGATGAAAATGTGGTATATGGCATTTATTTGAAATGGCAAATTCGTTCTCAAATGCAGCATTTACAGTTTATACTAGTACTATATGACTTACTACTTTAAGCAGGTGCCAATGGGATCATAAACACAATATTCAGGCTGGATTAATAACACGCAGTGTGAAATTTTGGTTTGAATGGAGCATTGACATATTAACACGATTAGTCAATAATCATCCAATAGTCATCTGTTGGGTGTTGAAAGGTCAGGTTTTGCCATAATGTTTTTTTTTTAGCTAAAATGTTAAAAGCATGGAACAACATGAATCTGCCATCTTTCCCCAAGTCTAAACCTTAATTCAATTGTTCACAAGTCTAAACCTTAATTCAATTGTTCATTTGTGTTACATCGTGAGCTGCTGAAGAGTTGTTGTTTTTGGTACTATGAGTGAATTTAAAATGTAACTGGGTTTGATTTTGCTATTTTCTGCTCAATTTTCAGTCCAGAGAACCGGAAATGCAAAGCAAAGTGTGCGAATTACTGAAGTACCAAGGAGAGGAGAAGTTACTGAAGGAAATGGAGCAGTGGTCCATACCACGCTTTCCTGTTAGTGGCCATGATCTGCGAAAAATAGGAATAATTTCTGGAAAGGAAATTGGAACAATGTTGCAGGAACTTAGGGATACGTGGAAAAAAAGTGGTTACCTGATGGATAAGGAAGAACTGTTAAGTATTGTAAAAAGTCCGTAAACTGCTGTCTTAGACACTCAGACAATGAAAACAGTTTTTTTTTAAACTCAGTTTATGTCGGACCACTTGCCATCACCTTCAGTCTCTAATTTATATATATAATGCTTATTTCATTTTAAATTCAATTTTGCTTTTCTGTCACAATGATCACTAATTTTCACGCATGTACATTTTAAGTAACATTTTGATTCTACTCAAAATTGGATGGATTTAAGTGCAGATGATAGTTCTGTTCCAATCTATTTGCACGTTCAAAGTTTGAACAGTTTGAGTTGCTAAAAATAATTGGCATTGTGCGAGATAGATGATGCGCTGTTAAGGACTGGATCTTAACTTGGTTATATAAATTGAGTTCATGCTCACTCACATGGTCTGGTTTGAATACTTCTAGTATCGAAGGACACTTAAAGAATTAAAAATCATGAAAAAATTGTGTTGTTTTGCCTTTTAAGAATATGTTGTTAATTTACTTAATCTTTTAACTTTTTTTGTGAATATAATAACCATATAACAATTACAGCACGGAAACAGGCCCGTTCGGCCCTACCAGTCCACGCCGACCACTTTCTCTGACCTAGTCTCATCTACCTGCTCTCAGACCATAACCCTCCAATCCCCTCTCATCCATATACCTATCCAATTTACTCTTAAATAATAAAATCGAGCCTGCCTCCACCACTTCCACCGGAAGCTCATTCCACACAGCCACCACCATCTGAGTAAAGAAGTTACCCCTCATGTTACCCCTAAACTTTTGTACCCTTAATTCTGAAGTTATGTCCCCTTGTTGGAATCTTCCCCACTCTCAAAGGGAAAAGCCTACCCACGTTAACTCTGTCCGTCCCTCTTAAAATTTTAAAAACCTCTATCAAGTCCCCCCTCAACCTTCTACACTCCAAAGAATAAAGACCCAACCTGTTCAACCTCTCTCTGTAGCTTAAGTGCTGAAACCCAGGCAACATTCTAGTAAATCTCCTCTGTACCCTCTCCATTTTGTCGACATCCTTCCTATAATTTGGCGACCAGAACTCCAGATTCGGCCTCACCAATGCCCTATACAATTTCAACATTACATCCCAACTTCTATATTCGATGCTCTGATTTATAAAGGCAAGCATACCAAATGCCTTCTTCACCACCCTATCCACATGAGATTCCACCTTCAGGGAACAATGCACAGTTATTCCCAGATCCCTCTGTTCCACTGCATTCCTCAATTCCCTACCATTTACCCTGTACGTCCTATTTTGATTTGTCCTACCAAAATGCAGCACCTCACACTTATCAGCATTAAACTCCATCTGCCATCTTTCAGCCCACCCTTCCAAAAGGCCTAAGTCTCTCTGTAGACTTTGAAAATCTACTTCATTATTAACTACACCACCTATCTTAGTATCATCTGCATACTTACTAATCCAATTTGCCACACCATCATCCAGATCATTAATGTAAATGACAAACAACAGTGGACCCAACACAGATCCTTGGGGTACTCCACTAGACACTGGCCTCCAACCTGACATACAGTTGTCAACCATTACCCTCTGGTATCTCCCATTCAGCCATTGTTGAATCCATCTTGCAACCTCACTATTAATACCCAACGATTTAACCTTCTTAATCAACCTTCCATGTGGAACCTTGTCAAATGCCTTACTGAAGTCCATATAGACAACATCCACAGCCTTGCCCTTATCAATTTCCCTGGTAACCTCTTCAAAAAATTCAAGAAGATTAGTCAAACATGACCTTCCAGGCACAAATCCATGTTGACTGTTTCTAATCAGGCCTTGTTTATCCAAGTGATTATATATATTGTCCCTAAGTATCTTTTCCATTAATTTTCCCACCACAGACGTCAAACTAACAGGTCTATAATTGCTAGGTTTACTTTTAGAACCTTTTTTAAACAAAGGCACAACATGCGCAATGCGCCAATCTTCCGGCACCATCCCCGTTTCTAATGACGTTTGAAATATTTCCGTCATAGCCACTGCTATTTCTGCACTAACTTCCCTCAATGTCCTAGGGAATATCCTATCAGGACCTGGAGACTTATCCACTTTTATATTTTTCAAACGTGTCCGTACCTCCTCTTCTTTGATCCTCATAATTTCCATCACTACTCTACTTGTTTCGCTTACCTCACATAATTCAATATCCTCCTCGGTGAATACCGAAGAAAAGAAATTATTTAATATCTCCCCCATTTCTTCCGGCTCAGCACATAGCTGTCCACTCTGACTCTCAATTTTGTCCACTGACTCAATAATCTCAATTTTGCATGGATGGCAAAATTGTGATGCAATGCTTCTGTGCTGAAGATCAGTGTCATTGCAGTGAATAGAAAAAAAAATAAGATAACTATGGAATGCTGCTTTTAAAATAACATTTTTGAGAGAATCCCAAAGTTTGTTTTGTTGGTTGGAAATGTGGACAAGCAGGAGGCTATTTCCCAAATCGTTGGTAGTTTGAAAAGATGCCAGGTTGGTAACGATCACATCTTTACTACATTGCGTTTCAATGAGGCCATCTCCACAGGTTTAATTGGGTAGTCTAAGCACTCAACTTGGTAGATTCTTCGGTTCTTTATATCTTCAAAAATTGAGCCATGACAGTTTTATGCAAGATGTGGAGAGACATGATAGAAATATATCAATGAGAGGCATTGGGTAGACAGCCAGAAACTTTTGATGGATGGAAAAATTGAATACTCAAGGACATAGCTTTAAGGTAAGAGGGGAAATTTAAAGGAGAAAAGATCTTTGTACTCCTACCATGAATTCCTTAAGATTATAAAGATCAAAATCAGGTAGTTTGGCTCTGTGTCTGCTATTCAATCATGGCTGACCTATTTTTCCCTACCTTATGTCCATAACCTTTGACACCCTTATTAATCAATCTCCACTTTAAAAATGCCCAGTGATGACCTCCACAGCTGCCTGTGGCAATGAATTCCATAGACTCAACACCTCTGGCTAAATACATTTATCCTCATGATCATTCTAAAGGTATGTCATTTTATTCTGTGGTTGTGCCCTCTGGTCCTAGATTCACAACTGGAAACACCCACTCTATCCAAGCTTTTCATTGTTTGGTAGTTATCTGCATTGATCAAACCTTTGAACACTCAACTAAGTAAAACTATGCAAGGCATAAACAACCTTAGTATCACCTACGTGACCAGAAAGATTAATTGAATTTCCCTTGTTTCAGATTCCAGCACCTGCAGTTTTATTTGTTTTTCAACAAATGCCATGAATCCAGCTGCTTTAAACACTTTAGAACAACCTTGCGTAAAAATATTTTTCAATGGATCCGAGTTGTAAGCCAGTGGTTTTTATAAAACAGCTGTTACTTTTCTAATTAATGCAAAAATTGCAGTGTTTGGTTCACATCCCTTTTTAGAAAGATGAAAATTACTTTAAAATATCTACAATAATTGACCAGTCACACTCACAGTAGATAGAAAGAAAATATAGATCTGAAGGTTTGAAATAGGAACTGGCTTACTTGTAAGATAGCTCGAAACAGGGGAAAGAACACAATTCTATAAACACAATGTTTAATTATTTAATCTGGTGTACAATTGGCAGATAGGATCTGGAAGTGTGAACAGATTATGGGCCAAAGGGTTTGTTCTTGTGCTGCTCTATGTTCCATTTGTTTGAATGCAGTCATTAACCATCATTAAAGATAAGTTTTATTTTACTTTTATAATTTAAGGGTTTATATGTGAAATTTTGGCAATAAAAATGCTGTCAGAAATAGGTACGTGTGATTACAGAATAACATGAGAGAATGATGACTATAAGGCTGGTAAGGTTAGTCATATCTATCAGATTATAACATAAGCATTTCAAGGCTCCTATAAAGATGCCTTGAACTGCTTTACAATTTGTAAATTGCTGCTGAAGTCACTTTGCAACTCTGGATGCAAACACAAAATTACTTGGGAATGTATTTCTTGGTATGAGATGATTCCCAGAAAGAGGAGCAATACTATAAACATATTTAAAAATAACGAACTGAAAATTCCACAACCATGCTAAGATTTAATAGAGAAAATAATTATTTAGCAGTACAGGTTTTGAGCATTCACATTTCATTATTGTGCCCACCACTGAAATGCAAATGAATTCCAATTTTAAGAAGATTCACTGCAGCATCAAAAATTACTTTTGTTCTCGTTGATAAATATTACTGTTAGCTAAAGATGTGAAAGCAAAATATCACAGAAGCTGGAAATACTTTGATCACAAACCTGATGGAATTATTATGGATTCTTCAAAATCAGAAGAAAGGTTCTGAGACTATCAAAAATCAATTTGTTCATTTTCTGGCCTTTTTCTTTATATTCTGTTGCAAATTTTGAAGTTTGGAGGCATTGAATCTTACTTTAAAAAAAATTACTACTAAATGAAACCCTTAATATGCTTCGAACTGCTCAGGTTAAGTCTGTGCATCACATTTTTCTAATGAACCTGTGATCTGTTCCATATTAGATGCAAGATAGATTGAAGACTGCTGCACAACACTGCATTGTTGTGAAATTCAACTCTGCATCTGAGAATACAGAGCAAGATTTAAATTGAAACCACTATAATTTAAGAACAAAGGTATATGCTGGAGCATCTCAAGAGAGAAGGAATGGTGACATCATTCTTCTCGCGTGAGGTGCTGCCTGACCCACTCCAGCATTTTGTGTCTATCTTCGATTTAAACCAGCATCTGCAGTTTCTTTTCCTGTACATCATTTTTGAAAAGGCAGAACTGTCTTGCAAAATGTTTAAGTTAGTCACTATATATATAAAATTATGGAAGTTAGCATAAAAAAACTGCGAAATTCTCTTGGTTAATGTCTTCAAAATCTGTTTAATTATTTCATTTGTATCTTAGTCCCTTTCCAAATGCTTGCAAAAAACAGTATAAATTTCTCTCAACAAAAGCCTGCATTACTGAAAAGAGCACTGTTTCCCTATAACAGCTACAATTAAAACTGCTTTCAACACAATGATTCAACACAGTAAATTTCATTATTTACAACTATCTCAAGAAAAATAGATCTCATTATAACACCATTTATTAGGAACTAAGTAATTTGCCAGAATGAAAACATTGAATAGCACTGTAGTGCCTTATTAACAAGTTGACCACATCATGAATTCTGGTCTATTAATAATACACTAGCTACTTTGAAATGGCTACAGCAGATAATGTTTCAGCAGCATAACTGGATTTATCGTAAAACTACAATTGAAGCATTCATTAAGTTGTTAGCATAATCTTGTTGTAAGTGAACTCCCAGACTTGCACAAAATGATGATCAAAAAGGCTTAATTGGATATCTTAAAAGTTTCCATCTTATAAAATGTTAGGAGTCAGGCAGCATCTTAAAAAAAAACAAAGATAATACTCAATGGATATCTCATTAGTGCACATGCAAAATTCAAATAGGATAACTCCTTAATTAGATTGTGAACAGCATAGTGCTTTTAAGAGTTTTTGCAGTAATGGGGACTAATTTATGGCATTCTACTACACTGAAGCTCACCCACTCAGAATATATAACCGTAACTCAGGGAGCCATTTCCCACAATCTATTAATATAAATGGAAGAAATAAGGTGGATGTATCCAAACTCGACCCAAGTTCTATATGTAAAGTGAATTTGGTTTAGGTTCTCAATCTTCCATTCCTGTACTCATTTGCTTAAAAGCAGCAGATATAAGCCAATACCATAACTAGTCCAGCATTTATCTTTGGGAATCCAATTGAGTTGGTTGTTAGTCAAAAATCCAGTGAAATACACAGTAAGATATTGCAAGAAAGTTACTCATTCAATGGAGGGGCCTTTGGGGTATTTTTACAAACACCATATTAAGGTATTCAGATTTCCCAATCAAACAGAAGTGTGAAATATATTCTAAATTACAAAGTAATGCGTCAATCAAAATAGAGGAAGAAGTAATGGCAATGTCGGAACCTGTCCAAGCAGTTATGGTAAATATTCCTTGGTACATTAAATAGTCAAATATCTGACAATTTCATACCTTAAAGAAATGGCTTCCCTAGATTCCACGCAATGTTTATTTTAATTATGGTCATGTTAACTACAAAGTTTTTTTTCCTCAAAGATCACCTTTGTTAAATCACTGCACCTGATCTGGGGCGAGTTGTTTACAACAATACTGCAATTTATTGTCACAATTTGCAGCTATTTGACAATGATGGTGCTATGTAATCCATTTGATATTGAATCAGCTTGTTGTAACGTAGATCTAACAGCTATGCCATGCATGCCACTCAGTTTGCTATTATTTTCTTGAATAACTTTGTGATAAGAACTAGAGGTTCTTTGGCACAAGTAACAACAGTGCTATTCACTTATAGATATTTATATAAAATATATATATGTACACATACATATACACACATATTAACGACATGGTTGCCAGCATCCTTTCTGTTGACCTTCATCATCCAGTTCTGGTACTCTGGGTTGCAAAGCTGGTTGTTAACACCCAGAATTTCTGCGGTTGCTGTAAACGTCCAGCCCATGTGACTTCCACAAGTACAGCACTGGGCTATGGTCCACGCAAAGCTGCCCAATATTTCCAAAAAAAATAAAATAAAATAAAGTTAATTATATGCAGGCACAAATCGCATCTGGCACTCTGACAACAATTAACATTACAAATCACATTCTGAAGAGACTACTTTTCTGACAAGGTAACAGAGCAGATCTGGAAAAAATTGTGGATTTTTGTGTTGGACATTCAAAAAACATTTTATACAATGCCACTTGTTAAATTTACCACTGTTGAATTAAAGGGGCAGTGGCATGAACATTACATTTGCCCAGGATTAACAAAACAGCCGCGATAATCACTGTTGTGAGATAAAGTGTTATTATCAAGGAATCAATACCATTCCATTTTTTGAGTATTGAAATGGCTTAGGTAGAGGATGCAGAGAACATTGAGCAATACAGCACAGCAGCAGGCCCTTCGGCACAATGTCTGTGCCGAACATGATGCCAAGGTAAATTAATCTCATCTGTCCTCACATAATCCATATCTCCATTCCCTGTGCATTCACAAAATAATTTTAAAATCTAAAGAGTATTCAACACTTGAGGAAGATAGTGATGAGCATTAACAGACCCCTGGAACAGAAAACACATGATAGATTACAAACGACGATGGAGTGGGGAACTGCTGGGGGGGACAGAGGGGCGGGACGGACACAATGAAGGACCTGTCGCAGGATACTTTGTAACTTTGTTGGTGCCCTTTATGCAGTGATTCTTTGCATGCCTTGGGTGTACAAAACAAAGAATATCACTGACTTGTCACATATGATAATAAAGTATTCAATATTAATTATGGTCATGTTAACTCAGTTTTTTTTCCTCTAAAAGTTTACCTTGGTTAAATCACTGCACCTGATCTGGGGCGAGTTGTTTACAACAATACTGCAATTTATTGTCGCAATCTGTAGCTATCTGACAATGATGGTGCTATGTAATCCATTTGATATTGAATCAGCTTGTCGCAACATTGATCTAACAGCTATGCCATGCATGCCACTCACAGTTTGCTATTATTTTCTTGAATAACTTTGTGATAAGAACTAGAGGTTCTTTGGTACAAGTAACTACAGTGCTATTCACTTATAGATATTTATATAAAATGTATATATGTACACATACATATACTCACATATTAACGACATGGTTGCCAGCATCCTTCCTGTTGACCATTATCCAGTTCTGGTATTCTGGGTTGCAAAGCTGCTCGTGTTAACCCCCAGAATTTCTGGGGCAACATGTCTTTTTTGGTTGCTGTAAACTTCCAGCCCATGTGACTTCCACAAGTGCGGCACTGGGCTATGGTCCACGCAAAGCTGCCAAATATTTCAAAACCAAAAAAGAGAAAATTTAAGTTAATTATATGCAGGCACAAATCACTCTGACACCAATTAAGATTAAAAAGAACACATTTTGAAGAGACTACTTTTCTGACTGAGGGCCAATGTGGAAATAATTGTGGATTTTTGTGTTAGTGGACATTAAAAAAACATTTAATACAATGCCACTTGTTAAATTTACCACAGTGTAGAATTAAAGGGGCAGTGTGAACATTACATTTGCCTAGGATTAACAAAACAGGTGTGATAAAACACAATTGTGAGATAAAGTGTTATTATCAAGGAATCAATACCATTCCATTTTTTGTGTATTGAAATGGCTTAGGTAGGGAATGCAGAGAACATTGACCAATACAGCACAGTAACAGGCCCTTCAGCACAATGTCTGTGCCGAACATGATGCCAAAGTAAATTAATCTCATCTGTCCTCGCATAATCCATATCTCTTCATTCCCTGCATTCACAAAATAATTTTAAAATCTAAAGAGCATTCAACACTTGAGGAAGATAGTGATGAACATTAAGAGCATTAAGACAGACCCCATGAACAGAAAACACATGATAGATTACAAACGAGGACTCGGAGTGGGGGATCCACCGGGGGACGACGACAAACAAGTGCCCTTTATGCGGTGATTCTTTGCATACCTTCGGGTGTGCGAAACAAAGAATATCGCTGTGACTTGTCACATATGACAATAAAGTATCATTCATTCATTCACATTTGATATAGTCAAGGATGAAATTATACATTTTGTTAGGAAGGACGTGGAGAGGAAATGAAAGGGGGAACGAAAAGAGAAACATTTATGTTCACAAATCATTGAAGGCAACAGTAAAGATTCAGAAAGTTATAAAAACCCTACAAGATCTCAAGCTTCATAAATACACAAAGCTAATGTCACCTCAAACCTCTACAAATGTTTACAAAATGAATTATGTATGCACAGCTTTAGTAATCAAAAAGAAACCCATGCATTGAATGGAAACTTTCTGAACACACCCACATTGTTAAGTGGATCCTAGCATTGAGCTTTGCTACTTAAATATGATCAGAAATAAACTGTGGAATAAGGTCACGGTATTTCATTACCTTCAGTGCAGCAGCTAATGACAAATTTAACACTAAAAAGGCAGAGTTAAATCAGTTACCCAGGGAACCAGCTATGCTGAGTTGATGGGCGACTGATTAAGTTCAGGTTGTTGGCTTTATATACGGTGAGGGTTTCATGTACATAACCATGAGGATTCACATAGGCAGCCATGGGTCCAAATAATGATAAACTTAAAGAAAACGGATAAGCACAAGTTAGACATTGAAGTACTTTGAACAATAAAAATATTACTACAAACATTTGTAATTAGGGTCTCGACCCGAAACGTCACCCATTCCTTCTCTCCAGAGATGCTGCCTATCCCGCTAAGTTACTCCAGCATTTTAAGTCTACCTTTGATTTGTAACTTACCCTGTTACTTTATATATTATAATATTAAAGCAAATACACCTGATTATAAACTACAATTTGCAGCGGCAAAATTCTAATCCACAGAATCACAGATCCAGTGGTTGACCAAACCTGTTACAGGTTCCATTGGAAAAATTTACCCAAGTGATGGAAATCATGCAAATTTGTTCTTTGCCATTGTACTCCATTTGTATTCCAGAACAGAATGTGCTGGAAATCAATGGCAGAGTGTGGGCAAAAAATTCAGACTACTGAATTCATGCAAGCATCCTGAAACTATTGGGACTTCTGGGGAGGGGGGGGGGGGGGAGAGGAGAGAAGAGGGAGGTAAATAAATGCTGGCATATGTTGCAGGACTGCATTTCAGTCATGCTAGTCTTAAGTAGTTCAGTTCCACAATAATTGCTGCAATTCAGCCATCCAGGACACTTTCCTCTCCAGACATAGAAAGAGTAGTACAATGTGGATAAAAGGAACTGCAGATGCTGGTTTACAAAAAAAGAGTGCTTGAATAACACAGAAGATCAGGTAGCATCTCTGGAGAACATTGATAGGTGACGTTTCAGGTCAGAACCCTTCTTCAGACTGATTACAGAGTTATTTATTAAAGTTTCCAGATGATGGACACTTTAGAGGTACAGTATTTTATTTAGATAAGGGCAGGAACTAATGAAAGGATACAGACTGACTTGACATACTGGCAAAATTATGTTGCAAGAGCTTAATGTGGCCGTTGATTGATATACAGTGATAGAATTTTGGACTCCAGAAGAATCATCAGTAATGAGGATCGGGCAGGAAAGTGGAGTCGAAGTGAAGACAGTTCCACCATGATCCTATTGAATGGCAAAGCGGGCTTGAAGGACTGCGTGCCCACTCCTACATTTTATGTTTAAGGGTGAGCCATTCAAATTAATTCTTGAAAGTCAGAGGAGTTGTAGAACAGATAACAGATGTATGTGTCTGTATAGACAAATCACATGCAAGTTAACAGGGACAGAGAATCAAGAAAAATTAAATGAAAATGGATCTTTATTTCAAGAGGTTTGGAAATGGGCAAAGAAGAAGTAATGGTTTAATTATCCAGTGTCGTTCTTGGCATATTGCATGAGTTTTGGATGACTCGTCTCAGTAAGAAATGATGACTCACGAATGGCACCAGCACAGAATTGCTGATTTGGAGCGTGAAGGACTGCAGTCATAAGGACTGAGCTATCGGGAGAGGTTGAGCGGGCTTTATTCCTTGGAGCACAGATGATGGGCGATCTTATGGAGGTGTTCAAAATTATTAGGGGAATAGATCGGGTAAATGCTTCTTTTGCCCAGATTAGGGGAATAACCAGGGTACCTAGGTGTAAGACAAGGGGTAACAAAGGATGGTGGGTGTATGGAAGAAGCTGCTAGAGGAGGTAGTTGAGGCAAGTACTATCGTGACATTTAAGAAACATTTAGACAGGTACATAGATAGGGCATGTTTTGAGGGATATGGTCCAAAAGCAGGCAGGTAGGACTAGTGTAGATGGGGCATTTTGGTCAGCGTGGGCAGGTTGGGCTGAAGAGCCTGCTCCCATGCTAGACAGTGACTAGCTGCATAAACTTGATGTGTGTTAAGTTTGACAGTTGATCTCATTAAGATATTTAAAATAAGGGCATTAAATAGAAGAGTTTGACAGAACTATTACTTTTGATGGAAAAATCCAGAACAATAGGACATTTAGTATTAAAATCAGGACAGAACATCTGGTAAATTTGGTACCTTGTGTTTAAAGCAAATGAAAATGTATTAACTGAAATTCTAAAAACTTCTGTTTTGTGCTAAACACATGCAGGATGAAATAGGGAGAAAGGTGGGCGGATGCAGATGATGTATGCATTAGCCACAAGCTTTTTGGCTTGAAAGAACCCTGATTTTGACATTTAATTTTTCATGAACAAATTATCAATTTTATTAGGATGTTGCTAAACAAACAGAAGTATTTTCATTTAGAACAATGGGCACCCATACCCTGGGAGAAGAGAAACATCACTGATACTAAATTATTGTGAAGAAATATGCTTTGTAAGATTATTATAATATAGATTTTGGGCTTAAAAATTAAACATAATTTTGTTCATTGTCCTGTGAAAGATGGATATGGTTCTTGGCTTTGGTAACAGTTGGGATGGTCCTGAATTTGGCAGAATTAAACCAAGGTTGCTGATGTTTAGCTGCAAGATGTAGACACAAGGGACTGCTGATGCTGGTTTACAACAAAAAAAAAGACGCACAAGTGCTGAAGTAACTCAGCGGTGGTTCAGGCAGCATCTCTGTAGGCCATGAATAGGTGACGTTTAGGGTTGGGGCCCTTCTTCCAACTGGATGACATTTGAAAAGAAAAACAAATGACCACCATCAAAAAAGGATAGGTCATTAGATTTGTGTCAAAGTAATGAAGTGGGAAGTGACAGGTGGTGTGGTGGTGGATTGATTGATAGACTGGATTTATTAACTCAGTAAGTACATATTTAACTGAGTCTGAATAATTGAAATAATATTTTAAACTAAATACTTGCATAACCAAATCGACCAATTTACATGTGCAAGCAAAAATTTCTCATCTCCCTGGTCTTAACCAGTGGATACCACTGATAATGCTAACTTTGTTAGAAAATTAAAATCCCACAATATAAGAATGTATGAATTAGAAGCACGAATAGGCCATCTGGCCTGCTCAATCATCCATCGAGATTGTAGCTAATCTACTAGCTCCTAAAAGGAAACTAACCTGAAGATGTCATTTTTTGTGGTTATTTCTGTGTGGCGACATCTTTTACAACAAAGAGATGTACACTGTAAATCAGAAAATTAGTTGTAAATAAAAAGATTTGTTTGTAATTCTACTGTAAACATTTTACAACATGACAGTACTCAGAAATATATTCGCTCAGGTACAATGCCATTTATAGTTATTTTCATGAGTAGTACATAAAATACCAACAACTGGAACTCAATTGGGGCTTTGAAAAAGAGCACCAGCAGCCATCATGCACGTTATCTAAATGGCTACCTTCCACGTGACTTACAACTGTGAACACTGGCCCTAATAAAATGCCTTGCGATACAATTTATCAACTGGACATTTATCTCAACAATAGTATCAATTTAATGGATAAAGCATTTCTGAAGTTTTAATTATAAGGACAATTATTTTGTTTGTTTTCAGAATGGAATACAGCATTAGGCACTGATTACAGTTTTAAGTGCACAATTAGTGCACAGAAGAATAAAATGTAACCTTTTCAGCACTTACTTTGTCCATCAGATCCAATTCACAACGAAGCCGCTGAATAGCACTACCAATTTTAAGCAGCTCAATTCTTAAATTGTCATCAATAGGCAAATAAGCAGCAACTCTATAAGAAAAATCTAAAGACAATAATTAATTAATAATTTCTTTAAGAAAACAACAACAAATTTTAATTGTTCCCTAGTTAGTCTGGATACTTAACAAATGATCAATGAATAGTTTTCCGGAACGGAATACTGATGTTGCTTTCTTTAAACTTATTTTCTTGCTAAATGTGAGATTGCTAATCATTTCATTTAAAGTTTCCAGCATGGAATGAAACTCACTGAACAGCACATCCTACAATTCAGTAATTCTATATTTTTTTTAAACTGCATTTCTGCCTGCAGTACAGATGGACAATGTCTTAAAAGTGAACAAGACACAAATGGTTTTGAACATTTTATACAAGCTGAGTAACATAATCACGAAACTTACCTACAGGATTTGTCGGAAGGGAGTCGTCTTTGAGATTTTCATCCCACTCGCGGAGTTGTTTTTTCATTCTTTCCATTAGTATTTCCTAAATACGGATAAAAGCAAAAATAAAATCACTACTTGGGTGAAAGGATAATTGGTTATACTTTATAAACTGCTTTAAAACAACAACATTAATGAAAATCATTCTAAAATTTTGGCTGCACTTATTATTTCTGTCCCCAAGAGATCTACTAATTTCCTGTATTCAGGTATTTTCCAATGACTCCATGTCCACCTTGTAGCATGGAATTAAAACTGCTAAATTAATGTGGCAACACTAAATAAACATCACACAGCAACTTTCTCTTCTCTTAACAATTGACTTCTTACTAAGGATTAGTTTCCTAGATGACTGTGCTACTTCATTTAAACCAACAGTTATCAAGTAAGAAAAGCCAATAAATGTGAGAGAACCACTTAATCACAAAGCATCATATCCTAGCTGTACTCCAACTGGAAGCAGGCATTCACAGGTGTAGACTTACAATAGGGACAGGGTTCTTGGCTAATATTCTTCCCTGTAGTTCAGAGCAACTAGGACAAATTGTAATGTCTCTCTCACTGGTCCAGTTGAATATCAACAAATGGTGATCTTTCGTGTCTGTAGCTTAGTTACTCATTAAACAATCCTACTAACCAACTGAACTGAGCTAAAATGCTTCCTTGTTCCACACAGCGACCCGGCACAGACCAATTTGCACTTTATACTGTTTCAACTGTTTCTAATTTTGTTTCTCTGGGCTGTCTAAATTTCTGTTGATTAACTAATTAATTTATTGCATCGAATGGAAGTCGCATTCCCAATCTCGTTGTACCCCTGTACAATGACAATAAAGATATATTGTATTATAAGTAAAACTTTGCAAATAATTTTATTTGAATCACTTAATTGAAAGAGAAATATATACTGATTTCTGATTAAATTGAGAAATGTACATTATTTTGAATCAGGTAGTTTTAGTAAATCAATCTTCGCAATGGTAGGTACAGTGGAACTACTGCCGAGCAACTCCAGCAAGCTAGGTTCAACCCTGACTTTTGTTACTGTGTGGAGTATGCACATTGTCACTGTGAATGCATAGGTTTCCTCTGGCTTCCCCTCACATCCCAAGAATGTGCTGACAGTTTAATTGACCACTGGAAATTGCCCCTCATCTATGTAGCAGGTGGTGGAATCTGGGAAGTGGGAAAAGATTTAAAGGGAAGAGAGACACAAAAACCAGGAGTAACTCAGCGTGTCAAGCAGCATCTCTGAAGAAAAGAAATAGGTGATGTTTCGGGTCGAGACTCTTCTCCTTTCGAAATGGCACCTATTCCTTTTCTCTCGAGATGCTGCCTGACCCAGTGAATTACTCCCGCTTTTTGTGTCTATCTTTGGTATAAACCAGCATCTGCAGTTCCTTAATAAAGATTTAAGGAGGATCTGAGGGGCAATTTTCCCACAGTGGGGAGTGTATGTAGAGAACCAGCTGCCAGAGGAGGTGGTACAGTCAGATATAATTACAATATCTGGTAATTAGATAAAGGTTTTGAGAGATATGGGCCAAATGCAGGCAAATGGGACTATGCATCTTGGTCTACGTGGATGACTTGGGCTTGTTTTCACACCGTATAACTCTATGAATCTAAGCTAAAATAGTATTTATTTTACAATATTGATAGCTGTCATTTTGAAAACCACAAATAAAATGTAGATTTATACTCACCGCATCATATAAAGAATATACCCATGGAGGCCACCACGTCAGATTTGCACAGTGGAAATTTCTCTGAAGCGCAAACAATAATAAAACTCTTAACATTGTGAAAAGGGTATGAATAAACATTTTTATGGCTGATCGGATCAATCAGATAATTCTGACTGTACAAACTACGAGTTGCCGATCTCAGCCACATTGATATGGGCAAATGCATAAGACCTGCCTCATATTAAGAGCGTTCATGGCTACGGGTATCTGAAGTTCAGGTGCTGGCTTATTCTGCCTTCTCTGAAAGCGTTCATGGGATTAAGGCAATATTGCACCATATCTGCTAATTTATCAGGCAATGTTTGAAAATCAATTGAAATAATTTTACATTGTGCTAGTTTATCATCAGTAGATGAAAATACATGAGAGCAATGATTTTGATGCCTAGCATAAGGCTATCCTAATAGGTTTGATAAATTAATCGTCTTAATTCCTTAAATAACAAAGTATCAGTCTTGCATTATTCCTGCTTGCTGGCTCTTTACAGATAGGTTCACATTGATAACAAATTCACTGTTATTCACAATTTATATTTATAATATGGACTTCAAATTATATATTTTTTAAAACACCAAGTTCGGTGGGGTTAGGGCAGGAGAGCACTAACAAAATATAAAAATTAGAATGTGGTTAAATGAAGGGAATGCAGTTTAATCAGTATGGCCCTTATTTCAAAGTGGTAAAATCTGTGGAAGTATGTCCTTTCTGATTCATACAACTCTGAAACAATACTGGGTCAGTATCAGTATAAAGATTATGCAGCTAAATATTCCACTACAACAATTCAAGATTTGATTTCATTTCACAGTGAAAAGGTGCTTCTTATCCTAATTTATTTAAATAAAAATAATAAAACAAACCTTTTGATACTTCTGCCACCACTTCTGATTTTGCTTTAATCGGCAGGCAGGGGGCTTATTTGAAACAAACATATGAAGTCTGTTTAGTGAATTAAGCTGAACTCCTGCTATACTTGAAGAAAGGATCCACTCTGGTAGGATCTGAACTTTTGCCACCTGAATTCTAGGAACAAGTTAAAGTAACATGTGTTAACATGTAATAAATACATTAGACTGTGTTACTTTACATTTTAGAGAAAACGTGGCAGAGGCAATGTAAAGTTTTTGTTTTAAACATATACTGGTAGCATATAGAAAAAAGTGAAGGAACAAAAAGGGCTATCATTAATACAGTAAATCTCCGACAATCCTTGGAACTTGGTGGCAATTTTCCCAGACTATTGTATGTTACTTATATGATTGCCCAAACTTTTATTTTTACAATTTTGGCAGTAACATGAGGTTTTTCAATTTATCAAATGAGTGTGAAGGAGAGTGGGAAATATGCAAGAATAATGGATGACCACAAACCTACATGTCTTTATTATTATTATTGACACCTATTGATTGATATTATTATTATTATTGTGTCCTGGACACAAACTTTGGCTCCGACTGTAAATACGGACCCTGCCCCTGGCTGCACCCCTGGCCCTGGTCACATATCCTGCTTGCAAGTAACCTTTCTTCTTGGTTTATAGTATCATTTACGACCTACAGATTGTTGTGCCGGCAAGGTAAAGGTTATTGGTAGACATCTTTTACTGAAAACAAAGCAGTATTTTTACTGTAAAACAATTCTTAACATTATTTTTCCCTGCATGCTGCCAATTTTCTCCTTTTTACTGTCATTCCCTTCCAAGAAAGCATCAATTAGTTATTGGGAAAGACTCCACAAACATTGGTTTCACACTGCTCACGTAATCAAATGTTCATGTTAATGTGAGGACCAGACAGTGAGTTAACAAGTCAAGCAAATTAAAGGGAACTACAAATTCAAGGCAATTCCTAACAGAAATACACAATCCCAGCAGCAGCTGTTGGTTCCAACTGATCATTGCCTTCTATGCTGTCCAAGGTTAATTTTGTTTTGTTGACAGGTTTGTTGGCAACATGCAACTGCTATTACCTCTGCTACTTACATTCACCTCAATTAAGCTTCAGGACAAGAATGTCATTCACTTAATCCTGAGCAAAGCTCCTAAGATGTTATACAGTATTTGTTTTCACAAATATTGAGGTTTGCATGGGAATCTTTTAGCTTGTTGATATTCAGGACGATGCATCGAAACAAAGTCAATAATGGAAGTTTAATACCAATGTGTCTTTAAGCAAATAGAATTGTACTTAAATTCTAATTATGTTCACTTTTTAGATAAACTTTATTTTGAAGAAAAAGATCAATAGTGACAAGTAGGCGTGCATGTTGCTATCTTACCCATCAGTTTGAGTTCTTGTTTCAAGAACTTTAAACCTTTGACGCCCAACAGCTTTGACTTTTACAGTTTCAATACCAAATTCTTGTTCCTCCCTATATTCATAAATTTCTGCCGTGGTTCCAAACTCTGGAGCACTGTCAGAACGATCACTAGGAGAGAGTAAATGGCATGAAGAGAGTAAAATGGGTGCATTATTACAATATAGCAACACAACTACATTTAAAATTTTTTTAAATTCAGCTCAATAAAAATTCAATTCAATTATAAATGCCCCCCCAAAATGCATCAACTGCTCAAGCTATCATAATGTTTACAATATTACTGAATATTTGGTTTCATGCAATTTGAGTAGGCTGCATTTCAATGAACTATTTGTTGTTCACTGAATTTAGAGAAATTAGGTTTAATAGTGGCCTTTCATCTCCGAGAACTGTGCTTAATGCCTGACCAAACCAATGGAATGCTCTGGTTACTGAGTGCTCAAATAAAGTGAGACAACACTTGGTTCCTAAAACATAGTCTTAGTTTCTCTTCACTAAAACCTTTCTGCATCCCATGGTACTCAAGGAGGTGGCTCAAGAAATCGTGGATGCATTGGTGATCATTTTCCAATGTTCAATAGATTCAGGATCAGTTCCTGTGGATTGGAGGGTTACTAATGTTATCCCACTTCTCATGAAAATAGCGAGAGAGAAAACGGGGAATTATAGAGCAGTTAGCCTGACATCGGTGGTGGGGAAGATGCTGGAGTCAATTATTAAAGAGGTAATAATGGCACATTTGGATAGCGGTAAAAGGATTGGTCCAAGTCAGCATGGATTTGTGAAGGGGAAATCCTGCTTGACTAATCTTCTGGAATTTTTTGAGGATGTGGAAAGCAAAATGGATGAAGGAGAGCCAGTGGATGTAGTGTATCTAGACTTTCAGAAAGCCTTTGATAAGGTACCACACGGGAGGTTGATGAGCAAAATTAGAGCACGTGTTATTGGGGGTAGGGTATTGACATGGATAGAGTATTGGTTGGCAGACAGGAAGCAAAGAGTAGGAATAAATGGGTCCTTTCCAGAATGGCAGGCAGTGGAGAGTGGAGTGCCGCAAGGCTCGGTGCTGGGGCCGCAACTATTTACAACATATATTAATTATTTGGATGATGGAATTAGAAATAACACTAGCAAGTTTGCGGATGAACACAAAACTGGGTGGCAGTGTGAACTGCGAAGAGGATGTTAGGAGGTTGCAGGGTGACTTGGACAGGTTGAGTGAGTGGGCAGATGCATAGCATAAGCAGTATAATGTAGATAAATGTGAGGTTATCCACTTTGGTGGCAAAAATAAGGAGGCAGATTATAATCTCAATGGTGTCAGATTAGGTAAAGGGGAAGTGCAACGAGACCTTGGTGTCCTTGTACACCAGTCACTGAAAGTAAGCGTGCAGGTACAGCAGGCAGTGAAGAAAGCAAATCTTTGTTTTCTTCACAAATCAGTGAAGAAGGCATGTTGGCCTTCATAACGAGAGGATTTGAGTACAGGAGCAAGGAAGTCCTTCTGCAGTTGTATAGGGCCCTGGTGAGACCTGGAGTATTGTGTGCAGTTTTGGTCTCCTAATTTGAGGAAGGACGTCCTTGCTATTGAGGCAGTGCAGCGTAGGTTCACGAGGTTAATCCCTAGGATGGAGAGACTGTCATACGAGGAAAGATTGGAAAGACTAGGCTTGTATTCACTGGAGTTTAGAAGGATGAGAGGGGATCTTATGGAGGCGTATAAAATTATAGAAGGACTAGACAAACTAGATGCAGGAAAAATGTTCCCAATGTTGGGGGAGTCCAGAACCAGGGGACACAGTCTAAGAATAATGGGGAGGCCATTTAAAACTGAGGTGAGAAGAAACTTTTTCACCCAGAGTTGTGAATTTGTGGAATTCTCTGCCACAGAAGGCAGAGGAGGCCAATTCACTGGATGAATTTAAAAGAGAGTTAGATAGAGCTCCAGGGGCTAGTGGAATCAAGGGATATGGGGAGAAGGCAGGCACAGGTTACTGATTGTAAATGATCAACCAATGATCACAATGAATGGCGGTGCTGGCTCGAAGGGCCAAATGGCCTCCTCCTACACCTATTTTCTATACTTTTATATTTCTAGTGCGAAATCTAAAAATAAAACATCAATTACTGAAAGGTATGCAAAGTTATAAACATATTGATTGGTGTGGAAGCAGACTCTAATGGTGGTGTCTCAAATACCTTGGATGCAGAGGAAAGGAATGTTGAGGTTAGTGCAGTTAGGGATTTGACTGAGTAATGTCGATAGTTCTAATAGATGTCTTAAAGGCATCGTAGTAGGTTCAGTCCGTGTGGTAATAAAGGATTTTTTTGTTGTCACATATCTTTATAATACCCAAACACTATTTAAAATATTCTTGATGGCATAGAACTAATGTCACAATGATGTGAATAAACTTATTTTTCTGCTGCTGGACCAACACTTGCAACAGCCCTAGGCACTGGTTTATGGTGACCATATTATGATCTAATTTTATGGATTCTGGAACTTCTAACGGTATTCTGGAGGAACTCACATTTCACAATTCCATTTGTTTTCTCTTTTAATCAACACCACTAAAAGAAAGGTTGGTTGATCATCTCAGCATTGTTTCACGATCTTGCTGAATGCCTACAAAATTGTCACTGCATTTCAAACTAATGAATCTGACAGGAAGCACTTTGGAAAATCTCAAAATTATAAGATTTTATACCAAAACATCCATTTGAACATTCATACTTTAATACAAATTTCATTTGAGGAAATTAATTTGATAAGCTTCCATGTAAAGATATTATAAATATAAAAACTGAGTCTGTTTTATTAAAAACTACCAATCACCAAAAGAACATTACATGTGCAAAATATATAGATTAAAAAATTGATTATTTTTCCTGCAAAAAGTGCATTTTTACAAGGTCCTGTAAATAATTAAGAACTATTCAGTTGTTAAGGCTTACTGCACATGGAAGGAATTAACCTGTATGCCAAGATGCCAAATGTCCTGTCTTTCTGAATCAGGTTTCGCATCATGGATACTTCCTGAGGCCGAAAAAGTTGCAATGGTAATGTTTGTCCCGGAATAAGAATAACTGCTACATGAGGAAGAATTGGGATGGTTGGATTGCTATCTTCATCATGCACTGTACGGCCGTGAAACTCCTCCATGTCCATTCCCAAGTACTAAAGGAAAAAATAAAATTGATGAGATGTTGAATTTAAATTTAATTTCTTATATACATTACTACTACTATTTTTTTCAAATAATGCATCATAAAATTGAATCTGAAGGGCATCCAGCATTACCATATTAACAAATGTTTATGAAAAGAAGGTTAATTTGCTGTTTGATGATAAAAGTAGGTTGCTCATTTTTTTGTTTATTGTTGGAAGATTTTTGGAAGTTTTTGAACACGCCTGTTTTTAAGCGTTTTTAAGTTTTTAAAGAGGTGACATGAGGCCAAAAACAAAAGCCAGAACAAATGTTTAAATTAATTATTAATAAAAGGAATCTGATTAATATTTACAGGTATCTTACGCAAATGGAAAGGCCAACCAGCTGATTACAGAAAACAAATTCTGATAAGACTTGACAGAGTAGACAGGTAGATGATGTTATCTCTCGCTACGTTGTCTGAAATAAGGGATCAACCATTCAGGATAGACACAAGATATTTCTTCACACAGAAGATAGTGAACCTTGGAACTCACTATCCAAGAAGATTCTGAAAGCTCGGTTTCTGCCACAATTCTGCATCTCAAAGGATTCAAGGGAAAACTGGTGTGCGCAGTAAAGTGGCACCAAGGTAAAAGATCAACCACAATCTTATTGAACCACAGAACAGGCAGAAAGGGCCAAATTCTGCTCCTATTACTTGCTATGTTTTGCTGATTAATGAATTAATTACTTGGATGCTTTTTACTTTACACATACACATTGGGTCAAATATCCACTTTAAATGCTATATCATTCAACTATAATCAGAGAAAATGTTTATGAAATTAAGTTGGTTTACCAAATGATCATTAAATGTTGGCAATGTCTTTTCATTCTCTGTGCAATTTGAAATAAAGTTGGCACAGATCATGGTCTCCATTTGGTGTTTTAGAAAGAACAACTAGCTAATATGATTGCTCAAAGGTACTGAACAGCTAGACATATCCAAAGTTCTACCCAGCCACTGAATTCATCGCTGATTCCAGGGGCAAAGCCTAGTTATGCTGAGCTGAGGGGAGAAAGACTTTGCATCTATAACTAATTTACTTGAATAAAGTTGGCAACCTAGATGGAAAAGATTACGCAAAGTTATGTGGTTTGGATTTATTTTCCTTTAACAAAAAACATTCGTATGAATTAATATAAAGTATAAACTGTTAAAAAGCCACCCACTTCCATTGACTGACAGATACTTCTAGACAAGTCTTTCCCCCTGCTCAAAACACTTCAATTTAATGCCTGAAAGGTTCTTTGATGGAGTTTGATGTTAAAAACAATCGTGCCATTTGTCTGCAGTTCCAACATTTTGCACTTTTATACATACAGAGTGTGTAGTTGGTAGACTTGGATCAAAATTGATGACGGTTGGTTTTTCAGCCTCTTCACTGTCATGGTCTTCAACTTCCATCTCGGCAAACTCATCGTCAACATCTTATGAACAAAAGGAAAAAAAACCTTCAGATGTACACGACTTTTTAAAGGGCTAGGCATAAAATAAATTAATGTTGGTAAATTGACCAATTTAGGTCACTTTACATGGGATTAATGAAGAGAACCGGTAGAGGACATGTAGGGCACAAATACTAGCGGGATGGGATGTTCAGCTAATATATGTGTTGTAGATTCAATGTAATTCTATCAGTATAATCTAGTACACCATTCTTCCTCGTAAATGTATTAAACTCGCCCTCAAGATAATTCCGTGCTGTTCTTTCCACCATCTCTTAAAGTGAGACTAATATTCTAACAACCAAATAAAACTAATTTTCTACAAATCTCTTCTGAATTTACAATGCACATCTGTTCCCAATTTCTTGCCGAATTAAAGCATTTCCTGCAGTTTCTATTCTGCAGATACAATTTAAAAGCTTTTTATAGACATTAACTACAAGCAACAGTAAAATGGCAAAATAACTTAAAAAGTAATTGCAAAATATGTCAACATTGATCTATAAGTAAAGTCTGGACAGTTTTCCGTGAATTGTATACAGACATTATTCCCATTAAAGCAAGAGAAAAAAAAATGGAGCTATGTTTATATTCTTTAAAGAATATATTTTTAAAAAATATGGTTTATATGGTATAACCAGAACTATTATTCCAGGTGATCTCATCTAAAGTCAAGTCAAGTCAAGTTTATTTGTCACATACACATACACGATGTGCAGTGAAATGAAAGTGGCAATGCCTGCGGATTGTGCACAAAAAAAGAATTACAGTTACAGCATATAAATTAAGTTAATAAGTTACTATAGTGTAGACAAAAATATAGTCTCTGGAGTTATAAAAGTTGACAGTCCTGATGGCCTGTGGGAAGAAACTCCGTCTCATCCTCTCCGTTTTCACAGCGTGACAGCGGAGGCGTTTGCCTGACCGTAGCATCTGGAACAGTCCGTTACTGGGGTGGCAGGGGTCCCTCATAATCTTGCTTGCTCTGGATCTGCACCTCCTGATGTATAGGTCCTGCAGAGTGCCAAGTCAGCCACCTCCTCCCGGGAGGCCTTCTCATCGTTGTCGGAGATCCGGCCCACCACCACAGTGTCATCAGCAAACTTGATGATGAAGTTTGAGCTGAACCTGGCCCCACAGTCATGTGTGTACAGGGAGTACAGTAGGGGGCTAAAGATGCGGGTGAACAGGATTATGATTTTATAAATAATCTCATGATGATAAATTGCAGGAAGTAGGTCATCAATTTATTTTCGAACATTTAACGTTTGCAGTAATCTCAAAAACTTGAATTTGCATTGAAATATACAAAATATGTTTTGGTTTGTATTAAGATAACAGTGTTAAGGGGGAACATTGCACAAATAATCATGCAGAATCATAGGGGCTATCTCACTGTTTCTTGGTAGAATCATAATTGGGTCATAATTCTTCCATTGGTGTCACATCAGCTCAACAACCTATTCGTCGTCCATTTACAGTGCCCTGCATAATGTTTGGGACAAAGACCCATCTTATTTATTTGCCTCTGTACTCCACAATTTGAGATTTGTAATAGAAAAAATCCCATGTGGTTAAAGTGGACATTATCAGATTTTATTAAAGGGTATTTTTCTACATTTTGGTTTCACCATTTAGAAATTACAGCTGTTTTAAAACATAGTCCCCCATTTCAGGGCACCATAATGTTTGGGACACATGGCTTCACAGGTGTTTGTAATTGCTCAGGGGTGTTTAAATGCCTCCTTAATGCAGGTATAAGAGAGCTCTCAGTACCTAGTCTTTCCTCCAGTCTTTCCATCTCCTTTGGAAACATTTATTGTTGTTTATCAACATGAGGACCAACGTTGTGCCAATGAAAGTCAAATTATGAGACTGAGAAACAAGAATAAAACTGTTAGAGACATCAGCCAAACCTTAGACTTACCAAATTCACCTGTTTGGAACATCATTGAGAGCACTGGTGAGCTTACTAATTGCAAGGCCAAGGAAGACCTCCACAGCTGATGACAGAAGAATTCTCTCTATAGTAAAGAAAAATCCCCAAACACCTGTCCGACAGATCAGAAACACTCTTCAGGAGTCAATTACCACTGTCCGCAGAAGACTTCACGAACAGAAATACAGAGGCTACACTGCAAGATGCAAACCGCTGGTGAGTCGCAAAAATAGGATGGCCAGGTTACAGTTTGCCAAGAAGTAATAAAAAGAGCAACCACAGTTCTGGAAAAAGGTCTTGTGGACAGATGAGACAATGATTAACTTATATCAGAGTGATGACATGGGCAAAGTATGGAGGGGAGAAGGAACTGTCCAAGATCCAAAGCATACCACCTCATCTATGAAACACGGTGGTGGGGGTGATATGGCCTGAGCATCTGTGGTTGCTGAAGGTACTGACTCACTTATCTTCATTGATGATACAACTGCTGATGGTAGTAGCATAATGAATCCTGAAGTGGATAGACACATCCTATCTGCTGAAGTTCAAACAAATGCCTCAAAACTCATTGGCCGGCGGTTCATTCTACAGCAAGACAATGATCCCAAACATACTGTTAAAGCAACAACGGAGTTTTTCAAAGCTAAAAAATGGTCAGTTCTTGAGTGACCAAGTCAATCCCCGATCTGATCCCAATTGAGCATGGCTTTTAAATGCTGAAGAGAAAACTGAAGGGTACTAGCCCCCAAAACAAGCAGAAGCTAAAGATGGCTGCAATACAGGCCTGGCAGAGCATCACCAGAGAAGACACCCAGCAACTGGTGATGTCCATGAATCGCAGGCTTCAAGCAGTCATTGCATGCAAAGGATATGCAACAAAATACTAAACATGACTACTTTAATTTACATGACATTGCTGTGTCCCAAACGTTATTGTGCCCTGAAATGGGGGGACTATGTATAAACACTGCTGTAATTTCTACATGGTGAAACCAAAATGTATAAAGATGGCCTTTATTAAAATCTGACAAAGTGCACTTTAACCACATGTGTTTTTTTCTATTACAAATCTCAAATTGACAGAGGCAAATAAATAAATAATGGGTCTTTGTCCCAAACATTATGGAGGCCACCGTATCTACCCAGTGACTGGCCTGCTCTTGCAATCATTGTACTAATATGGCTAGTGCAGTCATGTTTCTAATTAATAAAACTCCAAGGGTGTTGATTTTGGAGATTCAGTAAAAGGTAATGCTGCTGAATGTCGAGGATTTTTATTCTTTCTTGTTTTATTCTCTCTTGTTCAAAATAGCCATTAGCAGTTTTATTCTCTCATTCAAAATAGCCATTAGCTGGTACTTGCATGATGCAAATGGTACCTGCCACCTATCAGCCCATAAATGATTGCTGTCCAGATATTACCACAGCAAAGCAAGGCTTATCTAATCTTTGAAGTTTTCAGTAAAATAAAGAACTCTTGTCATCTTTTAAGCCCCCTGCTGCTCTACAGCAGGGATCTCCAAACTATGGCCCGCGGGCCACATCCGGCCCGCCATGAGATTTTATCCGGCTTGCAGCAAGCTCTTAAGCCGCGGGGACTGGAGGCAGAAGCTGCTGGCGAAGATTCGCTGAAGAGCAGATCGCCACCGACCCAGAGCTGGGAGAAGGCGAGATCACAGGCCCCGTCGCAAACAACAAACTCAAGAAAACTTCCCTCCTCGCCGCCGCCGCTCACCCCAGGGAGAGAGAGGGGGGGGGGGGGGCGGAGAGTTGTAAATCTGTGGAATTCTCTGCCTCAGAAGGCAGTGGAGGCCAATTCTCTGAATGCTTTCAAGAGAGAGCTAGATAGAGCTCTTAAGGATAGCGGAGTCAGGGGGTATGGGGAGAAGGCAGGAATGGGGTACTGATTGAGAATGATCAGCCATGATCACATTGAATGGTGGTGCTGGCTCGAAGGGCCGAATGCCCTACTCCTGCACCTATTGTCTATTGTTTACAGCAATGGTGTAATGCCATCTTGCAAGCATTAAATGACTATTTGAACATGAATACACTGAGTCAAATTCAAACTATAGATGACAATAGGGAATAATCCAATGTGGAGTGTAGCGTTTAAAAGTGGCAGTTCATCACCGTTTCTAAGAAAATTAGCAATGAGAAATATTGGCCAGAATTACCAACCATTACCATGCCTTGTGTAAAAAAATATATAATGTCCTTTCATTCTTCAGAGATAGTAATTCTATACGTAGGTGGTGCACAAATCAACACCTTTTGCTTGAGGATGTTTTGCTTCGGGCGGCTTAGTGGCACAGTTGCTGCCTTACAACGCCAAAGACCCGGGTTTGATCCTGAATACGGGTGCTGTCTGCACAGAGTTTGTACGTTCTCCCTGAGACCACGTGGATTTTTTTTCCGGGTGCTCCAGTTTCCTCCCACTCTCGAAAGACGTACAGGTTTGCAGGTTAATTGGCTTCCGTAAATTGTCTCGAGTGTTAGTGTAAGGGAGACTCGGTGGGCCGAAGGGCCTGTTTCCATGCTGTATCTTTACGGTCTAAAGTAGCAAGTTTTAAACTTTAAAAAACTTGTACTTTAACTTTAAAAAAGCAGTATTTTGATTTTTGCATTACATTGCAAAAATGCAAAATCAACAAGCATCCATCTAATATTAAACTTTAATTTTCAATAATTATACTCGAGTTGTGATCAAAAGGATTCTCCAAAATACTCCTCTCATCACTATAAACAATACTTCTGTTTTACCCCTTGTATACAATGTCTTGAAACTATAGAGCAGCATGTCTAATATAGCACTCGTGGTTGCAGAAAATATAGTGACAAACAATTGAAAGCAAATACTATTCAAAACAGGCTCTCAAAAATTGTGGATTGTGAAGATTATCAAAGGATATAGCAGAATGAAGCTCGGTTGTTGGTATGAGCAGAGAAAGGACAGATGGTATTTAATCCAGACAAGTGAGAGGTGTTCCACTTTGGAAATCCAAAACAAGGGAAAACTATACAGTAAATGACAGCATCATTAGGAGCATTGGTGTACAGAGAAATCTTGGGGGGCAAGTCAATAGCTCCATGAAAGTAGCATCACAGGTATATAGGCATGAAAGAAGCTGTAGGGCATACTTGGCTTCATCAGTAGCAGTATTGTGCATCAGGGTCAGCAAATCATATTGCAGCTGCATAAAACATTTGGAGTATTGGAGTAGTTCTAGTCACCCCATTACAGGAAAGATTTGGGCGGGATGCAGAAGAGCATCACCAAAATGTTGCCTGGATCAGATCTATAAGGTGAGGTTTTCTCTGGAGTGTTGGAGGCAGAAAGCAAGCCTGATAGAAGCTTATAGAATTATGAGAGGCATTGATAGGGTAGATAGTCTTCTACCCTAAGGTAGATAGAATAGCCGACCACTTTGTGTTTAAAATAAAAATAACTTGCTTCATACGTCTCCTTTAAACTTTCTCTGGAGTTCTCAAATACCAGAGGATATAACTTTAAGGTGCAAGGAGAAAAGTTAAAAAGAGATGAATGAAGCAAGTTATTTTTATTTTAAACACAAAGTGGTATGCTTTTTTAAAAAATACTGAAAGTGGTAGATGCCTGGAACACACTGCCAGAGGGTGATGGAAGCATACATGATGGTGACATTTATTCAGGAAGGAATGGAAGGATAAGGTAGACAGATAAGGTGAGTTTCATTTCACATCATGGTCAGCATAGACATCATGTGCTAGAAGGCCTGTACTATCAATAAATAGAATTGCAGCATCATGATTGGTAAGCATAATATGAAGACAGAATGCTTATCAAAGATAATACGGCATTATTTTTTCATCAATCTTCAAAGAAAGAAAAAAATAGGGGCATGAAAATTATTCAAAGAATTCATTCTAAAGTGTGTACCAGTTCAGGGTCAATCTAGAAATAAATTATCTCCTAACATTGATGCACAGACCACTGAGGCAAAACTGGTTCAGGGGCAGATCTGATCAATGTTATAACCAATCTTAGCTGAAAGATATGCATGCAGCACCAATCAGATAAGTGATCTCAAGTTTGTTTTTCCTCTTTTTTAACAGACTGTAATTTGTGAGTGTTTTGCAAGTTCATACAATACCAACATAGTTAACAGACATTTGAATATTTTATATTGGAAGAACTGTTGGTAATCTGGACACATGAAGACCCCACAAAAAGTCAAGTCTTAATAACCAGATAATATTTATTGGCCAAGACAGAGGATAACCCGTTATTGGGTCTTTTACTTGCAACTAAGGGGACATTTTTAATGTCTGATTAAGATGTGTATGTATGGCATTATATTCTTGTACAAATAAATATCTACCCAGACTGTATCTACCCAGACTTTTGTTCTCAAATTCACGGAATAAATCGACATCCTTCTGACTGACGGAGGGGTGGTCATTTTGTAGGAACAAGGAACTGAAGATGCTGGTTTATGCAAAAAGACACAAAGCGCTGGAGTAACTTAGCGTCAGGCAGCATCTCTGGAGAACATGGATAGATGACATTTCGGGTCGGGACCCTTCTTCAGACTACTAGCCGAAACATGACTACATCTAATCTTATTTACGACTCGTTTCCCTGAGTCATCCACCAAGTTTTGATGAGTAGTCTGAATATTTTACAATCGTTGGACTTATTCTGGAATAGCAGACGATGGATTCCCCCTCACCGTCTAACGTCCAAACGAAACGTGTTTTTTTTTAAAACTGCTCATAAACAGGCTCGATACTAGGGGCGGGCGAGTGGTGGGTTTAACTTGCATCGCCATCGGGTCCACCGTGAGGAGGAGCCCCACTTGAATCAACCCAGCGCGGCTGACCACAAACTGCAGCGTGCAGAGGGAGCCGAGAGGGACAGGCCGAGAGGGACAGGCCGAGCGGCCGCCGGCAGCGAGACAGGTGGAGTCACCGATCATCATCCGCCGCCGCACTCGGTCAACCTGCTGCGTCGCGTCGCTTCCCGGCTCGGCCGCACCTCGCACCAGTTACTTGTGCGGTTCCCCGAGTTGCCCCGACCCAGCTCGTCCCGTTCTCCCGGCGCCGCCCGTTACCTGGGTCCAGCGGCGGCGGCGGCAGCAGCAGCAGGTTGTCCAGCTGGTCGCCTCCTCCCTCTTCTTCCTCCGCCATCTTAGTTGTTTATCGCCGTGCATTGTGGGCAGGGTGCGCACCCCACTTGGCCGGCCTGCACATGCGCAGAAGGGAGGAGAAGCCTGTCAGTTGTGGCAGGGGATGTGGTTGCACCGTGCCTACACCATGCAAAGAGAACCAAGGCTGCAGTTAGTTGCCCCATGCCCACACCATGTAAAAGGTGAACCAAGGCTGCAGTTAGCTTATGTGCACGCCATGCAAAAGAGTGAACCAAAGCTCCATTTGCACCATCCACGCACACGCCATGCAAGGAGTGGACCAAGGCAGCTATTGCCCCTGCCCACACCATGCTGAGAATGACCCACGGTGTAAACCGCTCACTGTCCACACCATTCAAAGTGTAAACCAAGGCTACAGTTGCCCCGTCTGCACACCATGCAAAGAGCTAACCAAGGCAGCAATCGCTCCTTGCCCACACCATGCAAAGAGTGAATTAAGGTTTCAATCGCTCCGTGCCCACGCCATGCAAAGAGTGAACCAAGGCAGCTATTGCCTCTGCCCATGCCATGTAAAGAGTGAATCAAGGCAGCTATTGCCTCTGCCCACACCAAGGCTGTAGTTGCACCGTGCCCACACCATGCAGAGTGAACCAAGGCTGCAATTGCTTTCATCGAGAAATGAGTCACTTAAAATTGTTGCCTGTAATTTGGAAAGTTGTGAGAAATTTTATTGACCTGGAAGAATAACCCTTTGTAGACACAAAATGCTGGAGTAACTCAGCGGGACAGGCAGCATCTCTGGAGAGGAAATGGGTGACGTTTCAGGTCGAGACCCTTCTTCAGACTGATGTCAGGGGAGGGGGCGGGAGAAAAATAGAATGTAGTCAGAGACAGTATGACTGGTGGGAAAACGGGGAGGGGGAAGGGAAGAGGGAAAGCAAAGGCTATTTGAAGTTAGAGTCAATGTTCATAGCACTGGGGTGTAAGCTACCCAAGTGAAATAAGAAGTGCTGTTCCTCCAATTTATGCTGGGCCTCACTCTGACAATGGAGGAGGCCCAGGACAGAAAGGTCAGATTGGGAATGGGAGGGGGAGTTGAACTGCTGAGCAACCGGGAGATCAGATAGTTTAAGATGGACTTGCTTTCATCTCTCACCATCCTCTCCCCCTTCCCAGTTCTCTCACCAGTCTTACTGTCTCTGACTACATTCTATCTTTTTCCCGCCCACTCCCCTGACATCAGTCTGAAGAAGGGTCTCGACCCGAAACGTGACCCATTCCTTCTCTCCAGAGATGCTGCCTGCCCCGCTGAGTTACTCCAGCATTTTGTGTGTACTTCGATTTAAACCAGCATCTGCAGTTCTTTCTTACACAAAATAACCCTTTGGTTGCACTGATGACTTTGTTTTTGTTTTGTACTCGTATTGGGGTTATTATTTTATTTTTATTTATATCATCTCCTATCTATATATATTGTGCTTACAGGCCTGTTATGCTGCCGTAAGTAAGAATTTCATTGTTGCATCGATGGTACGTATATTAAACACTCATCTTTCTTGTTTCTCTGTGTGGATGCTGCTGGATGTGCTTATTTTTATTTATTTAAGATTTGTAGCACCCACAAAAGTGTTATATAAAATAAATTGCTGTAGTATAGCAGCAGACGCCACATTTTATAAATTCCGGCTGTATGTTACAACTATCTGCATAGTCTGTATTTTTAGTTTTTAATGTAAGAGATACAACATGGTGAAACAGGCCCTGCAGACCACCAAATCCACGCTGGTTATCGATTATAGACAATAGACAATAGACAATAGGTGCAGGAGGAGGCCATTCGGCCCTTCGAGCCAGCACCGCCATTCAATGTGATCATGGCTGATCATTCTCAATCAGTACCCCGTTCCTGCCTTCTCCCCATACCCCCTGACTCCGCTATCCTTAAGAGCTCTATCCAGCTCTTTCTTGAATGCTCGCTTGAAAATTATATGTGTATGTACATTTATATATATATATAAATGGCTGGAGACACAAAAGGCTGGAGTAACTCAGCGGGTCAGAAAGGAATAGGTGACATTTCGGGTTGAGACCCTTCTTCAGACCTCACTTATTTCTTTTCTCCAGAGATGTTGTCTGACCTGTTGAATTACTCCAGTTTTTTTGTGTCTCTCTTCATTTTCAACCAGTATCTGCAGTTCCTTCCTATCTTCCTATATACATATGCACCGGCCTTTAAGGTAGTGTTTTCTAGATCTTCCAAAACAAAACAAAATGTTCTCATCTGTCCTCTAAGTTGATTGCCTTTTAAGGAATAAGAAGTAGTGGTTTGACTTGGTCATTATTATATTGTGTTTTTTTCTTAGCGTAATCTTCCCAGGAGAAAATAAATCTCCCACGTAACGCTGTATCACCGATATCTTAATTCCTACTGATAGCTCATGTAGTCTTGCAGTTTTACCTTAGCCTCACAATGATCAAATCATGAAAGTATGGCGATCACTAGCCAATGAAGTACAACCACAAGATGGTCACAGGAAGGAAGTCATTTAGGCCAGCTCTTTGGTTATGTTGAAGCTTTTCAAGATGATTTAGAAAACATTGGTTCCCTGCACTATCCTATTAATTTATGCTTTAGGTAATTTTTGCTTCGTGAAATTGGTTGGCAAACCCCAAAGGATTGCTAAATGGATACTAATGTAGTTATAAAATCAGATATAATGTAATACTTGAGTTGCTGGACAAAGATCGCATTATATCTAATACAACTTCCTTTCCAATAGTCACATAATTCAATATTAATGGAGTCGCTGAGTAATCTTGGCAATCAAACTGCATTAATTAATCTGCAACATCTTGTGTTTATACATTTTTTGGAAGATTTACATCATAAACAAAATTTACATTCAGTCTATGTAAATTGAATGGTACAAATGCAAAAACTATAACAAAATTTGAAAGACATTCGGACAGGTACATAGATCGGAAAGGTTTAGGGGAATGTAGGCCAAACGTAAGCGGATGGAACTAGTGCTGATGGAGCATCTTGGTTGTGACCAAGTTGGACCAAAAGGCCTGTTTCCACACTGCATGATTCTATGACTATAAACACAGAGATCTGGTGCTGATAGTTAACATGTCTTTGATGATAAGGTCCAACTCTCCTCTAACTCACTGTGGACATTGGAATTTATCTCTGGAACTAAGCAGCTCTAATGCTGAGATATATATTCTGCACTCTGTATCCTTCCCTTCCCTCCACCTATTGTACCTGAGATTGATTGTATTGATGTAAAGTTTTGTCTGATCTAATTGGATAGCAAACAAAGCTTTTCACCAAGCTAAACCTAACCTCATCGGCCAGTCCATGTGTATGCATATGCTTCTTTGTTTGCTGAGGAGTTGTGACACGGATTGAACCTTGTGCATTCATCAGCAAACATCCCAGTTCTGATCTTATGATGGAAGAAAAATCATTACGTGGCAAATTGAGAAATCTGCCGAGGACACACCTTATGGAATTCCCACAATGATGTTCTGGGGCTGAGATAAATTGAACTCCAACAGCCAACAATATCTTTCTTTACACGGTAATGCTCCTGCCATTGGAATGCTTTTCCCTTGACATTCATTGACTTCATTTCTACCAGAGCTCATACAAATCCTGACGATATCAAGGGCAGTCACTGTTGCCTCACCTCTGCAATTTCAATCTACTGGCTCCCTGTTTGGACCAAGCTTTGATGAAGTCTAGAGCTAAATTACCCAGGCAAAAATCAAACTAGGCATTGTTGAGCAGGTTGTTGGTGAACAAGAATTGAATTGAATTGAATAAATTTTATTAGCCAGATATGTATACATACAAGGAATTTGCCTTGATGCTTTGCTCGCAATCTACAACACGATATACAGTAAAGAATTAAGAATAAAACATTATAATTTAAACATGAGAAGAATGAAATAAAATACCAGAGCATAAGGAGGCTACAGACTTTTGGTTGTTGCTACTTTGTGGCATTATTCACAAATTTGTCCATCACTTTGCTAACAATTAAGAGTAAATTGAATGGCCGGCAATTTGCTCCATTGTATTTCTCTTGCTTCCTCTGAATAGGACCACAATTTGCCACATTGTTGAGTGGATATCAGTGCTTTACTGCAATGGAACACGATTTGTGTTCTCCAATTTCTGCTATAATGAAAAGCAGAAATATATATATATATGCGTGTGTGTGTATATATATAATATTATATAATTAATACTTATTATATATTTATTTTGTTATGTGACTTGAGGAACCTTAACTTTTTATGTAAAAGAGTAGCATCTGTAAAAATATTTCCTCAATAATGTAACCCTTACTTTAAAGAGTCCAAGGTCATGGCAAGTTTAGAAATCATATTTCTGAATACTATAACAGGAACAAGTTGATAACAGCAGAAAATAGAACTACAAATACTTGATGGAATAATTATTGCAATTAGTTTGGTGAAAGAATGTGCATGAATATAATTTTTTTGAGGTGATTCATTTGGTGCATAAGGTTATGGAATATCTTTGCTTGGTGCTAAGTTTTATTTAAATCTAATTGCTTGGAAATCATTCTTAGTTGAACAGAGTTTTGCTAAAAAAAAAAGCACGTTAGATAGTGTTCACTTATGTTCAGATGAAATATCAAAATGAAAATAACACAGTACGATTCTGCTGTATTCTCACCCAGATGGAATGAGCTCCACATTCAATATGTTGGTGGTTACAATCATGAACCAAGCTCCATTGTATCATAAAATTTGACTAACCATGGTTTCTGCTGGCAATATCCTTGGACTGAACTGCAATTCTAAACAATGGATATGCAGCATGCTTTATTCATTTTACAAATTGCAAAATAGTAAATGAAACTGTTATAATAACAATTATTTTAGGTAAGCCTGTGGAGATGATATAAAACAAGCACAATCCTAAAGGTTCAATGTACTGTAAAATATGGCTAAAGGTTAGATTAATTGCAGTTATAATGTCATCTTAAAAGCCTAAAGCATTTAATGGTAATGCACGTAGAAGTCTTTTTGAGTTTTATGCTGCTATTGAACAAAAGCAGGAATGCTGGACGAACTCAGCCAGTCAAGCAGTATCTGTGGAAAGAGAAATCAGTTGACATTTCAGGTCAGGGATCCTTTCACAGACTGGGCGATCACTTTGTGGAGCACCTGCACGATGTGCATGCCACTTCAATTCTTAACCCAACCTGAATGCTTGTCCTGATTACAGACCCAGAGCATTAGAATTTAATTCCTGGGCAAATTTCTGGCAGTTGCATGTTCTCATGCTCAAAAGTGACCTGTCTGCTGCATCCAGCCCAAGATTACACTGGGCCATGTTTCTGAAGATGAGTAGCAGCAGTAGTAAAGATGACAGATAACAGGAAGCACCTGGTCAAATTTTCAGTTTGATGCAAAATGACCCAGTGATCAGTTATTGTTATCGTGTTCCGTTTATGGAAAATAAAAATATATAATACTGAAACAAAAACAGTATTCTGCTATTCAATTTCCAAGGCACGTACTTATTATCTCCATCTGTAATTCCATCATGATTCTGTATCTTTTTCGTTTATAATAGAAACAAACTGGCTAGTTGTTTTGTATTTCGAGATAATGTATTGACCAATTAAGAGATGGTGATTTGTTTGTCATGCATGGAGAAAATGAAAGAGCCAATGACTTAACTTTGCATAGTTAATAGCAAACTGCTTGACCATTGTCTGCAAACCTGCTTGGCCATTGTCTGCAAACCTGCTTTTGGAGCTTCTATAATAAAATGGTAGAATGAATAAAAAGGATCAGCCTGAACTCCGAATAGCTGATGTTTGTAATATTGCACCTGGCAGGATGCAACCTAAATCTTATTCACCAGGCTCTGACAGTACATCCGTTTTGCCTGGGGAGGACATCTGAGAATGATAAGAACAATGTTTTTGCTGAGATTGGGATGTGGTTAACTGCTGACTACTTGTGGAATTGTGCAAACATGACCTTCTATGGTATGATAAGGATCCTTACCTTTGACTAATGACTTTGTGTGAAACATTTTATGACAGTAGAGTGACAAGTATATTGTGCTAGATACAATTTGTTATTGATTTGAAGGAAATGTTGTGTTAAACATCCTGGCCGCAAATCTTGTATAAAAATGCTGCGAAAATGCCGTATCTTTGAGTGGAAGCATGGGGAGCACTGAGTATGGTTGTACACCCTCTGCACTAGTCCCCCCACTCCTGTCTGATGATAATTAACGCTTGGCTTGGTTTACCTTTAACCGTTTGTGTTGTTGTCTGTTTTAAGAAACGAACTTTAACAAAAACTAGAAACACGGTATGCAGCTGTTGTAATTGAAGACCTGGGAACAGGCTGAAATGTGGGGCTAAATCAATATCAAAATTATTGAGTGTGAAAATTGCGGAGAGAAAAGTCCCCTCAATGAAACCCACTCTGAATCCATTGGGCTGCTGCAAAATACTGTGTCGAAATGTTAAATCAAATTCTTTACCTTCAGTCTGAATAATCACACGTGATACTGGATTAGCACATCAGATTTATTCCACCATGGGGTTCTTCCCGAGAAGATCTCCAGACACAACACTAGTGTCTGAAGAGACCGCAACTCAGGGGAGGGGAAGAAGAACAACTTCTCCACCATTGTTTACTTTTTTATACAGAAAAAGAGAGGTGTGACAAAAAGAAATCAAGGACCAATTACACATCTAATACAAGGACCAATTACACATCTAATACAATTCCCATGGTTACAGAGAAGACAAAATCATTGATACAGGTCACATGCTCAGAAACCAAACCATTAATATAAGTCACATGTTTTTAGAGAAACGCATCAATTTACCTAGAGTGGATTCAAAACTTTTCCTGCTTTCACACGCACCCAAATAAGGAGTTGTTACTAAGAAAGAAACTTTCTTATCTCTATAGACGAGCAATCTCGTAGCTGCATGACCTTGCTTTACTGTTTCAATACACAGCACTCGCAGTCAGACAGAGTAGTGGGAGAGGACAATAGCCCATCTCTTCTGTACACTCCTTATCATTCGTAAAGGGACAAACACATTCTGTTCCCAAGGATAACATTTCTGCCACAAGCATCCATCTTACTGCTTTCCACTAAAATAAGCATTCATTTTATATTAGCTAAAACAACAAAAGAAACCATCTCTACTACAACAAAATATAATATCTCTAATTGACTATATCAGCTAATAGCATAGATTCTCAGAATTAAAATCAAATCACTCCCTGCCATTTCATACGGTTGCTTGATTTACATTTTTCCTATATTCTGCCTCAAAATATAACTTGTCCACCGCCTTCATTCAATACGTTTGGAAAAAAAGAGGGTAACTTTGGAGATGGTAGAAGCACTCAAAGATAAAGAAGGAAATTTATGCTTGGCATCAGAGGATGTAGGTGAGGTACGAAACAAGTACTTTGCATCTGTATTCACCAAGGTGAAGGACATAGAGGATAGTGAGATCAGTGTGGGCCGACTAATATGCTAGGGCAATTTGAGATCAAAACAATTATACATAAAATGTGATTATCTTGTTCAAAATAATATCAGCTTGTATTAAATCATCTAATTTTGCACTTTTGCTTAAATTAATTGATAATCACAATAATCATAATTGTAACCTATTTACCACAGGCTTCCAAACAAAATGACCCAATAGTGAATTCTCGATCCAATTTGCCAACTTGATCCAGATCCCACGAGGTTCTATATTTTAGATCAGTCTTCCACGTGGGATCTAGTGAGATACCTTGTTGAAGTCCATGTGGGTTACATCAACTATACCGCTCTCATCAATGCATCTTTTATGACTTTAAAGAATTCAATGAAATTTATCAAATGGATCTCCCTCTTTGATTCAACCCATGGCCCTCAGAATTTTTATCCAATAATTTCCTTATTACTGATGCTGCACTCTCTGCTCTACAATGACTTGGATTATCCCTATTGCCATTCTTGAATAAACATACATTTTCTTTCTCCTCTAGTCATCTGCCACCTCACCTATGGCCTATAAAGATTTAACAAATCTCTGAGAATGCCCCAGCAATCTCCTCCAGAGCTGCCGGACTAGTTCTAGGATCCATTCCTGATTGATGCTCAGTTCACTGAACTCAGCAAAACAGTCAGTATTAGACAAACTTTTGTAAGCGTAGAACAGAGAAAGGTTACAGCACAGGAACAGGCCCATCAGCCCACATTGTCTGTGCCAAACATGATGCCAAGATAAAATAATCTCATCTGCCTGCACATGATCCATATCCCTCCCTTCCCTGAATATCCACATGCCTCTTGAACACTACTATTGTATCTGCCCCAATTGCCAGCCCTGGCTGCACATTCCAGGAACCCACCATCCACTGTGTAAAAAAACTTGCCCTGCATATCTTCTTTAAACTTTGCCCCTCTCACCTTAAAAATAAGCACTCCAATCATTTTTTCATTTTCACACTGGGGAAAAGGTTCTGGCTGTCTTTCTTATCTCTGCCTCTCATAATTTTATATAGTTCTATCAGGTCTCCACTCATCCTTAGGCATTCCAGAATAAACAATCCAAGTTTGCCCAACCTCTCCTTAATCCAGGCAGCATTCTGTTAAACCTCTTCTACACCCTCTCTATAACCTCCATATCGTTCCTGTAATGTACCAACCAGAACTGTAGGCAATACTCCAAATGCTGCTTAGACAAAATCTTAATATCAGCACTCCCTAGCTGGATTAACTTTAATCCTTGATTTACGATATTAACAATATTATTTTCTCTTATGATTCAACACACAGTTATGATATTGCAGAATATTTTATCAGCCAATTTTAAAATTCATTGATATAACTTTAACTGCTTCATGTTTGGCATCATCTGAGTTTTATGCAACAATCTTTTATGTCCTCTCTTATACCCTATTTCTTATATAAATCCGTACTGATATTGTCTTCGGATGCTTTGCTGTTTATAATTGGGTAATTTGAGGATTCATTTTCAAGGCAAATGAATCCCCCGGGAATGGCTCGGCTGGTTGTTAACAGCAATTAAATTGTAACTAATTGAAGGAATGGTGTTCCACTCTAAAAAAGCTCACAAATCAAAAGTCAGCAAGCATAAATGCTACGAAAGCCACGATTTTGTTAAGGAATCCATCAGATTATTATGGGGCGATAGACACAAAAAGCTGGAATAACTCAGTGGGACAGGCAGCATCACTGGGGAGAAGGAATGGGTGACGTTTTGGGTTGAGACCCTTCTTCAGACTGGTTTAAACCAGCATCTGCAGTTCCTTCTTACACAGATTATTATGGGGTCTGTTTGCAGCCTCACCGGACGGATCCTGGTTGCTATTGTTCTTCTGCCATGTTTTAATTGACCAATTTTTAATCAGTTGTCACAAATAACAGCTGTCCGATTCACCTCTACTATTTGAGATGTGACCTCTACTACTTGAGACTGCTTCTCCATCACGTAAAAGGGCCAGTATCCTTCGATTCATCGAGAACACATGATGGACATATTCTTCCTTCAAAGATGTCTGCATAGAAAGAGGTTTGTTGCAAACTGACGACCATTGGCAACAGACGATGGAAGATGCTGAACGGACAAGACTCCCCGAAGCAATGAGAGATTTGTTTGTTTTGCTGACGATTGCTGAGATCAACACTTCTTGACAATTATGGGATCGCTTCAAGAATTCAATGTCTGAAGATTACCTTCAAAGAGAACGGAGAACAATCGATGATCCAAATATCATGATTGATGAGAGGCATCATGATCAGGCTCTGTTGTATATTAAAGCCAAGCTTGTGAATTACAACAAGACACAGGGATATTTTCATGTGCCACTACCAAGACATGGAAGGATGAACCTTGATGGTGACAATCCAGAATTGCTGAGTGAACTGCAGTACAATAGACCTGAACAACAGTGATTTGTTGAAGAGAAGGAGCCTCTGCTGAATGCTGAGCAAAGAGCAGTGTATGACCATGTGTGCAGCTGCTTGGAAAGGAATGTTTTTCAATGATACACCAGCAGGAATGGGCAAAACAATTCTCACCAATTTGATCCTCTCCAAAGTTCGAGGTCAAGTTGATGTTGCTTTTGCTGTAGCATCCTCTGGTATAGCAGCTACATTGATGCCTGGTGGAAGAACTGCACATTCTCGATTCAAGATACCCATCGAAGTGACCGATAATACCATGTGCAACATTGAGAAGAACTCCAACATGGTTCATTTGATCAGGAGTGTGGGACTGATTGTTTGGGATGAGTGCCCGATGATTAGGAGGGAGAGCTTTGAAGTGGTGGACAGAACTCTTCGACATCTATGCAAAAAGAACGATGAGCCTTTTGGCGGTATTCTTACCTTTTGTTGTGGCGATTTTCGCAAACTCCTTCCTGATGTGAAACGGGTAAATGAAGCTGATGTTGAAAATTCCTGCATCATGAAATCCTATTAATGTTCAAATTGTTATATTTTGTTATTCACATTTTAAACTTTAATAAATCCCTTTTCCACTTGCTGTGCCCGTCAGCCACCCATGCGCAGTAATACCTCCATGTTCGACGTCACAATGGAAACTCGATGGGCAGGAATGGCGGCGCCGCCAGAGAGCCCCTAAGAATGGAGGGAAGAGATAAGGGGGGATGGAGTGGGTGACTGGGGAGTGGGAGGGGAAGGGGGAGTGGGTGGGGAAGAAGAGGGGTTGAGGGAATGGAATGAGGGAGGGGAGGGGAGGGTGCTAGACCAATGCAGAAAAAAACAATTTTAAAGAAAAATCGCGATTTTCATTGAAATTTTTATTTTATTTTTTAAAGGCATTTATTTTAATGAAAAAAGTCCGATTTTTCCCAACATCACAATGGCAACCCAATGAGTTATGGGCCCAATGGGTCCACTTGGTCTAGTTTATACTAAATCTCTGTTCCCTGGTGAAAGATGTGTAACAATAATTGCATACACATAGATTAGACCATATTTTTGAGATCAATTGCCTGGTTTTGCTGGAAATTCTACATTAAACAACCAACCTTTCGCAGCATATGTGCTAATAAACATTGATAGGAAAGAACTGCAGATGTTGGTTTAAATCGAAGGTAGATCACAAAATGCTGGAATAACTCAGCAGGACAGGCAGTATCTCTGGGGAGAAGGAATGGGTGACGTTTCAGGTCGGTTCCTTTTCTCCAGAGATACTGCCTGACCCGCCAAGTTACTCCAGCATTTTGTGTTTCACCTTCTTAAAAAAACATTGGGTCATCCATGTGAATCTGAAGCCATGAATTTGCTAGTTTTTCCAATATTCCCACTGCAAGGCTCCCCACAGAGTTCAGTGACAATAGGAGTCTGCCAAGATTCCCAACATTTATAGTGGTGAATTTGCTCTTTATTCTTGTTCTTGGTTCTCTAATGAATTTTAAGGCTTCCTGCTTTAATTTGCAAAGTTACATTACATCAATTTAGACTTTAAAGTCACCAGCCTGTTGATTATGTTCACCAACCTGTTGATTACGTTCTTATCTTGGGGTGATCTCCCTGGAGAACGTCCTGACCAGTTCAGGGCTGTTCAGGACTTTGAGGCTGATAATGGCACCGAATTACTCCAGCTTTTTGCGTCTATCTTTGACTGAAACACTTAGCTTAGAGATACAGCATGGAAACAGGCCCTTCGGCCCACCGAGCGTGCACTGACCAGTGATCCCCACACATTAACACTATCTACATACACGAAGGACAATTTACATTTATACCAAGCCAATTAACCTACAAACCTGTACGTCTTTGGAGTGTGGGAGGAAACTGAAGATTTAGAAGGCCCACGAAGGTCACGGGAAAAAAGTACAAACTCTGTACAGGCAAGCACTCGTCAGGATCGAACCCGGGATCCGGGGCTCTGGCGTTGTAAAGCAGCAACTCTACCGCTGCGCCACCATGCCACCACTTGGATAGCCATTTATTTGGAACAGACATGATCTCGTAAATGCTGGAACAGGCGAAAGGACGTTGAATGGCTTATTCTTCTGGATGCATTTGTATACTCTTTTCACCCGAGAAGAGATCAGGAATAAATACATTTGCTCTTCATTGAACATTCTCTACAAATTGATATTCTTCTTCTTATTATTACTTTTATAAATGTACGAGAAAGCAATACATCCTTTCTTCAGATTTCCTTATGCTTTTAATTATCCACAATTTAAGTTGATATTTTCTTATATTGTTTAGATGTATGCATTCTTGCTATTCATAAGAGACTGTCTTACAGGGGGCCTCCTGCCCAATACAATTGGCTAGATAGTCAACTTGAACAATGCAATACCCCCAAACTGGTTCATCGCCTAATTCAGGATACATTGATTTGAAAACACTATTTTTTTTTAACATTTAGAAAAGACATTTATGTTAAATCTTTGGTCCCTGCTGAAAGATGTGCAACAATATTTGCGAACACATAGATTAGATCGAAGGTCGGGAGAAGAACTTTATGGTCTCTCTACTTCATGTTTGGCTTATTAGTGGCATTTCTTTGCTACATGAAAAGATTGTAAAGTTTAATAAATGTTCTAATGATTTTGAAACAAACAGAACATAATAGTAAGATTAAATGAGAACTTACCAGTTCGAAGTTTGATCTGTATTTTATGAGGAGTTACGATGAGGGACTACGTGAAGACCCCGTCCAGCACGCATGCGCGACATTCTTCAAAGCAGCGGTGTGGATTCACAGAAAAAACACAATGATTGAAATAAACATAGTAAAGAAAGGATAAGAACTTAATTACCAGTTGATCTGTATAAAAGAGGGTGGGAGCGGAGGGCACGTAGTCCCTCATCGTAACTCCTCATAAAATACAGATCAAACTTCGAACTGGTAAGTTCTCATTTAATCTTACTATTTTATTTCGGAGTCACGTGAGTGACTACGTGAAGACTTCAAAGCTCTGTGATTCCGAACCGTGTACCAGCTCATGCTTCACTCACTGTCTGAAGACCTTAGAGGGAGGAAGTATGTTATCGCAATCAAGAACCCTGTTTGTGAACAAAAAAGGTTTATTAATGACAACAAAGAACAGAGAGCTCCCCAGGGCTCAAATTAAATATTATCTGCAGACTCTAAAATTCTGTCTGCAAATGTAGCAGGTTGCGCCAGCGGTTTATTATAAAACCTTTGGAAAGTTCTTTCCGAGGACCATCCTGCTCTGGCCAGAATATGGTCGATAGGCACGTCCATTCGACTAGCCGCCGACGTAGATGCAGCCCTGGTGGAGTGAGATTTGTAAACATTAGTATTCACTCCTGCGGACTTAAGCACCTGCTTGAGCCACCTTGAAATGGTTTGGCTCGTCACCTGACCATGAGGCTTCTTGTGGCTTATCCATAAGGCTTTTTCTCTCCCTCTTAAGTTGTATGTTGTGTCTATGTAATTGGCGAGATGGGTCTTGGCACACAGCCGTGGGTCAGATGAATATGCCCAGAACTCCATGACTGGAGGCGTGGTACCTGGTCTAGTTTGTTTGACCAGTCCCTGAATATGGAATGTGAAACAGTCCAATGACTCTGTCATGCTGTCCAGCCTCAGAAGGTGGAGGGACTGTACCCTTTGAGCTGACACTGGTGCCATGAGCATGACTGATTTCAGTGTAAGTTGTTCCAGCGTGAGTGCCCTGGGCGGTGGCCATCCCCTAAGGTACGTCAGCACAATGCTGACATCCCAGATCTGAGTGTACCTTGGTCTGGGGGAATTGGTGTTAAAAAATGCACCTCATGATTTTTACCACTAATGGATGGGACCCCAAAGTCAGTTGTCCTGCTGCTGGAACCAAATAAGCTGACAACGCATTCCTGGCTGTATTTATGGCGCTGTAGCTGAGTCCTTCCCGATGTAATCCAACCAGGAACTCCACAACACTGGTGGCTGTCGCTGTAGTGTAGGTAGTTCCTGTTTTGGAGCAATACCGTTCCCATTTCCTTATGTTGGTCAGGTATTGTCTCCTGGTGGACTCCCGGTGGGATGCGGTCATCATGTTGATGGCGTCCTCAGACAGTCCCAGGCCCAGTAGAGGTCTTTTTAGAATCTGCAAGCCAGGAGATTGACTCTGTCATGGCACGGGTGACTAATGCCTGACACTGGGTGGATTAATAATTCCGGACTGCTGGGGAATTCCAACGGTGTTTCGACAGCCATGTCGAGGGCCACTGGGAACCATGGCTGTGTAGGCCAGTCGGGTGTTATCAAGATTCCTGAAGTGGAATCCAATTGAATCTTGCGTGACAGCCGACTGATGAGGCAGAAGGGAGGAAAAGCATAAAAGAACATTTTCCCCCAATGCAGCGTGAATGCATCAACTGCTGCTGCCTCAGGGTCTGGTTCCCAAGCGACATATGTTGGTACCTGGTGATTCAGCCTGGATGCAAATAGGTCGATATCTGGTGTGCCATATTGCTTTGTAATTTCGGCAAATACTTTGGGATTTAACATCCATTCGATGTTATCGTTAAATTTGCGTGACCTGGTGTCTGCCACTGTATTTTGCTTACCTGGTAGGTAAGTTGCTGATAACCAAGTATGTCTTTCGACACACCATTGCCAGATTAGGTTGACCAATTTGTCACACGATATCGACTTTACACCACCCATGTGTTTGATATAAGCCACCACCGTGGTATTATCTAATTGCAACCGGACATGTGCATGATGCGTATTAGATGAATATGCTTTTAAACCATAAAACGCACCCAACATTTCTAAATAGTTGATACCCCGTGTCTGTAGGCAAGATGATTTAGAATTAGTCCATCTGCCCCTTGTGCTGGATTGCATGTTAGTTGCTCCCCAGCCCAAAGCACTGGCATCCGTTTGCATGGTTAATACTGGGTTGGTTATTATTATGGGACTGGAACTGAGCCTAATGTTCCTTGTCCACCATTGTAACTCTGGAATGGATTCAGCAGTTAAATACATGGCTCGGTCAAAGTGACCTGAGTTTTGCTTTAGTGCGTGCACTTTTGCTCTTTGTAAATTTTGCAAAGGTCCAAATTGTACAGCTGGAAAAGCTGCTACCATTTTACCAAACTCTAGCTACCTGCCGTATGGTTGGCTGACGTTTATCCATTAGTTCGTGGCATGATAGTGCCAATTCTGATGCTTTCCCCTTCGGCAGAGTTACAAACATGCGAACAGTATCAATCGTAAATCCAAGATAGTCCATGGTAGTGGACGGTGTAAAATTGGATTTATCTGGATGTATGACAAACCCCAAAGTTTCAAACAAACGTTTGGTAAGGCTTTAAATTGCCATAGCTGTTTCATCCAGATAAACTTTAAGTATTTACGATGCTCCTTGTGTATGGGTACTGAGTAGTAAGCATCTTTTAAATCAATGCCTGCTAGAAAGTACCCTCTAGAAATCAAAAGTCTGGCGGTTTCAAAAGTTTCCATCTTGAAATGTGTATAGTTAACTGACTCGTTAAACGTAGTTAAGTCAATGATGATGCGACATCCACCATCTTTTTTAGTTTTAGTGAAAATATTAGACACAAATTCCAAAGGTTCATGTTTTGTTCTTTCAATGACACCTTTTGCTAGTAGCCTCATAAGTTCAGCTTGACCCTCTTGTTTCTCTTTGAGTGAGAGGGTGAATACCCTTTGGGGTATAAGCTGAACTGGCGGAATATTTTTATGAACAAAGTCAATTTTATAGCCATGAATGCAGCTTAGTATGTACTTGTCATTAATGATGGTTTCCCATGCATCCAAAAACCAGTGCAATCTCCCCCCTGATAGTATAGAGCCCGTACTGGTCATATGCTGAGAGGGACCAGACCCACCTACCTCCATGGTTACTGGTGCTACTTCTGCCTCTTCGCTGGACGATGAGGTGTCTGCTGGGCTGTAGAGGCCTGCTGTTGGCGTTGATGTTGTTGGGGGTGGCACATTTTCCATGGGGTCCGCTCTGGGCCCTGGCCTAAAAAGGCTTACGGGGAATGGTTGCGGGCCCCGAGCTTTCACCAGTCCCATATGGTGGTCGACGACTGGTGGACGCCGTGGGGTACTGCCGCCTGGGTTTGTTGGGTCTGCTCGGTCCTAAACCTGCCCTCACGAGACCAAAGGTCTTGGACTCTTCCTCTAGGTCTTTCACCTTTTTTGGAAGGTCCTTTACAAAAAGCAGAATTGGAGGTTCTGAACCCGGTGTTTTGCAAGCCTGCAAACTTAGGGTTGAGGGCAGGCTTGATGATCTCATATTGAGTGGTGCACAGCAGAGCTAATGTATCTTGCTGATTTGTGGAGATGTCCACACCATCAATGGACCGAGCATATGATTTTCTGGAGCTTCAACTCCAGGTTCCTGATGTTCTGCCCCAGATGTCCCCAAATTTGGCTGTTTACAGCTGGTACATGCAATGATGTACAATTTTCTGGGGCTGTATATAGCTCAAAGGGCCTCATTGACCACCCGTTCTTGTAGGGGTTTTGAGGACAGGTGGTCAATGCTGGCTGCAAGTTTTTGGCTCTAAAAGCCGACCCCCTCGTGGAATGACCACGTAGCGGTTGACCACACCCAGCAGCTCTTCCTGATCCTGTACACCCTGCGTACTCCGGAGATCTTCAGCCAAGAACCCATCTTGTTGACCAGCCCAGACCTGGTCGCCAATGCTGCCTTCAAAAGAAGGTGAGGCAATGGCCAGTGCCACAAAGGGCACTGCGGGAGTGCCTGGGCGCTCTGGGCCCTCCCTTGGCGAGTCTGCTGCTGCTCTCTCAGCAGATCTCGCTGGAGCATTTGCTCCATAAGCCGTTTGGCTTTAGGCGGCTGCCAGTGCCGCTGTGTAGCGGTGTGGCATCTTCATCCGAAACGTCGGACACTACCGCCCGGTTCTGGCTGCAGGTACCTCCAGCTCGCTGCTCAGGCTGCACTAGCGGTGCTGGGCTCGGCTCGGTAGTTGCTGCCGCCTCTTGCCCCCCCTCCAAAGAACGTTCCTCAACGGAAGACGAACGGGGGCAAGCTGAAATTTCTTTCCTCTGGTCTTGCTCATCTTGTGTACCTAAAGCAGACCAGAGAAAATACTCACGGCCACGGTAGACTTACCTGTCGGCCCGACTTTTTAGTTTGTAGCGGGAGCACCTTGAACTCCCATTCGTCGCGGGTGCACTGCGTGAACGCTAATGTCGCGCATGCGTGCTGGACGGGGTCTTCACGTAGTCACTCACGTGACTCCGAAATAAAATTTGTTACTTTTAAAACTTCAGTTAAGGAATTCTTTTGGACTCAAGGGTATTCATGACCATGACTTTGAAAATGTTTGTAGCACTGATAAAGTGTTATAGACAATAGACAATAGACAATAGGTGCAGGAGTAGGCCATTCAGCCCTTCGAGCCAGCACCGCCATTCAATGCGATCATGGCTGATCACTCTCAATCAGTACCCCGTTCCTGCCTTCTCCCCATATCCCCTCACTCCGCTATCCTTAAGAGCTCTATCCAGCTCTCTCTTGAAAGCATCCAACGAACTGGCCTCCACTGCCTTCTGAGGCAGAGAATTCCACAACTTCACCACCCTCTGACTGAAAAGGTTCTTCCTCATCTCCGTTCTAAATGGCCTACCCCTTATTCTTAAACTGTGGCCCCTTGTTCTGGACTCCCCCAACATTGGGAACATGTTATCTGCCTCTAATGTGTCCAATCCCCTAATTATCTTATATGTTTCAATAAGATCCCCCCTCATCCTTCGAAATTCCAGTGTATACAAGCCCAATCGCTCCAGCCTTTCAACATACGACAGTCCCGCCATTCCGGGAATTAACCTAGTGAACCTACACTGCACGCCCTCCATAGCAAGAATATCCTTCCTCAAATTTGGAGACCAAAACTGCACACAGTACTCCAGGTGCGGTCTCACCAGGGCCCGGTACAACTGTAGAAGGACCTCTTTGCTCCTATACTCAACTCCTCTTGTTACGAAGGCCAACATTCCATTGGCTTTCTTCACTGCCTGCTGTACCTGCATGCTTCCTTTCATTGACTGATGCACTAGGACACCCAGATCTCGTTGAACTCCCCCTCCTCCTAACTTGACACCATTCAGATAATAATCTGCCTTTCTATTCTTACTTCCAAAGTGAATAACCTCACACTTATCTACATTAAACTGCATCTGCCATGTATCCGCCCACTCACACAACCTGTCCAAGTCACCCTGCAGCCTTATTGCATCTTCCTCACAATTCACACTACCCCCCAACTTAGTATCATCTGCAAATTTGCTAATGGTACTTTTAATCCCTTCGTCTAAGTCATTAATGTATATATCCGTTCGTCTAAGTCATTAATGTATATTCTAAGTCATTAATGTATATAATATAATGTTGAAAGAAGAAACAATTTATAACACATTTATTAAAAACAAAAATAAAAACAAGCTACTGGATACAGTCAGTAACTAACCTTATCAAAGAGATGACACTGAGTACTTAGCAATGAGTCCTAGAGATGGAACTGTGTGTGACTGTAATATACAAGTGTTCAGAAAATGAAATCAGTGTTATACAAAATGGTACCTATTTTAGTTAAGTGCCCATCACTGAGGGTCACAATGTGGATTATGTTGTTACCTATACTGAACACTTTGAAATAGAGTCACTCTGGAGCTGTGCAAAGATGTTCATCAGTGATGACTGCAAGGGGATAATGACTTTGAATGCAACTCGCTCTTGCCGTTATTCCAAAAACAAATGTTTTTGTATTCACCTTGTAAACTCTAGAGGAAGGTAGGATGGAGTCTGAGGTCTTGATCTTCAGACACATTTTTTTCTCTGACAGACAAAGACTGCGCTGATGCACAGAAGTCATGGTGAATTTTTCCATTAATGTCAACCTTTGCTGAGATGTGGCTTTTAAGGTATGGTTTACTTTACATTTCTGATATTGTAGACCACCATTGAGGGAGGGCAGTCTGTGGCAGCATATTGGCAGAGGACCTTTGTTTTGCAATGTTTAATACGTTTCAGGTAATGGGTTGACTGCGACTTGGAGCTTGGGCCTCTGAATGTATGCATATGCATAGTTTGGGTGGCACGGTGGCGCACCGGTAGAGTTGCTGACTTACAGTCCCAGAAACCCAGGTTTGATCCTGACTACGGGTGCTTGTCTGTATGGAGTTTGTCCATTCTCCCCGTGGCCTGTGTGGGTTTTCTGCTGAATCTCCGGTTTCCTCACACCCTCCAAAGGCATTCAGGTTTGTAGGTTAATTGGCTTGGTATAATTGTAAATTGTGTGTGTAGGATAGCGTTACTGTGTAGGGATCGCAGGTTGGCTCGGTGGGCCAAAGGGCCTGTTTCCGCACTGTATCTCTAAACTACACTGAACTAAACTACTCACATACTTGAAATTGATGATTGTGGTTGGAGTCGTTCTGGTTCTGTAGTGTAGGCAAAGTAGCTTGAACACTTCCCCATTTATCCAGCACACAATCTGCACTCCAGCAGGAAAATTGTTGGAGATGAAGATGACCATTACTCTGAGAGAGAGTGGGGGACATTTTGGGATAGTATCTCAGCCTTGACATCAGCCCACACTGAGATTGGATCACACTTTATGTGCCATCAGGTAACAAGTAAGTAAATTCATGAGAAAATATTAATGCTGATATGTATTGGTGTATTGGGTCCCTGAAAGTGATGAGTAGGGTGACTGTCGTGAAGAAGGCTTTTGGCACCTTGCCTTCATTGGGAAGCATAATGACTACAAAAGACTCTGACTCTCTACCCTCTCTATGCTCTCATGATTTTATTTACTTCTGAGGGATTGCTCCTCAGCTTCCAATGATCCACAGAAGACAATTCCAAGATAGACACAAAATGCTATCCATTTCTCCGTATAGCTAATTTACACCAATCCAGGCAATATCCCGATGAACCTCTTCTGCACAAACTCCAAAGCTTCTACATGCTCCGTATAGTGTGGCAGTCGGAATTGCACACAGTACTCCAAAGATGGCCTAACCAAAGTTTTTGTACAGTTCCAACAAGAGCCGCCAACTTTTATACTTGGTATTTGATGAAGACAAGCATGCTGCACACCTTTATCATTCTATTCACGAGTTATGGACTTGCACTGCAAGGATCCTCTGTACATTAATGTTCCTTAAGGTCCTGCCATTTACTGTATACATTTCTCTTGCATTTGACCTCCCATAATGCATTATGCCACATTTGTCTGGATGAAATTCCATCTGCTACTTCTCTGCCCAAGTTTTGAAATGGTCTGTGACCTGCTTTATTCTTTGACAACTTTCCTTGCTCTCCACAACCCCTATAATTTTCATGTCCATCTGTAAACATACAAGTCAGACCACCTACAATTTTATCCAAATCATTAAAATATATTATGAACGACAGAGGTTACAACATTGATCCTTGTGGAACACCACTGGTTACAGATCTCCAGGCAGAAATACATCTGTCTACAACTATCGTCTGTCTTCTAGGACAAACCAAGTTACCAACTCACATGGATTCAAAGGGCTTGGCACTTCAATCATAAGTTTAAACGATGAATGATTACATTATTACATCCTTCAAGGTCTTGTAATTTTGGAGAGCCTTTAGATTATATACTGAGGGGTTTGTGCAAAGCCTAAGATTAAAAAAAGTTTCCATTTAAAGCTGTGAGGAAGAATAGACCTTGGGGTTATTTCAGCAAAAAGGATTGCAGCATGGACAAGAATTCTAACGAATTCTGTTCATTGTCAGCCACAAGTGTAAAGGAGAATCTCAACCCTCGGCCCATACAAAATAATGGCATCGTGTGCATGCCATTAGTGTAGGTTATTGTTATGGATTCAAAGCCAATCATTCATCATGCAAATGGTTTTTTTAATGAGTCTAAATAGTACTGAAGGTAGAAGAAGGAATGTGAAGTAACAGCTTGCCAAATGAATGACTGAACGACATATATAGTACCTTCAACAACAGACTGTTTCCACCAAGCTGCAGGACAGAACGCCACAGGATATCCTTCTTCCCTATGGCTATCAAACTGTACAACTCCTCCCCCTTCTGTCATGGGGTAGACTTACTCCCCTCCCCCCCCCCCCCCCCCCAACTCCTCCCCCAAATCTTTGCACATCCCGAATCCTTTCCACTCGTCAATAAAATTTAATGTTTCATGTATTTTGTGTTTTTATGACTGTTGGCAATCAATTTCCATCCTGGGATAAATAAAGTTCTATCGTATTGTATTGTATCATATCGTAAGAGCATGCTCTCAAATGCAACATCATTACAGGGAGAATGAATTTCCCATGCAAAATCCAAATAGGGAATTTCTGCAAATTAATAACCACAGGTAGGCGACACAGAATTTATTTTGTATAGTATCTATACTGCAGGCAAGTGTAGTGTGAGATGACAAGACTATAAGGTCACAGTCCTAAATGATGGAATGCTTTAGAGACGCAGCTTAACACAGCCGCAAACTGTTCCTCTTTGGGTAAGGATACATATGATGTATAGTTTGGCCGTCCACTTTTAGAAAGAGCAAGGTGAGTTTCAGGACTTATTCAGGGGGAAAAATGCATGGTCTGCTGTGAATGGCCATGTATTATGTTACTCTTACTTGTAGCAGACCACACTGGGTGACCAGTAGTAAATGGCAGAGACTGATTAGCAAGGATATGAAGTAGGTTTGGGGTGGCACAGGAGTGCAGCAGTGGAGTTCCTGCTTTCCAGCACCAGAGACCCCAGGTTCGATCCTGATTACGGGATTTGGAGTTTGTACTTTCTCCCTGTGACCCAGTGGGCATTTTTTCCGGGTGCTTTGGTTAATTGTCCCTCTGTAAATTGTAAATTGACCCTCGTGTGTAGAATAGCGCTAGTGTATGCGGTGATCGTTGGTCAGCGTGGACCCGGTGGCCAAATGGTCTGTTTCTGCACTCTAAGTCTACAGTAACTCTAAAGTAAAAGTAAAGTAAATGTTTGGCAGAGTGGGCCAAATGACAAAGGTGAAACGGAGCCAAAAGGATGTCAGGTAAGGAAAGAAGAGGAGGTGTGAAATGTAAAGGAAGGGATGTAAATGTAAATGGAAGAGATTTGGGTGGAAAGGAACAGAGGGGAGCGGAAAGAGGTGATAAAAAGTAAATATGGGACTTGGGGATGGGAGGTGAGCATATTGAAGAGGGCCTCTCCCTCGTGTTGAAGAAGGCCCTGTTTCTGTTCTGCACTGTTCTAGTTGAGACAAGGAACTGCAGATGTCGGTTTATACAAAAGGACAGAAAGTGCCGGCAGCATCTCTGGAGAACACGGACAGGTGACGTTTTGGATCGGGACCCTCCTTCAGACTACGATCAGATGCGGGATTTTGTTTACTGTACTGTTCTATGCTCTATTTAAACTTCAGCAAATTACTTTCTGTACACGACATCAGCCAGTTCAGAAAACCTAATGGCATTGTATTGGAAATATAATAATACACTTTCTTTCCTTTCCTCTTACTTTTTCTCTATTTAGTGGGTTGCTCGAAAAATAGAATATAGATTTACTGCTTGGCATTCACTGGTATTCAATTCTAATAGATTCTGCGGCCCCACAACATGAAGTTTGGTGAAAACTCAGTGCGAATAAGAAAGTAGAGGCCTAAAGGTCAAACAGCATGGAAACAGGCCCTTCAGCCCAACTTGCCCATGCAAACCCAGATACCCTATCTACACTAGTCCCACATGCCTGCATTTGGCCCATATCCCTCTAAACCTTTCCCTTCCATGTACCTGTCTAATTACCGAAGTAGTATTACAAGTAAGTACTGCAGCAATTTCTCAGGGGTGCAAATGTCAACCTAATATTAACATGCATTTAAAAATGCTGATTTATCTTACATTATCTCCAAAATCTCTTCCTCACCCCAACCAGTCATCTGATTAATGATGTTAATGTCTTTGGCTGCAGCAGCCTTTGTAATCAAATGCTTACATCACCCATGTGTTTCTGGTGCCTCTCTCTCACATCTGCCAACAAATTTGGATTTGATGCCCTCAGCAAAATTGCTTCTCGTTTACCTTGGCTTCATCCAATTTAGCAAAATTAAGGCAATCAATCCTTTCGGTATAGTCCTCAGCGGCAGAAACTAAATCAATGAAGAACACAATTAGGTTGTAAAATAATATGATTTTATTGTTATCAGAAGATGAGGTTTTGCTTGATATAATGTAAAAGCGGGTGTGAAATAGCATGGTACCACAGTTTACCGAAAAGGGATGACTCTGCTTCCAGCTATAAAATATTTGAAGTGGTGAAATATCCTTCAACTGAAGGAGAAAGACCTCTTGCTTACATAATTGAGTGATGCAGTCTTATGACAGTGTGCAATTGTGTAGTACTGCGAACAGTAACACCGACAGCGAGAGGCCAACTATATCTACATCTAGAAATGTATGTACAATATTTGCTAACATAGAATGGAGACAAGATTTTCATCATCCTCCCCCCCCCCCCCTCGGCTATTCAGGCGGAAATGTTTCAAATTGGAAAGGTGGAGGTGAAACTTATATCTTTGTTAGTCATGCCAGCTTTAGCTTCTTAAATTCACTTCTTGCTTATCAGAGCACAAGAATTTTAATTCGTATCAACAATATAATCACAATTTAGTGCAATCATTACAAATTTGAGGTGTTGTGGGGAAGAATTGATTTTTTTTTTGCAGCAATGAAACAATAAATAAATACACCAAACTTTGTTAGTCTTTATCATGTAAATGAAGAGGTAGAAATGCCTCACATTTAGACGATCAATTTAAAGCTGTTAATGTTTTTATAATTTTTAATTTTTTAATTTGGCTTATTACATTTTCGAATTGAAATGGATAATTTAGTTTTCAGGTTTAATGGTATATTTGGAAACAGTGTGATATGCATTAATGTGTAAGAAGGAACTGCAGATGCTGGTTTAAATCGAAGATAGACATAAAATGCTGGAATAACTTAGCGGGACAGGCAGCATCTCTGGAGAGAAGGAATGGGTGACCTTTCAGGTTGAGACCCTTCTTCAGATATGCATTCATGTTACTTCTGAATGTTTACTGATATATCCCAGTTTTTTGAAGTCAATATAACTTAAACTGAACCAAGTTTGTCATTGCTATTGAGGGCGTGCAGCGTAGTTTTACTAGGTTAATTCCCGGTATGGCGGGACTGTCATATGTTGATAGACTGGAGCGACTAGGCTTGTATACACTGGAATTTAGAAGGATGAGAGGGGATCTTATTGAAACATATAAGATTATTAAGGGGTTGGACACGTTAGAGGCAGGAAACATGTTCCTAATGTTGGGGGAGTCCAGAACAAGGGGCCACAGTTTAAGAATAAGGGGTAGGCCATTTAGAACTGAGATGAGGAAAACCTTTTTCAGTCAGAGAGTTGGGAATCTGTGGAATTCTCTGCATCAGAAGGCAGTGGAGGCCAATTCTCTGAATGCATTCAAGAGAGAGCTGGATAGAGCTCTTAAGGACAGCGGAGTCAGGGGGTATGGGGAGAAGGCAGGAACGGGGTACCGATTGAGAATGATCAGCCATGATCACATTGAATGGCGGTGCTGGCTCGAAGGGCTGAATGACCTCCTCCTGCACCTATTGTCTATTGTCTATTGTCATGTACATTATAAACCACAACTTGGCATCTCGAAACTGAAGGTGAGGTATCCTCTGCAAGTAGTCCTACTCTACTCCATTTTAGTTTGATAATGAATTTAAACAGTAAGGGTATGCAAATGGGAACCACATAGAAATCTTTTGTCACCCATATAGAAATCTCACCTCTCTTACAGAAAGCCATAATTATAGTTTATGACAAAGGTTTATTGTGTGCCAGGGAACGAGAATTGCAGTCATAGTATCATGGTCACGGGTTTCTTCAGAACATAAAATTGTAAAGAGTCGTCTACATACTTTGGAAACCTTGAGGGGTAATCATAGGGTAGATGCCACGATGGTTCCACTAGTGGGAGGAACTTCAACAGGACACATGGTTAAAATTAGATGTCATTTAATTAGATGAATTAAAATTAGATGTCATTTAACACCAAGGCTGCATAAGAACAACTTCAATCTCTGGAATTCCCCATTCGAAACGGTCATGGAGGTTTGATCATGGGTGATATTTGAAAGATGAGGGAATTGAGAACTATATGGACCTTTGGCATGGAAGAGGAGATGAGTATTGGACCAGATTAGCCATGAACACGTTAAATGATAGAGCCGGCTTGAGAAACGGAGTTGCAGACTCTTACACATTTTCTTTTGTTCTTGTAGTCTCAGGCTGATGTCAAATCACACCAGATCATCCTCTCAGAATGCAAAAAAAAGACAATTTTGAATGATTGTCAATGTAATTTTGCAGACATTACAGTGCAGCTAATTTGGGTGAATAGAAGCTCATTCAATAGTTGAAACAATGATACATTACAACTACACCCTTACCCATTCTGTTGTTTGCAGAACCCATACCATCTTTCAGTCAATTGTTATTCCTTCTTCCAGTTGCTCCCACCCACTCCCATTTCTTGCCCCAAGAAAAAAATGATTCATTATAGAAATACCCAGAAGTATTTTATCAATTTATTCATTCATGGAATATGCTAGAAATAACAGAATTTATTGTAACATCTCTAATTTCCCTTAAGCTGAGTAGTTGAGAGTCAAGCACATTGTTATTTGTGTGGAGTCACATGTACACTGTAGACCAGACACAATAAGGACAGCAGGTTTATTTTCCTTTGTGAACCAGCTTGGTTTTGGGATAAATCCCACTCAATTCAATAGACAATAGACAATAGGTGCAGGAGGAGGCCATTCGGCCCTTCATTGTTATTATTACTAATAATTTTCAGGAGCTGTTTGTCCTACTCTTCCTTGTGTACTGAACCTTAACTGTTTCAGAATTGTAAGTGCAGAGCAGAGACTGGTGGATATCAGCCCTGCCTCTGACTCCCAAAAGCCTTTCTTCCATTATGCAAGTCAAGAACATGACAAAATACTCTCCACCCACATGGATTTTTGCTCAGCACCCCAACACACGGAAACTTGACACTATTCAGTTATTTTAGTTTAGTCCAGTTTAGAGATACAGCACGGAAACAGGCCCTTTGACCCACCAATTCTGCGCCGACCACCGATCCCCGCACATTGACACTACCCTACGCACACTTGGGACATTTTTTTAAACATTTATACCAAGCCAATTAACCTACAAACCTGTACATCTTTAGACTGTGGGAGGAAACCGAGGTTCTCGGAGAAAACCCACGCAGGTCACGGGGAGAACGTACAAATCCCAAACAGGCAAGCACCCGCAGCCAGGATTAAACCCAGGTCTCTGGCCTTAAGGCAGCAGCTCTACCGCTACGCCACCTTAGCGCCCTATTGTCAAGTCGAGTTTCTTGTCACGTGCACAAGTACGGTGTGATACATCTTAAATGAAAATCTTGCAGCAGCATCAGAGGGAATTAATGCCTTATTATTCACTCTCTCCATCCTCGATCTGTACTATGTATGCACTGTGCAGCAGCAATTCATTACAACTTCTTCAGCAGCACCCGACAAACTTATCGTATTTACCACTTAAAATACAGGGGTAGCATAACATACAAACCACTTTAACATGCAAATTCCCTTCTGAATCACGCACTTTCCTCGTTGGAAATAACCACTGTTCTTTCGCTGTCAGAGTTCTGACACCAATAGTTCAGCGTACACACCTTTGCCACAAGGATGGCACTGTTCTGCAATATAGCTCACCCCTCCACCTTCTGAAGGGCAATCACGGATGAGGAATAAATGCTGCCCTTGCTGATAATCCAACGTCACATAAATGAGGTAATAGGGAAAAAAAATAGAAATTCACAGCAGGCGAAAAGGTCAATAAGTTGTCTTCCTCTATAACTAGGAACAGGCAGTGACATTTCTACTGCACATCCTCCATTTAAAAATGGAATTATGTCAGACTGAACAATAAAGAGGGCAATTAACGTAAACAGATTGGTCTGAAACTGGTTACTGAATCGACCAAATCATATCTTTCTGCTAAACTAACCGTTGCGAGTAAGAAGCCATAAAATCAAAATTGTCCATTCGTTCATTTTAATATTCTCTCTTGGGGCCTTTCAAAGAGTTGCTTTATTTGATGTATTTTACTTTAGGACATTAATGGCGTTTTCCAAACATGCAGCATTCACCAAATTCAACTTGTTCTCTTCATCCTCGTTTTCTGCGGCTGAAATGATTAACATCACAGTATCTGTTCTTTATCCGTCCTTTTGTGCCCTGCTGTAACCTAGGAGATGAGGGAGCTGATGATACACTTTGTTTATCAGCACAGATTCTCCGCAGATGAATAACTACATGGGCATATCAATGTTAAATTCTATATCTGGCTGATAAATTACACAATTGCTCTTCTGCTTACAGAGTCATGGAGTCATAGAATCATAAAGCACGGATGGTTTATAATTAGGGTTGCCAACTTTCTCACTCCCAAATAAGGGACAAAAGGTGACATCACCGCCCACGCCCCACCCAGCCAGGGGCCGTGTGCTTCCGCTCCACCAAGGAAGCCGCCCGGGCTGAGTGGCGGGTTGCTATGCAACCTTCGTAAGGCAGCGCCCGGGCCTCCGGGCCTACACTGTCTGGGCCTACAGCGGCCCCCGGGCCTACAGTGTCTGAGCCTACAGTGTCCGGGCCTACACTGTCTGGGCCTACACTGTCTGGGCCAACAGTGTCCGGGCCTACAGCGCCCCCTGGGCCTACACTGTCCGGGCCTAATACGGGACAAGGGCGGTCCCGTATGGGACAAACCAATTTAGCCCAATATACGGGATGTCCCGGCTAATATGGGACAGTTGGCAATCCTATTTATAATGGTTTTCAAATGTGCAGGTAAGCAGCAGCAGGACAGAACTGTTACCCAGCACCCTCACCTCTGCTGGACACTGTCATATGTTTGGTCACTGGCATTGCTCAATACTGACAACTATTCAGCTTCAGAATGACCTTGAGAATTGCAGTACTGCACAAGCACAGAAGATGGTGCTACAGGGGTGTCTTTTCATTTAAAATGGATGGATTTTCAAGTTAAAAGAAGCTACACAGAGACACATTAATTTATGCCTTTTCAATGTTTCTGTTTCTAATTGTAAATGCAATGCCTCCCAGTTTTTCTGAATTAAAAAAAAAATTCCGTTTGCTTTTCCTTTTGGTTTTCTCAATCATTCATCTGATTCTCGAACAGCGGCACGTTGGCACAGTGGTGGAGCTGCTGCTTCACAGCATCAGGGACGTTCAATGCTGACTGGCGACACCTGTCTGCATGGAGTTTTGTACATTCTCCCCATGACCATGTGGGTTTTCTCCGGGTGCTCCAATTTCTTCTCGTATTCCAAAGACGTACAAGTTTGTAGGTTAATTAGATTCGGTAAAACTTGTAAATTGTCCCTAGCATGTAGGATAGTGCTAGTGTACGGGGATAGTGTCGTGGTTACCGGTGTTCGAAATGAAGCAGATGACACGGAGAATTCTTCAAGAAGTTAAAAGCCTTTATTTGCAAACAACGGCTGGAACAATCAGGATGTCAACCATCTGACTGCCCACTTAGTACACCGGGCAGCCTATTTTTATAGGATTATTCTAAACCTTATCTCCTTTGCATTACCTCATACCCACACTCCTTTCTTCAGTCCTTCATTGCTTTGTAGTACCTGTTTGTCCCGCCACCATTAAATCCCATTTAGTAATATATCCTTATCTCAATGCTCACATCCCTTCATATTTCGCCTCCCTTATTTCCTGCTAGTTCATCCCTCACATCCATCCATCACCCCAAGGCCTATGTTTTTCCATATCTCTTCTCTTGCCACCATTAAATCCTATTCATTGATGAATGTCTGCATCTCTTCGGATTCTGCTACCCTTATCATCTAGGCTAAAGCAAAGGAGTGTTATGTTACAGAGACGTGTCAAGGGTACGGAATATCTAGAGCGCCTTAATTAGTTACAGAGAGGCGCCTAATGCCTAAGTAGTTACAAACCTTAAACAACAATGTATAAAATAATGCCGTAACAATGTCTAATGTATAAAATAATATCAAATAATATCATGCATAAATTAATATCGTATTATCTCCCATAATAGCTGGTTGTCGCGGACTCAGTGGGCCTCGGTGGATACTCAGTGTATCTCTTAACTGAACTAAACTAAACTGATTCGAACTCATTTTGCAAGGATATGGCAACTGAAGCAGTGAGTGTCGTGGTGAGCCTCATTGGGAAGAAGGGTTCTGACCCAAATTGTCTCTCCTAGTCCTTCAGAGATGCTGCCTGACCCGTCGAGCTACTCCAGCACATTGCATTTGACGCAAGATTCCAGCATCTGCCGTTCCTCTTGTCTCCACTGAGCTTCTTACATATGTCTATTACTGTTTTCTGGGAAATTGGATTGATCTGCAAATGGACAAGTAGATGACATTCAGAACTTAAAAGACCAAGAGAGTTTCGATGGTTTAAATTTCCCCTCCAAATTAGATATCTCCATTCCTTAATTATCACTGGATCAAATCCTGGAACTACGTCTCTATGCCATTTTGGAAGTGATTTCACCTCATGGACCACAGTGATTTGCAAAGGTTCTCCCTACCTTCTCAAGGGAACCTGCAAATGTCCGCTTTTTAGTTATACGTATCATTAGTATAGTAATAACGCTCCAGAATTTGTAATGTAGAAGCAGCAGCAAGCAGACATCAAAGAAACCTTCCCATTTCATCTTTTCTGATTGCTTGCTTTTACAAGGCAGCCATGATATATTATTGATTCTGCTGTCTTTCTGGGAGAACTCAAGAAGTGATTCTCTGAACATGTCTTCTCTGCAAGTCAACAAGATTCATGCAATCTTTATTGGGTAATGAAGTGACATTTTACCTTAATGATTTAACAATAGGTTGCAACTGAAGTGAATGATTTAATGATTCAATGAAACTAAGGCCATAAGTCATAAGGAATAGGAGTAGAATTAGGTCATTCGGCCCATCAAGTCAACTCCGCCATTCAATCATGGCTGATCTATCTCTCCCTCCCAACCCCATTCTCCTGCCTTCTCCCCAGAACCTCTGACACCCGTACTAATCAAGAATCTATTTATCTCCGCCTTAAAAATATCCACTGACTTGGCCTCCGCAGTCTTCTGTAGCAAAGAATTACACAGATTCACCACCCTTTGAAGAAAGAAATTTCCCCTCATCTCCTTCCTAAAAGGAGATGTCCTTTAATTCTGAGGCTATGACCTCACTCACTAGTGGAAACATCCTCTCCACATCCACTCAATCCAAGTCTTTCACTATTCTGTATGTTTCAGTGAGGTCCCCCCTTTTTCAATGAGGTACCCCCTCACATACTTTATTGTCACATGTACCTAGGTACAATAAAATTATTTGTTATTGCATACAACCCGGTAAAATCATACAGCAGACCCCACCTAGGCAGTACACAAAGAGTCGTCATGTTTCTGGCGCTGACAAAGTTACAAAAGTTCATCAAACAGTCTTATCTTCTTGCAGCAGTGAACCAGACATGCCATCACAGTGGCCAAATCCTCAATAGGTTTTATTACCGAATCCACCAACAGAAAAAATACACTGTTTAAAATAATTATGGAAGTAATTATGTCATAAATATAACTAAAAGAAGCCTTGAGAGTGAATTCAATGGGATGTCTGAAATGGCTAAGAAGATGGAGTGTTCAGAAATGAGTTCTCAGGGAGAGGGAAAAAAGAGAAAAATGTGTGGAAATATATATTACCTTTCCAATGCGAAACCAATAGAACTTAAGTCTTTGAAGTGTGGGAGGAAACCGAAGATCTCGGAGAAAACCCATGTGGTTTTAATATCCTACTTTAGATCCATGTGGAACTGCCACTGGGATTGGGCCCAGGTTAACAAGCAAGCACCTGAACTTAACTGAGACACTGTGAAATATAGGACGAGAGATTTGCACGGTTTGTAGAACAATTGGCTGGACTTATTCAGTTACTTCCTTTCTAGTCTTTTACTGCATTGAAACTCGTACAAAAGGCAACTTGGAATACTGTCTAAATAAAACTTTATTGTTCGCGGTGATTTCCAAAACGACTTACGACACTGCAAACAAAACCTTTCTGCGATACGATACGATACTATACGATACCATAGAACTTTATTTATCCCAGGAGGGAAATTGATCTGCCAACAGTCATAAAACACAAGATACATGAAACATGAAATTAAAGTGACGAGTGGAAAGGATTAGGGATGTGCAAAGATTTTGGTGGGGGAGATGGAAATCAGTCTACCCCATGTCAGAAGGGGGAGGAGTTGTACAGTTTGATAGCCACAGGGAAGAAGGATCTCCTGTGGCGTCCTGTACTGCATCTTGGTGTAACAAGTCTGTTGCTCAAGGTGCTCCTCAGGTTGACTCGTATGTCATGGAGGGGGTGAGTTTTATTGTCCAAGATGCTCCGCAGTTTGAGGAGCATCCTCCCCTCCAAGACCACCTCCCATGAATCCAACTCCCCCCCCAGGATGGATCCAGCCTTCCTGATGAGTTTGTTAATCCTGTTGGCTTCCGCGGCCTTCACCCTGCTGCCCCTGCTCACTACAGCGAAGTAGATGGCACTGGCTATCACTGACCATCGATACTATATATGAATCAGTTGGTGCAAAATAAAGGTACTAGTGAGAATAGTGAAGTAGGTTTTGATTTGCTTGCTCACAATTTATGTTTTTAAATGTATTATATTTTGTGTAGTACACAATATAATGCCAAATTTTACAAAATGATTTTTCTGAAAAATATCATCAACTGATGTACAGTCTGAAGAAGGGTCTCGACCCGAAACGTCACCCATTCCTTCTCTCCTGAGATGCTGCCTGACCCGCTGAGTTACTCAAGCCTTTTGTGTCTACCATCAAATGATGTACAATAACGAATAGAACAAAACATGGATCCAGGCATCGTTATATCTTAAAGGGACTCATTTTGAAATTAAATATGCTGTCAACTGATCAGCTATACTATTCAGCTATACCTCAGTCTGAAGAAGGGTCTCGACCTGAAAAGTCACCCATTCCTTCTCTCCTGAGATGCTGCCTGACCTGTTGAGTTACTCCAGAATTTTGTGAAATAAATACCTTCGATTTGTACCAGCATCTGCAGTTATTTTCTTACACTAGCTATACATTGGTAATGATAATTGTGCTTCATAAGTAGATTATTATCCACCCATAGTCTTTCATTCAGCATTTGCTCGTTCCAGTTAATTTTATAGCTCAGTGTATCTTCTGTCAGTGATTCTATTCAACACAGTGGATGATCAGTGCTGTATAAGTAATCATTTTACTTTGTTTAATCTGCAATCATTTCTAAATTTAAAACTCACCACTTTCTCGACTGAATGAGGAGAAACTCAATTAATTGTGCAGATGGGTCTGCATTTATGGTGAAGTAACTTTGTTAAATAATAGCTCCCTTATCTCAAAGAGATGGATCCCTGGTCAGGGCCAAGCTGATGCCAACTGTGGCTCAAGAGTGAACTTGCAGATTGCTTCAGAGCCAATTAAGTTTATTGCTTATTCCAAACAAAATTACTGGTGGATGGTTTGATTTTCACTGTGGTTATTGGAGCTGTCAATTTATGGTATCTTAATGGAAGAACTGTCAGGGGAATTGGAATGAGCTGACTGAGAGGCTTTGATTCAAGACTAAACAAGTCGGGAACACACACACATACAGACTTGGAATTAATCCAGCGATCTTTTCTTTGAGAAAATGGAAATAATACAATGTTCAATTGAAATCAGGACTGAGTCCTTGACTGCAGCACTTATTTACAAATGAACTCCAATACACAATAAATGACATGCTTTAGACTTGTTTCCTTGTTTAGCTTACAGCTTGATTTAAAATATCAGGATATTTTGGATTATTTTATATTTCACCATACAAATTGATCACTGTTAACAGTTGTGCAAACATATTGCTTGGACTTTCCCACAGTGACACAATTAAGATGGACAACTTAATGGACACACGATTATATAAGAGTTAGACACTCAAAGGGCTAGCGGAATCAAGGGATATGGGGAGAAGGCAGGCATGGGTTACTGATTGTGGGTGATCAGCCATGATGACAATGAATGGTGGTGCTGGCTCGAAGGGCCAAATGGCCTTCTTCTGCACCTATTTTCTGTGTTTCTATGTTTCTATATCTTCTCCATGAATAGCTTTTCTGTTTTGTTTTGATAAATAATCAGAAACATCAGTCTTTCAAGAGCAATTCACTATAGGATACCCTTGGCTCCATAAATGATCCAAGGAAAGTGATGTTGTGGACATGATCTTAACATGCATTAGTGCCGTTAATGAATTGAGCTGTTCCCAGCTAGGTTGATGGGATTGTGTCAGAGTCCACGTGAATCCCAAGTTCATTTTTCCTGTTTCTGTTTCCACAGATGCTGCCTGACTTAGTTTGGTTTAGTTTAGTGATATAGCTTGGAAATAGTTCAGTTTTAGATACAGCATAGAAACAGGAGAAACATGCTGGTTAATATACAAAAGGACACAAAGTGCTGGAGTAACTCAGCAGGTCAGGCAGCATCTCTGGAGCCGGAGAGCAACGGGAATCACAGAGGGAGAGCAGTGAGAAAGGGTCTCACGAAACTCCCATTGGAAAGACGAGGAGAACTTCTTCAAAGTGGGCATACCTTGAGGAGATTTCACAGTGGAGCAGCCCGATACAGCAGGAATCACAGAGATGCAGCCTGTCCCACTGAGTTACTCCAGCACTTTGTATCCTTCAGCATGGAAACAGGCCCTTCGACCCTGCGAGTCCACACCGGCCATCGCTTACCCATTCAAACTAATTCTACCTTATCCCATGAGTTCATCCACTCCCTTCACATTAGGGGCAATTTTACAGAGGCCAATTAACCTACAATCCCACATTTCTTTTTGGGATGTGGGAGGAAACTGGAACACCCGAAGGAAACTCACGCGGAGAACGTGCAAACACCACACAGACACACGCAAGGTCAGGATTGAACCCGAGCCTCTAGCGCTTTGAGGCAGTGGCTCTACCAGCTGCGCCACCTGCTGGTGTTTTTCAGCATTGACTATTTTTATTTAAGATTTCTAATATCTGTAACTTCTGAGTTTCATTCTCATCAACACCAGTCCCTTCCTGAGTTCAACCGAGGAGGAGGGAGGGAGCAGAAATGAGTGATGATCACTGGAATGCCATCCTGTCTCCGTGGAATGTTGATTTCAGCGGCCTATGTGGGACTCATTGTAAATGTGCCAACCATGTGCCCGTAAATGTGACCCAAATCATTTAAGCATGACTTCAATGAATTCAATAATTAATATTCGAATGAAAGCACCTTAAAAAAAACCCAATAGATAACATATATTGGAGAAGTGGTAAAAGAATCTGAAAGCCTGGCATCTAGATAATGGTGAGGCAACAAGCGCTGTGGGTTTTAAATGATCAAACTTTTAATGCTCCAATGATTATGCATCAATTGTGATTAAAATAGTGTCAATGATTCAGGCCTCCGGACTCGAACCGAACCTCTGACCTAAGAGGGACCCAAAGTGGGGACCATCGAGAACTAAAGAGGATCCGGACTGGTAGTGGGGGTGGAGGGGGCATCAAAAACTAAGGGGGGGGGGGGGGGGAGGGGGGGATCATTGGGGCAAAAAAAAGGGTTCTTTGTAACTTTGTAACTTTGTGACTTTTGTAACAAAGCCCTCTACGTGGGGACTCTTTGTCTGCCTAGGTATGCAAAACAGAGCATCTCACTGTGAGTTGTCAATGTGACAATAAAAGTATCTCAATGTCAACATGTCCAAAATTGGGAGTATTAGTATTAAAAAATCAGCTTCCTGGTGTTTAAGACAAAGACACCTTTTTCTCTAACTTTTTCAAAATTTGTGAAGTTACTTCCTCATTTCCAATACTCACATGCATCGTTTCTAGCCAAAGTTGCCATTCTATTGACATCCTAACCAATGTTATAAATCAAAATTACCTCTGCTAAATGATTATTTCCCTGGACCCTGATTATTTTTCCATCATCTTCTTTTCATACTTCACAATAAATGTACTTTCTAAAACCGAATATAAACCCAAGTTCTAAATGTAGATAACAAGGGAAAATAAAACTTAGCATTGGATTAAAAGGAGAAGCTTCTAATTTTGGGAAAGACAACTGCGGAATTGGGAACATTTTAGGGGATTTGGCAGTATTAATGGGCATATTGATTTGAACTGAAAGATACAGCATGGACCTGCAACCGGCTAAATCTACACTGACCATCGATCGCCAGTTCACATTCGTTCTATGCTTTCCCATTTTCTCATCCACTCCCAACACACTCAGCGCAATTTACAGTCATGCATTTTAGTAATAGGAATAAAGGCGTGGACTTTGATTTTTGTGCACATCCCTCAATTAAGTCAAGTCAAGTCAATTTTATTTGTATAGCACATTTAAACACAACCCACGTTGACCAAAGTGCTGTACATCAGTGCAGGTACTAAAAAGAACATACAATAGTACATTAATTAATGTAGAATATAGTTTGTACACTGATTTACTTTGATTGCCTGGGAATGTCGCTTTTGAAAGCAGCACTCATTACTACATTTGTAATGATAAAGCTGCTTTCTAGTTATTGAGAAGCTTGTTATTACAATACTGTATTATTTTTTATGCCATTGTTGTTGAGGGGGAGTACTTTCTAAAGTATCCACCGGAGGGAGCCAGCAGACTAAATGTAAACACTCCGAGCACCAGCACCACATAATGTCCATCAGATTTTTCTTTTGGTTTTAGTTTTAGAGACACAGTGTGGAAACAGGCCCTTCGGCCCACCGGGTCCATGCCGACCAGCGGTCCCTGAACACTAGTTCTATCCACCACACTAAGGACAATTTACAGAAGCCTATTGACCTACAAAACTACATGCTTTAGGAAATTGGAGTACCCAGAGAAAACCAGGCAGTCACAGGACGAGTGTACAAACTCCGCACAGACAAGCACATGTAGTCAGGATCAAACCCAGGTCTCTGGCACTGTAAGGCAGCAATTCTGCCTCTGCACCACTGTGCTATAATAATTTTATTCTATTTTCTACGTCTGATAAGAAATCTGATTACATATCAGAGGTGTAAAGAAGGGTTTCTACCCGAAACGTAACCTATTCCTTTTCACCTGAGATGCTGCCTGATCTGCTGAGATACTCCAGCTTTTTGTGTCTATCTTCAGTTTACTTACATTACTTGGTTTAATGTCAGAAGACCGATTTCATTTGCCATTTAGACCACCAGTTTACAGTCAACATGCATGTAAAATAGCTTTATTTCACTGTGAAATTGCTCGGCAATGAAGCTTAAGCTGATAAATTATTTTTAATTATAATTTAAATCTTGGGCTGTGACATCCATTTTAAGAGATTCATGGTATATATTGAACAAATTATATCGCAAAACTTGAAATGATTTATCTTCATGTGAGCCTGTTTGGTGTGAATTATACATGGCAGGAGCTCAGGTTACCAGTTTTGTTCTATTTTCAGCAGATTTTCCTTTGCTGCCAACTGAGGTGGCACAGAATGACGGATGGCATGCTGAAGCAATTGAGACATGTGACTCAAACTGAAATGCTTTTGTGCTGCATGGCCTGAACTGCAATAATCTCCCGTTTTATTTCCCTGCTGCTCACAAAGCTTTAGTATGAGCTGCAGGCAGTGTTGTGGGGTAGAGGATGCACTGAGCGAGGCCTTTATGTGGAGACAAAGTATTGCTTTCAGCTCGTCAAACGATCGCCACCAGTGGAAGAAATAGGCGATGGACCGCTGCCAGTGATCACTCAAAGAGGTTAGAGCAAAAGGTTGCAGCTGCAGTCAGTGGACATGAATAGGGCATTAAGCGAGAACCCAGACTAACGCCAGCCTGCGTTGTCCACCTTCCTTGCCATTGCTCATGCAAGTCTGGAACCAGAATGCCATGTGTATTGTTTCTTCAAATTCATTCACCCTTAATGTCATTGATGAAGTGAAGGATTTTGGAGATGCATATGTGGTCAGAACTGGAGAAACTTGGTAGTAGGGGCTAGAGAAGATTGCAGGGATAGGCAATTGTGGGAACTTGGAAACACATATCAGTTATGTGCAGCATTGGGGTCTGGTGGAAGGACACGTGGTGCCTGATCGTTGTCTTCCGATTTTATGGATACATACTTGCTGGGGCTGAGGGAAGCAAAGCTTCCTCTTCTTGAACAGAATAGTTGATAAAGGTGGCCCTTCTCACTCACTTGTTCAGGCTTGAACTTGTTCACCCACTGAAGGCCAGGAGGACCAGTCTCTAGATACCAAAAGCAAACATTGAGTTTCTTAAATGTTGGCAGTCTTCTCAGAACATTTTTATGACTTATTTCTCACTAGTAGGTTAGCCAGTCCCAAACCTAACCTGCTTCTGCTAAAACCACTTCCTGCCTACATGGTTTGACGTCGTGTGAAGCATATCTCCCTTTTCCCTTCTCCCCATCCCCTTCCACCTACAATTCATCCTCCGGCTTCACATTTTATGCCTTTTCTATCCTTATCTTCTGACCTAGCATATGCCAATCACAACCCCTCCTCACCTGTATCCACCTATCACTTGCCAGGCTTTGCCTTGCCCCCACCTCCCATTCAGCTTTCTCCCCCTCCATCGTCACTCTGGAGAAGGGCCTGACCGAAACCCAAGTATCTGAGGAAGGACCCACTGAGTTACTCCAGCACTTTGTGTCTATCGTTGCTGGAGAAACTCAGTGGATCAAGCAGCATCTACGGAGGCAAAGGGATAGCTCATGTTTCGGGTCGAGACCCTGCATCAGGATTACAGGCTGGTTTAAGGTATTCAACAGATTCCCTCCTGGCATATCATATATCATATCATATATATACAGCGCGGAAACAGGCCTTTTCAGCCCACCAAGTCCGCGCCGCCCAGTGATCCCCGTACATTAACACTATCCTACACCCACTAGGGACAATTTTTTACATTTACCCAGCCAATTAACCTACAAACCTGTACGTCTTTGGAGGTACATCTGGCTGGTTATCTGTCAGGCTGAGAGAGAGGTATATGGGGTAGGTTGTCTTTGTGTTATTGTGTGGTTGCATGGCACAGCATTGTTGTGGGGCTTGCTTTATAAATGGTGAGCCGACCACACTGGAGAAGCAATCCTGGTTTGTTTAGTCCATCTCCCACTTCTTCAAATTTCTGGGATTCTTGAGGGGAAAGAATCCAACTCCTCAGGCGTTAACTATAAACCTAGAGATAAAATGGAGGCATCCAACTGCTTAAGAGAAAGAGAGATACAAGGAATTGCAGATTCTGGAATCTTGAGCAAGACACACAAAGTGCTTGTGTAACTCAGTGGGTCAGTAGTTTCTTTGGAGAACATGGATAGACAATGTTTCCAGCCGGAAAGTATCGAATTTCCAAATTCTGAATGATGGACCTCTCACTTTCCCATAAGCATTGAGACCCAACCCCAACTCCATATTCTCACCATGTCTTCCCCATTAATACCACTCACTTCTGCTTTCTGTTAAAAAAGCAATTGAGGGAGGGAGTACACCATGAATGGAAGGACCCTAGGGAAGACAGGGGTACAGAGGGACCTTGGAGTACAGGTACACAAGTCCTTGAAGGCAGCAGGACAGGTGGACAGGGTGGTCAAAAAGGCATATGGGTTACTGGCCTTCATTAGCCGGGGCATCGAATATAAAAGTAGGGGGGTAATGATGGAATTGTACAGAACACTGGTGAGGCCACAGCTGGAGTATTGTGTACAGTTCTGGTCACCACATTATAGAAAGGATGTGATAGCTTTGGAGAGGGTGCAGAGGAGATTCACCAGGATGCTGCCAGGGATGAAGGGCCTCGGCTATGAGGAGAGACTGAGCAGACTGAGGTTGTTCTCCCTGGAGCAGAGAAGGCTGAGAGGGGACATGATCGAGGTGTACAAGATCATGAGGGGCATAGATAAGGTAGATGGCGGGGAACTTCTTCCACTGGTGGAAGGTTCAACAACGAGGGGACATAGATACAGGGTAAGGGGAGGGAGGTTTCGGGGGGATGTGAGAAAGAACTTTTTCACCCAGAGGGTGGTTGGAGTCTGGAACTCACTGCCTGGGGTGGTGGTGGAGGCGGGAACACTCACAACGTTTAAGAGGCATTTGGATGGGCACTTGAAATGCTACAACATTCAGGGCTACGGTCCAAAGGCGGGAAAATGGGATTAAAATTAGACTGTGTTTGGTAACGGGCGGCGCGGACACGATGGGCTGAAGGGCCTCTTTCTGTGCTGTAGGACTCTATGACTCTCTATGACTATATTTGGCTTCATATTTGCTCAACCTTCAAAAAAAAAAATTCCATCTGAATATATGTGTAAATCCTTATCGGCAAGAATACACGCATTAGTGAATGAGTTTAAAATTATTCAGAAGATGTTTACTCCAATAAAATTTTAGTTCAATTGAAAATAGCTGTTGGATTATGAAATGTATTGATAATCACGGGAATATTTTATTGATGCCTGTAAATGTCAACGATGCTGTATGCTAAAATTAAACTGGAGGCTTACATTTATATGATTTATAAATTAGATGAGAGATAGAGAGAGATAGAACTCTACTCACAGACAAGTTTGAGGTATCTATGTCATTGTTACCCAGCTTAGTGAATCAATGGAAACTATTTCACTTTGACCTCATCTCATTGTTTGGAAGAGCCCGAAGGTACATCACATAAGCTGCTTATGTTGCTATCTATATAAACTGTGCTGCCAATCGAGGGAAACAAACTCCTTCAGACAGCTGAAAGTCATTTAATCTGTCTCGACCCACATGCGAGTTCTGATAACACGTTGGAATAACGTGCACATACAAATTGAGGGCGGCACATTGGCGCAGCTGGTAGAATTACCGCCTCACGGCGCCAGGGACCCAGGTCTGATCCTGACCTCTGATACTGTCTGTGTGGAGTTTGCACATTCTCTATGTGACTGCGTGTGTGTCCGGATTCCTCCCACATCCCAAAGATGTGCAGGTTTGTAGGTTACAAATTGCCCTTAGTGTGTTGTGAAAATAGAATAATGTTGAACTACTGTGAATGGATAATTGTTGATCAGCGTGGACTCGGTGGGCCAAAGGACCTGTATCTATGCTGTTTCATTCAATTCAACATTCGAAGTAGTAGTGGGGCGCCAAGTTTCCCCAACGTGCTCTGCCATTTAATAAGATCTTAGCAGGTCTTATTGTAACTTCAACTTTGTATGACTGTCCACCGATGCTAACTCTCACCCCCTTGCTTAGCTAGATTCCACCCATCTCTACTTTAAAGGTATTCAATTAATCTGCTTCCATTGGTCTTTGAATATTTCAAAGCCTCACTCTCTCTGAGAAAAAAATTAATTCCCCTCATCGATCTTAAATATATGAACCTCAGCACGGCACGAGCAATAGGGGCGGCACGGCGGCGCAGCGGTAAATCTGCTGCCTTACAGTGCTTGCAGCCCTAGGGCTCTGGGTTCGATCCCAACTACGGGTGCTGGCGGTGCGGTGTTTATACGTTCTCCCCATGACCGCGTGGATTTTCTCCGAGAACTTTGGTTTCCTCCCACACTCCGAAGGCGTACAGGTTTGTAGGTTAATTGGCTTGGTATAAGTGTAAATTGTCCCCAGTGTGTAGAATAATGTGAATGTGCAGGGATCGCTGATCGCTGCGGACTAGGTGGGCCGAAGGCTTGTTTCCATACTGTATCTCTAAAAACTAAACAAAATCATCAAATTTAAACCTTGATTCCCAGGTTTAAATTCCTCATAAGAGTAAACATCCCTCCACTTCCTTCCTGTCATGGCCCCTCAGAAACATATATTTTCAATCTAGCATTTTCTCTAATTTCTAGTGGAAACATACCATACCTGACTAATCTTTCCTATAACAAAACATTTCACCACCCAATGCCATGTATTAATCTACTAACATTTCTCTGAACTACTTTCAATAATTTAGATTTTTTTTTTAGATTTAGAGATACAGCGCGGAAACAGGCCCTTCGGCCCACCGAGTCCGCGCCGCCCGCGATCCCCACACATTAACACTATCCTATACACACTGGGGTCAATTTTTACATTTGCCCAGCCAATTAACCTACATACCTGTACGTCTTTGGAGTGTTGGAGGAAACCGAAGATATCGGAGAAAACCCATGCAGGTCACGGGGAGAACGTACAAACTCCGTACAGTACAGCACCCGTAGTCAGGATCGAACCTGAGTCTCCGGTGCTGCATTCGCTGTAAGGCAGCAACTCTACCGTTGCACCACCTTGCCGCCCTCTTTCTTAGCACTCTTTCTTAGCACTCTTTCTTAAATAAGGAAACCTATGCACAATCTACCAGAAGTCGTTTTGCCAGTCCTACATAAAATGAAGCACAAAATCCCAAATTGTGTATTGCATTCCCCTTGCAATGAATGATAACATGCCGTTCACATTCCTAATTACTTGCTCTATTTGCAACAATCCTTTTGCAAATCATGCATTGGAGTACTCAGAGCACTCTGAATCTCAGGGATCCCCCATCTCTCAATTTAGTTTAGTTTAGTTTAGTTCAGAGATACAGCATGGAAACAGGCTTTTCTGCACACTGGGTCCACGCCAACCATCGATCACCCGTTCACACCAGTTCTACGTTATCCCACTTTCTAATGTACTTCCTACACACTAGGGACAACTTCACAGATGTCAATTAAACTACAAACACGCATGTATTTGGGTTGGGGAGCACACCGGAGCAGCTGGGGAATACCTTCGAGGTCACAAGGAGAATATGCAAACTCCATGCAGACAGCATTTAAGGTCAGGATCAAACCTGGGTCTCTGGTGCAGTGAGGTAGCAGCTTAACCAGCTGTGCCACTGCTCCATTGTGTTATGAAATTCAAAATTAAACAATTAAAACAATTTGAATGCAAAATCAAAACTATAAATTGTAATTAAAGTATCAAAGGAGAATTCTACAATGCACAAAATCCAAGAATACAACAGAAATACTGCTCAGATACTTTTCTCGTAATATAACAGCACAGTAGCACAGTGAAAGAGCTGTTGCTTCAGCACCAGAGACCCGGGTTCGATCCTGACTACGGGTGCCGCCTGGGTGGAGTTTGTACGCTCTCCTGTGACTGCATGGGTTGCCTTCGGGTGCTCTGGCTTTCGCCCACATCCCAAAGTCATGCACTTTTGTAGGTTAATTTGTAAATTGCCCCTAAAGTGTAGGATGCAAAGGTGGGATAGAATGGAACTAGTGTCTGAGTGATCGATGGTTGGTGTGGACCCGGTGGGCCGAAGGACCTGTTTCCACGCTGTATCTCAACACTAAACATAACCACGGAACATTCACCACAAGATGGCAATGTTTAACTCCCTGACAATTTCTATGAACAGCGTTCGCTTGCTTAACAATAACGGAAACAATGCAAGTGGAAAAATTACCCTTACCTTCAGCTGCAAAAACTCAAATATGTACGATGTACAACACTGCCCCACACTCGTCCCTCTTGAGTCAGCACTACTTTAGTTATATGTCATGTTGTTCTCCTCAACAATAGCTGATGTGCAGCTACCTCCTGTTGTCCTTTCCCGTCTGTTCAAGTATCCTCTCAAAATTAATATCTTTAATATGAAAGGGAGATCATAAATTGCTGGAAATAGTCAGAATAAAGCTGATATCATGTAAATTACAAAGCATAGCGCAAAGCAGAAATATTATTACCATTTAAACTGTCTCAATAAATAGCTGCCTGTCAAACAAATTCCATCCTGCGAAATTCGTATTTGCCCTCTATTATAATTATAAGAGAGTACAATTATAATTATAGGACACAATAATTGAATTTTGAGGTCAGTGGAAGACCAAAGGAGAATTGTGTACGAAACAGCTGAATGGTAAGGCATTAAGGCTGATTTTGGGAAAACCAGGATCATCTGGGATGGTAAAAGTTTGCTTTGCCCCGGCGGACGGTCACGGCGGCTCAGCAGTAGAGTTGCTGCCTTACAGCGAATGCAGCGCCGGAGACCCGGGTTCGATCCCGACTACGGGTGCTGTCTGCACGGAGTTTGTACGTTCTCCCCGTGACCTGCGTGGGTTTTCTCCGAGATCTTCGGTTTCCTCCCACACTCCAAAGACGTACAGGTTTCGTAGGTTAATTGGCTTGGTAAATGTGAAAATTGTCCCTAGTGGGTGTATGATAGTGTTAATGTGCGGGGATCGCTGGTCGTCGCGGACCTGGTGGGTCGAAGGGCCTGTTTCTGCGCTGTATCTCTAATCTAATCTAATCTAATACTGTGGTTTATATTTCAAAAGCAGAGCTGTATAAAAGTGTAGTGTTTCCCCTACGGTGTATCAATACAAAAAACTGCGCTGGAAATTATAAATGTAACCTTTATTACATTCAAGATGACACACATTATTCACCCATGCAATAACAGCCTGGTTTCATAGTTTTAATTCGCAGTCTTCTCATATGTTTTATCTGTACAATGAAATTCAGGTGATAGATTGCTCTCCATGTGATTTCACTGGGCTTATAGCTGCACCATAATCTGCAGGACACAAGTAGAGGTGCTTCCTGTGGGACACCAGAAAGCATCTGCTCCAAGCTGGTATGACTAAGCATAATTATTTTTAAAAAATCAGTTCCACTAAATTATTGCCAAGCACAGCTTCTGCAGAGTTCTGTATGAAGCTGTGTCAAGAAAAGTGTTTTTGTAATAAAATCCCTCTCATGGAGCTCGAGGGAGCAGTTAAACCATTTTAGGTTGGAAGAGCAATTGCACACTTGGGTCATAATTGTACCTGCTGAATAAATTTGCATTTACAGTAATATTGTCGCTGTTCCCCTCTACTCTTTAATGCAGCTGAAAAGAATGATAATTGTGGAGCTTAAACCATTGTTTTCATCATGTGATCATTCTGCTTATTTCCTATGCATGTGGTCCCTGAGACAAATTGAATATATACATATATTTATGACAGGAAGCAAATCAACGATGTCCTTTTATTCCCTTGCTGTTCGACTTTAGATCTTAGAGATACAGCGCGGAAACAGGTCCTTCGGCCCACCGAGTCCACGCCGACCTGCGATCACCCCGTACATTAGCATTCTCCTGCACACTCGGGACAATTTACAATTTTACCAAAGCAAATTAACCTACAAACTTTTGGAATGTTGGAAGAAACCGGAACTCCCGGAGAAACCCATTTGGTTACAAGGGGAACGTACAAACTCCGTGCAGACAGCACCCATAGTCAGGATTGACCCACGTCTCAGGCGCTGAAGGTAGGCAACTCTACCATTGTACCACCCCACAATTCATGGTGGTGGGTGTCAGAGCACCAGGACAGTGTTTGTTAAGGCATGCTACCTTACTTTTTTGACATGTTCACAAGTTGTAGCTGTCGAATTAGGCCATTCGGCCCATCGAGTCTAATCCGCCATTCAAACATGGCTGATCTCTGCCTCCAAACCCCATTTTCCTGCCTACTCCCCATAACCCATGACACCCATACTAATCAAGAATTTGTCTATCTCTGCCTTAAAAATATACAATGACTTGGCCCCCACAGCCCTCTGTGGCAATGAGTTCCACAGTTTAACTACCCTCTGACGAAAGAAGTTCCTCCTCACCTCCTTCCAAAAAGAGTGCCCTTTAATTCTGAGGCTATGACCTCTGGTCATAGACTATCCCACCAGTGGAAAAATCCTTTCCACATCCACCCTATCTGTGCCTTTCATTATTCTGTAAGTTTCAATGATGTCCCTCCTCAACCTTCTAAACTCCAACAAAGTTCTGGTAGTTGTGATATTTATGGGACTAGTGCAGTTGGGGTTTGTGTCATTGGGTCAATGATATCAATGATGGAGAGCTAGAAATGGCTGTATACATCCAGTGTTCTGCCCTCCATCATCTGGTGAATTTTACCTGTTTGACTGGAGGGATCTCCAATATCTGCCGCAGTGCTGATGTGCAACACAGGCAGAGTTAATAAGTACTATTTATGATTGTTACCTCATAGTCATTTATTTTTGGTCTGTACATTTTGAAAATGCATTTGACTTGTGACTAAATGGAAATAAATAACTGTTTGACCTGCTGAGTTACTCCAGGTCATACAGCATCCTTGGAGGTCATAGATAGGTGATGTTTCGGATTGGAACCCTTTTTTAGACTGGCCTGAAATTGTTTTTATTATAGCTTTTCAAGTGATAGGCACTAAAAGTGGATCCAGGAACCATGCCCTGTATCATTCATGGACTTTGTTCCATTCTCACAAGGCTCTAACTTGGGTGAACCTTGATTTGTGATGCACCATTTTTGAGGTAGATAGAGCTCTTAAGGATAGCGGAGTCAGGGGGTATGGGGAGAAGGCATGAACGGGGTACTGATTGAGAATGATCAGCCATGATCACATTGAATGGCGGTGCTGGCTCGAAGGGCCGAATGGCCTACTCCTGCACCTATTGTCTATTGTCTTACCACGCCATGTATTTGTCATTCTGCCCTTCCACCTTGTAGCTCATATCTGCATCAGATCATGCAACCAAAGGTAGAACATGTAAATGAGACGTGACGTGAGAAATTAACACTCTCATATACACTAGGGACAATTTACAATTTTACCGAAGACAATTAACCTGCAAACCTGTACGTCTTTGGAGTGTAGGAGAAAGCCGGAGCACCCGAAGAAACCACACGCAGCTCACGGGGAGAGCATACAAACTCTCTATAGACAGCACCTGTAGTCAGGATCAAACCCGGGTCTCTGATGCTATAAGGCTGCAACTCTATCACTGCGCCACCATGCAGGCCCATGTCATACATATTATATTTCAGCTCCTGCACCTTCTCCCATAAGGTAGATGCGAGTAAATGGAATGTCTGAGGAATGGCAAAAGCATTCCAACATCATTGGAGAGGTGGAAGTATCAGATTGCATATATGCATGAATGAGTAACCGACCTCCTGTGTAAGAGGATGGCACACTGGCAGAGCATTGGAGTTGCTGCTTCACAGCACCAGAGACCCATGTTCAATCCTGACTAAGGGTGCTGCATGTGTGAAGTTTGCATTTTCTCTCTGTGACCACATGGGTTTTCCCTGGGTGCTCCTGTTTCCCCCCACATCCCAAAGATGTACAGATTTGTAGGTTAATTAGATTTTATAAAATTGCCCCTAATGTGTAGGATCTGATAGTGTACAGTAATCGATGGATGGCTCGGACGCAGTGAGTCGAAGGGCCTGTTTCCACACTGTATATCTATCTTAGTTTAGATTTGTTTAAAGATACAGTGCGGAAACAGGCCCTTCGGCCCACCGAGTCTGCACTGACCAGCGATCCCCGTGCATTAACACTACCCTATACACACTAGGAGCAATTTACATTTATACCAAGCTAATTAACCTAAAAACCTGCACATCTTTGGGGTGTAGGAGGAAACCGAAGATCTCGGAGAAAACTCACACAGGCCACGGGGAGAACAGACAAGCTCTGTACAGACAAGCACCTTTAGTCAGGATCGAACCCGAGTCAATGGTGCCCATCTCTAAACGTTTTATCTTTTGAAATGGAGAGGGTCGAGGAGAGTAAGGTTATGCAAATGATCTTACAAAAACTGTTTGATAAATGGATTGTCAGCATTTTTGAAGCACATAGGGCAGTAGAAGAATTTGATACAAAATTAGCTTAGGGACAGGAAATAAGAAGTCATAGGGAATAGGTTGTTTTCCGGATGGAAGGAATGTACACGAGTCTTATACTCGACCAACATCAGAACCACTGTTTTTCTTGATGTAAGATATGGAAGAGTACTGAAGGGCACCATTTCAAAATCTTGTAAATGCAAGTCTGGAGCAGCTGATTATGGAAATCCTCCTGTACAGGATTAAAATGTCAAACGAAGTTTTCATATGCAAATCTCTGCCATGAGACATGAATTCACAATCTTCTGGCTGATTCAGAGAGAAAGGTGGCTGAGACTCCAGATTAAGCAATGGCTGAAACACAGAGGAGCACAGGGACTCTGTGGTAAAAGCCAGTTTCTTCCAGCTTCGTACCATAATTAAAATCAAACTATTCCTCCAATCTGACGATCTAGAAAAAATCATCCACGCATTCATTTCCTCCCGCCTGGACTACTGCAACTCCCTATACACTGGGATCAGCCAATCATCCCTGTCCCACCTGCAATTGGTCCAAAACGCCTCAGCAAGACTCCTGACGGGTACCCGTAGAAGGGACCACACCACCCCGATTCTGGCCTCTCTCCACTGGCTCCCATTACGGTATAGAATCGATTTCAGGCTCCTCCTATTTGCATACAAAGCCCTAAACGGGCTTGCCCCCCCCATATCAAAAATCTTCTAACCCACCACTCAAACTCCAGGTCCCTCAGGTCGGCAGACTTGGGGCTACTGACTGTCCCCCGGTCTAGGCTTAAGCTCAGGGGTGACCGCACTTTTGCGGTTGCAGCTCCTAGACTGTGGAACAGCATCCCTCTCCCCATCAGAACTCCCCCCTCCGTCGACTCCTTTAAGTCCAGGCTCAAAACCTACTTCTATTCCCTAGTGTTTGAGGCCCTCTGAAGGGGCGCTGTAAACTGTTTATGTATATGTTGTTAGGTTTGTGTGCTATTGTATGTTCTTTTTTAGTACCTGCACTGATGTACAGCACTTTGGTCAACGTGGGTTGTGTTTAAATGTGCTATACAAATAAAATTGACTTGACTTGACAAGTGGCACAGGGACAAGTGGCACAGGTGAGGAACAGTTCAGATGGAGGGTATACCTTTTCAGTTGATTAGTTTATAAGAGCTGAATTATGATCGGAAACGCTGGTAAATTATCAGTCACTAACATATTTGACTACTAACTCTGATTCCATGGAATGTATTAGCACAAGGGGCTGACAAAATAGTTGTGCTGAAAATGCAAATAATACATGTGGTTAGTGGAGATCAGACATGGAATTGCATTTATGGTTGTGAGAATTCATTGATACTCCAAAATAGTGCAGATCAATAACCACTGCATTGCACTCTATGGCACAATTCAGACAGTCATACCTTATGGAGCAAGTAGGTTAACATAGCTGTACGATCATACACCTGCAATTAAATATATGAATTACAAGTTCAACTAACGAAGGACACCATTAGAACCCCACCATGCCAAATTATGATGATATAATAATTCCCCTCAAAGAATTGCTAATGACTACATCATGAACCCCGGTATCGTGCAACTGTGTGACTTATTTGTAGCACCACTTATTAGCTATTACCCTGCTCTTCATTGAGAGTAATTCCCAACGCTGTATGGTGTGCTGTGTACTTACCAAGTAGTAAGTAGAAAATGCCCACTGCAGTGTCATGTTACATCCTTACACCTGACAAAGAATCTCTTGTTTTTTTTTCTGAAACCTGGCTAATAGAGACTTACTTTTCATCAAACGTAGATTTAATAATACTTCAGTTTTCTGCTGAATCACGGCTAATCTTGCTCAATAGTTTACACCAACGATTCTCCAAGACTGGGGAATTACGAGCAGGAGTGGACTATTTGTCCACCATTCAACTTGGTCATGGCCAATCACCCAAATGCCTTTCTCCAGCTTTCTCCCCGATCCCTTAATCCCTTTAGCCCTGAGAACTATATCCAACTACTTATTGGACACATTTAATGGTTTGGCTCCTGTTGCTTTCTGTGGTAGAGACTCTGAGTGAAGAAATTCCTCCTTATATACTTTATGTCTATACTTAACTTAACTAGAGAGCGGTCCTGAGCTACTATTTACCTCACTAGAGACCCTCGGACTATCTTTAATCAGACTTTATTGGACTTTATCTTGCACTAAACGTTATTCCCATTATCATGTGTCTGTACACTGTGCAGGGCTTGATTGTAATCATGTATATTCTTTCCGCTGACTGGTTTGCATGCAACAAAAGCTTTTCACTGTACACGTGACAATAAACTACAACTAAACTAAACTGAAAATCTGTCCCCCTTGAAATTGCAAACAAATGAGAAAAATTATAGTTACTACAAAGTATAAACTAAATTGTTCACTATCGCTTACATCTTCTCCCTCTTTGGTGATCTTCCTAGTCTGTAGAATTAAGAGACAAACTTTGATGTTATCTTGCCTTTACCATCAAACATTGGATGTGCTAAAGGAGTGTTGGTTGAAGTCTCCAATGACAATAATAACGTATGGGAAGGTTGGCCCTTTTAACTTACTCCTTGGACCAAGGAAACAAGATTCAAGTATCAAATTTGAGTTGAATGCAGGTGTTATCTGCTTCTAACCACTTCAACCACCTCCTTTACATTGGGGAGACCAAGGGTAGACTGGGCATACTGGATCTCCCGGTTGCTCACCATTTTAACTCCCATTCCCATTCCAATATTGACCTTTTCATCCTGGGTCACCCCTATTGCCAGAGTGAGGTCAACATGCAAGTTAGAGGAACATACCTTATATTTCCGCTTGGGTAGTTTATAACCCAGCAATATGAACATTGAATTCTTAAATTTTAGGCACCTAAACTACAAATGCCCCCTTGCGTTTTTTCTGCCTTTCTTCCCGGTTCCCAACCAGAATGCTTGCCCACTGCTCTCTTCCCCTCGCCTATCCACACATCCCCTTCCACCTATATCCCCTCCGTTGGCTTTTTTTAATTTCATGCCTATCCCTAGTTCCTCATTTCACATTTTTTGTCTTTTCATCTCTGGCTTTTGTCCAACCAGAAGACAATCAACCCTCCCCCCCTCACTTGTATCCACCTATCACTTGCCAGGTTTTGTCTCACCCCCACCTCTCTTCCAGCTTTCTCCCCCCAACTACGACCAGTCTGAAGAAGAGTCCCGACCCAAAACGTCGCTTCTCCATGTTCACCAGAGATATTGCTCAACCCACTGAGTTACTCCAACACTTTGTGTCTTTTCTGAGTAATCACTGCTTGCCTCTCCATGCAAAGCTGTTTTTTAAATATATGCTATTGGAGTTGGCAACTGAAATTTATATCATTTACATTATTGACTACACCAACCAAACGACCTCATTCCATTCTCTGCCTAAGTTGCCTTACAGGGTTCTTGAAACAATAATTCTATAGAAAATAAATCTTAATTACACTCATTGGTCTTTATGTTTTTTGACAGTTCCTTGTTATTATGTTCATGTTGTTAATAATGCTTTTAATGAGGAAAATCCCATTGCTCTCAGATTTTAATTTCTATTCATTTAGCTTTTCGCAATGATGGAATTAAATGAACTGCCGGAATAGTCACACTTGACTTCCCAAATGGCTTGTCAATACCAATGCAAGTGTATTGACTGTTTGCTACAAAATAAAAATAGACACTCATTGCCTGGAAAGGTCCTGGGTTTTAATCAGTAACCAGAATCTCCACATTACGATAGTGATCATATATAATAAATACAGCACTGGCTGTAAAATGCTTTGGAAAATTCAGACCCCTACCATTCACAGGATGGCAGTGGTTTAAACAGTTCCTCAACTTGTTTGATCAATTATTTCAAATCCACATGTGAGATCAGGTGTAGAATCCGTGGAGCCATGCTAACTTCCTGCTTGTTCAGTAAGGTATATGTAACTGCTTGAAAGTCTGAGTCGTGCTATAGAGCGCAATGCAGTGGTTGTTGATCTGCATTTTGGAATATCAATGGTGGCACGGTGGCGGAGCAGGAGAGTTGTTGCCTTCCAGCGTTTACAGCACCAGAGACCTGGGTTCGATCCTGACTACGGCTGCTGTCTGTATGGAGTTTGTACAATCTCCCTGTGACCTGCGTGGGTTTTCTCCAAGATCTTCAGTTTCTTCCCTCACTCCAAAGACGTACAGGTTTGTAGGTAAATTGGCTTGGTATAAGTGTAAATTGTCCCTAGTGAGTGTAGGATTATGTTCATGTGCTGGGATTGCCAGTCGGTGTGGAATCGGTGGGCTGAAGGGCCTGTTTCCGCACTGTATCTCCAAAACTAAAAACTAAAAACAATGAATTCTCATTACCATAAATGCAATTCAACATCTAATCTACAGTGGCTCCTCAGCTAAGGGATGGCGGCAGCGGCGGACAAAGGAGATCAGTGCCGATTAACGGGCTGTGAACTTGCCTCCTGCACGCTTGGAAGTGCCCTAGGAAATGCCCTAGGGCAATGCCAGGAGGTGAGGCTAAGCAGTGGCTGCAAGAGGCGAGAGGACAGCATGTACACGGGTTGAGGTGTCGGTGGAGTGGGCCGCTGGAGGCCCCGCAGCAACTGGGGGATCACGTGGATCAGGCGCCACTGAATGCCCCACAGAGGTCAGACGAGTGCCCAGATCAGATGCAGGCTGCAGAAGCATGGAGCAGAGGAACGGCGGTGGAGAATGACGGAAACATGGCGACCATGTGTGTACTGCCTCTAAAGAAATCTACTATTTTAACACTGCAATCATTTTAGGCTCATTATTAGGGCCACGTGTACCGAGGTATCGCAAATTGAATCATTCAGCATGGAAACAGGCCCTTCAGTCCAACTTGCCAAAGCTGACCAAGATGCCCCCATCTACGCTAGTCCCAACTGCCCTGTTTGGTCCATGTCCCTCGAAACCTTTCCTATCTATGGACCTGTCCAAAATATCTTTTAATGTGTTATAGTACCTGCCTTAACTACCTCCTCCGGAGGCTCATTTCATATACCTACCACCCTCTGTGTGAAAAGATTGCACCTCAGCTTCCTATTAAATCTTTCCTCTTTCAACTTGAACCTGTCCTCTGTTTCTTGATTCCCTTACTCTGGCCAAAAGACTTTGTGCATTTACTCTATCCACCCCCTTATGATTTTACACACCTCTGTAAGATCACCCCTCAACCTCCTGCACTCCAAGGAATAAAGTCATGGCCTGCTACTCAACTTTTCCTTATAACTCAGGCCCTCAAGTTCTGGCAACATCCTCATACATCTTCTCTGCACTCTTTCCAGCATAACAACATTCTACCTATAGAAGGGTGCCCGAAAATGAACATGATACTCCAAATGCGGCCTCACCTTCAGCTTGTACATCTGTAACATAACATCCAACTTCTATACGCAATATAGACACAAAAAGCTGGAGTAACTCAGTATTTCTGGAGAGAAGGAAGGGGTGACATTTTGGGTTGAGACCCTTCTTCAGACTTCTATACTCAATACCCTGACTGACGAAGGCCAATGTACCAGAACAAAGGTTACTGATGAAGTAGCCCATGATGGTTAGCTGCAGAAACTTGTCATGTGAGAGCTCTGAGAGAATAAATCTTTTATCTGCTATCTTAAAGAATTTTAATGAGAAATTCGCCTTACAGCGAATGCAGCGCCGGAGACTCAGGTTCGATCCTGACTACGGGCACCGTCTGTACGGAGTTTGTACGTTCCCTTCGTGACCTGCGTGGGTTTTCTCCGAGATCTTCGGTTTCCTCCCACACTCCAAAGACGTACAGGTATGTAGGTTAATTGACTGGGTAAAATGTAAAAACAATTGTCCCTAGTGTGTGTAGGATAATGTTAGTGTGCGGGGATCGCTGGGCAGCGCGGACTCGGTGGGCCGAAGGGCCTGTTTCCGCGCTGTATCTCTAAATCTAAATCTAAAAAAATCTAAAAAAAAGAACATAAGAAAATCCTGGCTGATTAATTTTCTTTTCATTTAGCTGTAGTCGATATGAATACTTTGTTTCACCTCTTCAGTTGACTGGAGAAAATGAGCAAATCTGTAGTCACATTGGTAAGTAATAACTCGTAATATCTTTTAGAAAGAATATGAAATATACTCCTCAAAATATACTTTCAGATCAGATCCTTCATTATGGCAGTGATGCAACTACAATTTTGCCTTTGTTTTTATTTGTTATGTGGTGGCAAAAAGCGACTGATGTTGACCTGCCTTTCACAAATTTAACGTGGGTTTTCTCCAACTTTCTCAGTAAACAACTTAATAAACATAATAAGGTTGTTATAATTAAGCCGCTACACTTCCAACAGAATCTGAATATGATCATGCAATCTTTCATACTTGTGCCAAGTAAATATTCAATAGCAAAAGAAATGGCTATTTTTACCTTAACATTGAAGATTTGATGTTTGTAAGTTCATAAATTCTAGGAGCAGAATAAGGCCATTAGGTCCATCATGTCTACTCTGCAATTCAATCATGGCTGATCTATCTTCCCCTCTTAACCCCATTCTCCTCCCTTCTCCCCATAACCCCTGACACCCTTACTAATCAAGAATCTGTCAATCTCCGCCTTAAGAATATCCATTGACTTGGCCTCCACAGCCTTCTGTGGAAATGAATTCCACAGATTCACCAACTTCTGACTGTTATTGCAGCCAAGAAAAAAAATAATGATTATGATTGGACTGTGGATTCTAATAGAGCTAATATTATGATTTATCCTGCGTTTGCTGCTCATAAGTTACCTAAAAATAATCTGTTAAATTAAAGTTACTTTTAACTGAAAACTAAATAAAACTGACAGCATCGAACGTGCAAGTGTAATTCACCTGGGATTACTTCGCTACGACCGTCTTCTGCCGAAGACGCTTTATCTCTTTTGCTAAAAAATTCAGTTCAATAAGTGCAGATAATATGTGTCAAAATCAGAGGAATGGAATGGAAAGTAAATGTTTAATGGTTGCTGGAGGAGAGCAAAATGTCACAGCTCTTGACAATTACTGGTGCTGATTAATGCCTGTGATTTTTGTTTGTGTTACTTAAGGGAATAAAATCAAATCTACAGCCTGTCGGAAGGAAAAATAACTCGTTTTATTCTGGTGAGGAAATGTGGATTGTCAACAATGAATCAATTACAGGCTCTTTAAATAAAGATCTTCTCAAGATTTGAATGGGAACCTCGAAGGCCCAACTGCCAATGGTGGGTTTGAAAGTGTTTGAATCTATTATTGTCTGATCATTATCACTGAAATAGCAGGCGGACCCATACAGAGGCACAGCACTGTTCCACGGATCTTTACACAGCAGCCTCTAAAAGCCTGACTGTACGGAGCGTGCCAACGGGACAATCTGTGTCAGCCGCAAGATATTTTAGAAGTGCTTTTGACAGTATGGGAACAGTGACTTATGCTTTGAGAATCTCGCAGAAGATCAAGACAGATCTGAGGAAGGAAAGAAGTTGGCAAGTGAAAAGCACACAAACTATGTGCCACACTTGTAAATATGAACAAAGGGTTCAATAATTGGGCTTCCTTTAAACTTCAGGTTTTCTAAATCTCACCACCTTGTTGTGGTAAAATTACTAACAGAATACATTTTATCTCTGTCATTTTTCAAGCAAGAAACGCGCATGTTTAAATTCTCACCAACCTTTTATCTTTTTGATGGTGTCAAACAAAGACATTTTGGTTTGGATTTAAAGCAAGTAACAGTCTGGATCTTCCATCACCAGAGCATTTCCTCAAAGGTCAACTTTACTTGTGGCATTGGGGCGGCACGGTGGCGCAGCGGTAGAGTTGCTGCCTTACAGTGCCAGAGACCTGGGTTCGATCCTGACTACAGATGCTGTCTGTATGGAGATTGTACATTCTCCCCGTGACTGCACGAGTTTTCCCCTTGCGCTCCAGTTTCCTCCCATGCTCCAAAGACATACAGGTTTGTAGGTTAATTTGGCCTTGGTAATTGTAAATTGTCCCTAGTCTGTAGGGTAATGCTCGTGTATGGGGTCAGCACAGACTCAGTGGGCCAAAGGGTCTGTTTCCGTGCTGTATCTCTAAACTATCTCTAAACTAAACTAAAACTACTCACAGTGTAGGGTAGCTGGGTCTCATCCAGACAGTGAGGCCAGGACAATGTAGGCCCTTTGTGGGTGACACTGATAGATCCTACCTCTGTAATTGCTTTGAAAAGCTCCTTGGACCGACCAGCTGTCAGCATCACTGAATGCAGATGTATGTTTCTGACAATCACAAACACAGGGCTGCACAGTGGCGCTGTGGTACAATTGCTGCCTTACAGAGCCTGAGACCCGGGTTGACTGTCTGTACAAAGTTTGTACGTTCTCCCTGTGACTGCGGCCCACCGAGTCCATACTGACCACGATCACCCGTACACTAGTTCTATCCTGCACACTAGGGACAACTCACAGAAGCCAATTTAACCTACAAACCTACATGTCTTTGGAGTGTGGGAGGAAACCGGAGCACCTGGAGTAAACTCAACAGAGAGAACGAGCAAACTCCGTACAGACAGCACTTGTAGTCAGGATCGAATCTACATCTCGGGTGCTGTAAGGCAGCAACTGTACCGCTGCGCCATTGCTTGGAGCCTGGTCTGCCCAGTCTGTTAGGCATAGGAAGGAACTGCAGATGCTGGTTTACACCAAAGATAGACACAAAAAGCTGGAGTAATTTGGAAGGTCAGGCAGCATCTCTGGGGAAAAGGAATAGGTGACGTTTTGGGTTGAGACCCTTCTTCAGACTCAAGGTGATGTTTCGTGTCGAGACCCTTCTTCAAACTGAGTGACATTTTGGGTTGAGACCCTTCTTCAGACTGTTAGGTGTTGGGGGTGCAGAGGTAGCCACAAAATGCTGGAGTAACACTCAGCGGGTCAGGCAGCATCTCGGGAGAGAAGGAATGGGTGACATTTCTGGTCGAGACCCTTCAGACAGGGGGGTGCAGAGTATTGGGCAGCTAGGGTGGGCAGCTCATTCAATTCTTTGCATTCATCAAAAGTAAGTGGGTGACAAGTCTGGGTGGATAGGTAAAGATCAAGTTCACCTGCCTTGAACTTCCCAGTTGCTAAAGTACCGAGAGAGGAATCCAGTGAGTAATTTGGGCACATTTCACTGAATAGACAATAGACAATAGGTGCAGGAGTAGGCCATTCGGCCCTTCACGCCAGCACCGCCATTCACTGCGATCATGGCTAATCATCCACAATCAATATCCCGTTCCTGCTTTCTCCCCATATCCATCGACTCCGCTAACTTTAAGAGCTCTATCTATCTCTCTCTCGAAAGCATCCAGAAAATTGGCCTCCACTGTCTTCTGAGGCAGAGAATTCAACAGATTCACAACTATGTGGGTGAAAAAGTTCTTCCTCTTTTACCTTACGTGGGTAAAAGAAGATTAAGGTAAGGTCTTTTCAGTGATGCTCAAAACTATGAGGGCTTTTGATGGAGAAAATTCAATTCCACCAGCACGCATGTTGATTGCTGGAGGCCATACAATTATTATCAAAGCCAAAGGGAGAGTTTAGGAGAATTCATTTTTGTTCCGATGGTTGTTAGGATGTGGAAGGCTCTGCCAGTAACAGTCTTGAAACAGAATCCATAATAGCTTTCAGAAGAGAGGTGCTTAAATAATTCATAAGTCTAATGTAAAAGGTTACAAAGAAAGCATTGGAAACTGGGCTAAATAGAGAGAGTTCCTGCAAAGGAATGACGATGGTATGACGATTCTTTCTCTTTCTCTTGATCAAAGGTTCGATGATTTTGTGTTTTTAAATATTTTGGAAGAGAATGATGGATTACAAATAATTTTTGATTCCTAATCGCAGTCTCCTTTTTTCCCCGATTCTTTCACCTCTGAGCTGTGTCCCTGGCTGGAATTTTATAACTATTGCCATAGGTTTTGGGTGATGTATTTTCAAAAAAATTGTCACATCTGAATAAAATACATGAATTATTATAAATGTTGCATATTAAATATAAATATTTTATACTTTGTTCAGAATGTGGGCATAATTGGCAGGCACAGCATTTACAGCCCTTAAGTTCATATGTTCATAAATTATAGAAGCATAATTAGGCCATTCGACCCATCAAGTCTACACCACCATTCAATCATAGCTGATCTGTCTTTCCCTCTCAACTCCATTCTCCTACCTACTCCCCACGACCCCTTGCACCTTTACTAATCAAGATTCTTTCAATCTCCGCCTTGAAGGTACCAAATGACTTGCCTTCCACAGCCGTCTGTGGCAATGAATTGCACAGATTCACCACCATTGTCCACAGATGTCCACTGCCCATGAGAATGGTCAGTTCATCAATCAGCAACCCCCGCACACTTTCACAATCCAACACACACACACGCACACACACACACACACACACACACACACACACACACACACACACACACACACACACACACACACACACACACACACACACACACACACACACACACACACACACACACTAGGGACAATTTACATTATAACAAGCCAATGAACAGGAAACCAGAGAAAACCCACGCAGGTCACGGGGAGAGCGTGCAAACTCCGTAGAGCAAGCACCCGTAGTCAGGATCGAACCCAGGTCTCTGATGCTGTAAGGCAGAAACTCTACCACAGCACCACCGTGCTGCCGCCCCGTGGGATTGGAAGTGACTGCTGAGAACTTCCAGGACCTCTCCCTCCCTCCTGCATATCACAGTGCCACCACCGCTGGAGGGATTTTAGTGAGACAGGACATGCTCAGGCGTTAGAAAGAAGGATTCTGACACATTGTCTGTAATTTGTGAATCGATGAGCATGATGATATTGGGCTGTTTGCTGGATTAAACTTGACTATAACTTTCCAAGTCCCCTGGTGATCATGAGGAGAATTTTGCAAGGTCAATTGGATTGAGAGAGACTTTGCCATTTTCCAGTTTCTTGCTGGATTGAAGCCAACCAGGTTGTCTCGTTTTAACCTTTTCCTGTTTTAATATAATTGCTTGAGACAATTGAATGGCTTTCTAGGTTATTTCAGAAGAGCTGTAGGGCTAACCAGGTAAAGATGGCTAATTCTCTCCTTGAAAGCCATCAGTGAAAATGTTAACGTTTACAACAATCTTATTCTTTAACAGTCACTTTTAATGAAACCTGTATTTTATTTTAAATTCCAGATTATTTAATGACAACATTAAAAAAACGGCAATTCTGGATTGTTGGTCTGAGCTCTGGATTAATACTCCAGTGATTTAATTATTCTTGTATCATCTACTTTGCAAGGTGTTATATACAAACATCCCCCATCATATACATGTCTTTTGAATATGTCTGATATGAAAATCTATAGTGGATATTATCAGTTATTCACTTTTGCATGATCAGATAGTGACATTTCCATGAAACAAGTGCTGTTGTATTTAGAATCCTTGACACAATGCAAGGACACACGTTTCTCTTCCTTCCTGCAGTCCAACCTATTATTTGTCAAACGCTTTTAAGAAATCTCCATTGTTTTCCTCCACTTACTCTCTTTTCAAAGTCCTTTCTGCACAATTATGTGATTTAATTACGGTCGGCTCTATTAACTGAAATCGTCTGTCCAAATGTTGTGACCACTCTCAGAAAGTAGGGGCAGAATCCTACAGAGAGAAAACCTGCCATCCTTGTCAGGTCTAGATTGCGTATAATTCTGCTCCTCGGAGCTTCTGACTTTTAACAGCCCTCTGAAGTGGATTAGCGCTTAGTGGCTATTGAACCGTTACCGTTCACCACAACTCCATTGCGGTGTTGTCGGAGTTCTGTAACTTCTGCATCCCGCAATCATCAGTCAAGACTCAATTTCCTCTGTTCAATGAGTTATTCGCTCGTGATAAGAAATCACCCAGATCCAGAGTTGTGATATTACTTTAACATCACTATTTTCTACAGTCCCACTATACTCCAAGCATCATTACTTGTGACCTGTACCGTACAATTTTAAGTGAACATATTCTTGACCACTTTAATTCGAGACCCGCGGTCCCTGTTATGTATGTAGGTGAAACAAAATATCCATTTGATTCAACCGCTCGATCAATGTCACATCCCCCAACGGAAATGGGTATTCAACAGGACTGTTATTGATACTTGCATTTCCTCTATATGTTCACAAATCTATGACACCAGTCCACATTCCTGCTGAAGTTAATTGCTTTAAGGACAAAGTTTTCTTCATCTTTATGAAAACATTCTAGTGAGCTATTTATTAGTATTACCAAGCTTGCTAGCTTAATGGAAAAAAAACAGGTCTTACTTGTTTAATATTCTATAAAAATCCTCAACACTAGGATGTGTTCTCAGCCCCCTTCTCTACTCTTTATACACCTACGACTGTGCAGCCAAATACAAATACAACTCAATTCACTCATTCGCAGACGACGCCACAGTAGTGAGCCGGATATCAAATAATGACGAAATGGAGTACAGGAAGGAAATTGAGGACCTCATAACCTAGAGTCAAGACAACAACCTTTCCCTCAATGTCAGCAAGACAAAGGAGATTTTAATCGACTTCAGGAAGGGAAGCAGTCCACCCCCCCCCCCCCCCCCACCCCCCCCAGTGCTGAAGTCGAGATGGTTGAAAGCTTCAAGTTCCTAGAAGTAATTATCACCAACTAGTTGAACTGGACCAGCCATATCGAAACAATGTGCAGCGGTAGAGTTGCTGCCTTACAAGGAATGCAGTGCCGGAGACTCAGGTTCGATCCCGACTACGGGCGCCGTCTGTACGGAGTTTGTACGTTCTCCCCGTGACCGGTGTGGGTTTTCTCCGAGATCTTCGGTTTCCTCCCACACTCCAAAGACGTACAGGTATGTAGGTTAATTGACTGGGTAAATGTAAAAATTGTCCCTTGTGTGTGTAGGATAGTGTTAATGTGCGGGGATCGCTGGGCGGCACGGACTCGGTGGGCTGAAGGGCCTGTTTCCGCGCTGTATCTCTAAAAAAAATCTAAAAAAACCCCACCTCTACTTCTTTGGAAGGTTTAGGAATTTCAGCTTGTCCCCAACAACACTCACTGACCGCTACAGACCTGGGTGGGGGCCGACATCGGGAGCTCCGGCAGCGGTAGCGTCGTCGCCCGCCCCGAATCGTGGGGTTTGGGTCGGCCCGCCGCGGACCTTTCACCGTCCGGCGTGGCCTGAAATAGGCCGCGGGATTTTCTCCGCCCGGTGGGGGCTTCAATGTCGGGAGCCCCGACCGCCCCGACGTGGCAACTCCAACAGCCTGACCGCGGGGGAAAACGGCAGGGAAGAGAAAAATACATTCTGGCCTTCCATCACAGTGAGGAAGGACTGGAGGAGACTCACAGTGATGGATGTTTCTTTTGTTTGGTGTTAGTTTATGAATGTATGTGTTATTGCATTTTTATTGATTATTCTTATTGGTCTTATTGTTGAACTGCGGGTAACGTTTCATTTCACTACACATTTATGTGTATGTGACAAATAAACGACTATTGACTAGAAAGCATTTTATTTGGAATCATCATGGCATGGTTTGGGCACAGGCCCATCCAAGACCGCAATAAATTGCAGAGAATTGTGAACGCAGCCCAAACCATCACACATACCAACCTCCCTTTCATTGAGTACATCTAAACTTCACGCGGCCTTGGCAAGGCCACCGGCAGAATCAAGGATCAGTCTCACCCTGGACATTCCCTCTTCCACTTCTCCCCTTTCCCATCAGCCACAAGATACAAAAGTGTGAAAATGCACACCTCCAGCTTCAGGGACAATTTCTTCCAAGCTGTTATCAGGCAACTGAATCATCCTATTACCAACTAGAGAGCGGGCCTGACATATCATATCATATCATATATCATATATATATACAGCCGGAAACAGGCCTTTTCGGCCCACCAAGTCCGTGCCGCCCAGCGATCCCCGTACATTAACACTATCCTACACCCACTAGGACAATTTTTAAATTTACCCAGCCAATTAACCTACATACCTGTACGTCTTTGGAGTGTGGGAGGAAACCGAAGATCTAGGAGAAAACCCACGCAGGTCACGGGGAGAACGTACAAACTCCTTACAGTGCAGCACCCGTAGTCAGGATCGAACCGGAGTCTCCGGCGCTGCATTCGCTGTAAAGCAGCAACTCTACCGCTGCGCTACCGTGCCGCACACGGTATACATACATCTACCTCATTGGAAATCCTCGGACTATCTTTAATTGAACTTTACTGGACTTTACCTTGCATTAAACGTTATTCCCCTTATTCTGTATCTGTATGCTGTGGTCGGCTTGATTGTAATTATGTGTAATCTTTCGGCTGACTGGATAGCATGCAACAATTATCCACAGTGGTGGACTCCAACTGTAATGTGTAGTATTGGTGCCATGACTTTGTAGGTCCCCCAGGTACAATCTAGGACTTGCATTCATTCTAATGATGGAATGTCGATTGCCCCCCCCCCCCCAATTCCCTTTGGAACCCATGGCGGCAGCCAGCAAGTCAACATGTTGAAACATGATTACACAAAGCGGAAGTGGCGGCGCCTAACGGCTGCGGCTCGCTAGCAGTCTGTTCGTCTTTTTTCCTTTTTTTTTTGTTGTGTGTCGGTGTTGGGATGGTTATTGTATTTTTTTTGGTTGTGTATGTGTGGGGGGGGGGGGGTGGTGGTGTGGGTGGGGGGGTGGTGGGGGGGGTGGGGGAAACTTTTCTCTTCCTCACGGCGCGGGGTGCGGCTCGGCTGTGGGGCCTAACATCGCCCGGTGCGGCTTGGCCGCTGGACTTAACAGTGCCCGATGCGGCTCGGCCGCGGGACTTTACATCACCCGGTGCGGCTTCGCCGCTGGACTTTACAGTGCCCGGTGCGGCTCGGCCGCGGGACTTTACATCGCTGGTGCGGCTCGGCCGCGGGACTTTTCATCGCCCAGTGCGGCTTGGCCGCTGGACTTAACAGTGCCCGATGCGGCTCGGCCGCGGGACTTTACATCGCCCGGTGCGGCTTCACCGCTGGACTTTACAGTGCCCGGTGCGGCTCGGCCGCGGGACTTTACATCGCTGGTGCGGCTCGGCCGCGGGACTTTACATCGCCCAGTGCGGCTTGGCCGCTGGACTTAACAGTGCCCGGTGCAGCTCGGCGGCAGGAGTTAACATCGCCCAGTGCGGCTCGGCCGCGGGACTTTACATCGCCCGGTGCAACTCGGCCACGGGACTTTTCATCGCTGGTGCGGCTCGGCCGTGGGACTTAACATCGCCCGGTGCGGCTCGGCCACGGGACTTAGCTGCGCAAGGCTTGGTCGCGGGGCCTTTCATCGCCCGGCTCGGCCGCGAGACGTTTCAGCGCCCGGTGCGATTCGGCCGCGGGGACTTCCATCCCCTTGCGGGGACTGTGCGGGTCGGTCGGGGACGACTGTCTGTCCGTGGGTGTGGGGAAGAGAGTGGAAGTTTTGTTGCCTCCATCACAGTGAGGGGGTGTTTGGAGTCACTGTGATGGACGTTTGTGTTGGGGTTATGTGTCTTGTGTTCTTTTTTTCTATGACTGCTATGTAGTTTCGTTCGGTACTTCGGTACCGAATGACAAATAAAGCTCTGTTATACTGTTATACATATGAACTCAGAATCCACCCTCTAATTGTGGGGGACATCTCTGATAATAGGAGTCCAATGTATGTTATCATCAGAGTAATGGCAATAGTTCTCCGCTATTGATGTATCTTTAGGTACATCAATAGCTGAACAGAGTATTTGTTCCCGAAGGAGGTAATTAATTACTGCAATTTGCAAGAGCATCTCCAGAAGCTCGCTTTTCATGTGCAGAATTTATTGAGTAAAAAATAAACAGCTCTTCCTGTGGAAAAAAACCCAATTTTCATAGCATTATTAATGGTCCGAGTCCAAACCTAAAAAATATCATAGCCCAGCCAATTACATTCAGTGCCTTCGTTCCATTGAAGGATTGGTTTGCTGCGAGCATTTTACTTGTGATTCATTGCAAATCTAAAATGTGCCTTAAACAAAGTAATCCTTTTGGAAACCATGATGCATCAAAAAATATTACAGTAAAAGATTATTGCTCATCTCGTATACTGTGTTTCCAAGGCTTTCACAAAAGAATAGTGGAGCTCAATAGTGGTTTAAGTTTAGGTTTATTATTGTCATGCGTGCAGTGAAAAAACATTGTTTTGCATGCCACCAGTCAGATCAGGTAATGTTGTACTTAAATACAATCAAGTCACATTCATGTACTATAGGTGGTGGAAAGGGGAAGATACAGAGTGCATAATATAGTTCTCAGATTTGTAGCGTATCGGTTCTATAGACAAAGTCCAATGTCCAAAATGGGACAAGGGTGAATCGGACAGTACCCTGGCTTATGGAAAGACCATTGAGAAGCTTGATGGCAGAGGGAAAGAAGCTGTTCTTTCACGCCTCTGTACCTTCCGCCGCAAGGGAGCAGGAAGAAGAAGGAATAACTAGGGTGGGACACATCTTTGATTATGTTGGCTGCTTCTCGGAGGCAGCATGAAGCGTAGATAGACTCAAAGGTGGGAAGTCTGATCTGTGTAATGGACTGGGCTACATCTACAACCCTCTGCAATTACTTGTGGTCTTGGATAGAGCTGGTTCCAAACCATCCTGCAAAGCAACCCCAACAGTACGCTTTCTTTGGTGCATCTGTAGAAGTTTGTAAGAGTCGTTAGAGACATATTGAATTTCTTCAGTCTCCTCAGGAAAAAGAGGCATTGACTTGTCTTCTTGGCTCTCACATCAATGTGGTTCCTCCACAGCAGATTGTTCGTAATATTAATGCCCTGGAACTACAGCTTTCAAACATTTCCACTTCAGCACGATTGATGCTGTTTGGGGCATGTACTTCACCATGCTTAGACCACCTCAGAGATGAAGAATGCAGCAGCACTGCAATCTGAGGTGTCTGTTCACATGTCCTTGGACTGAAAAAATTGCCACCTATCCATGTTCTCCAGAGATGCCTGGACTGCTGAGTTACTTGAGCACTTTGTGTCCTTTTTTGTAAACCAGCAGCTGTAGTTCCTTGTTTCCCCATCGACTTCCCTCAATTCCCCTCCACAACCTACACCAAGGCCAAGTTACAGTAAGTAATTTATTTACCAACACATCTTTGGGATGTGGCAGGAAACCAAAGAATTTGGTGGAAACACATGTATTCACAGGGAGAACATCATGCATACTCCACACAGACAGAACCAGGAGACTCAAACTGTGAAACAGTGCTGCTACTTTACTGTGTCAACGTTGCACACTGTACACAACAGAGAAAAATAATTTTCCTTTATATTGTTTGTCATCTCCTTTAGAACTAAAATTAATTAAAATTTTACATTGTGTGCAATGGTCTGTAACTACTTTGTTCAGATAAGTATCAAGTTTGATCTGTTTGCATCAGAAATCTTCAGAATAATGATTATGGCAAGGTTTGCTTCCTTCTGTACACAGTCTAATGTAGCATCAAAAATTGATTCATTCTGTTCCAAACATTTCATGACTGAAAAATTAATAGAGCTATATATATATATATATATATATATATATATATGTGTGTGTGCGTTTGTGTGTGTGTGAATGTATAGAGCTGGATTTGCATATACATAAATATATACACCAATGAGCCAAAACATTATGACCGCTGACAGGTGAAGTGAATAACATTGATTATCTTATTACAATGCCATCTGTCAAGGGGTGGGATATATTAGGCAGCAAGTGAACAGTCAGCTCTTGAAGATGATGTGTTGGATGCAGGAGAAATGGGCAGGAGTAAAGACCTGAGCGACTTTGACAAGGGCCAAATTGTTCGGGCCAGACGACTGGGTCAGAGCATCTCTGAAACGGCAAGGCTTGTGGGGTGCTCCCGGTCAGCAGTGGTTAGGACTTACCGACAGTGGTCCGAGGAGGGACAAACCACAAACCAGCGACAGGGTGTTGGGCGCCCAAGGCTCATCAATGCGCGAGGGCAGTGATGGCACCAGGATTCACTGTGGGAAGATGGCAAGCCGGTGGAGGGAGTGTGATGCTCTGGGCAATGTTCTGCTGGGAAACCCTGTGTCCGGCCATTCATGTGGACGTCAATTTGACACGTGTCACCTACCTAAACATCGTTGCAGACCAGGTACACCCCTTCATGGTAATGTTATTCCCTGATGGCAGTGGCCTCTTTCAGCAGGATAATGCGCCTTGCCACACTGCACAC